>NC_045774.1:86755135-87969882 GCF_008692025.1 Phocoena sinus | reverse complement strand
AAGTGGAGTGAATTCATATTTAATGGCACTGTCTAACTTAACCTCAGTTCTTTCCAGTCTCTCTGCCATTGACCTATTCTATGCTAATGAAAATCTAGGTTTGTAATTTCAAATTTTACCTGGCCCAGATGAACATCTT
This sequence comes from Phocoena sinus, assembly GCF_008692025.1. NCBI lineage: Eukaryota > Metazoa > Chordata > Mammalia > Artiodactyla > Phocoenidae > Phocoena > Phocoena sinus. Next base: position 87,969,743 of record NC_045774.1, on the reverse strand, counting down.
CATCTTGTTTAAAAAATCAATTCTTCATTTTGTTATTTCCATATAAACCTTCATCAAGTCTCTTTCAGCTCCTCTCTTGCCATGAATCCAGGCATAGATATGACCAAGGTCATTATTTGATCAGTGCTAAATATTGGAGAGTATTTTTAAACTGATTATTATCTCAATATCTTAACATCAAATCATTTTACATTAAAGAAATAGCTCTGATCAAAAATTGGCTAGTGCAACCTAATTGGCTAGTGCAACCCATTAGCTAGTGCAACCTAATTCTAATTGTGGTATTACTTAATCATCTGCTTAATACATTTTGTTCTATTAAACAATATACAGATACTATCATATTAATAGATCAAGAGAACCTAGTGAAGTGTGTATTTCCTCCCATTTCTCAAATGAATGTCAGGAAGATTAAGCAGACCATGTAAGACCACAAGACTTTGGATTCATTCTTGGGAATTGCAGACTTCAAAATCTGTGCTCTTTCTACTGTATTATATCACTTCCAAGATAAGATAGGTATCCACTTCCAGGGTCCATAAGGTGCAACTATCTTGTCATCTGTCTTTGAGTCTTGTTTCAGCTTTACTGTCCACTCACCTTCAAATTCTATATTATTCTTGCGTAAAACCAGCCTATGTATATGATATTCCGGAAAAGAAAAAAAACCCAAAAACTTGTAGAGACAGAAACAGACACACTGACTTCAAATGGACACAGGAACATTTTGTAACCTTAGAAATGCTCTATATCTTGATCTTGATGGTGGTTATGTGACTGTATGTGTTTGCCAAAACTCACATAATGGTATGCTAAAGAGGGTGAATTTTACTGGATATAAATTATATCTTGATAAATATGACTTTCAAAAAACTGCCTAAAACACCATTTTATTAGTGAGGGTTCTCCAGAGAAATAAAACCAATAGAAGATCATATACATATATGATTTTTATTATAAAGAATAGGTTTGTTCCATTCTGGAAGCTGACTAGTTCTAGGATCTGCTGGGTGTGTTGGAAAGCTGGAAACCAGGAGGCTGAGGGTATACTTCCATTCAGAATCCAAAAGCTTGAGCATCAGGAGAGCTGCTGGAGGGATTCCAGTATGAATGTGGGCACGCTGAAGACCCAGAAGAGCAAATATTTCAGTTTGAGTCCAAAGGCAGGAGAAAGTCAATGTCCAGGTCAGAGGGATCAAGCAGGAGGAATTCTCTCTTACTCAGGAGAGGGTCAGCCTTTTTGTTCTATTCAGGCCATCAACTAATTGGATTAGCCCCACCCTCATTGAGGAGAACAATCTGCTTTACTCAGTCTACCAGTTTAAATGTTAATCTCATCCCCAAATAATGATTGACTAAATATGTGGGTACTCTGTGGCCCAATCAAGTTGACACATAAAATTAACCATCACAAATATTCAAATTCATAACCCTTAATATTTGTGTCACTGCACCTGTCAGACTTTGCTTCTTACCATATTCTAACTGCATTTTTTTCTGTTCATCCAACTTCTTTATTTCTCCTTCACATACCCTGCTTATAGAGTCATTTTTTCATTTTCTCATTCATAATTTTCATTACTTGAAAGCCAGTTGCCTTTTTACTGAGTCAAATCATGTATTTCAAGACCTAGCTTCAGAATTACTAACTTCAACATATAAAAATAAAATAAATTACCTATCTATATATTCATAATCATAATCATGACATTTAGGAAGACAATAAAAATTTATGATTATTTGAACCATTATCATTAATATTAGAAAGAGGTTTAAAAATTTTTATGTATTTTAAAATTTAAAAAAGAATCAGATGGTCAGGAGAAAGAGAGAAGAACACATAAAATGAATAATTTTGAATACATGGTTTTTGTCATGCTTCATGTTAACATTTTTACAAGATATGATGCTTTATCCTCACAACAATCTTACAAAATAAATATTAGTAATAATATTATAAATGAAAAATTAGGCAATTGACCCTAAATAATTTGCCATAGTTCAAAATGTAAGTACTGATTGAATAATCATAACCCAGCTTCATAATATGGGTTGTATCTTTTTCCCTTGTTGGCAATAACAATGTTATTTGGGGAAGGTTTAAAGTTACATTTAAGATTCACTCAGATATTGTTCCCTGTATTTCAACATATATTTAATAAGATTTACTGGTTATTATGACCTGTATATTTCAGTTTTTTAAACAGACCATTTAAGTTGTTTTTAGGGGTTATTAGTAAGATGAATAACACACAGGCATGTGCATTGTGGTTTAGAAATAGATATAATTCAGCTAGAAATTATTTACCTATAAAATAAGTGGGTAATCTTTAGAGAACACAGATTTTTAAAATTACTTTTATACAGGAAATTGGGGAGTATAATGGTAATTATGCATTCTTTTCATTTTCAGTTGAAGGATTATGACACCTTGATGACTTGAATGTTGCTCCATGGAAAGTGAATGCCAGGGACAAGCTTGCAACTATAGCTTCCAAGCTGCCAAGTTAAGGACCTGTTTTCTTTTCTAAGAGAAAGCTAGAGATTACTAATAAGAAAATACCATTTGTGATTTAAGACAGACTTTAAAGATTAGTTCACTGGAAAGAAATTGTAAAATAATATGTATAAACAATTATTTAAATTGGAATTGAGCCAAAGTTGAAGGATTAGCAAACATACTTTAAAAAAATGGTTGATCACTGTTTAATAACTACAAATGGCCACCTAGTTTTATATTACTACTGTATTCCCTAAAAAACTTCCACACTCAAATCCCAACATTATTTTTATAAAGAAGCTGGTAGCTGATTATATTCATGTCCTACAAAATGCTAAGAATATATTTTTATTATGTTTAAGGAAAGTATATAGTGGTACCTATATTTTTTAAAACACATGATGTTCTATGCTTAAGGTGACTCTGACATTAAAAATGAGTATTATTCATTTAAATATTGTTTCATTAATTTATTGCTTTGTGCATAACAAAGTATTATGAACTTGGAATACCAACAGCTAATTTTTAACAATCTGTATTATTTTTAATAATTCTGTATTATTGTAACAATCTCTGAACATATGAATAATAATAATCATAAATAAACATTTTTTCAGATTTAGAATTCATCTGTTCTTGTGATATGCAAATTTAGGCTACGTTTTTGAAGTACTTTTTATTTTGAAACCAAATGCCAAAATCAAGGTTATTTGCATTTCTTATTTCAAAGTATGAATCAATTGCTTACTTAAAGGAACAGTAGAAAAAGGTTTAGAAAATTTCCTCACAGCATGTATTAAAGATATTGACATAAAAGTGAGTATTAAGCAGAAAAATGAATGAATATTTCAAGTTTTAAATAAACAATTGATATTTGAATATTCCCTATATATTTCACTGAGATAAATATATAAAATAATTTCCAAATTTAATTCTTTTTATATTTTAATTGATAACTTTAGAAATATTAACTTATTTTTAGAATTTTTTTTTCTGTAAGGATACTTGTTGTTCTATAGCTCTCCACCTATACATAGGAAGAGCTACAGCTAGTAGCCATAAGATAATGATTAGTATTCAATAAACATAAAATTTTATTATCCTTGACCTAGGTATTGGACACTCATTATTCCTATTGTAATAGATTATACTTAGATATATTTGGAATCAAAATGTCAGCTGCCTTTGGGTACCAAATTTTTTCAGTTTATTGTTTTAACCCTCCTATTTAATAGCTTGTTACAACTGCTTGAGCCTTCATGTGCTAGGAAAACAAGTATATTCCATAATGTTTTTCTGGGATTGTTGGGAATGGAGGTGACTGTAGTTCCTTATGGTTTTTCCTGTGATTCCCAGCTCCAGTTTTTTACCTCCATCAACTTCTCCATCCATGTGCTTGATTCTCATTGGTGTTAGGTTTTCAGACCATGTTGATCACCAGTGGATGTTACTCCCAATCCCTAGCTTTTCAAAAGACCATTGAAACAAGACTGTGGATCAACATTTTACTGAAGATCTGAGGAAAATAATGAAAACTAATAGCATAGAACTGTATGAGCATCAACTAAAAACTGAATATTAGCCTTTATTAAATTACCTTTTACTGACCACTTATTGCTTGGAGGATCTCTTATTGACCCTCTTCTACAGCCTGGATTTGATGTAACTGCTCATGCCTCCTGTTCTGTCCTTTCATCACCTTTTTCTAGCTGCCAAGAGATGACAATTTTTTCTTACGTTACTATGAAAAATAATTATCTTATTTGGCTTTATTTACTTTCATCTAGATTAAGTCCCTTAATATCTTCTAAATTCACCAGCAAAGTATCTTCTAAATTCACCAGGCCTTTTCTTATTAATTAAAAAGTATGTTCCATATACTAATTATGCTACTTTCCTTGATAATATGAGTTATGTTTTTCTTAAATACTATATTTTCTTATATCTTTGTATGATAAAATCATTATGAGTTTTATGAAATGTACTTTGCTATGTGTGAATTAGCCTTTCTAGAACATATTTTGAAGAATTAACATTTAAGGTAATTATATTAAATATTTTATCTTATTAACCAAGAATCTTAAAAATTCAGAGAATCACTCAATTGAATGAATCATATGTTTTCTTATTCAGGTAATAGAGAATGAAGAAAAAATAATAACATGAGCTTTATTGATATAATAGCATTGACAAGAATAAAATATTTAGGAAAAAACTTTTAACCAAGGAGGTGAAAGAGCTGTCTGCTGAAAACTATAAGAAATAAATGAAAGAAATTGAAAATGCCAATAAACAAAAATATATTTTGTTTTCATGGATTAGAAAAATAGATATTGTTAAAATATCCATACCACTCAAAGCAATCTAAAGCTTCAATGCAATCCCTATCAAAATTCCAGTGATGCTTTGCACAGAAATAGAGAAAATAAGCCCTAAGTATATATGGATCCACAAAAGACCCAAAAATAACCTGAACAATCTTGGGCAAGTATAACAAAACTGTAGGCATCACACTTCCTGATTTCAGATTTCATTACAAAGCTATGGTAATCAAAACAGTATGGTACTGGTTGAAAAAGAGATACATAAACAAATGAAAGAGAACAATGGGACTATATCACATTAAAAAGCTCTGTACAGCAAAGGAAACATTAACAAAACAATAATGCAATCTATGAAATGGGAGAAAATATTTGCTAACCATGTATCTGATAAGGGAATAATATCCAAAATAAGAAGAAACTCATATAACTCAAGAACAACAACAACAAATCCAAATAACCCAATTAAGAAATGAACAAGAACCTGAATAGACATTGTTCCAAATGCCCAACTGGTATATGAAAAGATGCTCAACTTCATTAATAATCCAATAAATGCAAATCAAGACCACAATGAGATATGACTTCACACCTGATAAAATGGCTATTATCAAAGAGACAAGAGCTAACAAATACTGTTGAAGATATGAAGAAAAGGGCATCCTTGTCTACTTTTGGTAGGAATGTAAATTGGTATAGCCACTATCAAATATGGTATGATGGTTCCTCAAAAACAAAAATAGAACTACCATATGATCCAGCAATCCCACTTTTGTGTATATATCTAAAGGAAGTGAAATCATTATCTCAGATATCTGGACTCCCATGTTGACTGCAGCATTATTCATACTACTCTAGCAATGGAAATAACTTATGTGTCCAATGACAAATTCAGCCACAGAAACAGAAGGAAATTCTTCCATTTGCAGCATTATCGATGGATCTGGAGGAGATTATGACAACTGAAATAAACTGGTCAGAGAAAGACAAATACTACTTGATGTCATGTATACGTGGAATCTAAAAAGATTTAACTCATAGTAGCAGAGAGTAGAATGGTGGCTTCCAAAGGCTAGGTGGGTAGGGCCAGGGTGAATTGGGATATGCTTGTCAAAGTATACAAATGTTCACTTATAAGGTTTCATGGGATCTAATGTCCAGCATGATGAATGTAGTTAATAATATTGTATTATACACTTGAAATGTGCTAAAAGAGTAATATTAAGTTTTCTCACCATACATTAAAAAAAAAGATAACTATGTGATGTGATGGATGTGTTAATTAACTTGATTGTGGTAATCAATTCACAATGTATACATATATTAAATTATGCTGTACACCTTTAAAAATATACAGCCCACAATAGAGTGCTATTTCTTTAATTATATTTTTACTTATGAATACAATATAAGGAAAATAATCAGAGTTAACTATCTATTTTCATTAGTACAGCTTATACATTTTAAACAAGAAGTGTTTTATGTAATTTTATCTCCATTTGAAATCTCTCCAGGATGCATCCATCTGGGACTTCCCAGCCATGAAAATACCGATCACAGTATTTACAAGCTCCTGGGGAGGATTTTTCCTCCTAACACTTCCTTCTATCAAAAATAGAGGCAATTTCTATCCTTTGTGTTAATGATTATGGAATTTATATTTTCCCATTGTGTCTGGAAGGCACACATTACACAACCAGTTGTTCTTAATCTGTTTGATAAACTATATATTCACCTCTAAGAAGAATACACAAGCATAAAAAGTTAAAAATGATTTGTCTAGACACTAACCTTGGGGAAATGATTAAGCTTTTCTAGTGAGCCATGTTTCTCTGTGAAGCCCTCCTTCACCCCCCACCTATGAGTCATTTCAATCTTCCCAAACCATCACCCGTTTGCTGTCCTATGTCACCTACCTCTAGCGTGTTCCCTGCCAAGGCACATGTGTCCACAGTGATTCTCCATGCTCTACATCTGTCCTCCCCTCTTCCACAGTAAAACTAACATGATCAACCTTAGATTCGCTAAAGATGCTTAGCTTGTGTGCAACCAATTAAATCTAGGAGATTTATTTTTTAAAAAATCAATGTAATTCAGGGTCACTTCGTGGTTATGGATTGATATTTGAAGGAAAATTTTTGAAAGTTTTAAAAAGTATTGTAGACAATGCACAAGGGAAATCTTTATGATTGGGCTCCTTCTTAGTACATGTTTTTTTTTTTAACATCTTTATTGGGGTATAATTGCTTTACAATGGTGTGTTAGTTTCTGCTTTATAACAAAGTGAATCAGCTATACATACACATATGTTCCCATATGTCTTCCCTCTTGCGTCTCCCTCCCTCCCACTCTCCCCATCCCACACTTCCAGGCTGTCACAAAGCACCGAGCTAATATCCCTGTGCCTTGCGGCTGCTTCCCCCCAGCTATCTACCTTACTACGTTTGTTAGTGTGTATATGTCCATGACTCTCTCTCGCCCTGTCAAAACTCACCCTTCCCCCTCCCCATATCCTCAAGTCCGTTCTCCAGTAGGTCTGCGTCTTTATTCCTATCTTACCCCTAGGTTCTTCATGACATTTTTTTCCCTTAAATTCCATATATATGTGTTAGCATACGGTATTTGTCTTTTTCTTTCTGACTTACTTCACTCTGTATGACAGACTCTAGGTCTATCCATCTCATTACAAATAGCTCAATTTCATTTCTTTTTAAGGCTGAGTAATATTCCATTGTGTATATGTGCCACATCTTCTTTATCCATTCACCCGATGATGGGCGCTTAGGTTGTTTCCATGTCCCGGCTATTGTAAATAGAGCTGCAATGAACATTTTGGTACATGACTCTTTTTAAATTTTGGTTTTCTCAGGGTATATGCCAAGTAGTGGGATTGCTGGGTCATATGGTAATTCTATTTGTAGTTTTTTAAGGAACCTCCATACTGTTCTCCACAGTGGCTGAACCAATTCACATTCCCACCAGCAGTGCAAGAGTGTCCCCTTTTCTCCACACCCTCTCCAGCATTTATTGTTTCTAGATTTTTTGATGATGGCCATTCTGACTGGTGTGAGATGATATCTCATTGTAGTTTTGATTTGCATTTCTCTAATGATTAATGATGTTGAGCATTCTTTCATGTGTTTGTTGGCATTCTGTATATCTTCTTTGGAGAAATGTCTATTTAGGTCTTCTGCCCATTTTTGGATGGGGTTGTTTGTTTTTTTGTTATTGAGCTGCATGAGCTGCTTGTAAATTTTGGAGATTAATCCTTTGTCAGTTGCTTCATTTGCAAATGTTTTCTCCCATTCTGAGGGTTGTCTTTTGGTCTTGGTTATGGTTTCCTTTGCTGTGCAAAAGCTTTGAAGTTTCATTAGGTCCCATTTGTTTATTTTTGTTTTTATTTCCATTACTCTAGGAGGTGGGTCAGAAAGGATCTTGCTGTGATTTATGTCATAGAGTGTTCTTCCTATGTTTTCTTCTAAGAGTTTGATAGTTTCTGGCCTTACATTTAGGTCTTTAATCCATTTTGAGCTTATTTTTGTGTATGGTGTTAGGGAGTGATCTAATCTCATACTTTTACATGTACCTGTCCAGTTTTCCCAGCACCATTTATTGAAGAGGCTGTCCTTTCTCCACTGTACATTCCTGCCTCCTTTATCAAAGATAAGGTGTCCATATGTGCGTGGGTTTATCTCTATCCTGTTCCACTGATCTATCTTTCTGTTTTTGTGCCAGTACCATACTGTCTTGATTACTGTTGCTTTGTAATATAGTCTAAAGTCAGGGAGCCTTATTCCTCCAGCTCCTTTTTTCGTTCTCAAGATTGCTTTGGCTATTCGGGGTCTTTTGTGTTTCCATACAAATTGCGAAATTTTTTGTTCTAGTTCTGTGAAAAATGCCAGTGGTAGTTTGATAGGGATTGCATTGAATCTGTAGATTGCTTTGGGTAGTAGAGTCATTTTCACAATGTTGATTCTTCCCATCCAAGAACATGGTATATCTCTCCATCTATTTGTATCATCTTTAATTTCTTTCATCAGTGTCTTATAATTTTCTGCATACAGGTCTTTCGTATCCTTAGGTAGGTTTATTCCTAGATATTTTATTCTTTTTGTTGCAATGGTGAATGGGAGTGTTTTCTTGATTTCACTTTCAGATTTTTCATCATTAGTATATAGGAATGCCAGAGATTTCTGTGCATTAATTTTGTATTCTGCTACTTTACCAAATTCATTGATTAGCTCTAGTAGTTTTCTGGTAGCATCTTTAGGATTCTCTATGTATAGTATCATGTCATCTGCAAACAGTGACAGCTTTACTTCTTCTTTTCTGATTTGGATTCCTTTTATTTCCTTTTCTTCTCTGATTGCTGTGGCTAAAACTTCCAAAACTATGTTGAATAAGAGTGGTGAGAGTGGGCAACCTTGTCTTGTTCCTGATCTTAGTGGAAATGCTTTCAGTTTTTCACCATTGAGGATGATGTTTGCTGTGGGCTTGTCATATATGGCTTTTATTATGTTTAGGAAATTTCCCTCTATGCCTACTTTCTGGAGGGTTTTTATCATAAATGGGTGTTGAATTTTGTCGAAAGCTTTCTCTGCATCTATTGAGATGATCATATGGTTTTTCTCCTTCAATTTGTTAATATGGTTTATCACATTGATAGATTTGCGTATATTGAAGAATCCTTGCATTCCTGGAATAAACCCCACTTGATCATGGTGTATGATCCTTTTAATGTGCTTTTGGATTCTGTTTGCTAGTATTTTGTTGAGGATTTTTGCATCTATGTTCATCAGTGATATTGGCCTGTAGTTTTCTTTCTTTGTGACATCCTTGTCTGGTTTTGGTATCAAGGTGATGGTGGCTTCGTAGAAGGAATTTGGGAGTGTTCCTCCCTCTGCTATATTTTGGAAGAGTTTGAGAAGGATAGGTGTTAGCTCTTCTCTAAACGTTTGATAGAATTCACCTGTGAAGCCATCTGGTCCTGGGCTTTTGTTTGTTGGAAGGTTTTTAATCACAGTTTCAATTTCAGTGCTTGTGATTGGTCTGTTCATATTTTCTATTTCTTCCTGATTCAGTCTTGGCAGGTTGTGCATTTCTAAGAATTTGTCCATTTCTTCCAGATTGTCCATTTTATTGGCATAGAGTTGCTTGTAGTAATCTCTCATGATTTTTTTTATTTCTGCAGTGTCAGTTGTTACTTCTCCTTTTTCATTTCTAATTCTATTGATTTGAGTCTTCTCCCTTTTTTTCTTGATGAGTCTGGCTAGTGGTTTATCTATTTTGTTTATCTTCTCAAAGAACCAGCTTTTGGTTTTATTGATCTTTGCTATTGTTTCCTTCATTTCTTTTTCATTTATTTCTGATCTGATTTTTATGATTTCTTTCCTTCTGCTAGCTTTGGGGTTTTTTTGTTCTTCTTTCTCTAATTGCTTGAGGTGCAAGGTTAGGTTGTTTATTCGAGATGTTTCCTGCTTCTTAAGGTGGGCTTGTATTGCTATAAACTTCCCCCTTAGAACTGCTTTTGCTGCATCCCATAGGTTTTGGGTCGTTGTGTCTCCATTGTCATTTGTTTCTAGGTATTTTTTTATTTCCTCTTTGATTTCTTCAGTGATCACTTCATTATTAAGTAGTGTATTGTTTAGCCTCCATGTGTTTGTATTTTTTACAGATCTTTTCCTGTAATTGATATCTAGTCTCATGGCATTGTGGTCGGAAAAGATACTTGATACAATTTCAGTTTTCTTAAATTTACCAAGGCTTGATTTGTGACCCAAGATATGATCTATCCTGGAGAATGTTCCATGAGCACTTGAGAAAAATGTGTATTCTGTTGTTTTTGGATGGAGTGTCCTATAAATATCAATTAAGTCCATCTTGTTTAATGTATCATTTAAAGCTTGTGTTTCCTTATTTATTTTCATTTTGGATGATCTGTCCATGGGTGAAAGTGGGGTGTTAAAGTCCCCTACTATGAATGTGTTACTGTTGATCTCCCCTTTTATGGTTGTTAGTATTTGCCTTATGTATTGAGGTGCTCCTATGTTGGGTGCATAAATATTTACAATTGTTATATCTTCTTCTTGGATCGATCCCTTGATCATTATGTAGTGTCCTTCTTTGTCCCTTTTAATAGTCCTTATTTTAAAGTCTATTTTGTCTGATATGAGAATTGCTACTCCAGCTTTCTTTTGGTTTCCATTTGCATGGAATATCTTTTTCCATCCCCTTACTTTCAGTCTGTATGTGTCTCTAGTTCTGAAGTGGGTCTCTTGTAGACAGCATATATAAGGGTCTTGTTTTTGTATCCATTCAGCCAATCTGTGTCTTTTGGTGGGAGCATTTAGTCCATTTACATTTAAGGTAATTATCGATATGTATGTTCCTATTTCCATTTTATATATTGTTTTGGGTTCGCTACTATAGGTCATTTCCTTCTCTTGTGTTTCGTGTCTAGAGAAGTTCCTTTAGCATTTGTTGTAAAGCTGGTTTGGTGGTGCTGAACTCTCTCAGCTTTTGCTTGTCTGTAAAGGTTTTAATTTCTCCATCAAATGTGAATGAGATCCTTGCTGGATAGAGTAGTCTTGGTTGCAGGCTTTTCTCCTTCATCACTTTCAGTATGTCCTGCCACTCCCTTCTGGCTTGTAGGGTTTCTGCTGAGAGATCAGCTGTTAACCTTATGGGGATTCCCTTGTGTGTTATTTGTTGGTTTTCCCTTGCTGCTTTTAATATGCTTTCTTTGTATTTAATTTTTGACAGTTTGATTAATATGTGTCTTGGCGTGTTTCTCCTTGTATTTATCCTGTATGGGACCCTCTGTGCTTCCTGGACTTGATTAACTATTTCCTTTCCCATATTAGGGAAGTTTTCAACTATAATCTCTTCAAATATTTTCTCAGTCCCTTTCTTTCTTTCTTCTTCTTCTGGAACCCCTATAATTCGAATATTGGTGCGTTTCATGTTGTCCCAGAGGTCTCTGAGACTGTCCTCAGTTCTTTTCAGTCTTTTTTCTTTATTCTGCTCTGCAGTAGTTATTTCCACTATTTTATCTTCCAGGTCACTTATCCGTTCTTCTGCCTCAGTTTTTCTGCTATTGATCCTATCTAGAGTGATTTTAATTTCATTTATTGCATTGTTCATCGTTGCTTGTTTCATCTTTAGTTCTTGTAGGTCCTTGTTAACTGTTTCTTGCATTTTGTCCATTCTACTTCCAAGATTTCGGATCATCCTTACTATCATTATTCTGAATTCTTTTTCAGGTAGATTGCCTATTTCCTCTTCATTTGTTAGGTCTGGTGGGTTTTTATCTTGCTCCTTCATCTGCTGTGTGTTTTTCTGTCTTCTCATTTTGCTTATCTTACTGTGTTTGGGGTCTCCTTTTTGCAGGCTGCACTTTCGTAGTTCCCGTTGTTTTTGATGTCTGTCTCCAGTGGCTAAGGTTGTTTCAGTGGGTTGTGTAGGCTTCCTGGTGGAGGGGACTAGTGCCTGTGTTGTGCTGGATGAGGCTGGATCTTGTCTCTCTAGTGGGCAGGTTCACGTCTGGTGGTGTGTTTTGGGGTGTCTGTGGCCTTATTATGATTTTAGGCAGCCTCTCTGCTAATGGGTGGGGTTGTGTTCCTGTTTTGCTAGTTGTTTGGCATAGGTTGTCCAGCACTGTGGCTTGCTGGTCGTTGAGTGAAGCTGGGTGCTGGTGTTAAGATGGAGGTCTCTGGGATATTTCCACCGTTTAATATTATGTGGAGCTGGGAGGTCTCTTATTTACCAGTGTCCTGAAGTTGGCTCTCCTACCTCAGAGGCAGAGCCCTGACTCCTGGCTGGAGCACCAAGAGCCTTTCATCCACACAGCTCAGAATAAAAGGGACAAAAAGTAGGGAGAATTAGTAGAAGTATGAGTAAAGAAAGAAGGAAAGGAGGAAAGGAAGGAAGGAAGAAAGAAGCAAAGAAGGAAAGAAAGGAGGGAGGGAGGGAGGGAGGGAGGAAGGAAGGAAGGAGGGAAAGAAGGAAAAAAGACAGAAAGAAAGATGATACAGTAAAAATAAAATAAAGTATAATATAGTTATTGAATTAAAAAATATTTAGAAAAAAAAAAAGGGACGGATAGAACCTTAGGACAAATGTTGGAAGCAAAGCTATACAGAGAAAATCTTACACAGAAGCATACACATACACCTTCACAAAATGAGGTAAAGGGGGAAAAATCATAAATCCTGCTCCCTGAGACCACCTCCTCAATTTGGGGTGATTCGTTGTCTAAAGGAGGGAAGGAAGGAAGGAAAGAAAGAAAGAACGAAGGTAAAGTATAATAAAGTTATTACAATTAAACTTAATTATTAAGAAAAATAATTTTTAAAAAAAAGTCATGGACGGATAGAGCCCTAGGACAAATGGTGGAAGCAAGAGTATACAGACAAGATCTCACACAGAAGCATACACGTACACATTCACAAAAAGAGGAAAAGGGAAAAAAATCATAGATCTCGCTCCTAAATTACACCTCTTCAATTTGGGATCATTCCTTGTCTATTCAGGTATTCCACAGATGCAGGGTATATCAAGTTGATTGTGGAGCTTTAATCCGCTGCTTCTGTGGCTGCTGGGAGAGATTTCCCTTTCTCTTCTTTGTTCTCACAGCTCACAGGAGCTCAGCTTTGGATTTGGCCCTGCCTCTGCGTGTAGGTCGCTGGAGGGCATCTGTTTTTTCTCTCAGACAGGACGGGGTTAAAGGAGCCGCTGATTCGGGGCCTCCGGCTCACTCAGGCCGGGGGTTGGGGGATGGGGGAAGGAGGGGCACTGCGTGCGGGGCGGGCCTGCGGCGGCAGAGGCAGCGTGACGTTGCACCAGCCTGAGGCCCGTCGTGCGTTGTCCCGGGGAAGTTGTCCCTGGATCCCGGGAACCTGGCAGTGGCGGGCTGCACAGGCTCCGCGGAAGAGGGGTGTGGAGAGTGACCTGTGCTCGCACACAGGCCCCTTGGTGGCGGCAGCAGCAGCCTTAGCGTCTCCCGCCCGGCTCTTGGGTCCGCGGTTTTAGCCGCGGCTCGCGCCCGTCTCTGGGGTTTGCGCTTTCAGCCGCGGCTCGCGCCCGTCTTGGGGGCTCGCGCCCTCAGCCGCGGCTCGCGCCCGTCTCTGGGGTTCGCGCTTTTAGCCGCGGCTCGCGCCCGTCTTTGGAGATCCTTTAAGCAGCGCTCTTAAACCCCTCTTCTCGCGCACCAGGAAACAAAGAGGGAAGAAAAAGTCTCTTGCCTCTTCGGCCGGTGCAGGCTTTTCCCAGAACTCCCTCCCGGCTAGTCGTGGTGCACTAACCCCTTCAGGCTATGTTCAAGCCGCCAACCCCAGTCCTCTCCCTGAGCTCCGTCCAAAACCAAAACCCGAGCCTCAGCTCGCAGCCCCGCCCGCCCCGGCGGGTGAGCAGACAAGCCTCTCGGGTTGGTGAGTGCTGGTCGGCACCGATCGTCTGTGCAGGAATCTCCCCGCTTTGCCCTCCGCACCCGTTGCTGTGCACTACTCCGCGGTCCCGAAACTCCCCCCTCTGCCTCCCGCAGTCTCCGCCCGCGGAGGGGCTTCCTAGTGTGTGGAAACTTTTCCTCCTTCACAGCTCCCTCCCACTGGTGCAGGTGCCGTCCTTATTCTTTTGTCTCTGTTTTTTCTTTTGCCCTACCCAGTTACGTGGGGAGTTTCTTGCCTTTTGGGAGGTCTGAGGTCTTCTGCCAGCCTTCAGTAGGAGTTCTGTAGGAGTTGTTCCACGTGTGGATGTATTTCTGGTGTATCCGTGGGGAGGAAGGCGATCTCCGCGTCTTACTCTTCCGCCATCTTCAAGGTCCCCTCCCCTTAGTACATTTTAATTTAAACTAAACATACAACAAATTGCCAAAATCTCAAAAGATATCAACGTTGAAGGATGTAATAAGGGCAACAGAAGAGCATTAATAAGTCTTTCTAATAATTTATCCATCTATGCATATCATTATATTTAGTTTTACCTTATCAAGAGAAGATCTGTTAAAACATTTTTAGTTTCCTTTGATTTCTTTAGGATGTCATGAATACTTTCTTTCCTTTACTAGGTACCCAACTGATTTTTGTTTTTTTTTCTTTTTGCTGTATGCGTGCCTCTCACTGTTGTGGCCTCTCCCGTTGGGGAGCACAGGCTCGGGACACGCGGGCTCAGCGCCCATGGCACACGGGCACAGCCGCTCCGCAGCACGTGGGATCCTCCCGGACCGGGACTCGAACCCGCGTCCCCTGCATCGGCAGGCGGACTCTCAACCACTGCACCACCAGGGAAGCCCCCCAACCTGATTTTTATGTATGTTTAGATACTATTTAAATGCCAGATTCCAAACTATTTAAGATATAAGCACTGAACAAAATTTTTCCATTACAATTTAATTCAAAGAAGTCCTCAGAAAAGAAGCAAGTTAAATGAATATGTCACATTTGCAGGCCCATTAATGTACATAAATGCCTAATTTTAGTTTCTTCCAGGTCTTTCTATTCTTGTCATAGCTGCAGAAATTGAATTGTAGTCATCACTGTCACACAGATAATAAAGTTTATTTACCATTCCACTCTTCAGTGATATGTGAGATAAATCCCTGGCACTACAGGAATATTTGTTAAATATCACTGATGTCAGCTGTCAGGTCATATCACTTAAAAGGAGGAAAATTTGGCTCCTGGCTCTTTCTGTGTATTTTTGTTTCTTTAGCTAACGCCAACTGAATCCTAACAGCCTGGGTGTACAAGATGATGGATACTATTTTACAGCTTGGATTCTTTTTCTGTAAAACACTGAAATTTATTTACCCATTATCATTCATGCTATAAGTTATGGATGTGCATTTATTCTTTTTCTTTTTTGAGCTTAAAAAGATTGTGAAATTCCCTCCCAAAGCACAAATTAATGTACTTTTTGTCTACCGCTTGAATAGGGTCTAATATATACAGTAATTTGACTCAAACTAGCAGACAGAATTCATTTTAAGTTAAGATAATACGCATGAATTTCAAAATTAAATTTCCCTATTGGCTACTTGTTGGACAAATGCATTGATTTAAAACTACTCTCATTACTTAGAGATACTTTATCCCCAGACTAGCATAATTTAGACAGCATAATTCCAGTATGCTTTGGTGTACATTGACATCTAGAGACATAATTTAAAAAAAAATTCCTCATAAATGGCAACTTCTTTTTGTAGATCTATTTTTCTTGGTTTTCATTTTTGACAGACACTATTAAGTTCAGTTTTTAATGATTCTTGGAAAATTTTCATCTTATTTTAGACAATAAAGACTCCTGAACTTTATTTTTTCTCCAGAAATTTCAGATATCAATTATTCATTGCTCCTATTGATACACCATGAACATGTTTTACACACTCACATGCTCACACACACATGTACATACACTCACTTTCCCTGACCCCCAGCTTTAGGTAATTATATTAACATCCTCAACAAAATTGCATTTCCTCAAGGATCTATAAATTGTGCTAGAGCTTTATGTTGGTATGTCAAGGCAAAAATTGCACCAGACAAATTTAAACTGTAAGGAAGACTTTATAAGACTACAGTAATACAGAAGAGAGAGCAGAACCCCAACTAAACTCACCTCTGCTGAAACAAAAGTGAGAGAGTTCTAAGTGCTGGGAACTAGTGGGAAAGTTCTAGAAAGAAGTTGACCAATGAGATGTGTGCTGCACATTGAGATATTCCTGCCTTTGCAAACGCTTTTCTCTGTGCTGAGGCCATCAGTGTTTGCTCATTGGTGCTCATCAGAAATGAGGCTCTCACCCTCCACACAGATGGGACATAGTGATATAATCTTCCTTGAAGATTACATTTCAAAGGAACGGATTCTAGGTCTGAGAGAGAGACATCCCTGGGTCATAAAACTGGCAAAAATGGCTTTTAAGAATATTTTCATCTAAAAGGGGCAGAGAAAGAATTTAAAATTACAAGTTTTCTAAAGAAAATGTCCTAAGAAAAGAAAAGTCAGGGCCTAGACTCAGGAAGAAGCCCAACTAAATTCTATCAAGCTGAGTTAAATTTTAATGCACTAAATAGGATTAATATTTACTTTGAGCAACTATCTCTCAGGTATAGAATATTCAGCTATGTTAGGTCACTACTTTGCCTTGCCAAAAACAATATAAAGTTCATAAGACAGGCTCTTGTGTTTGTTCTACATTCTAAATATCCAGAAGAATGTCTGGCATATAATTAGTTTTGAATAAACATCTGCTGAATAAGTGAATTAATTAGGAACTATTTTACTCTCAATATTTTCATTTTAATAAAATGAATATTACTAGTCTTTTCAATCATTCTTCTAGAGCTGACAAAAGCATTCAAAATATTTTTTGTCTCTGCATTATTACTATGACACATGACCCTCATACTAAATATTCAAGCAAGTTAAAGGTATTTAAAGAGTAACAGGAAAAAAGGAGAGTGCAAAGTAGAGTATATTGCATAATTAGTGAATAACACCTAATGTCAAAGCACTGTATTAAGACCCTACATTCACATTTTTATCCTTTCCATGTCAATTCTTCATTTTCCTATTAATTTTCCACTCAAAGGGCAGGGTTATATCTTTAAAACGCAACTCTGATAATATCTCTCCTCTCATTAAAACCCTTGAGTCTCTTTCTCTCTCTCCCCCACCCCCCCACACACAAAGACGGAGTAACACACTAGTCTAAGTGATGTGCATTTATTAACTCAAACATTCCTTAAATCAACCTATGAAGTAGTAGCTATTACTATTCCTATATTTACAGGTAAAAAATCTGACATAGAGAAAAGTTAAGAAACTTCCCCAAAGTCACACAGCTATTCAGTGCAGGAAGCTAGACTCTTCTCACAGTGGCTGGTGTCAGGGTGTGCTCTCAGCCGCTGTCCCAGCTGAATCTAGCATCCTCATCTTGGCTTGCCAGGCCCTGCACTAGCTCAGTCCCCACCTGCCTTGCATCCTCATCTCATTGGGCTCTCCTCCCACCTAGCTCACTGCAGCCCCACCAGCATCCTTGTGTGTGTGTGTGTGTGTGTGTGTGTGTGTGTGTGTGTGTGTTTATTTATTTATTTATTTTTGGCTATGTTGGGCCTTCATTGATGTGTGCAGGCTTTCTCTAGTTGCAGCGAGTGGGATCTACTCTTTGTTGCAGTGCACGGTCTCTAGGTGCATGGGATTCAGTAGTTGTGGCATGTGGGCTCAGAGGTTGTGACTCATGGGCTCTAGCTCACAGGCTTAGTAGTTGCGGATCACCGGCTTAGCTGCTCTGCAATGTGTGGGCTTGAACCTGTGTCCCCTGCATTGGTAGGCAGATGCTTAACCACTGTGCCACCAGGGAAGTCCCCAGCATCCTTACTCTCATCAAACACTGAGCCATTTCCTGCCCCAGCCCCTTCTCTTAACAAAATCCTTCCTCCTAGAAGGCGTTACCCAGGTAACTACCATTCTCAGCCTAAAAATCACATCCCTTATCTTCTTATTCAGGTCCTCCTTACCTCCCCTCTCATCACCGATCCTCCTTCTCCTAGTCAGTTATTTCCTTCATCTTATCACAATTTGTGATTCTACATTGTCCTGTTTGTTTATGTACTTACTCTCCGATTCTTCTCCAGATTTTAAGCTCAGTAAAGACAGGAAACATAGCCATGGTGTACCTAGTGCCTCCATAGTAGGACTTCAATGAATGATTATAGAGTAAATAAATTAAATATGGTTATGATTCCCACAAAATTTACAAAAGTTATGTAATTGGATGCATAAATATATTCAAAATGTGTATAAACCTCATCAGCAGCAGTAACACGCCTTGTTCTGTTTTCTGTCAGGCTCCGTCAGGCTGAAGGTGAAGTTGAGGTAGAAAATAGCAATAGATCTTTTCTATTATAGCATAGTATCAGCTAGACCTAGTCTAGTCCAAACTCCACCTCCAAAAGCCTGGGGATGAGAGTGGTAAATTCAGAATCCTAGGCATCCCCAGGGTCTTGGTTCCCGGAGTTTAGGTGGAGGGCAGCAGCTTCAGGATGGCGTTCGGATGCCTCCTGCCCTGATGCTGCCACCTCCAAGGACAAATGCTGCACTGCAAAGACACTGTGACTGCCAAGCTTGATGCTGCTCCTGGGCTACTGTTCTCACGAATGCTCTTGATCCAGTATCACTGTCTTTATGTGTTGGCACCTGTGCTGAAGTCCCAGGGCTGCATTTTCATTTCTTTTGTACCCTAGAGCCTACAGAAAACCTTGACCAAAATGATCTTAACCAGTTAAATAACTCAGGCCTGACAGTATCTCACTGCAGTCCAAGGTTGTTTCTGTAGATCCTTTTGCTTTCCTTCTTCTTTTAGCACTGGGGGATTGACAGGAAGCACACTGCTCCTCTTGGCTTTTGTTTCCCAGTGGAGGGCAGCCGAGCAAGCACTAAGGAAGGAGCATGGGCTGGGGTAGCATGCCCTCTGCTGGAAGCCTGTCTTCCTAAACCCTTCCTTCTTCTGATTAGTTCAGTCCCTGAGCCTGACTAGCAAATTAAAATGATTCTTTTTTGTCATCTCTTTAAATCTTTTGCTACGCAACCATAAGCTAAGTGTTCTGGGATTTTGAGAATCATGAAAGCCTGGAACATTTAAAGATTCCTGGAAGATATAAAATTTAAGAGAAAGGTAAAGAGAAGAAGGAAGTAGGTGATTCAAAGTATAGACAATGATGAAGTTTTCAATTCAAAAGTGTGAGTGCATGTTACATTTACATCATTAAATCAGTGGTGAAAGAAAATGAGATAAACATAATGGGGTCAAGTGAAGCAGGTACATTTACAGATCATGGGAAGGAGTTTGAATTCATAGGTATAGATTTGTGATTTTCTCAAGAGACTTAACCTCTGTCAGGTTCTGTATGCTCATGTTAGTAATAGCATAATATACACTTCAGACTGATGGAAATCCTGTACTTACATAACAAAGCACTTACTTGGTTATTTGGTGCCTCTTTCTAACCATTGTTATCTTTATTAACATCATTATTCGTTGTAAAAGGTGACTGAGTAGGGAGAGTGCTCATGATAAAGTCTCCAGAAATTACAAAGTATGACAGCAGGTGTTCACGAAGCAAGAAAACTTGCAGCATATAACTACTTGAGGGATGTTTTGTTAAGACATCTGTCACATGATATACACTACTTGAAAAATGCACAGGATGTTATGCTAAGCAACATAGCAATGAAATTAAACAGACATTTATAATTATAAGACTTTCTGTCTTATCCCTACCGTAGATGAGTGACGGACTAGAATTTGACAATGGCTGAAAATGGTCATTGCTGGCTACTTATTGTTTCCACACTATCCAAAAGAACTAAAAAGATATAAAAGTTAAAGCATGGTCCTTAGAAGCAAAAAAAAAAAAAAAAAAATGTCTCACGTAGAGTGATACAGTATTTTCAGTAAAGAAACTTTGAATCAAGGAACAATTTGATAGCCTGTACACATTTTTTAAACAAAGAAAATGAGTATTCAAACCTTATGGGATTCACATTTCCCAGAGCCAGCCTGAATGAACTAGAGGAGATTTCTCCTAAATTCTAAGTTTCAGAAATCTCTGGGAAGTGCCAATATTACTTCCCCAATCTACTACACTAGGGATCTTTAGCTGGAAGCCTGAAGTGTGGGGTGGCAATGGCCTTTCAACTCTCCCCATAGCATCTCCCTGTTTTTAGAGCTCTATGACTTTCTATCAGCAGGTAATCTTTCAGGCTTCTGCTTAGGAAATACACAGACATTATTAGGATTTGTGACTGCACTAATGTGCTCTTTGAATGAACATAAGGTTTACTTGACACATATTAGAGTCTGAACATTTTTTAAAAATTTAAACGCTAAACTGAATGTGAATACTTTGACCTCTATATCTTGCCTTTTGGCTCCTAGGAATTTGAAGTATTTTGTATATCAGGTAGCAGAAAATGTTTGTTGAAAGAGGGGGAAGTAATTTTTTTCCCCTAAAGGAAACTGAGTTCCTAGAAGCTCAAAAGGAATCCCTGTAAAAAAAACGATTTAAAAACATAATAACTCTCATAATGAAAGTATTATACCAGATATGGGGTATTGCAGTGAGAATTCCCATATGTGCCAATGTATAATGCAAGCCTGGTCTCCCATGCCTGAGCCTTTTCAGAGCTCCTTTTAAATTCCCCTGGACCTGCTTTCCCATCCTCCTCTTTGTCACTGAACCTTTCATTCTTGAATCCTATTGCTCTGCCTGGCTTATCCTCATGCATAACTTACAACAGCTTATGCCAGATAACACATTGTATTAACAACAAAGAGATGTAAGAACATCATTTGAATACCGAGTCTGCTGGGATGCCACCACTGAATAATCATTTGAACCTATAATGCTTGTTCTTGGACACTCATTACTTGATACTATGTATTCAAATTCAGGTTAAAGATCACCATTACTCTATATGTAGAGATACAGCTCTATTTTTCAATATCAATATTGACATATAGAAATGTATGGATAGATCTAGACCTATCATTCACCTGACTTTGACCTCTAAATAAGTATATCAAAGTAATGTATGTTCTTTTACTCTCTCTCCAGAAAGATGAAGGTGAAAACCCACCATGTCAGAATAGGCTAGAGGTTCAAAACACTGTACTGAATCAGACTCTCAGGTTTTGAAATCAATCTCCATCACTTACTAACATTTTGACCATAGTTATCTATCTCTCAGACTCTTCATGCCCTAATTTTCTCAGCTAAGACAGTAGAGATAATAATAATAATACTTTTCAGGGACAATTCAAGTGAAAAACTTAGAAGAGTCTGTCACATAGTAGATATTCAAGAAATATTAGCTATTATCATAATTAGAAATAATGTAATTGCCTGCTGACAGGGTACAGCTCCATTGACAGAAATGTCCTAGAAGATTAGTCATATATAGCTGACTTAACATGATTTTTAATTCATATAACATAGGGTTGGCCAAAAAGTTCGTTCGGAGTTTTTCGTAAGATATTACGGTACAAAATGTCAGGTACTATGCTATATATCAACAATGAAAATAGAAATAATATGGTTTTGCTAGAAAAGTATGATAACTACAAGAAGATGAGGGATGTACATCAGTGGAAATTTCTATGTGAGGTTGGTAGAGCATTTGCCATACCTGGGTTTTCAGGAAAGGCTTCCAGGAGAAGAGTTTACTCAAACTGAGTAATAAGAATGGAAGTAGGCCAAGTAAAAGAAGTTTCAGGAGACCCTTCCAAGAACTAGGAGACATGACTAAAGATATACTGGATGGAAAGTAGTGTGTGAGGGAACAGCATATAGTTCAGTATCGTTGGAGTAGAAATAATAGAAATGTGCACAGAGAGAAAAATAGGGGCCGAGTTATAGAACCACTGACTTACCTGTTAAAGAGCTTGGCTTTGCTCTCGTTATGGAAACTTGTTGAACTTCTTATAGTCTAGTAAAATAGCAATTGAAATGTTCTGGAAGGGATTTGATAAGATACGAACAAGAACAGTGGAAATATAAATAGAAAAATAGGAATAGAGTAAAAAAATTAAACGTTAAATATTCAGAAAACATTTCTGTCAGAATAGGTTTGATGTTTGGTACTTGGAGAAAGGATACACGATCTCGTGAATACCCTTAATATTTCTGGTTTATGTTATTGGATAATTATATTACTATCAGAGATATGTAATAGATCATAACTAACACATTAAGAAAATTATGGATTCTGAGGCCTTCAGATTGATCTGTTCAAAGATCCTTTTGTCTCAGGAGCAAGGAGAAGGTCATGCCTAGAGATATATTTGAAAGTCTTTGGGAGTTAAAATAAGTTCAGTGGAAATGTTTGCCAGGATGAGTGTGGAGAGAGAAAAGCAGTGTGTCAGGATCAAACATAGAGGACCATAAAGCTCCAAAGAAAGAGGAGACTTGATCTCCACAAAGGATGATGAGAATAGATGTCAGAAAGTTAAAAGAAGAACCTGTTGAATGAAGATTAAAGAATAAAAGGATAATTTCATTTAAAGTAGACATGAACAGTATTAGCTGTATCAAAATATTTCAGTAACATGAGATGAAAAATTACCCATTAGGTTTTCAGTTGGAAGGAAATCCATTGGATTGATTAGTGTTAGTAAATGATGGAGGTAAAAGACTTGTACTAGGCTGATGTCTAAATAAGTAGGGGGAGGGGTGGAGGAAGAGTGCGTAAATTTATAGTATAGAAATTAATATTTTATGAAACTTGAAGATGTTAAAAATGGGAAGGAAAGAGTAAAGGGATTTTGACAGAGGTGAATGAGAAAGACTTGACCATGTTTATTGATGCAAGAGTAAAGTTCATGGAGTGAGGGGCACTATAAGAGAAAAGATGAGGTAGCTGATGGAAGAAGTTCCTAGAGAAATGAGAAATGAAATTTCCCTCAGACAGAAGGAAGGACATCTTGTTCCAGGAAATTGAAGAAAATAATATATTTAGATATAGTAAAGTTTGTAGGTTGAATGACAGGAAGTTCTAAGAAAAATGAAAAATCAAAGGATGGGGTATTTCTTTCAGAGGGTAGAACAGATGATATGGTAACAAGGAGAATAGAGAGAAGATATATAGGGAGATGTAAGCAAGAAAAATATATCTGAGTTTAACAGAGCAGAATGGATTGAGAGGACTAAATTAATTAATTAATAGTCAGCAATGTGTCTGTTCAACAGTATTTGTTTAGTATTTGAGGAAGTTTTGAGAGTGACAAAATAACCATAGGGAAACTGCAATTTGTAAGATTTGTGCAAAATAACACTCAGAGGTGACTCCCTGACATTGTCACCAACATCATACTGACCAGAAAACCAGCAGGATCAGAGAACTGTGAGGCAGTAAGTCAAGTGAGAGTTCCACTAATGTCCTTAGAAGCTGGAGAGTAGAATTATATTTAATCTTTAAAACAGAACAGAACTATAAACATTTGACCTTCCTGCCTTTTCACCACCCATCACTCACCTCACAGCACTTATCTCCTTCCTCATCTCACAGTCTAGTGTACATCACTGTAATTGTTCTCGTATAGCCAGTAAAAATCTGTTTGTCCTTTCTTTCCACTTTAATTTTTATTGCATTTAAACATTCCAAAAATAGCAAAACCTTATTTTCTGCCTACTCTATGCCTGAACTCTGAAACTGAATTTGTCTGGTAAGAACAGTCAACATTGCTAAATGGCTTAACTTTAAAATAATGATGAAAATCTCAAGTGAGTTCTCAGCTATGCTTCATTATTGGACTATATATCCATAGACAGTTTACTTCCAAGTTCTCTGAAAACAGCATTTCATACTTTTCCCTTTCTTATTGTATAATTGTGAAATAAAATCTGTAAGACAAGATCTTCCATATGCTTTTACTACTATGTCTACAAAACCACATGCATCTGGACACCAGTACTTCATCCTCCCTCTAGTAACAATGAGAACTCCGTTTGTGTTCCTATGACCAACCCAACTTAAAAATGGAATATGCTTGCCTCCTTTTGGACTTTACTTTTAAAGTCATCCACTTTTCATCCTGCGTCCACAACTTATGCTAGACATACAGTCTATACTCTCCCCAGCAGCTTACAAACATTCTTTAATACCTCTCATATTAAAAACAAAAAACTAAAACATTTAGAACCCATAAACTGGGTGGCTTATAAACAACAGAAATTTATTTCTCATACTTCTGGAGGCTAGAAGTCCATGAACAGGGTGCCAGCATAGTTGGTGCCAGGGAGGGCCTCTTCCAGGCTGCAGACTTCTCATTATATCCTCACAAGGTGGAAAGCAGAGAGAAAATAATCCCCTCAGCACCCTTTAAGGGCACTAATCCCATTAATGGGGGCTCCATCCTCATGACCTTAACTAAGCCCAATTGACTCCCAAACACCCCATCTCCAGGGCAATAACATCAAGAGGCAGGGTTCAACACATGAATTTTGGGGGAACACAAAATTCAGTACATAACATACATCAAAATGAAACAAAGGAAAGGTTAGGCTGTTTCTGACATATTAAAAATAAGGGAAGTGATGGAGAAATGAAGCTGCTTCAAACCTTCAAGGATAAACACTCCTGAACAAACTTCCCTAGCCTTATACAGGAGATGCTGAATTATGGCAATAATTATTCAGAAGAAGGTGAACTATGTGTCTTGATGAGTTCAATTTCACAGAAATATAACCTCCTACCCCAAAACAAACATATAGAAAAATTCTGAAGGCTTCATGAGAATGGTAATATGGAAGCAAACTTCTGTTCTCATTTTGTTTTCAGTATGGCTGACATGTTTTCTGATTTATAAAATATGTGGGGGTTTGATTACTGTTTTGTTAAACAAAAACCTCTTATTCTTTAAAAACCACTTGCCTGGACCATTCAGTAACATAAATACAAATCACAGAACCAAAATGTCCCTGATTTCATTTGTTTTTTGTTGTGTTATTCAGCCTCAAAGAAGGTAAGTATATATATATATTTGGTGGTCTGGTATTATTTTCTATTATATTTAAACAGAGCATTTTCTCTGAAGACACCTGTGTGTGTGTGTGTGTGTGAGAGAGAGAGAGAGAGAGAGAGAGAGAGAGAGAGAGAAGGAGAGAGGAAAGGGGCTATGAGAGTAGCTTCTTGTTTCTATGTTGTTTATGCTCATAGTCTTCAGAAACCAAGACTTAGAAATGTATATGAAACCTGATGAAATAATTTTCACTTTACCTTAGAGGAGAGATTGCAAAGACAAAGAATTGTGTGGTTGAGAGACTGAAATGATTGATGTTATAATTGACCAAAAATTTTATTTGAATTTTAACATTGAAATACATACATATAGATGCACACATATGATATACTGTACATATATGATATGAAGTACATATATGCATGTGTCTGTATATATACACTGTTCATGGTTATGTGCACACACACACACACACACACACACATCCAGAATCGCAAGTACACAGGCAGTGAAAAGGCGGATGTTTTCACTATCTTCCTAGTAAAATGGGAAGTGAAGATTTGTGTATATAGTTTTTATCACAGAAGCTTGATATCATTTGTGTACCTTTGGTTTTGTGTTGATCTTCAAGAAGGACTGAGCAAGATCTAAGTTAAATGTTGCACCAAACTCTCATCGTGTTCCAATGACCAGTCATCCAAGAAGATGTCTGGTCTGTAAGGCAGGGCAAGCCAATGTGCAGCACTGTGGATCTAAGCAGAGGAAAGTATGGATGGACTGATGGAGGTATTGGCTGGGAGAAAACAGAGAGTAGTGTGGAAGATGCCTATGGGCCCAGACTAGAAGTGGTACATGTATTTTCTTCTCAACCACTATTAGTCGAACCTTAGTCAAATGTCCCCATCCAAATGCTAAGTTTAGAAATACAGCCCATTTTCAGCAGTCATTGCTCAGCACTACTCTACACTACAGGAAAAGCTACTTTTCTACCACAAACTGGACACATCCTGGGATCCCACAGGATAGAAAGGAACTTCTGAGATGTAAATATTAGGTTATGTAATGTTTGCCGCATAGTCAACAAAAAGTATTTGCTGTTTATTATTCCCTAGCATTCAATAAGCTGTTAACCCAGCCTGGAGTCAGAGATGGTTTAGGGATTTTGATGGAAGCTGCCACTTGGGCAAGAATGTTAAGTGGAGCAGAGTATCCTTACCTAATCAGCAATGTAATCAAAACATGAGTTAGTTAAAGACGACAAATATAGCAGAATTTTGATACATCAGAGCCCGAGCACCAGTTCCCTCTTCCTATACTGAGATCATCTTTCTAAAACGTATCTTAGATGATCTAATGTTCAAAAATATTTAACAGAAAGCTGCTATAGTTTTTCACATCACTATCTTGTTTACTAAGTTTAGAAAGAAATGTGAAGGGATGTTATACAACACAAGTCATGATCTCCATCGTGAGCCCAGCATTATATGCATCTTATTGTTATTAGATTCTTTATATTAATGAGGTGGGTATTCTACACTGACTCTAACAGGCAGAAAAGTAAACAGATATGTAAGAAGGTAAAATCATTACTACTCAAAGGCACAGAAAAATTATCTTCATGACTTTTCTCTTCATTTTTAACCTGTGTTACAGAAATCATTGATCCTATTAAGGAGGTTTCTGAATTTTCATTTTCAGTTAAAGCCAATATGTTTTCATGTTCTGTTTTACAGAGAGTTAAGAAGGTCATATTCTAGCTCAAATTAAAACAATAACTGCAGAAACAGCCATTTTTCAAAAGAACACAGTATTATTGAATGCAGATTAAATAATATTTATCTTTAACTCTGGGTTTTAAAAATCTTACAGGAACGCCAGAAGCATCTTATAGCATTATTCCTTACAGAAAACAGACAATGCTGCAAGGTGCTGAACATCAGTGGAGATATGTATATCTTCTATAAATTATAAATCAGTCAGCAGAACACATAAAGAAAAAGTATGAAACAGAAAATGATGCAATTCATAGGCAAGAGACAGCACAAATATCACACTACAAGTTTGTCTTTGAAAATCTGTCAGCTATTTCCTTATAATGTGTTAACTGAAGGAGAAAAATGGAGCTCCAGGATGTGTGGCCATGCAGCACTTCAGCTGGAGTTTCCTAATTGTAGAAGCTGAAAAGCCATTCTTTCTTTCCAGCTCAAAAATGGTGAAGTTTTGTGGCTAGAGGGCAACTTGTTCAGATTTCAAATCCCAGTCTTCTTTGCCTCATGTGATTATATTACACTGGGTTTGTAGTTACCTCTTTTATTTACCCAGAAGAATAAAGTGCTACTTTTTCTCAAAAGTAAATGTGTCAAAATTTGAATTTTTCTACCATTTTTCTTATAGTTTTTATTTTACTTATCTTGTTTTTGATTCTGTATAACTAGAGATATATTTTTGAAGATTTCATACAAACACTACCAGAGAAATTATATATATATATACATGGTATTTATTTGAATCAAGTAAATTAAAATTATAAAATACATTTTAACTTTCTGTTAAATTAAATGCTAAAGAAAGGGCTAGGGAATGATTTGTGTATGATAATGATAATTGTCACAATAAATGGACTTGAATAATCGAAAATTCAAATGGAACATGAGTATTGCAAGAATTCCTTCCTAAAAGACTAAAGTATATTTGATATTGCTGATAAATGAGAAAAGCTAATCAAGCAAACATTTCCAAAAGAAACGTGTCCTGAATTTTTTGAACATTTCAGCACATATGTCTTTGACTTTTTTTTGTAGTTTGACATTTTGGATCATGGATTGTATTCAGGTCTTCCAAAAGCAAGTATAAGCTTCTACAAATTTTACCATATGATTTTAATTTCCAATGTGAATAACATATTTAAATCATATAAAATATTTTGGATGACTTTGTTATAGAGATGTTTTAGGTGACTCATCCAATACTTTTTCAAAGAACCAAAGAAGATACGTGTGTTCATGTTCTGAGTCAAATGCCATTCTAGATCTGAATTTGGTTAATGTAATGCAAATTATTTTGGAAACCCATTGCTTCTAAAGATGTAAAAGTATACTGTTTGAAATCTTGCTACAGGTTTATCAGTTTTGTTGACTTAAAAGAACCAACTTTTTGCTTTACTCATTTTCTCTGTTTTCCATATTCAATGACTTCTGCTCTTATCTTTGCTATTTTCTTCCTTCTACATTTATCTTGTTTTACTTTTTCTAGTTTTTTGAGGTAACCTGTTTATGTGAAACTTCTTCTCATTCCTAATGTAAGCATTTTAGTACTATACATTTCTCTCTCATTACTACTTGAGCTGCATTCTATATATTTTAACATGTTGTTTTTAATTTTCTTTCTACTTTACGTGATTTAAAAATTTCCCTTGAGACTTACTCTTTGACACACAGATTACCTAGAAATACACTATTTAATTCCCACATGTTTAGAAATATTCTTGTTGTCTCCCATTTTTTATTTCTAGTTAGTTTCCAGTAAGGGTGGAGAAGACACCATGTATAATTTATATTATTTTAAATTTGTTGAGTTTTGTTTTATGGTACTAGATTTGGCTTACCTTGTTGAATATTCCCTGGGTACTTAAAAAATGTGTATCCTGCTTTTATTAGGTTCAGTGTTCAAATACATGTCCATTAGACTTTGTTAGTTGATTGTGTTTTTCAACTATTCTATACTCTTAGTGATTTTCAGTTTTGTTATTAAATTAATTATTGAGAAAGGGGTTTGATATTCTATAATTCTAATTATGTAGTTGTTTATTTGTCCTGTGATGTATACCAGGTTTTGTCTCATAAATTTTGAGGCTCTGTGTTTGGTGCATACACACTCAGGATTATATATATTCATGGTGGATTAATATTTTATTAATTATATAATATACCTCTTTTCTCTAATAATCTTATTTTCTCTGAAGTCTACCAAATATTAATATAGCCACTTCTGCTTTCTTTTTGATTAATGATTGCATGGAATATCTTATTTTTCCATTCTTTCACTTTCCATTTACCTGTATCATTGAATTAATTTAAAGTGAGTTTCTTGTAAGCAACATATAATTATATGCTAGATATAAAACTTTTTGTTTGCAATTTACAGTTAACTTGTAACTTACAGAAATTCAATTATAATTTGTCTCAATGTAGATCTCCTTGAATTTATCCTTTTTGGGATTCCGTTCCTCCTTGAATCTACAGATTTGAGTTTTCATCAAATTTGATACATTATCAGTCATTACTTCCTTGAATATTCTTTAAGCCTCCTTTTGTTCCCCTCTCCTTCTGGAACTTTGATTATACAAACGTTCAATCTTGAGTTATTGTCTCACAGATCCCTAAGGCTTTTCTTCTATGATCTTTCTGTTCAGATTGGACAAATTCTATTAATCTGTCCTCAAGTTCACTGATTCTGTCATCTATCACATCCAGTTTATTATTGAGTCTATTCAGCAAGTTTTTAAAATATTTTATTGTATTTTTTCTTTCTAAAATTTTCATTTAGTTTTTTTAATAATTTTGATTTCTTTACTAAAATTTTCTAGTTTGCAATTATTTCAAAATAATTGTTAATTATTGAAAGATTTTTGATAGCTGCTTTAAAATCTTGTCCTATAATTCCAATAGATGACACTGCTTGGTGTGGATATCAGTTTATTATCACTTCCTATTGAAGTTATGATTTTCATAGTTCTCAGTATGAAGGGTGATTTTTTAAATTAAATTGTATCCTAGACATTTAGTTATGTTAGCAAACTCTTAGTGACTAAGAAAAGCAGTGTGTCCTCCCCTGTGTGGGTGAGGATCATCCAATATGTTGAGGGACTGAATGGAACACAGATGTGGAGGAAGGAAGAATTCTGCCTGATTGTTGGGCTGAGACATGAGTTTAATCCTGCCTTCCGTGCTCCTGCTTCTTAGACCTTCAGACCAGAACTGGAATCTATATTATCAGTTCCCGTGTTCTCAGGAATTAAGATGCAGACTCAAATACACCACTGGATCTCCTAAGTGAAGGTCAGGACAGAAGATTCTGGAACTTCTCAGTCTCCATAATTGTTTTCTCAATATATCATGTATATACATACATCCCCTTTGTTCTGTTTCTTTTGAGAACTATGGCTGACAAATACACAGTGTTTCCGAGTTCCCTAATGGTTGCCTCTTCTGATATTTCCAGAAATTATTGTAGTTAGTGGGGAGAAGAACAGAGAAATGAGTCTGTATCATCTTGTCTAGACCAGAAATCCTAAAAATATATTGTGGTAAAATTCATGAAAATGGTTTCAAACAATTTAGATAAAATTATTTCCATCTCTAGAATATCTCAATTTCCTCCATTTCCCCTTCATTTAAGATACTATGACTTGCTGGGGATAACTTGTTACAGCATAAAAGATGCCCAGTACAGATTTGTCTTCTCTAGGGATTCACTGTTGCTGACAATTATTTTTACACAACTGTTATGGCCTCTGTGTTGCATTTACCATAGTTGTTAGCTAGATCATCTTTACTTCCTCAGATCTCTAACCAAGCAGGTGTCACCCTAACTGGTGGAAGGTATTGTAGTTACTATAATTTTAATGAAAATTCAAGTCATTTGACCTAAAATTCCTGTATAGTCTTCCTCTTTACTCCAAAATCTACCTTCCCCCTTTCTGTCCCATCTCTCGCAGATAAAAAGTATGTCCCTTTTCAGTCGCCACTATTCATTCCATTGACATAATATTTGGGCCTGAGTCTTTCACCTTATCTCCCTTATAATTCTAATTTTTTAACAAATTACTCATTCTTGTCCCTTAATTCAATGAAATGAGTGTCCCTGGAGTTAGGCTTGGTGGAGGTAGTATGAACACAGATCTAGAAATTTAAGAATTATAAGAAAAATATTTTTAGGATTTAAAATACTCTAATATATATTTATTACATATAATATATTATCTATTATACTATATATTTTATATTATATAACATATATTATGTTATCATATCATATCTACTTTATATAATATAATAATTGGAATATTGACTTTTATTAACAATAATATAACATTAATATATTTCATATAATATGTTATATTCTAATATAATATAAATATAAATATTTTACAGTAATTAACATAATGATATAATATTAATATAATTATTTTATATAATAATATGTATTATGCCATGTACTATATATCATATATAAAATATTAAATTATATATGATATATTATATTATCAAATAATAATATATATTGAATTATATATACTATTATATATTATATGATATATGCCATTTATATAAACTATATATAATTATACATATTTTATATATAACAATTAATATAATTATAATATATAATGTTATATCATTATTACTAATTATTATATTACATAATTATATAGAATAATAATATACACATATATTTTACATAATATCTATAATATCATATGTATTACATGATAAATATTTTTTAAACATTTAAATTATAATTTTATTGATTTTTTTTTTCTTTTATTTGCAGTATGCAGGCCTTTCACTGTTGTGGCCTCTACCATTGCAGAGCACAGGCTACAGATGGGCAGGCTCAGTGGCCATGGCTCACGGGCCTAGCTGCTCTGCGGCATGTGGTTTCTTCCTGGACCGGGGTACGAACCCGTGTCCCCTGCATTGGCAGGCGGATTCACAACAACTGAGCCACCAGGGAAGCCCTTATTGATATTTTTGATATAATTATATATTATATATCATATGGTATGTTACATTATATATAACATATCGTATTATATATAATATATAAATATAACATACAGGATTTTATATAAATTATATATAATAAATATTCAATTATAAAACCTATATATATAATTTAATATATATATAATCATATATATAAGTATATACACATATAATGCATAATGTATATTATATATTTTATATATAATATAGGATAATATAATATAATGTAATATATCATATAATATAAAATTATATATAATCTATATTTTTATATTAAATATATTCTATTATATATATATTATTTATAAAATAAAATCTACATACATAAAATTGTACATAATCTTTATTTATATATATTTGTATATGTATTTTTATATAACTTATTTTATATATTTTATATATAATATAGTATATGGTATACATTATATAGTATAAGGTAATAATATATAATATAATTAATTGTTATTAAATATAATACCAATATATTATATAAATATGTAAGGATTCTATAAATTTTTATTTTAAAAATATAAATATATAAATTTATCTATTATTTATATTATATATAAATTTATATATTACATAAATATTAATGTGTATAATATATAAACGTATATATTATACAAATAAATTATATATAATATATAAGGATATCTTATATTGTATATTTATTATATTATATTATATTATATATAGTTACATAATATATATTACATACAATCATATATAATTATAAAATATATTTATATAATATATAATATATAGGGCTTCCCTGGTGGTGCAGTGGTTGAGAGTCCGCCTCCCGATGCAGGGGACATGGGTTCATGTCCTGGTCCGGGAGGATCCTACTTGCCACAGAGCAGCTGGGCCCATAAGCCATGGTAACTGAGCCTGCACGTCTGGAACATGTGCTCCACAGCGGGAGAGGCCACAGCAGTGAGAGGCCCGCATACCGCAAAAAAAGCAAAAAACAAACAAACAAACAAACAAAATATATAATATATAAATTATATATAATATTAAATTCTATATAATTTATATTTAGAAATATATATTTAATATAAAATCATATATAATATAATTATAATATATAATAATATATTCTATACATCTTATATATTATGTAGGTAATATAATATTTATTAAAACGTATAATATTTTAAAAATATAAATAATAATTATAATTAGTATCGTAATTAGTGTTGTTAGTAATACTAACAATTATTATTAGTAATAATACAATTACTAATTATTAGTAGTAATTAGTGTTACTTTATATATGTGATATTTTAAATTAATATGATTATAGTGTATATTATATAATATTTAATATATATTAACAATATTATTATTACATATATCATGTTATATAATATATAATGCTGCATAATTTTATAAACCATATATATTATACAATTATATGTTATACATTTAATATATTTATATTATATTATGCATATTATACATATAATTTTAAAATATGTACAGAATATATATTATATTATGTATAATATATATAATCATATATATTAATATATAATTATAATATGTATTATAATCTATAATTATAATATAATTATAATATGATTATAATACGTAATGATATGTGCTATTGCTAATTATCATTTTATATAATATATATGTGTATTTATATAACATATATGTGCTATTATATTTTTATATAATGTATAATATATATAAATAAATATATTTTTATATAATAGATAAATTAAAAAAATATATTTTATATAATATAAATTATATATAATGTTATACAATATATAATAATATTTTATATATATAATTTTTATGAAAATAAATGAAATAATAAATAAAAATATAATAATTTAATATATATTTTATAATATTATAATATTACATTATATATTATAACATGTATCATATTTTGTATACCATTATATCATAGATATATATTATAGAAATACTATTATTATATTATATAATAAAATATTATATATTATTATATATTATGTTATTAATAATATATAATATACTTATACATAATTATTATTATATATAATAAACATAATTATATATTAATTATATATATTTCTGAAAATTAATTATCTATATACTTTATCAGTTGTAAGGAGTTTTAAAAAATAAGGGAAGTCTAGGTCCTTTTCACAGTTCAAAGATGAATTCTCTAGAAACTCTTTGTGTATTAAAATACTCTTCATGTGTTTGCCATATTTGAAAGGACAATTGACTTATTAACTTTAAAATATCACTGACAGACTTGCTTATATTCGATCGTGTTTAACAAGTTACAATTCTGGAATTATAAAATGACACCTTAAGAGGGATTCTGGCAATTTGAAATTTATTATTCAGTGAAGTTGGAGGTACCTTATATATTAAAATATTACAAGAACCTAATCATCTTGAAATGAGAAACTGGAGAGAAGAAGTAGAGTATTACTGCTGTTTTCAAAACTTTGATCTCATTTCAAGGGTAATAGGGATAAGAAATTTTTCTATATTTCCCAGATGATAATGTCTGGACCCAAGGAAAAAGTCCTAAAGAGAACTAGATCTTAGCACAATATGAGTAAACATAAATAAAAAAGAAAATAATAACAGCCTAAACTTCAGCAATGTTAAAAGATGAAGTAGTTTCCATCAGGAAGTGTCGAGTTACTCATCCATCAGTGGAGTTACTCTTATGGTTTGAATCCATAATGAGACTGGGCTTTATTCTCCCAAAGGTAGTGAGAAAGGATTGAAACATCAAAGGAACTTTAGATCAGATGTCTTCTAATGCCCTTTCCAACCTTAGGACTATAAAATGTAAACTTCACCAATTTCCCCAAAAGAGAATAGTGCATTTATACCTCAGGCCAAAAGGATCTTTATAGTATTCATAAACAACAACAGAGGAAGAAATGTTTTTAAATTATTTACAGAACTACTGACAGATAATACATATAAACAAATAAATATGATTTATTCCAGGACTTCCAAAATATAATGTCTTTGTTCTCCTTGTAATTCACCATTTTTTGTGTGAATATTTAAACATTTTTATAGTAGACTGATCTAATTTAATCATTTTGCACTTTCCAAAATAATAGGATTAAATTTGAGATTTATTTCTACCTCTACAAGTCAAATTCTTCCTTCATTAAAGGTACATTTATTTGCCCTACTTACATGACTTAGAGTTATTTATAGCATTTGCTTTAAATTTAATAAGATATAGATCCAGTTCTAGTGAAGTTTTCTGATTTTAAATTTTCATATGGAGGAATGTCGAAGATCATTTACAGCTTTGCTAGCAAAATGAGTTCATATATTTTTTTAAAACAAAAACTTGTACTAACAAATAAAACCACTTGCAAATTTTATTTGTGGTTTTTAATTTTTTAACTTTTGTAAGAAAATTCAGGCTTAATAATTGTCATTTCATAATGTCTTCAGAAAGAAGATTATTAATTTCAGTGGTTTGAGAATAAAAGAAAGCCGACTGTAGTATAATTGGTGGAAAGGGCACTATAATACGCTTACCTATGACTGTAAGTGAACCATCAGGATTTCAGTATACTTTAAAGTGTGTTACTTAAACCAACTACATCAGAGTTACTTGGGAAGTGTGTTGATAGATCCAATCCTAGGCTTTCAGAATCAGATTTCTGAGAATAAAGTCAAAAAAATGTGTATTTATTATAAAGACACATTCAGGTCTAATGACAGGGATAATTAAAGAAATAAATAATAAAATAATCACTGAAATAAAATAAAACTCTTTACGGAGTGAGAAAATATTTTTTAATGACTTTGAAAGGCTATGAACTTATGTATAAAACCTAACACTTTGCCTTGTTTCAAAAACTATCATGTTTGTCTCCATCAGAAGATGAATTCTCACCTGTGCTATTTAGTTAACAGAAACTACTTTTAAATTTCTATAATTTGTATAAGTAAAAGCAAGCTGGAACTTGCTTTTATGTAAGACTTAATATTTGGGAATAACATTTGCACAAATTGTAAAGTTGTAGAGATTTAGCTCAAAAGTTCCTAAGTGTCTGTCCAAAACGGGATAAAAAGCTTTGCTCTCAATGTTTTAATCTGTTTGAGGAATTACTGCAGAAAGAACTAGGTGGGGAGGGGGGAAGGGGAGCTCCAGGTAGAATGGCTGAAGGAGAGTTGACCTAATCTGGCCATAGTAAGCACACCTTATCAGGGAGAGGCTCTGTGCTGACGCTACTGTGTCCACAGGTAGAGCCTTTCCCCTCCTGGTGTTTGCTACCTGTCCAATGGTTGTCTCAGATTTTGTGTGTGTGTGTGTTATCCAGATCCAAAGCTTGGTTTTGTCATTGGTTTTCATGACAAGTCTGCACACATATAAACATTTCATGATTATTGTACTTTATTCAATATTGAAGGAATCTTAAGTGTAACAAAGCAGACAGTCTTCTGCAAAATCTTTCTCATTTCCCTTTCCTTTCTCTCTCTCTGTTCACAGAACTTGGATATATCTGCACTATACCTTACTCTAAAAGAATTTTCAATGAATATTTTTCAATTACAAATAATTTTATCTATGTAAGAACTCCTGAAGACACTTTTTTCCCCCATGAGAATGGAAGTTCTTTCCAGGCATGAATTTTTGTTTGTTTTTGTTGCCTTTTATCAAATCCCCAGGGACTTTGTCAAATGCCTGGGACATAGTAGACCCTCAACCACTAATTGTTGATTTGTTAAATGAGATAGATGATTTGTATACTGAGTGTTTTCTTACATGGAGTCAGAATCACATGTCTTACTAACCCTGCCTTAACTTTCCTTCCACAGGACAAGAAAAAATTCTCGCTGGTTCAGGCCACCTCATAATACCTATCTTCACTGTAGCCAAGTGAGCTAGGAAAGATTCCTGTCTTCTTATTGTCCAAATAATAGTGAGTCCATACCTATTTCTGCAAAGAAACACACACATGCACACACACACATACACAGCTCAGAGCCCTGGTCTAAGTTTAAGGGACATTCTGATGATAGGGGAAAACACTGCTCCAGGAGGAAGGTGCTGGGGTGTGATAGACTGACTCATATCTGTAACAGATCCAACTCCATAAATGAGGCTAATGCTGCTGGTCCCAGCCTGGCTGTTCGGTCTCACTTCCTGAGTTTCTCACTCTCTTAGTCTTGGTTTCTTCCTCCCACTCCTCTTAAGAAGAAGCCACATTTGCACTTCTCTGTGAACTACTCCCACAATAACTCAGGTAGACTTGGATGAATTTCCCAGACAGTACTTCATGTTATCTTACTGACAGTTTCATTTGTATATATGGTTATTATTCCTCTTCTTTCATATTTTCTAATTACAAATACTTATATAATAGTGTCATATTTATTCTGGTACAGATTTCTAGTTTCTGGGAACATGTAGTACTTCTACTTCTCCAACTGGGGCTCTTCTCCCTCTTCATGAATCATTCTCTGTTTTCTAGAATTGGGTTTTTTTTTTTGTTTTTTTTTTTAAGTTTCTAGGCCATAAATAAAGATGGAGAATCACTCTTCTTGCCCCAGGAGTAGGGTGGGGAACATGCTGCAATACAAGGACATGCAGTGTGTTGGTTGGTGCTGCAGACATGTCAGCTTCTAAGAATTGCAGCATCTCCAGTTCTTTTTAAATTTATTTATTTATTTATTTATTAGGCTGCATTGGGTCTTTGTTGCTGCGCGTGGGCTTCCTCTAGTTGCAGTGAGCGGGGCTACTCTTCGTTGCAGTGCACAGGCTTCTCATTGTGGTGGCTTCTCTTGCAGAGCATGAGCTCTAGGCTTGCGGGCTGCAGTAGTTGTGGCACTTGGGCTCAGTAGTTGTGGCTCACGGGCTCCAGAGTGCAGGCTCAGTAATTGTGGCTCATGGGCTTAGTTGCTCTGCAGCATGTGGGATCTTCCCAGACCAGGGCTCGAACCCGTGTCCCCTGCATTGGCAGGTGGATTCTTAACCTACTGCACCACCAGGGAAGTTCCTCCAGTTCTTATAAACATTATTAGCTGCCATAATCAAAACAAAATGAGAAGGGGAAAATAAGATAAGTGGGGAGAGAGGATGTTGGCAGCAGCCATTGATGGATCATTTATAAAAGTGATGTTCAGAGGTAGAGAAGGGTCTAATTTTAAAAACTACACCAAGACTTGTTTGCAAGAGTCTTCTATTATCATAAAATACCATCCTGCTGCATAGAAGATAGACTTTGACTTTTTCTCCCTAAAAATTATCACCTGATATGCAATATAAGTCTCTGCACTTTAAAAATAGTTTTACCACTTGTCTCCTGAATGGTTATTTTACAATCCAATATAAATATAATAATCTGAATAAGAATGTGTGGGGCCCTACAATTTTAACAACAAAGACTCATAAGGATATTATTTCACTAATATTAATATAGTTACTCTTTTAGTATTGAAGGTAACAAACCTTTAGTAGCAGAAAAATGTTAGGCCTCTCATTTTTGTTTACCAAGCAGCATTTCATGAGATTTCCTGTCTGTGTCATTACCCATAGAGGAAATGTTAGTTTTATAATGGAAATGCTATACAGCATACCAGTAATTACCGAATTGTCTACATAAGTAACACCAATGTGGATTTCCATCAAATAATTCACACTCTTTCAGCTCCATTGGGTCACAGTAGAAATAGGTGTTATATATGGGCCTTTTACCCAAATAAACTCCTAAATTACAAATCCTCATCCCCAACCATGATTCATATCCTGTCTTCTCCCTCACTCCTCATGTCAGAGATGTTGCTGCTGCCTTTGTCATGATAAATGCTGTGAAAACAAAGCAACAACTCACATGTGAACCCCAGTTTTCAGAAAATATGTGAGTTCCAAAATAGGAGCCAGAGGTATTAAAAACCTGAAAGATTGATTCCAAGTATTGAACCAGGAACAGACTCAAAGTTGGGGCTGACTTCCCTATCTGTTTAAATCCAAATACTCCTACCCAGTTGTGTGGGCCCAGAGGACAATGCCATAAACTGTGTACTTCACTTTGATATACTGTCAAATCCTAAGAACAAGACATTCAGGTGGGTGCACACATCTTTAAACAGTTCCTTCCTCAGCCATCATACCCCTAAATTAACTGTGTCCAGTAAATATAATAAAGCAATGTAAGAGGCTGAAATTTAGAGAGTCTGTTTGCCAGGAAATGAGAAAGAAATGCATAAATTTAGTTAGGAGGGTGTCCCAATCCCAATAAATTTCATTATGAAAACCAGTGTCCAGTCCACTGCTATTGCCTTGTCAATATGATGTACTTTTTTAATAAAAATAACACATTAAATTATGTCTTTGGTTCCTGAGGATTTTGGGGGGGCACCTTCTTAAATTTTATGCCCAAGTTAAGTACCTTACCCCCCTATAGTCCTGTTTTCTGAGTGCCAAAGATGAGTTGTAGATATTTGAATTGTTTTCAGTGGCTAGACCTGGACCACAGTGCTGACCAGATCAGTTTCCAACTCTTCCTTTCCCTTGAGCCACAGGACCCTTTGACCTCAGAAACCAAGTTGCCAGCCATTAGTTACAGACACAGTTAAATCAATAGATACATGTCTTGCTTTTTGCTGTTATTTTTAATAACATTATTTCTATGGGAAACGTGTTTAAAACTCCAAGTAATTATTTTTAAGAACTTGGTTTTGGAGAATATGGAAGGGAGAGATTGATGTTTACACACACACATTCTTCCAGAGTCTTCCCTGAGGAACCAAAATAGCTTCACTTCATTTTGCAGACATTCAAATGCATGATCTATTGGTGATGTTTCCTCAAGTACATGCAAGTCTCATACGACAACCCTTAAGGTGCAAGTCACCATGTTTGGGGTAAGGAAACAAGTTAATACCTGGTTCCAAAGTCCCAAGAGTGCACATGGTTTCACTGGGAAGAAAATATTGACAATTGTTGGGGACCAGCACACTGGACCTATATCAATCAGGAGGCGTTGATGGTGCCTCCAATGTGCCTCTCCACTCAGATGGTAAACCTCATAGGCTCATAGCTCCCTTTTCAGCTAAAATGACTGAATCTAGCCCTTGTTTTTGGAATGACTGCCTCACTGCTTTCATTACAACCTGTTTGTCCACATCACCAGCAATGTGGCATTCTCCCTCCACACAGAACGTCTGATAGTTGGCTATGGGAATAGGGCGAGAAATACAAATGGAGGTGTTGACAAGTATTCCTTCATGGGATATGCAGAGTCTGAGGCCATCTCTTGCTGTCTCCAATGTCCATGTCAGATTAAGGAAAATAGTGATTAATTGTGGTCAAAGTTGTCTGGTTAGAGATGGCAGACCAAGCAATCAGTTAAATTTAAGGAGCTTGTGATGGTTGGTGAGAGCTTCACAAGGGTGTTCTCCTTCATGGGTAAGATTCCAGGGATGATTGCAAAAGACAAAGACCATCAATACCCCCTCACTCTCCTGTCACTCCAGAAGGTATTTCCTCACCAGGAACTAGAACTGTCTCTCTTCTTTTACTGTCCCAAATCCACATGTTCCCATAGCTTCCCCTATTTTCAATCGACACTTATTGGAAACGAGATTTTTTGTCCAAAACCATGAGTGCAAGGGAAAAGAATTTTTATAACATGCAAAGATATCTATTTGTCCCTTTCTAAGTTGACCACTGTTTGAGGGGGTAGCAATCATTGTACATGATCAAGTGTTCATTTTCCTTTTGATCTATTATCACAGCAAGCCATCACTTCCTTGGGTTGGGCAGATGGGGTGAGGGCCAATCAGAGCAATCTAACAGGGCATTGAGCAGGGTCAGGGGGCGTGTCTACAGGTTAGACTCAGAGCACTGCTGTTTCCCCAAATCCACACATGGGTTCTGCTATGACTCCCCCACCCACATTCATAAGTGAAAAACCTACTGTCCAAGGTGATGGTATTAGGAGGTGAGGCCTTTAGAAGGTGACTAGGTCATGAGAGGGACCCTTCATGAGTGGGGTTAGTATCATTACTAAAGAGACTCCAGGGAGCTGGCTTGACCCTGCCACTGTGTGAGGACACAGCAATAAGTTAGCAGTCTGCAACCTGGAGGAAGGCCTTCACAAAACCAACCACACTGACACCTGATCCTGGACTTCTGGCCTCCAGAACTGGGAGAAATATATTTTTGTTGTTTATAAGCCACCCAATCTTGTTAGAACACCCCAAACGGACTAATATAGGCTCCTTCTAGGCTTTTTCCTTAGTCCTGAGAGTTCTACCTTCCAAAGTTTGAGGCTAAATTCTTAACTTCACTCCAAGCAGATTAATGATCTACAGAATGATTGAGGGGAGACCCCTTTTGGCTTTGTTGCAGAACCCTTCTTTCCAGCTAGACTTGTTTCCCACACATTGGAAAATTATGGGAGAATTCACCCTACATTTCTGGCCTAGTTCCTGACTCTTCACCATTGACTCAGAATACAGAAAATGCCTCACATTGAAAAGTCACCTTATGTCTGGTTGGGAGCAGGTTGTATTTCCCTAAGATGCCGCAATATCTTCCATGCTACACGTTCTTTATACAATGGGACTTTGACAATTTATCCATTGAAGCGTGGGATGCCTGTCCCCTCCCCTTGAAATTGGGCAGGATTTTGTTTCAACCAATAAAGTAGGATGGAAGCAACACAGCATGACTTCCTAGGCTAGCTCCTAAAAAGTGATTCAGCTTCAGCCTTTGTCACTGGAATTCTCCCACTCATTTAGCCTTCAGCTGCCATATTAACAGTTCAACTGCCCTGAGGCCACCAATCCATGAGGGAGCCCAAACTGTTTCATGGAGATTACGTGGAGAGAGAGTGAGCGATGCATCTAGGACTCAGCTATTCTATCCATCCGCTATTCCAGCTCCAGTCACATCTGACTACAACCACTTGGGAGACTCTAGGCCAGAATCACCTTGCTGATAACTTTCCAAAATTCTTGTCCCATGGAAACTATAAGAGAAAATAATGTGATTGTTGTTTTAAGTCTAAGTTTAAGCCTAAATTTGGCGTGATTTGTTTCAAATAAATGCATAACCAGAATTTCTAGTTTCCAGTCTGTGATCTCAGCACCATGAGATAGTCAAAATTTCTGCCATTTCTTTACTCCCCTATAAAGTCTGTTCATCAGGGCCAGTAGAAACACAACTTGTGCCAAGATATGGCACATTCCCAGAGGACATGAAATACTGGCAAACATTTCATTTCTATCTTTGGAATTTTAGAGCATCTGGTCCTTGTTGCTTCCTTTCATTTCTTATGTCTTTAAAAATAATTTTTTCTTTTTGTTTTACAATGTATTCTTTTCTTTTCTATTTACTGCGGTAAGAATCTTGGCCTTTCAAGACATAATGCATCCTGCTCCCATCCTGTTTAAAGGTAAATATCCCCTTTGCTCCCTATACCTATTTCAAGCTTAATTTTTCCATTTACCTCTGTCACTATTTAGGACAAAACATACATACACACACACACACACACACACACACACACACACACACACACATTTTTTGGTGTTTGTTATAATACCCAGATACTGAGCAATAAGAATCTAGGATTTTCTGACTCCAAAATAAAGTTATAGAATTTCCATTTCTTGTTTTGAATGATGGACTTTTTATGTTTTGTTTTTTTGGTTTTTTTCTAAAAAAAAACACTATTTCAGAGTATTATGGCACTAGGTAGCAAAGCCCTAAAGCAAATAAAATGCCGTAGGAGAAGATGCCTCATTTGTTGATGGACCCATTTTGACCACACTCCCCAACCACCATAGTACCTCTTGGATGTAGGAACTGATAAAAGCCAGTTAAGGCTCACTCCTGGATTTGGGGCCAGGGGGTTGTGTTAGGATCAGGGAGTAAATGCCCAGTTACTATTCTTAATACCAAATAATATAATACAACTTACGTCATTTCTGCTGAAAAAAAAAATACTGGACAGTTATCAGGAGGCCCAGAAAATATATTATCTAGCTAACCAACTACAGGAATGGAATGGGGCACAAATTAAAGAAAACCCCATAAACCAAAGAATCTGTTAGGGCGACTCCACCTACTAGAAATTTGTTGCCATGCCACAGGATCTAGATGTTCCAGAACATTCACCACCACATCTCTTAGCTTCCACTTCCTATGTTCCTACTTATTCCAAAATGATTCAGAGAAGAGGCCTGTTGTCCTCATTTAATATTCTAAACCTGAAAGCCAGGCCCCATATCCAACTTTTCTTGGTTATATCCAAAATATTTAGATATTGCATAGTTAAAGAAAAACAACAAAACAGAAACAAAAACAAATGCTCATGGCATGCCTTCCCCTTTTCTGTGCAATATTAATCAGACACCTTTACTTGCCAACATACAGTATAGTTTACTGTTTCTCAAGTACATCCATTGCATTAGATTTCAAATTCAGTCTTGCTCCAGATGCTAATGACCATGACCAAATTATATCTAGTGCTGCTGTAATAAATTACCACAAACTTCACGGTTTAAAGCAACTAAACGTTGTAAATTTCCAGTTCTATTCGTCAGAAATGTGATATGGGTCTCATTGAGTTAAAATAAAGTGGTTAGCAGGTTGCACTCCTTTCTGGAGACTCTAGACTTTTTCCCTGTGATGTCACATTTTCCATGGTGTCTCAAAGTTTCTCCATTTTTACTAGATTAAATTCATTCTAACAATCTAGGATAATTTCCGCATAACCTTAATTATACCTTCAAAGTCCCTCTTGCCATGTAGGGTAACATTCACAGAATACATGGACATTGGGGGACATTGGGAAGAAGGGTGGTACTCTGCGTGGGTTTTTTTGGTTTGTTTTCTGTGGGGTTTTTTTGTTGTTTTTTTTAGAGCATTTGCTTTATTTCTGACACGTGAATCTCAAGACAGCGACAGATTCTGGGTGGAGGGGGTGGGTGTCTGCATCGGGGTTGG
This sequence comes from Phocoena sinus, assembly GCF_008692025.1. Lineage (NCBI taxonomy): Eukaryota > Metazoa > Chordata > Mammalia > Artiodactyla > Phocoenidae > Phocoena > Phocoena sinus. Next base: position 87,925,684 of record NC_045774.1, on the reverse strand, counting down.
AACTCCACCTTGAGGGTGGGGAAGGCCTCGCCCTGCACCGACACCATGTGTTACTGCCCAGCACCATGATGTTCTGTGGGTCGTGTGTCTCTTGGACCACAGCGCACTGTCACAGAATCGAAGGCGAGATCAGAGTCACATGGAGGTCACGGTCCCACTGCCGCTTGCCGGCCAGCGGAGCATCCAGGACCGGCCGCCTGCCCTCTTTCTTGCGCTGGCCTAGGTCATTGCTGACTAGCTGAGCAGTTGCGCTGGACCTACGGGCAGGTAGGCGGGCTGAAGTGGACAGGCCTAGAGCAGACGTCTTGGGGACTAAGGACCTTCAGGACAGGAGCCCCCGGCCGCCCTTGGCACTGGGCTCCCTCCGTGCACAGAGTTGGCCGAGTTTGGGCAGCGTCACCGTGGTGGCTTTGAGGGCCGCGCTGCCAGCGTTGGGGAGGGCCAGGGACTCCGGGTCCTGCTGAGAACCTCTGTCCCGCCGGGCCTCCTCGGGGCGCAGCATCTCGGGTTCCACCATGCAGATGCAGCGGGGTGAACAGCGAGGGAGGAACTTGGCCCCCAAGCCTTCCAAGTTCTCATCTGAGTCCGCACTGCAGGGACCGGTGAGCAGAGGGTCCGAGTCCAACAAAGTGTGCCGGGAGCCGCCAACCGACTGGACGGCGTCACCTCAGCCACCGGAGCTCCCTCCCGCCCGCCCTGGGACCGCCCCCCGGGACCTGGCACTACCGTCCTTGGAGCTGCCAGGAAGCCGGTGCCGCTGCCATGGCCTCGGGGCGCTTAGACACGTGGGAGCGACACCAGGAACTGGTCTCCGTCGGGCGGGAGGCTGCGCAGCGGAAGCTCAGCCCCTCCTCTCTCCCAGAGAGGGACAGGGCCTCGTCTACGCGGTGGAGCGCGAGGAACCGAGCCGGTGGGCAGCGAAGGCCAGGCCTCCGCTGGCGAGGCCTCCGCCTCAGCTCTCCGCCCCGCCCCAGGCTCAGCAACCGTAGCCGCGGGATGAGGGCGGACAAGGGCGCGCGGGCCGGGGCTGCAGGCGGCCGACAGCAGCCTCGGCGTTTCCTCTTCCTGGCCGGCGCCGTGGTCCCCGCAGGGCCCAGGTACGGGCCCGCCTGCTTTCCAGTTTGGGCGTGGCCGCCACCCCGGGCCCGGGGGCTGTGGTCCCCCCACAGGGGGGACCAGCGTCTCCATCCCGGAAGCTTGGGGCTTGCGGACTCGGCCGGGAAATGTGGAGCCACCGCAGACCCTGGGGCCTCCTGGACACCAGCCTTCTTGCCGCTGACCACCCCGTGGAGGCCCTCCGGGGGTCCTCCCGGGGCTGCGTCCCAGGGGCGTCCGGCTTTGCCTCCTGGGCCGACGGGGCTTCTGTATCAGCCTGCGAGGGGCCTAGGCCCGGGGAGTGCCTGCGCTTGCCCAGCGACGGTTTTGCCTGGCCTCTCTCCTGGAGCTGACCCGGGAGCCCACTCTTTCTCCGCTCTTGGCTCCCCGGGGCCCCGCCAGGTCCTGGGGGTTAGCGCAAGCTCCGGCAAGAATCCCAAGTGCTGCGGGCAGACCACGCGCGGGTGCTGCCACCCAAGATCAGGGGCGTGACGCTCAGGCAGGCCAGGAGGCGCAGGGTTTTGACTCCGCCCTAGCCGCGAGGAACATGACACCCAGGTTGGATGAGAAGGCCTATCTTCCCTGGAGACCCGCGCCCGCTGCCCGTCATGTGCGGCCGACTGTTGAGGATGGGTAGGCTGTGAGGGCCCGCTGCGGGGGTCGCCAGCAAAACGACCCCCCAATCCAGGTGTCTCACTGGCTTCCAGGAGCTCGTTGACCAGCACTGAGAAGAAAGCAGCGTCACCAAAGCCGCTTCGAAGATGTAGCCGCAGGGCCTGGGAGCCTGAGCACACCGTGGAGGTTGGCGCTCCAGCAGCTGGAGGGGTCGCCGGCCCAGCGGCGTGGCCACCTGCTCAGAGAGAACTGGGGAGGCCCTCAGAGGTCGGCATGCACGCCTCCTGCCCGGAGTGTGGACACCGGTCAGATGCGGCCTTGGGGTGTTGGTTACCCCTTTTGATTCCAGGGACTACGTGGAAGGTGGAGAGGGGTGCACACTCTTTCTTTTTCTCTCCGAAGAGGATTTTAGCACAGGTTATCCCGTTTTCACTTCCTCCCCATCTCACCATCTCTCGATGGCACTTCTCTCCCCATCTATTGTCATGACAGCATCTCCGGATTACTCGGTGACGCTTTTGGGATCACTGCTGGGGCCACCGGGACCAGGCTGGGCTCCCATGAAAAGGAGCTGATCCTGTTGTTATGGAAAGGCATGGATCTGGCCAACAAGAATTTGGGACAGTTGTACGAAGTAATAGACCAGTTGAATTGGAACTGCCCAAGAATTAATTATGTAAAAGAAACTAAGATGGAATGTAAAAGCCTGTTCTTTGTGCCAGCTGGGCCAAGCCCTCCAGTAGTTTAACCAGTGGACAATCAACTGAACCCTGGGGGTAGGAACCTTCTTCTCTCTCTGTACTGAAGGGCAGCTTTATGTCAGGCAAATCCTGCATCATGAGGTTTCCAAGAAGAAAGTATTATTGATTGAATGTTTCTATTCCTTTTTTGATTTCTGTAAAGAATGCAAGAAGTGTTGCCTTGGTTCACCCGATATTGACCAACTGGAAGTTGCAGTAATGACAGAGTGTTGAAATGTTGAGAAGAATAGTTCAGCCTCCCAGTATGGAGCTTCTCAAGTTGACGATATGGGGAATATAATTTAAGCAATGATTTCAGAGCCTTATAATCACAGGTTTTCAGATCCAGAGAGAGTAAATCACAAATTCGAAAGTGGCACTTACAGCAAGATTATTGATAACAAGACTATAGTCAGGGCTAGGAATTTATCTTTGTAGCCTTCATTTCAAGATATTTCAAGATTCTTGAAAGGACTCAATATTTCCAAGAGAGGTGAAGCACTTTGTCTGAAACTGCAGGGTCAAGGGAGTAGAGAAGCTCTGGTTAGGTTTGTGAGTAACACAGAGACCTAGCGTTACACAGGCACAGACATCACATGGGGACCTAGTACACTGAGGCTTACAAAGCAAACAAGTGAAGATTTTCTTAAAATTGCTGGTGGTGCATCCAAAGAGGTAGCCCGATTTTTCTTGCAGGGAAAAAGTCATTGCCTGCATTCAGGGACTCCCTTTCATGGCCACAGCTGAGGAAATGACCTTCTTTGGACAGCATCGCCCCATCTCTGTGGACAAGGTATCTTCTTTGTTACCCACCAGATGGCAGGCCAGCAGGGAATGCCTGTGTCTTCTTTGCTGTGCCCAGAATGCCTTGAGGAAGCATAAGGACTTGGGTAAAGGATACATTGAGCTCCTCAGGAGCACAGCAGCCAATGGTCAGCAGGTGGATTGGGCTGCTGTGCTCCTGGAACGTGGATGTGTTCACCAACCCTGAAGTTCTCTGAACCCAGTACTATTGGGATTTTAATGAGGCTTCATCACAAAGGCATGACTGATTACTATCTCCATTACAGACCCTCTCCTCTCTCTGGAGAATGAGAGGTGGGGCTTAAAACCCCAAGCTTCTAATTATGGCTTGGTCTTTCTGGTGACCATCCCCCATTCAGGAACCCAGAAAGAGTCACCTCATTAGAACAAAAGACACTCCAGGAAATTTCAAAGGATTTGGGGGTTTGGTGTCATATATTTCTATCACTCAGAAAATTTCAAAGATCTCAGGAGCTCTGTGTCACCCACTGGAATCAAGGACTAAAAGTTAGAACAAAAGATTCTCCTATCACCCCTCTTTACAATGGGTTTAGGAGCTCTGCATCAGGAACCGTTTCAAGAGACCAACACATATATTTCTTATTATTTCACTCCAGGGTAACTAGTCTGTTTTTGTCATCTTACACCTCGTCTTCACTCCTTCCCCTACCATATAGTTTATCTGGTTAAACCAAAATCCTAGGCTGTTAAAGATTTTAGATGAAGCCACAGCTCTGATGCTAAGAGGCTGTCTGTATTAGTTTTCAATTGCTGCCTAAAAAAATTACTACTAACTTTGTGGCTTAAAGAACATTAATGTATTAGTTCACAGTTCTGTAGGTTAGAAGCTGGGTGGGCTTGACTGTGCATGAGGTCAAAATGAAATGTTGGCCAGGCTGGGCTCTTACACGGAGGTTCTGGAGAAGAATGCACTTCCATGCTTATTCAGGTAGTTGGCAGAATTCATTCTGTATGGTTGCCGGACTGAGGTCCTGTCTTCTTGCTGTGGGCTGAGGGTCACTATCAGTTCCCAGAGACCATTCTTGTTCTTTAGTGTGGCCTCCTCCATCTTCAAGCTGGAAGCGGCATGTGGGCATCCATGCCTTGTCCATTATTGGGCTCCAGCATCTCAGCGCTACATCCAGTCAAGAGAGAGGCTCTTAAGCGCAGCCTTTTTTCCCAAACTGCCAAAGCCACTGGGTCACGGCAGCTCCCTGCCAGTTCTCCAGGCAGCCTCTAGAGCCCCCTGCTCAGGTCCCCTGGACTAGGGGGAAATTTACTAGTGGGAGCCACGTCTAGCTCACCCAGATGAGGATGGCCACTTATTTTTCTTAAAGCCATAAAGCTCAATATTTACAAGAACAGCTCCATACTTGGTTCTAAGAATATTGGCCACATAAAGAACTGTTTACTTCTCATAACAAGAAAAACCTAAGCATATGACTTACTCTTAAAATATAGAATAACAAAATTTAAAACTCAAAAAATAAGCTGCTTATTGAATGCATGCCCTTTCTCCTTCTGGGAAACAGCATAAAATCAAATTTTGTCAGGGCTCAGGGCCTTCCTATCAGCTCCCATGACCTGCAGCTGTGGCCCTGTAACTTTAAAAGGGTCATCCTTTTCACACTGGCTGAAGTGAGCCAGAAGGCAGGCCTGGTGAGCTTACAACATACCTCTTCCCACCCTCTTTGGGAGAGGTAAGTACTGACTTGCTGGGAAAGTTCCCAGATGCAAAGTTTGCTCCTCTGCCTGCTGGGGTTGAAGGGAGCTTGGTGATCCCTCTGGCCCTGTGTTTTGCTTCCTGCATTCCAGCCCTGACTCTCACCCCACCAGGACCTGTGGCTGCAGAGCTTTAAAATTTCCCCCTGCACCGAAGCTAGCTGCCCTCCCCAAAGAGAACAAGTCAGATGATGTGGAAGATGCCAGTCCAGCTCTTTCTTTCTGGGAATCATATCTCCCTGGGTCTGGCAGAAGGAGCCAACAGAGTCTGGCCAGAAGACATAATGATCCCAGGTGTGGAAGGTGGCATGGCAGCCCCAGGTGCCAACGAAGAGCTCTATGAGTCTGCTGGCTCGACAGCTCTGTTGCCAACAAGTGCAGAGTATAACAGACATTCGCACAGAGTATCTGCCAACTCCAGAAAGCACAGTCCGTGCCCCAGAGAAGCCAGAGCACAGCCTCTAATGCGCAACTAGTCACTCCATGGAGAAAGTGGGTGGAGAGACAGGGAAGATAGTTGAGAATGATGCCTTCGTGAGTGACCTGGGTTAGAGCTGTTGTTGGGGTCTTTCAAGCCACTGGATTCATTGGTGGGATCATCATTGTGGTCGTGCAGGACATGTCAAGAAGGCACTCACCCTCAAGAGCTGAAGAACTGTGCCCTTCTTCCAACATCATTCAAAAATATAGTTTCCAATTTCCCCTGTCCCCAAACATGTGGGGTAAGATGACCCATGGAAATGCTTGGCCACCCACTCAAAATCCATGATGATCCATCCGCTTGCCAACAGCAATTGAAGGAAAGATAACTCAGAAGACTTGCTCCTTTAAGCATTTGTCTTTTAAATTTTTTTTAAAGATATAAACTTTTGGGGCTTCCCTGGTGGCGCAGTGGTTGAGAGTCCGCCTGTGATGCAGGAGACACGGGTTCGTGCCCCGGTCCGGGAAGATCCCACATGCCGCGGAGCAGCTGGGCCCGTGAGCCATGGCAGCTGAGCCTGTGCGTCCAGAGCCTGTGCTCCGCAACGGGAGAGGCCACAACAGTGAGAGGCCCGCGTACCACAAAAAAAAAAAAAAAAAAGGATATAAACTTTGTAAAAGTTGATTTGAAGGGAAAAATGCATAGAAAGTGGAGCAAAACTATGTAAATCGGTATATAACTTAGATAAACAATATAATTCAATCAATGTTAGAAAATGTAATTGTGTCTTTGTACCAACCATTCTCTGGTGTTATTAAAATGCAAAGGAATTTGGAAATTTTTATATCAATGGAGTCCTTGGGTCTGGTGCTGTGTCAGTAAGTGATATAAGCCTTCTGCAGTTTTGGATCTGTTGAAATGTACATATTCCAGTCTAGTTTGGTCTATTTTTAAAGCCTGATTTGGTGTGAATGATCAAGTAGAAAATCTAAAGTTAGATAATATGTAATGAGCAACTGCCTTCCACAAGTCCAGATAAATCATTTCAAAAGCATCTATTTTAGATCATAACAGGAAGCCTATACTTCTGAGAAGGCATTTTGATTCTCACAACTAGGCCACTGGGCAGGCTCTAGGCTTGCTTTACTGCCTTCTCCAGCAGTGACTTGATGACACAAAGCTTTGTTCCTACCTGTTCTCTCTACTTCCCTCAGATAATGGGGACCCAGAGCTAAGGAGATGGCATTCTCTCTTTCCAAGACACAAGTCCTTCAGATTGGCTCCTTTGCTCTGGAATATGGGGATCTCAACCCTGTATTCCCAGGAAGCTGCTGGAGACCCAAAGGTGCCAGAGGCTCAAGTGTACCAGAAATCAAGAACCACGGTTGTCACCAAACATAAAGAAACCCTGTCTGTGCCTCTGGAATGGGAAGTAGCACCTGCCAGTTTTCTTACATTCTGTTTCAGAGGAAAAATATGGGAACAAAAATAACTTTTTAAAATGCTAATTTTAAGGAAGCAGCTAGATTTAAAGACTGGATTTTAACATAAAAGATATTCTCAGTCTTCATAATATACTACATATTTTTGTGGGGTCATAATTGAAAAAAAATAAAAATAAAGGAGCCCAAACTGCCTTTCTGTATTGGTACCATTCAACTTAGTTCATTTTCCTCTGTATATTTATTGAATTATTTTTCCTAAACAATAATATTTTTACACTGAGCAGATGCTCTGTTGTGATTGTGGTTGTATAATTCTGATATCCTCTAAACTTGTAAGAGTTCATAAAACAAGAAAAAGTAAAAAGCATCAGTTGAAAAGCATAGCTCATTTTGCCTACTTTGGGCAGTAATACTGTGGATGCTATTTTAAACACTGTGCCCTTGTTTTGCCCAGTTCCAGCTGATCTACCAGCCCAGATTCCATATTTGAACATCAGCTGACTGAGAGAAGGGGATTAAGAACAGCTTAAAATCCTTGCATTTCATCACTCATATTCTGGAAGAGGACTGGGAAATAATGTCTGTTCTTCTTTCCTATCCTTTCTTTACTCCCTCACCCACGCCAAGACCACCCCAAGTCATACACTGGACCTGTTCCCTGCTGGGACAGGACTGTGGGTTTCTTTGTAACATCTGCATTGGTGCTCAATGCAGTGTGGACATGTTGTAAAATAAACCGGGTGGTGGCCTATATAAAAAAGGCCATATTATATTTTCCTTTCTTGTTTTTTTTTTTTTTTTTTCTGGGTGGTAAAAATATGGGCAACTTTTGTTCTCTTCTTTACATTTCTTGCAATTTCTAATTACTCTACAACTAACATTAATTACTTACGTAATAAAAAAGCAACTATTCTGAAAAGTTTCATTTTCCTTTCCATTTTTATATATTTAATAAACTTCACTTACTTAGACATTTTATTTTTTTAACATTTTTATTGGAGTATAATTGCTTTACAATGGTGTGTTAGTCTGCTGTAAAATAAAGTGAATCAGCTATGCATATACATATATCCCCATATCTCCTCCCTCTTGTGTCTGCCTCCCACCCTCCCTATCCCACCCCTCTAGGTGGTCACAAAGCACCGAGCTGATCTCCCTGTGCTGTGCAGCTGCTTCCCACTAGCTATCTATTTTACATCTGCTAATGTCTATATATCCATGCCACTCTCTCACCTCGTCTCAGCTTACCCTTCCCCCTCTTCATGTCCTCAAGTCCATTCTCTACATCTGAGTCTTTATTCCTGTCCTGCCCCTAGGTCCTTCAGAATACCTTTTTTTTTTTTTTTTTTTTTTAGTTTCCGTATATATGTTTCAGCATACGATATTTGTTTTTCTCTTTCTGACTTACTTCACTCTGTATGACAGACTCTAGTTCCATCCACCTCAGTACAAATAACTCAATTTCATTTCTTTTTATAGCTGAGTAATATTCCATTGTATACATGTGCCACATCTTCTTTATCCATTCATCTGTTGATGGACACGTAGGTTGCTTCCATGTCCTGGCTATTGTAAATAGTGCTGCAATGGATATTGTGGTACATGACTCTTTTTGAATTATGGTTTTCTCAGTGTATACGCCCAGTAGTGGGACTGCTGGGTCATATGGTAGTCCCGTTTTTATTGTTTTAAGGAAGCTCCATACTGTTCTCCATAGTGGCTGTATCAATTTACATCCTCACCAACAGTGTAAGAGGGTTCCTTTTATCCACACCCTCTCCAGCATTTATTGTTTGTTGATTTTTTTGATGATGGACATTCTGACTGGTGTGAGGTGATATCTCATTGTAGTTTTAATTTGCATTTCTCTAATGGTTAGTGACATTGAGCATCCTATCATGTGTTTGTTGGCAATCTGTATATCTTCTTTGGAGAAATGTCTATTCAGGTTTTCTGCCCATTTTTAGATTGGGTTTTTTTGTTTGTTTGTTTGTTTTGTTTTGTTTTGTTTTTGATATTGAGCTGTGTGAGCTTCTTGTATACTTTGGAGATTAATTATTTCTCAGTTGCTTCATTTGCAACTATTTTCTCCCATTCTTTTTGTCTTGTTTATGGTTTCCTTTGCTGTGTAAAAGAGTTTAAGTTTCATTAGGTCTCATTTATTTATTTTTGTTTTTATTTCTATTTCTCTAGGAGGTGGGTCACAAAGGATCTTGCTGTGATTTATGTCATAGAGTGCTCTGCCTATGTTTTCCTCTAAGAGTTTCATAGTGCCTGGCCTTACATTTAGGTCTTTAATCCATTTTGAGTCTGTTTTTGTATATGGTGTTAGGGAGTGTTATAATTTCTTTCTTTTACATGTAGCTGTCCAGTTTTCCCAACTCCACTTATTAAAGAGGCTTTCTTTTCTCCATTGTATATTCTTGCATCCTTTAACAAAAATAAGGTGACCATATGTGTGTGGGTGTATCTCTGGGCTTTCTATCATGTTCCATTGCTCTATATTTCTGTTTTGGTGCCAGTGCCTTACTGTCTTGATTACTGTAGCTTTGTACTAGAGTCTGAAGTCAGGGAGCTTAATTCCTCCAGCTCCATTTTTCTTTCTTAAGATTGCTTTGGCTTTTCAGGGTCTTTTGTGTTTCCATGCAAATTGTGAAATTTTTTGTTCTACTTCTGTGAAAAATGCCATTGGTAATTTAATCGGGATGGCATTGAATCTGTAGATTGCTTTGGGTAGTATAATCATTTTCACAATGTTGATTCTTCCAATCCAAGAACACGGTATATCTCTCCATCTGTTTGTATCATCTTTACTTTCTTTCATCAGTGTCCTATATTTTTCTGCATACAGGTCTTTTGTCTCCTTAGGTAGGTTTCTTCCTGGGTATTTTATTCATTGTGTTGCAGTGGTAAATGGGAGTGTTTCCTTATTTTCTCTTTCAGAATTTTCATCATTAGTTTATAGGAATGTGAGATATTTCTGTGCATTAATTTTGTATCCTGCTACTTTACCAAATCTGTTGATTATCTCTAGTAGTCTTCTGGTAGCATCTTTAGGATTCTCTATGTATAGTATCATGATATCTTCAAACAGTGGCACTTTTACTTCTTCTTTTCCGATCTAGATTCCTTTTATTTCTTTTTCTTCTCTGATTGCTGTGGCTAAAGCTTCCAAAACTATGTTAAACAATAGTAGTGAGAGTGGGCAACCTTGTCTTTTTCTGAAAACTCCTAGTGGAGGAGTTTTCAGTTTTTCACCATTGAGAATGACGTTGGCTGTGGGTTTGTCATATATGGCCTTTATTATGTTCAGGTAAGTTCCCTCTATGCCTATTTTCTGCAGTTGTTTTTTTTTTTTTTATCATAAATTCGTGTTGAATTTTGTCAAAAGCTTTTTCTGCATCTATTGAGAAGATCAAATGTTTTTTCTCCTTCAATATGTTAATATGGTTTATCACATTGATTGATTTGTGTATATTGAAGAATCCTTGCATTCCTGGGATAAACCCCACTCGATCATGCTGTGTGATTCTTTTAGTGTGCTGTTGGATTCTGTTTTCCAGTATTTTGTTGAGGATTTTTGCATCTATGTTCAGCAGTGATATTGGCAAGTAGTTTTCTCTCTTTGTGCCATCTTTGTCTGGTTTTGGTATCAGGGTGATGGTGGCCCCATAGAATGAGTTTGACAGTGTACCTCCCTCTGCTCTATTTTGGAAGAGTTTGAGAAATATAGGTGTTATCTCTTCTCTAAATGTTTGCTGGAATTCACCTGTGAAGCCATCTGGTCGTGGGTTTTTGTTTGTTGGAAGATTTTTAATCCCAATTTCAATTACAGTGCTTGTGATTGGTCTGTTTCTATTTTTTATTTCTTCATGGTTCAGTCTCAGAAGGTTGTGCTTTTCTAAGAATTTGTCTATTTCTTCCAGGTTGTCCATTTTATTGGCATATGGTTGCTTGTAGTAATCTCTCATGATCCTTTGTATTTCTGCAGGGTCAGTTGTTACTTCTCCTTTTTCATTTCTAACTCTATTGTTTTGATTCTTCTTCCTTGTTTTCTTGATGAGTTTGGCTAATGGTTTACCAATTTTGTTTATTTTCTCAATTAATCAACTTTTAGCATTATTGATCTTTGCTGTCATTTCCTTCATTTCTTTTTCATTTATTTATGATCTGATCTTCATGATTTCTTTCCTTCTACTAACTTTGTTTTGTTTTTTTTCATTCTTCTTTCTCTAACTGTTTTAGGTGTAAGGTTAGGTGGTTTTTTTGAGATGTTTCTTGAGGCAGGATTTTGTTGCTAAACTTCCCACTAAGAACTGCTTTTGCTGCATTCCATAGGTTTTGGATTGTCATGTTTGCATTGTCTTATTTTCTAGGTATTTTTTTGATTTCCTCTTTGATTTCTTCAGTGATCACTTCGTTATTAAGTAGTGTATTGTTTAGCCTCCATGTGTTTGTATTTTTACAGATCTTTTCCTGTAATTGATATCTAGTCTCATAGTGTTGTGGTCGGAAAAGATACTTGATACAATTTCAATTTTCTTAAATTTACCAAGGCTTGATTTGTGACCCAAGATGTGATCTATCCTAGAGAATGTTCCACGAGCACTAGAGAAGAAAGTGTATTATGTTGTTTTTGGGTGAAATGTCCTAAAAATATCAGTTTAGTCCAACTTGTTTAATGTGTCATTTAAAGCTTGTGTTTCCTTATTTATTTTCAATTCGGAGGATCTGTCCATTGGTGAAAATGGCATGTTAAATTCCCCTATTATTATTGTGTTACTGTCGATTTCCCCTTTTATGGCTGATAGCATTTGCCTTATGTATTGTTGTGCTCCTATGTTGGGTTCATAAATATTTACAATTGCTATATCTTCTTGGATTAATCCCTTGATCATTATGTAGTGTTGTTCTTTGTCTCTTGTAATAGTCTTTATTTTAAAGTCTATTTTGTCTCATATGAGAATTGCTACTCCAGCTTTCTTTTGATTTCCCTTTGCATGGAATAACTTTTTCCATCCCCTCACTTTCAGTCTGTTATGTGACCCTAGATCTGAAGTGGATCTCTTGTAGACAGCATATATATGGGTCTTGTTTTTGTATCCATTCAGCCAATCTATGTCTTTTGGTTGGAGCATGTAATCCATTTAAATTTAAAGGAATTATCAATATGTATATTCCTATTACCATTTTCTTAACTAGTTTTGATTTGGTATTGTAGGTCTTTTCCTTTTCCTTCTCTTGTGTTTCCTGCTTAGAGAAGTTCCTTTGGCATTTGTTTTAAAGCTGGTTTGGTGGTGTTGAATTATCTTAGCTTTTGCTTGTCTGTAAATGTTTTAATTTCTCCATCGAATCTGAATGAGATCCTTGCTGGATAGAGTAATCTTGGCTGAAAATTTTTCCCTTTCACTTTAAAGGTGTCCTGCCACTCCCTTCTGGCTTGCAGAGTTTCTTCTGAAAGATCAGCTGTTAACTTTATGGAGGTTCCCTTGTAGGTTATTTGTTGCTTTTCCCTTGATGCACTTAATATTTTTTATTTGTATTTAATTTTTGATTGTGTGATTAATGTTTCCTGGCATGTTTCTCCTTGGATTTATCCTGTATGGGACCCTCTGCACTTTCTGAACTTCATTGACTATTTCCTTTTCCATATTAGGGAAGTTGTCAACTATAATCTCTTCAAATATTTTCTTAGTCCTGTTGCTTTTCTCTTCTTCATCTGGGACCCCTATAATTCAAATGTTGGTGCATTTAATATTGTCCCAGTGGTCTCTGAGACGGTCCTCAATTCTTTTTATTCTTTTTTCTTTATTCTGCTGTGCAGTAGTTATTGCCACTATTTTATCTTCCAGGTCACTTATCCGTTCTTCTACTTCAGTTATTCTGCTATTGATTCCTTCTAGAGAAATTTTAATTTCATTTTTTGTGTTGTTCATCATTGTTTGTTTGCTCTTTAGTTCTTCTAGTTCCTTGTTAAACATTTCTTGTATTTTTCTCTATTCTATTTCCAAGATTTTATATCATCTTTACTATCATTACTCTGAATTCTTTTTCAGGTAGACTGCCTATTTCCTCTTCATTTGTTTGGTCTGGTGGGTTTTTACCTTGCTCCTTCTTCAGCTGTGTATTTCTCTGTTTTCTCATTTTGCTTTACTTGCTGTGTTTAGGGTTTCCTTTTCACAGGCTGCAGTTTCATAGTTCCCATTGTTTTTGGTGTCTGCCTTCAATAAGTAAGGTTTGTTCAGTGGGTTGTGTAGACTTTCTGATGGAACAGACTGGTGCCTGTGTTCATGTGGATGAAGCTGGATATTGTATTTCTGGTAGGCAGGACCATGTTCTGTGGTGTGTTTGTGGTGTCTGTGAACTTATTCTTATTTTAGGCACCCTCTCTGCTAATGGGTGGGGTTGTGTTCCTGTCTTACTAGTTGTTTGGCATGGGGTCCAGCACTAGATCTTCCTCGTCATTGAGTGGAGCTGGATCTTAATGTTGAGATGGAGATCTCTGGGAGAGCTTTAGCTGATTGATATTATGAGGGGCAGGGAGGTCTCTGGTGGACCAATGTCCTGAACTTGGCTCTCACACCTCAGAGGCTCACACTTGACACCCGGCTAGACCAGCAAGACCCTGTCAGCCACACGACCAAGTAAGTGGTGAGTTTCTTGCCTTTTGGGAAGTCTGAGGTCTTCTGCCAGCATTCAGTATGTTTTCTGTAGGAGTTGTTCCACATGTAGATGTATTTTTGATGTGTTTGTGGGGAGGAAGGTGACCTCCATGTCTTACTCCTCTGCTATCTTGAAGGTCCTCCTATATTCCTTTCTTTGGCCAAGAAAATTATTAACTACAAGTTATTAATAGTAATTTTAAAGTTGAAGTTCATGAATATATTGAGTAGCTTAGTCCTTTTTTGGAAATGTTGATATGTATAGGTGCTTATTTTTTTCTAAGTACATCTTTATGTAGGAATTATGAATATTTGTAGCTATGCTAAAAATTATTATACCCAGAATAAGGTTAATATTAAAACAAAACAAAACAAAACAAAACTTCACCCAGGTTTCTCACTGTCAGAGAATGAAATTGAAAATAAGCAAAGGAGGAATGCTGGAAGGAAGACTTGGTATTGAAAAAAGGAATAGATATTGGGTTGGCCAAAATATCCTTTTTTTTTTTTTTTTCCTGTAAGATGGCTCTAGTAGCACTTAGTTGTCTTTAACTTCATTTGAAACAATTTTGTTAGATTGTATGTGACAGCTGTCATATCAGTGTGCATTTAAAAAAGTCTTACCAAAATTAGTGGATTTTTGTTTAGCCATTTTAATATAGAAGATGAAAGAAATGTAACACTTCCAGCATATTACGCTTTATTATTTCAAGAAAGGTAAAAATGCAACTGAATCTCAAAAAACATTTGTGCAGTGTATGGAAAAGGTGCTGTGACTGATCAAATTTATCAAAAGTGGTTTGCAAATTTTCATGCTGGAGATTTCTAACTGGGTGTTGCTCTTCAGTCAGGTAGAAACATTGAAACTTATAGCTATCAAATTGAGACATTAATTGAGAACAACTGATGTTATACCACGTGGAAGATAGACACCATACTCAAAATATCCAAATCAAGCATTGAAAATATTTTGTACCAGCTTAGTTGTGTTCATCACTTTGTTGTTTGGGTTCCACATAAGTTAAGTGAAATGAACTTTCTTTACTATATGTCTGCATGTGATTCTCTATTTAAACATAACAAAAACGTTCCATTTTTAAAACAAATGTGATGGATGATGAAAAGTAGGTACTGTACAATAATGTGGAATGGAAGAGATCATGGGGCAAGTGAAATGAACCACCACCAACCACACCAAAGCTCGGTCTTCGCCCAAAGAAAGTGATGTTGTGTATATGGTGGGATTGGAAGGGAGTCCTCTATTATGAGCTCTTTCTAGAAAACCAAACAATTAATTCCAACAATTACTACTCCCAATTAGACCAACTGAAAACAGCACTCAGTGAAAAGCATCCAGAATTAGTCAACAGAACTTGCAAAATCTTCCATAGGATAACACAGGACCGCATGTTTCTTTGATGACCAGGCAAAAACTGTTACAGCTTGGCTGGGAAATTCAAGTTCATCCTCCATATTCACCAGACATTGCATCTTCAGATTTCCATTTATTTTGGCCTTTACAAAATTCTCTTAATGGAAAAAAATTTAATTCCCTGGAAGACTGTAAAAGGCACCTGGAAGTGGCACCAGTTCTTTGCTCAAAAAGATAAAAAGCTTTGGGAAGATGGAATTATGAAGTTGCCGGAAAAATGGCAGAAGGTAGTGGAACAAAAGGGTGAATATGTTGTTCAATAAAGTTCTTGGTGAAAATGAGAAATGTGTCTTTTATTTTAAGGCACCTTTTGACCAACCCAATAGATAGATAGATAAATAGAAAGATACATCAGAAATGAAATATAGATGAGTATTTAGACATGAGTTAGCTACATATATATATATATATATATATATATATATATATATATAGTTTCTTATCTATGTCTACAGAGAGGACCTAGGAGATGTGGCATTCAAATACCAGGGAGCATACCTCATGTCCAATATTGTTTCTAACTACCATCATTCAATAAAAGTTGCCAGGATTCTTTGGAGACCTCTTTGATTCCAGTCCTGGGGCAAGAAGAATACAAGAGGAATGTGAGAAAATAAATCTTAACCTGGATTTCTTAGTGTTGCATTGTAAGCCTTAGTCTCCTGAGCCATGGGAAATCTTACATCATAAAGATAAAGAGGGGCTTCCCTGGTGGCGCAGTGGTTGAGAGTCCGCCTGCCATTGCAGGGGACACAGGTTCGTGCCCCGTTCCGGGAAGATCCCACATGTCATGGAGCGGCTGGGCCCGTGAGCCATGGCCGCTGAGCCTGCACGTCCAGAGCCTGTGCTCCTCAGCGGGAGAGGCCACAACAGTGAGAGGCCCACGTACCACAAAAAAAAAAAAAAAAAAAAAAGTGTTTGCTGTCACTTCCCTTAAAGTATTTTACACTTTACATACAATGAAAAATAGACAGCCTTCCCCCTGCCCCCAGCTAATGATGGAGCTAATTGATTCCATCCAATAACATTTCTCTTATCTGTCAGAGACCCAAATGTTAGCATTCAAGGATAGACATCTAGGTGAAATCATTATCTTCCTAGGTGTTTACATTTCAATTGGGATGGAATCCTGGACAGTGGTGAGAAAATAGTTTATCTTCCTCTTGGAGTGATACATTTACTTGCCAAGGTGTTATCCTAAGGATCCTTTCCACCCTGTCTCTAAGAGAACTCAGAAAATAAGTGGTGGGAATGGATCAGGGCAGTGAATGGTGTCTTTTCTCTTTTTAAGTGGACAGAATTCCTCTTCATCTCTTGCCTGCAGTAAACCTGCCCCTTGCATAGATGTTTTTATATCTGGCTATTCTTGGGTCACTTTTGAAGGGACTATTCTGATTGTTGATTGTGCTGTAAGTAGAATAAAGTTATTTTTTGATACTGGTGCCTCTTGATATCAATAAAAACATATGTATTTCAATAACTATATATGCAATATATGTATATCAGACTTTTAACATATGAGTCTGGAACATCTGTAGTGCCAAAAAGGAAGTCATTTTAAAAAGGATGAAGGCATGTGATACAGAACACAGGAACCAAACTCAAAGTGCTTCCAAAGGTCACATCTATAACAGTCTCAGTAGTTGTACTAGTAGTAGTAGAGTCCTAATAATAATAATAATAATGATAATAGCAATCATAATAATGTTTTTATTTGATTATGACCTTATCCAAGTGTTTAAGGTTAATATCACCAGTAATAAGTCTCGATATCTTGCACCCACTAAATTCACATCACCTCTGTGTTATTCTTGCCCCAAATTCCAAACTTCAATCAAATTTTAAGGTAACATCAGACAAACACAAATTGAAACACCTTCTATAAAATATCTGACTGAAGGTTTTCAAAAGTATTAAGGTCTTAAATGCCCAAAGACTGCCTGAGTGTCAAAAATTGTACGAGATCAAGAGACACAGCAATTTAATGCCATGTCAGATCCTTAGGTTCAGTAATGGAAAAAAGACATTAGTGGAAAAACTGGTGAAATTAGAATAAAAGCTATAGTTTGGTTAATGTTATCATATGAATGTTAATTGTACTATATAAGATGTTAACATTAGGAGAGTCTAGATAAGGGTATATGGAACTCTCTGTATTATTTTTGTAAATATTCTGTAATTTAAAAATTATTTTAAAATGCAAATTGTCACAAATTATGGCCAGGAAACACATTATAAGTTAATAAACTAAAAATATGTTACTTAAAACCTGTTACACAGTGTAACCAATATTTTACACTGTAATTGATATTTATTAGCATTCATATAACTCAAAATTTTAAGTGAATATATATTATGACATTTATGATCACAAAACTATTTAAAATATAAGCAAGGAAAGCTGAATTGAATATGCAAAAGAACCATAATTCAAAAACTGGCGAGAGTCTGCAGAGTGAACAAGACAGAAACAATCTTTGCCTTCAGGGAACACCCACCCTATTTTGGGAGGCAGACTAAAATAATATAACATAATACAGTGCTTAGTAACTAAAGGAAACGCTATAAAGAAAACAAAAAGAGTGACCAAGATAGAGACATTACCTCCAAGGCAGTGAACGTGTGTTTTATTTATTTACTTACTTATTTATGGAGTGAATGGGAAGGTGCTGAACGTCTGTAAGCAGGAAACACCATTTTAAATGGAGGAGTGTGTGGGGGGGTGGACTTCCAGGAGGGGTTTCTTGTCCAAGTTCAGGTAAGATGTAATGGTTCCCTGGCTGAGGGCTTGCATTAGAAGTGTAGAACGAGAAGCAGCTTGATCTAAGTTTGGGAGAGAAAATAAACAGGAGTTATGGTGACCTGGATATGGAGGGTGAGAAGAAGGGAAAAGTGGAGACTGACTCTGAGATTCTTCTATTGAGGAATATTGTGAGAAGAAGGAATAAACAAAAAATAGATTTGCCATTTGCTCTTTAGGGAAGTGCATGCTCACCCTCCAAGAATTGTTTTGGGGTTGGTGAGACAGAAAGTTTGGGGCCAAGAGTGAGCAGACTCAGTAGGAGACAGGAGGAGACAGGAGAAGGTAGACATTTCTGTAAATTAATTTATGTTTAAGAAGGCTATTTGAAAGGTGGGCTAGTGTCACAAGTGTAAGAGTGTTTATCCAGTAGAACATATGTGATGTATTGTCTTTTGAAATTTGAATGTTCTTACTCTAATTGCCAAAATGCAGCAAACTTTCACTACGGCAATGCTGATACCCCTTAAGTAGCTGTGTTAGTGTAGCAGTATTTCTGGATAAGGGGTAAGGAAGAGGAAAAGATTATTTCTGGGTAGCTGAGCTATATTTTTCTTACTTAAATCTTTTTCCTTCCTATTTTAAAATATTTCATAAAGTGAATCTTATTACTTTACAACTTAAAGTAATAGTATTTATAATGTTTAACTAAAGAAGGTGTTCCAAAGTATTCTGGCTTGATGGAAAAGAAAAACTATAACCGAACAGTTGTTATAGATGGATATTGATTGATTTCAGGATCAAATGTATATATTTTTCCTTTGCAAGGGAATTAACATATTAAATACGAAAGCAAATGTATATTAGTACTCACAAGAATTGTAGACAGAAATGTTATTTTGAGTTGTCATTTTTTGAAATAAAGTATTTTGAGTCATTAAAAACATCGCACTTTCTAAAGGATATTATTCTCCTATATCATTAATGTACATGTAAGTCTTCGAATTTTCCTAAATTTTACTTATTAAATAATGATATATTTTTTTTTAAATGCAGTTAGTGTAAAAAGAAACTGACCTATATATATATATTTTTATCTGAGTGTACATTGTAACAGATAATTCATATCAGTGGTTGACCTTGACTTGGCTTAAGGGAGTCAAATGAAGTTTTCACGCTTAAAATCTGTTGAGAAGAAATATATTTTATTCAAAGCTCTTAAAGTGCTTTTAATTAATATAAATGATATCTAGATTTCAAAATCACACGATTCACTTTTACAGTCACTTTTCCCTAAAGTGTGAGAATACCTACTGCTATTGAAATCTAAGGACATTTTCTTTTATATGGACTTAGTTTACTTCAATAAATATAAATTTTTGTCTTTTTCATAGTATGTTTGGTGACAAGGAAGAAACCTACTCAAGTTAGCTTCAGAAAAAAAAATGTTTTTAACAATGAATTAAACAATGACCTTATGGGCACACCTCTGTAGAGAATTGTTTCTGCTTACAATACTCAGTACCTGCTGCCCATAACTCTGGTTTGCACATGACCCTGGCTTCTCAAAATCCTAAACCTCTTCTTAATTTTCTGTAATTCTAGACCTCCGGTGCCCCATACTGTTTACCTTTCACAGACTCAGAGGCTTGTCTTCAATTAAGAGTAAAGATAATTTAGTTGACAGCTGACTATGGCTATTTTAAATAGCTAAGCTTCAACATTTAGGTTTTGGGGTAAATGTTCTTTTATTCCCAAGAGAGAAAGCACAGATTAGATCTTTTCCATTTCCTTTAGTTCAGAGACTATAGCTTCAGACTTGCACCGTGGACTGAGGGAATATAAGTACACAGTAGTAATTTTATTAAAGCAAATTCTATCAGTATTTATTGGAAGTTACCATTCGGTTGACAAGTTTCATACCAACTGATGTCTTACTAAGTAGTGTGGGTATACTGTTGAGAAGCGTTCTAAGACAATCTGGGTTCAGTAGTCAGGATGCCATGTTAACAAGTGATTCAGCCTATTGACACGGAAGTGTGAGAAACAGACTTGGATACCACGTTTGCCATTATACAAGGATAACAAGCAAGTGATAGAAGAATGTCAGTCCTAAACAGCAACATTTTCCATCGTTGGGATGTGAGCTCATAAAAAATTTAGATTGCCAATATCCACTAGAGATTGTTATTCAGTAGGTTTGGGATAGGGTTCCTTAATCAACATTTCTTTCAAGCACCCATATGTGTCTGATTATAATGCAATGATATCCATACTGTGGGAGCAATGTTCTTTACTTTCTGTTCTCCCTAGAGCTCCAAGAATACTAATCAACTAGGTAGTTCACTGAAAATATGTGATTCAGATAATTATTCAGACTGTTTGTACAACCCCGGGTTGGAATACCTTTGATGTCCTAAAGTATTTTGATGATTTAATGGGTCAAGTCAATTTATCTATAGATTCCACCAACTAGACCTGGTCCTGTCTTTTGGAATGAATCCAGGTAATTCTAATCACTTTTGCTACAGGAATCCTCCTATATTCTCTTTTCCAAGTACCCTCCTCTCTTTAATATGTCCCCGTATGAGTGGTTTAAGTGCCTTTCCCATCTGAGTGGTCCAGTGGTTTGTTAATGACACTCAGGTTTAAATATAGTTTGCCATGTGCTCTGAGGGGAGAATAGTGCAGTTTTATCTCCTTTCATCATTCAGCTACTTTATATCCATTAATGTAGCAGTTCAGAAAAGTCCTAGAGAGATTGCACTATAAATAGTGATTAAACACATGAGAGTTGTCCTGAGGAAGAAATAGGTTTGGATTCTGGCTCTGTTACTTACTGTCTGCAATTTCACAAGACTGTTACATATGCATGGATGGTAAGTAATTTTTGAGGAAATGTGTTTAATTCATTTTCTATTCACAATGCTGAAAAAAATAATAGAAAATGTGTTAGTATGACTCGAATGAAAAAAATCAGTTTTTATATTTTAAGTCATTTTCACTGGAGGAAAAATTTAAAAAGAAAAACAAATAAGAAATATAATTGTGACTGTTTGCTGTTACTAGCTGTACAGAGATTCAGATTCTATGACCAGATCCTTATCATTCCAAATTGAACTACTCACAATTAGCACTTCAGACAAGATCTTTTCTAGAGCCAGTAATCTCACTGCCAACATGTCCTGTTTGCTCGGATCATATCGACAAGCTGACACACGTACCCGGTCACTGCCATTGCTTCCTGCCCGCCTCCTGACATTCTGAGCCTGGGCTCCAGGACAAGTGACCCAATCTCCCTCACCACATCCCACAGTCTCATTTTTTCCTAGCATCAGTTCTTAATTACCTAATTATTGTCCTTAACCCTGGTGGCAGAAACTGCTATTTTCCTATCCTTTACCAATTCTCTTCTTCTTCCTCAACAACAGAATGCTGATCTTGTTGGGAGTGGAATACTACTGGCAAAGAAAACTGCAGTTTCTAGTCTCCTATACAAATAGGGCTGGCCTGTAACTAAGTCCTGTGGCCTGTAACTAAGTCCTGGTCAATGAGATTTAATGATAGTTTCTGCTCATGTACATTGAGAACTCAAAAGAGGAGGGGATTTAAGTCAACTGGCATATGTCATTTTGTCTTTCCTCTTTCTTATTGACTGAAAAGCAAATGGGATGATGAGAATCCTGGTTGTCATCTTGTAAGTGCAAGTTTAGGTGCTTTGAGGATAGAACCTCAGGATGCAGAGCACATATACAGAAAAAAGCAGGAAATCAATAACACTGTTGAGTTGGCCTGAAAAGCTCAACTGTACATTTCATTATTTGAGAGATATATGAGTCCTTATCTTATTTTAAGAATCATTTTTTGGCTTCTGTTACTCCAAGTCTAGCATATTGATGCATCACTCTGAGCAAAGTGACTCAGATAAAAAAATGTTTCTGATAATGGTTTCATAAGAACCTGTAATTTTCCAATGGAACCCTTTCTGAAATTTAAACTTATTTATTTATTTATTTGAACTACAGAGGGGTTATTAGAAAAGAAGGGGTTGCCAGTTATTTCAGTTGCCAAAAGCTTAGAGGAAATTAAATCCTAAGCCAAATGTTTCCTACTTGTTTGTAAAGTGTTAGTGAATAATAAAGAGCTATGAAAATTTGGAGAACCCAGTAAATAAGCATGTACAGTAAAACACATTCTATAAATGTTCTAATCCATGAAATATTCACATTGCTTAAAATTTATTAGAGAATATAAAAAGCAACAACCTTACTGGTTTTGAAGTATTATTGGGACTTTGGGTGGGACAATAATTTGTAGTTAGGAGTTACCTATACATTTCAGAAAGTTTAACATTTTTGGATTCCACCCACTAAAACAGTATTATATCCCCATTCACTGCAAAGGTTAAATAATTCACCCTGAGGAGATATTGATCCTCTGTTCCTCCTTCTCTCACCTCTTCCACCCTCACTTAACTGTTAAAAAACACTGGAATCAAATGGAATCTGAGAAAATTCTGCCTTGAGATAAATCTCTATCTCTGTTGATTTAAAATATTGAAGTCAGGTAACCTTCATTTTTCTCTAATAATGAAATTCTGTTCATCTGTCCTCTCTGGATTTCCATGAAATATGCTTGAAGGTCGTAATTAGCATAACTCTTGAGAAGTACATATTAATGAAGTAGTTAGGGATCTATAATGGAAAAAACAGGGAATTTTAGTCTAACTTGGTGCAAATCTCTTGAGTTTTTATTCATCAGTGAAGTATGGTTAACGATATCTTCAATTACTATCACATGGTAATGCTATTAGAATCATATGGAATAATGTGTGTATAGTAATCATTTTACATGAAGCACTGGGATAGTGATATTTATTTGAAATATAAAACATTTTAAATATCTATATATTCATCTATTCATGAATATATTTCTTGAGGCTCAAATCAGATCATTAGATCCATCAGTTTCAGGTTAGTTACATGAAAATTATGAAGATTTATATTTATGTCTATATTTATATTTATTTATATTTATGACTGTGGAATAATCACAGTTATTTATAACCATTCTCCATGACTCTCAACTCCTCTATACTGATATGATTGAAGTATACTTGGTATAGTAACTGTTTTCCAAAAAAATAAATGTATATATTTAACAAACACTTATATAGCATACACTTTGTGCCAAAATTTGTTTACCAGTATTAAGTAATTTAATCCACTTAACAAGCATAAGACAGATACCATTACTACCTCATTTAAAGATGATAAAACTAAGGCACTGAGAGTCTAATGCACTTGTAAAAGGTCATGTGGTATAGAACAGACACTAGTTTACAAAAAAAAAAAAAAAAAGGACAACTATATAGCACAAACTTACAAAATATCATCCCTGGTATGTCACATTACAATTTAGTAATTAACAGATCTCTTTGCATGTGTCCTTTGCTCTCTGGGTCATTCTTCTTTTGGATATCTAAATGATTTACATCCTTACCTTTTTATAATCTGCTCAAATATCACATTCAAAGTGAACATTATTTGGTCCCCTTATTTAAAATTGCACACACACTCACTAGTACCCTTGTCCTACTTAATTTTTCTCCATATTACTTATTTGTAAATAAGATATTACTGGAACACAGTCAAGTCTATTTACTTATTTATCGTCTGTGGTTGTTTTGCCTCTGCAGTGAGAGGTGTGTGTAGTTAAAAGAGATACCATATAACCAACAAAGTGTATACTATTTGGCGTTTCACAAAAAAAGTGATTGCCAGTCTATGCCCTAAATAATTTACTTGTCTATTATGTTTGTTGTATATCTCATCTCACTAGATTATAAATTCCATGGGAGCAAAGATTCTTCTCTAGATTTATTTTTCCTCTTTATTATTTCTATAGCCTCAAGTCTTATAATAACATGTGGAACATAGTAGGCACTTAATAAATATTGATGTATAAAGGGTGAATAAACAAAAAATTAATGAAATGTTAATTGCTTTCTCCATGTTTCCTCCCTTCACTGGTTAACCCTTTAATGCTCTTTAAAAGACAGTTTTGCATTTCAGAAAAAATAGCAGTCATATATAAACTTAAGAGATGAAAATGAAACCATATATAAAATTATTTACGGCAAGCTTTATATATTGTGGCAAACTGACTATAGCAAAAATAAAAATAATAAATTGCCAAATGATTTATAACATGGCTTTTTTAGTAATGTAAATATGTTGTGTTTCAAATTTTTATATTGGCTACATAAAATCCACCTAGTAGAAAGTAAAACAGAAGTACTGTCATCTCTTTGAAAGTCGAAGTGACAATAGATATTGCTATTTTGTTTTTAATGTGACCAGATATGAAAAACAAGTGTATGATATGGAAGGAACCTAAAAGGAACAGTCTGCTTCATTTTCTTCATTATAGTGTTTGTAATAGACAATGAAAGTAATGTGAAGAATTGTCAGAATTGAACAAAAGATATTAGGAAAGTAGATTTCAAAAAAGTCATGAGAAATATATAATTTCAACAGCCTTTAAGTGTGACCATAGCTTAAAATGAATGGAAAAATGTGTTAAAGAATTTATGATATATGGGGATATAAGTATATGTATAGCTGATTCACTTTGTTATACAGCAGAAGTTAACACACCATTTTAAAGCAATTATATTCCAATAAAGATGTTAGAAAAAAAAACCATGAGGCAGTATCAGTGAGGAAGAAAAGGATGAAACACTTAAGAAATCTGAATAGTTGCTCAAGGTATTGTTATGTTAAAAGCTTATGTACATAAAATTGTCAAGCATTTTCAATAAAGTAAACCTGATTGAAGCTGAGCTGAAATTTAAAAAACTGATGAAGGCCAGAAAAATGCATGTAATTATTTGTAAGAGCCAAAATATAAAAAGGAAAAAATTGTGCCCACTAATGGGAGAAGATAGAGTAATGCTCTACATTGAAAATCAAAAAAAATAATTCCCCACCTGACTAGCAAGTTGGGTTCCCAGGTGCTAGAAAACAGATTCTGAGACAGAGATTAGCCTGAAGGATATTTATTGGTGAGTTCTCTGGAGATTGACACCCGTGGAAGGGAGGAAAATAAAAACTGGGTAAAGGGAGGTGATTTGCCTTCCCAACAAAAAGGACACATTAGGTGCTCTGCAGTGTGATGGCCCCTCAGACTTGCCCTTCAAATTGATCAGTCTCTGAGTGAGGCTGCCACTGGAAGCATTAATAATGTGGGTCAAGGCAAGTTTCTCCAGCATAACAATTTGTAAATAGGGCTTAAATGTCTTCCAATGGACCTTTCTTGCTGAGATACTTAGAGAATGAAGGTTAATGGAATAAATGTGAGCCCTTGCTTCTGCAGCTAATTTCAGGACCACAACAAGACAGTCATCTCCATCCTCTGCTGTCCATTTTTAATCCCCCTTACCTTCTGGGGTTTATTTTATCTCATGACCAACATCTTATCCCTGAGGGTCCTAAGGCATTGGTTACCATGTCCTTCCCAGGCTAGGGTTGCTTCACACTTTCATTTATTCTTATTGTTCAGGGATTCTATACCTTTGCTGATTTTCGGTCTAGTAAATTTATCCATCACTGAAGTCCCCAACCATTACTATTGATTTGCCTATTTCTCCCTTAAATTCTTTTGGTATTTGCTTCCTATATTTTTGAACTTTGATTTTACTTGTATGTATATTTACAATTGCATATCTTCATAATAATGAACACTTGTATCATTATGAGATATTTTTTCTTTGTCTCTAGCAACATATTTTAAGACCCATTTTAATGGAATTAACAACCATTTCAGCTATTTTATGTTTTATTCTTACAGAATATGTTTTCTTTCATCCTTTATTTTCAGCCTATTTGTGTCTTGATGGTGATAGAATTCTGGGTTGTGACTTGATAGTTTATTTCTTTTTTTCCCTTTCACCAATTTATTGATATCATTGTCTTGTAACTTAGGTAGTTTCACTCTAGAAGTCTTCTAATTTCTTATTTTTTCCTCTATGTATAATGTCTCTTTTCTCTGGCTTCCTTCAAGAATTTTCTTTATCTTTAGCTTGTAGGATTTGAATATGATATATCTAGGTGATTTTTTCCCCTCCAGGGAGACATTTTTCCTGCTTAGTTTTCTCTGAGATTTTTGAGTCTATGGCTTGCTCTTTGTCATTAATTTTGGAAAATCCTCTACCAGTATATCTCAAAATACTTTTTATTATCTTTCTGGGATTCAAATACATGTATGTTACAATATTTGATGTTGATTCATAGCTCCTCTTGATTTTTTTGCAGTTTTTCCTCTTCCTCCTTTTTCCTCACTGTGTTTCATGATAAAATTTGTTTCAGGATAATTTTTAATGTGTCATCTTCAAGTTCACTGATTCTTTCCTTGGATATGATGAGTTTACCAAAGTTCCTGTAAAAAAACATTTGTTTCATATTTAAAAATAAATTATGCTATCTTCATTTGATTTTTCTTTTAGTTTTCATCTTTTAAAAAACTTCCTATCTGATCTGACACCTTTTACATTAGCATCATTAACATATTAATTATAGGTATTTTAAATCCTGTTAGACAGTGTCATGCCTGTGTGTGGTTCTGAGGATTGCTTTGTATCACTGAATGACCTTTTTCTTGCCATTCATTATGTGTCTTTGTTGTTGTTGTTAAAGCCAGACATCTTGTGTAGGTCAGTAGAGACCGAGGTAGAGGTTATACCTGGAAACGTGCACTCCTTTTCTTCTACTGAGCCTTTAATGCAGGATATTAAGTTAACATAATCAGAGTATGGTTGAATTTGAATTTTTGCTCTCTCTCTCTCTCTCTTTTTTTTTTTTTTAGTTGCTATGGCTACACTCAATGAACTCCTGGCTTCAGATTCCTACAGATATATCTAGTGCAGATTGATTTTTCAGAGCGATCGAGTTGAAATGTGAAATTTCACTTTTCCCTTTGTGCTGTGCCTCACAGAAAGTTGCTGGCATTCTCTCATTCCTTTCCTGTCCTTCCAGGAGTCATCTGCTATGGTTTGTTATTCCAAGTTTGCTAGCTTGACAGTGAGGAGGACAGTTGGAGGAGTTAATTCTCTGTTTTTCTAATTAAACCTTACCCTTAGGTATGCACTGTGTTTTGGGGTCACAAGAATGTACCCTCATTTTCCCTCACCCTCCAGTGACTGTAGTTGTGGGTTGATTTGTATTCCAGTCCTTCCCTTAGGAGGAACTTTCTTTCCACCTTTCTCCTTCTACCAGATGCAATGAGTTTTTAACCAGTGCCCAAATGGCAGCAATGCTTTGTGTCCTTAAACCCACAGATTAAAGCTTTGTTTCACAGTGGAGGTGGGGGGAAAAGTCTGGGTGAAATTCCTTGCATTTTCTGTACAGCTACTATTCCCACACTCTAGGATTGCACCTTAGTGAACAATCTTAGGGATCTTTCTGATATTTTCTGACAGTGCTCAGTAGAATTTATGGAGAAATAGCCTTCAAATAGACTTCCTCAATTTCCGTAGTCCCAGGTCACAGAATTATACTGTCCATGTATAAATATTTAAAAGCCACATTCAGCCTTTACCAATTTTTCAACTATTCTATTGAAATTCTTCTTACTGATGTCCACTTGTTTCTACCCCAGGTGAGAAAGTACTTACATCTTCTCTTTCCTAAGAGAAATCATATATCCTTTTAGCTAGTTTGTTTTTTGTTGTCCTGCGACTTCAGCTATGAAATGAGTTTGAAAAGAAAAAATCCTGAATTTGAAGTTAATTGGACTCTTTTTTAATCAGTAATTATTTTCAGCTTTTTTATTATTTTTACAGATTGTATTAACAATACAATGCAAACATAATAAGGGCCACCCAATTCCACTGTCTTTGCAGCCATGATTTCTCTTCTATTATACTTCTCATCTAAGATTTCACACTTTGTGTCAGTGTTCCCTCCACAATATACTGTATTGATTTACCACCACTGAAGGTTTTATAAGTTACATAGCCACCTTTTGTCAGGTACTATTTATGCTTCAACTACCTCCAATGACAAGTGTCTCATTGTTGTCAGAGCAGCAAGTGTTTTGACTCCAAAATTCCTTCTTAAAATTGCATTTTGACCATTCCTGTCCCCCATACATTCAAGTAGGATTCCACAGGAAGAAGGATATGGGGTATTACCTGTGAAGGACATTTATGGGGCAGTCCTCTTGGAATTGACATCCTTGGAAGAGAATAGAAGGAAGGAAGGTTGGATGCATGGAAAAGTTGAACGAGTGCATTCCCAATAAATGTTTCCGCTGACCCCATAGGGATTTCTGGAATGAAGATGGCACGTGAGAGTTGTACTGAGTTGGGAGGAAGGCCTTTATACTTCTGTGTGGTGGATCATTGCAGGGAGCTTCCCACAGAAAGAAAACAACCTTGAGAAAAGTAGTTTACTTCAGCTGAGGCTTGTAGCCATGAGTTGTCAGTTAGCCACACTCAATAGGTGGTAGAATAACATCTCCATTCCAGAACAGAGATGTGTGTCGCATATCACAGAATTCATTATATCTACCTCTTACTTATCCTTTTTTTTTTCTGTCAAATAAAAGTATCTTAAAATAAACAGCCATAATTTTTAGAGATCTGAAAATATTCACATTTCTTTTCCTACAGAGGCCACTGACTAGTTGGGAGAAAGAAATGTAAGAAGGAAATAAAACTACCGTAGGGTGAATATCTACATCACGTGGTTAGTGCCTTTCTATTCTGGAAAGTGCTCCTACCTCTTCCTACCTCAGAAATAGAAGCCCTGGTGTCAATATAACTTAACTTCCTGGGTGAGGATTTCTTGGAACAAATATTTGAGACTGAAAACCAATAAATAACTTCACAGTTTGCTGCAGAAAATTGTTGCAACAAAAGTGTCAGAGTAAACAGTTTTCTCATCTGAGCAAACAGCTGTCACAAATTTTTCACACCTGGAGAAACAGCTCACTTATCATGACAAGAGCTGTATCAAAACTTATCTCAAAATTCTTACCCCACTTTGTCTACTGATACTATAATATTGTGTAAAAAAAAGTTCAATTTTAAAAAGTTCCCCACCTCAGAAGACCCAATTTAAAGCACTTGAACTGAGTCTTTTAATCCTATAAATAACCATCCCTAACTTGGTCTGTTTAGACATTACAACAAATGTGGCAAGGTAGTGTTCTCTGTTCTTGTGGAGAATGTTATACATCTAGGTTGACTTAGTCAATGGATTTTTCTGCTGGTTTGTGGGGGAAATTATAAGTGTTGAGTTTGAAGGGCACTTCCAGGGCCTCGTAATATTTTCCTGCTGGTCTGTTTTAAGACTCTCTACTCTGAAACAGGGCCTCTGCTCAGGGCTTTAAGTATCCTGTCCATGGATCTCTCTGACAAGAGAGTGGTTATTCCCCATGTTTAGTCTGAGTTCTGTTTGTCTAAATCCAGAATTGTCAAGCTATGACCTGCAGGCTGCCATCGTTAACACCTGTCCTGTGGTGTCTTCCCTGTCACAACCACAAAATTTGATAATGGAACTGAGACAATAGGGTCCATATAGCCGAGAATATTTCCTATCTTCCCTTTCAGAGAAAAGATCACTCACCTCTTGTTTAGATCCTAAATGTGAGCTTATTTTATCTCCTGAGAATTGGGATCCCTCTTTTACAAATCATTTAATTATGTGTTCATGAATCATACATTTTTATCTTTGATGAAAGTTTGACTTTCAAAAGCAACACTATAGTTTTCCTCTCTATGTCCTTGTCACTTTCAGTTTTGAGTCTGAGAGTCTTTTTTTTTTTTCCTTTTTCTTTTTCTTTTTAGTAGTAGATCTGTAGTTGGAATTGTTTTCTTTATTAAAGACACTCAAGGAACCATGTGACAGAAGCAATTTGAAAATTACAATTGAAAAAAGAAAGTAACTTTAAAAAATTTCCTACAGATTCTCACAGATTAGATACAATTCTTTTCTTTAGACAACATTCCACTTTAAATTTGAGAAGTTTTATAGTGGGTTAATAAAAGTTTCAAATATATGAATCTATTTTTTCTGAAAAAAAAATAATGTAGCAAATGAATAAAAGTCCAGGAACATGAGAGTAGATACTCCATGTGAAGTATCACTGTTTCACTGCTACAAATGTGTGTTGGTTAATTCTTTGCTTACCTCTTTCTGTATCAACCCTACTTTGTTGTTTATCTCTGAGATCACTAGTATGTACTGTTTTTTTGTTAAAGCCAGATGCATTCTCAGTCTTTGTGAAGGATAAAATTGATATTCAGCTGTATTTTCGTTACAAAAAAATATACGAGTAACTTTTCTAGAGAAATGTCTTCTTTATAGGTCTACCTATGACCTGATTATGGGTTGTGCTCTTAAAAAAAATTGGGAAAGAAGGAACAAAACAAATAAGCAGCTTCACATAGTGAAACTGTTTACAAAATTATTTAGCAATTTTAGACAATGCTGAAAAATAAATTGTGAACATCCAAACTGCCAATCCATCCTGAAAATATGTAACTTTTTGTGAAGATGGTATTTTTTCAGTTCAAAAGACTATTTCTTCCCAAATATGGAAATAATTTTAAAATTCTACTGTCAACTTATTTGAGAGACAGCAGGCTTAGATGACTAATTTTCAACTTTCTTTGTAAAGAAATTTTACCTTTGGGTTTAGTCTCTGTTCAGTGAAGGCATTCAGGACTGACCAACCCCAAATATGCCACTTTGGTGTATTGATTATCTTGAGATACAGGCACTTGAAAAACAACAGGTGTAAAAAAGGCACTGTGACCTCCCCTGGTCTCCCTGAATGCAGGAGATGAGACTCCCATGTGAAAGATGCCATCTCTATACCAGGAGGAAAGAAATATTTTTTATCATCAGAGAAGGGGGTGCAGAGCAAGAGAAACCTGTACAAATGGACTTTGTGAGAGTGAGTCCCATCTTCCTGAGATTTCCCTGCATCTTTTAGTTACTTTTCCACAATTGCCTCTTTGTTCAACCTGGCACATGGGCACTTGACTTACTCTCTTTTCAGTCTTTATTTTCCTGTGGTGACTCTTATGTATATGGCAGATTTATTAAATGAAATGTGTACAGTGTTCTCCTATTAATCCATCATATTGTAACCAGTAGTCCATCTACCATGTTAGTTCAGCCACAGAACCCAGGAGGTAAGAAGAAGTCTTTTTTTTCCTTGCCTACATCAGTTTTGATGTTCTTTTCTTATGGTTCCATCAGAATGCCTGAATGACCCTGGAAATGTATTCAAATATTTTTTCTTAAAATAGTTGTTTCAAGATTTTTCCTAATTTTAAGTCTCTATGAATGGTCAAAAAAAAAAAGGTTAAAAAATATTAGTGACCCACAAATCTAAGAAATATGGTGCTGTTTGATTTATAATGTTTATATATACTTTTAAAAGGAAAATGTCTGATTGTCCTGAAAATAATCTAGAAAAATCATTTTAAGAATTGAAAACTTTATTAATTACACTATAATAGTATATGTCTGTGCCTCTTTGTATTCACTTAATAAAAAAGAATTGTGTGTCAAAAAGTTTCATTAAGGAGGATTGGGAAGATGGCAGAAGAGTAAGACGCGGAGATCGCCTTCCCCCCCACAGATACATCAGAAATACATCTACACATGGAACAACTCCTACAGAACACCTACTGAATGCTGGCAGAAGACCTCAGACATCCCACAAGGCAAGAAACTCCCCACGTACCTGGGTAGGGCAAAAGAAAACAGAATAAATAGAGACAAAAGAACAGGGACAGGACCTGCACCAGTGGGAGGGAGCTGTGAAGGAGGAAAGGTTTCCACACACTAGAAGCCCTTTGTAGGCGGAGACTGCAGGTGGTGGAGGGGTAAGCTTTGGGACCTCAGAGGAGAGCACAGCAACAAGGGTGCGGAGGGAAAAGCGGAGAGATTCCTGCACAGAGGTTAGGTGCCAAGCGGCACTCACCAGCCTGAAAGGCTTGTCTGCTCACCCGCCGGAGTGGGCGGGGTTGGGAGTTGAAACTCAGGCTTTCGGTCAGAGCACAGGGAGAGAACTGGGGTTGGCGGCGTGAACACAGCCTGCAGGGGGTTAGTGCACCACGGCTGGCTGGGAGGGAGTCCGGAAAAAACTCTAGAGCTGCCAAAGAGGCAAGAGACTTTTTCTTCCCTCTTTGTTTCCTGGTGCACGAGGAGGGGGGTTAAGAGCGCTGCTTAAAGGAACTCCAGAGATGGACGCTATCTGCGGCTAAAAGCACGGACCACAGAGACGGGCATGAGTCACTAAGACTGCTACTGCTGCCACCAAGAAGCCTGTGTGCGAGCACAGGTCATATCCACATCCCCATTCCAGGGATCCTGTGCAGCCCAACACGGCCAGGGTCCCGGGATCCAGGGACAACTTCCCCGGGAGAACGCACAGCATGCCTCAGGCTGGTGCAATGTCACGCTGGCCTCTGCCGCCGCAGGCTCACCCCGCTTCTGCACCTCTCCCTCCCCCCGGACTGAGCGAGCCAGAACCCCCAAAACAGCTGCTCCTTTAATGCCATCCTCTCTGAGCGAAAAACAGACACCCTCCAGCAACCTACACACAGAGGCGGGGCCAAATCCAAAGCTGAACACCATGAGCTGTGCGAACAAAGAAGAGAAAGGGAAATCTCTCCCAGCAGCCTCAGGAGCAGCGGATTAAATCTTCACAATCAACTTGATGTACCCTGCATCTGTGGAACACCTGAATAGACAACAAATAATCCCAAATTGAGGAGGTGTACTTTGAGAGCAAGATTTATTATTTTTTCCCCCTTTTCCTCTTTTTGTGAGTGTGTATGTGTATGCTTCTGTGTGAGATTTTGTCTGTACAGCTTTGCTTTCACCATTTGTCCTAGGGTTCTATCCACCCATTTTTGTTTTGTTTTTTCAATTAAAATATTTTTTTCGTAATAATTGTTTTTTCTTTTAATAGTTTTATTTTATTTTACCGTACTTTATTTTATTTTATCCTCTTTCTTTCTTTCTTTCGTTCTTTCTTTCTTTCTTCTTTTTCTCTCTTTTATTCTGAGCCATGTGGATGAAAGGCTCTTGGTGCTGCACCCAGGAGTCAGTGCTGTGCCTCTGAGGTGGAAGAGCCAACTTCAGAACACTGGTCCACAAGACACCTCCCAGATCCATGTAATATCAAACAGCGAAAACCTCCCAAAGATCTCCATCTCAACACCAGAAACCAGCTTCACTAGATGACCAGCAAGCTACAATGCTGGACAACCTATGCCAAACAACTAGCAAGATAGGAAAACAACCCCACCCATTAGCAGAGTGGCTGCCTAAAATCAAAATAAGTCCATAGACACCCCAAAACACACCACCAGACGTGGATCTGCCCACCAGAAAGACAAGATACAGCCTCATCCACCAGAACACAGGCACTAGTCCCTTCCACCAGGAAGCCTACACAACACACTGAACCAATTTTAGCCACTGGGAACAGACACCAAAAACAATGGGAAATATGAACTTGCAGGCTGCAAAAATGAGACCCCAAACATAGTAAAGTAAGCAAAATGAGAAGATGGAAAAACACACAGCAGATGAAGGAGCAAAATAAAAACCCACCAGACCTAACAAATGAAGTGGAAATAGGCAGTCTAATTGAAAAAGAATTCAGAGTAATGATAGTAAAGATGATGCAAAATCTTGGAAATAGAATAGAGAAAATGCAACAAACATTTAACAAGGACTTAGAAGAACTAAAGATGAAACAAGCAATGATGAAAACACAATAAATGCAATTAAAAATACTCTAGAACGGATCAACAGCAGAATAATTGAGGCAGAAGAACAGATAACTGACCTGGAAGATAAAATAGTGAAAATAACTACTGCAGAGCAGAATAAAGAAAAAAAGAATGAAAAGAACTGAGGACAGTCTCAGAGACCTCTGGGACAACATTAAACACAGCAACATTCGAATTATCGGGGTTCCAGAAGAAGAAGAGAAAAAGAAAGGGACTGAGAAAATATTTGAAGAGATATAGTTGAAAACTTCACTAATATGGGAAAGGAAATAGTTAATCAAGTCCAGGAAGCACAGAGAGTCCCATACAGGATAAATCCAAGGAGAAACATGCCAAGACACATATTAATCAAACTGTCAAAACTTAAATACAAAGAAAACATATTAAAAGCAGCAAGGGAAAACAACAAATAACACACAAGGAATCCCCATAAGGTTAACAGCTGATCTTTCAGCAGAAACTCTGCAAGCCAGAAGGGACTGGGAGGACATATTTAAAGTGATGAAGGAGAAAAGCCTACATCCAAGATTACTTTACCCAGCAAGGATCTCATTCAGATTTGATGGAGAAATAAAATACCTTACAGACAAGCAAAAGCTGGGACAGTTCAGCACCACCGAACCAGCTTCACAACAAATGCTAAAGGATCTTCTCTAGTCAAGAAACACAAGAGAAGGAAAAGACCTACAATAACAAACCCAAAACAATTAAGAAAATGGGAATAGGAATATACATATTGATAATTACCTTAAATGTAAATGGATTAAATGCTTCCACCAAAAGACACAGACTGGCTGAATGGATACACAAACAAGACCTGTATGTATGCTGTCTACAAGAGACCCACTTCAGACCTAGAGACACATACAGAATGAAAGAGAGGGGATGGAAAAACGTATTCCATGCAAATGGAAACCAAAAGAAAGCTGGAGTAGCAATTCTCATATCAGACAAAATAGACTTTAAAATAAAGACTATTACAAGAGACAAAGAAGGACACTACATAATGATCAAGGGATCGATCCAAGAAGAAGATATAACAATTGTAAATATTTATGCACACAACAGAGGAACACCTCAATACATAAGGCAAATGCTAACAGCCATAAAAGGGGAAATCGACCTCAACACATTCATAGTAGGGGACTTTAACACCCCACTTTCATCAATGGACAGATCATCCAAAATGAAAATAAATAAGGAAACACAAGCTTTAAATGATACATTAAACAAGATGGACTTAATTGATATTTATAGGACATTCCATCCAAAAGCAACAGAATACACATTTTTCTCAAGTGCTCATGGAACATTCTCCAGGATAGATCATATCTTGCATCAGAAATCAAGCCTTAGTAAATTTAAGAAAATTGAAATTATATCAAGTATCTTTTCCAACCACAACGCTACGAGACTAGATATCAATTACAGGAAAAGATCTGTAAAAAATACAAACACACTGAGACCAAACAATACACTATTTAATAACGAAGTGATCACTGAAAAAATCAAAGAGGAAATCAAAAAATACCTAGAAACAAATGACAATGGAGACACAATGACCCAAAACCTATGGGATGCAGCAAAAGCAGTTGTAAGAGGAAAGTTTATAGCAATAAGATCCTACCTTAAGAAACAGAAAACATTTCAAATAAACAACCTAACCTTGCACCTAAAGCAATTAGAGAAAGAAGAACAAAAAAAAAAACACAAATTTAGCAAAAGGAAAGAAATCATAAAGATCAGATAAGAAATCAATGAAAAAGAAATGAAGGAAATGATAGCAAAGATCAATAAAACTAAAATATTGTTCTTAAAGAAGATAAAGATAAAAAGATAAAATTGATAAACCATTAGCCAGACTCATCAAGAAAAAAAGGGAGAAGACTCAAATCAATAGAATTAGGAGTGAAAAAGGAGAAGTAACACCTGTCCCCACAGAAATACAAAAGATCATGAGAGATTACTACAAGCAACTCTATGCCAATAAAATGGACAACCTCGAAGAAATGGGCAACTTCCTAGAAATTCACAACCTGCAAAGACTGAATCAGGAAGAAATAGAAAATATGAACAGACTAATCGCAAGCAATGAAATTGAAACTGTGATTAAAAATCTTCCAACACACAAAAGTCTAGGACCAGATGGCTTTGCTGGCAAATTCTATAAAACATTTAAAGAACAGCTACCACCTATCCTCCTCAAACTCTTCCAAAATATAGCAGAGAGAAGAACACTCCCAAACTCAATCTCCGAGGCCACTATCACCCTGATACCAAAACCAGACAAGGATGCCACAAAGAAAGAAAATTAGAGACCAATACCACTGATGAATGCAGATGCAAAAATCCTCAACAAAATACTAGCTAACAGAATCCAACAGCACATTAAAACAATCATACACCATGATCAAGTGGGGTTTATTCCAGGAATGCAAGGATTCTTCAATATATGCAAATCAAATAATGTGATACACCATATTAACAAATTGAAGGAGAAAATCCATATGCTCATCTCAATAGATGCAGAGAAATCTTTCAACAAAATTCAACACCCATTTATGATAAACACCCTACAGAAAATAGGCATAGAGGGAACATTCCTCAATGTAATAAAGGCCATATGTGACAAACCCACAGCCAACATCGTCATCAATGGTGAAAAGCTGAAACCATTCCCACTAAAATCAGGAACAAGACAAGTTTGCCCACTCTCACCGCTCTTATTCAACATAGTTTTGGAAGTTGTAGCCACAGCAATCAGAGAAGAAAAGGAAATAGAAAGAATCCAATTTGGAAAAGAAGAAATAAAGTTGTCACTGTTTGCAGATGACATGATACTATACAGAGAGAATCCCAAAAATGCTACTAGAAAGCTACTAGAGCTAATCAATGAATTTGGTAAAGTATCAGGATACAAAATGAATGCACAGAAATCTCTGGCATTTCTATACACTAATGATGAAAACTGTGAAAGTGAAATCAAGAAAACACTCCCATTTACCATTGCAATAAAAAAATAAAATATCTAGGAATAAACCTACCTAAGGAGACAAAAGACTTTTATGCAGAAAATTACAAGACACTGATGAAAGAAATTAAAGATGATACAAATAGATGGAGAGATATACCATGTTGTTGGATTGGAAGAACCAACATTGTGAAAATGACTCTACTACCCAAAGCAATCTACAGATTCAATGCAATCCCTATCAAACTATCACTGACATTTTTCACAGAACAAGAACAAAAATTTCACAATTTGTATGAAAACACAAAAGACACTGAACAGCCAAAGCAATCTTGAGAACGAAAAATGGACCTGGAGGACTCAGGATCCCTGTCTTCAGACTATACTACAAAGCTAGAGTAATCAAGACAGTATGGTACTGGCACAAAAACAGAAAGGTAGATCAGTGGAACAGGATAGAAAGCCCAGAGATAAACCCACGCACATATGGTCACCTTATCTTTGATAAAGGAGGCAGGAATGTACAGTGGAGAAAGGACAGCCTCTTCAATAAGTGGTGCTGGGAAATCTGGACAGGTACATGTAAAAGTATGAGATTAGATCACTCCTTAACACCATACACAAAAATAAGCTCAAAATGGATTAAAGACCTAAATGTAAGGCCAGAAACTATCAAACTCTTAGAGGAAAACATAGGCAGAACACTCTATGACATAAATCACAGCAAGATCCTTTTTGACCCACCTCCTAGAGAAATGGAAATAAAAACACAAACAAACAAATGGGACCGAATGAAATTTCAAAGCTTTTGCACAGCAAAGGAAACCATAAACAAGACCAAAAGACAACCCTCAGAATGGGAGAAAATAGTTGCAAATGAAGCAATTGACAAAGGATTAATCTCCAAAATTTACAAGCAGCTAATGCAGCTCAATAACAACAACAAAAAAAACAACCCAATCGAAAAATGGGCAGAAGACCTAAATAGACATTTCTCCAAAGAATATATACAGACTGCTAACAAACACATGAAAGAATGCTCAACACCATTAATCATTAGAGAAATGCAAATCAAAACTACAATGAGCTACCATCTCACACCAGTCAGAATGGCCATCATAAAAAAAATCTAGAAATAATAAATGCTGGAGAGAGTGTGGAGAAAAGGGAACACTCTTTCACTGCTGGTGGGAATGTGAATTGGTACAGCCACTATGGAGAACAGTA
Source organism: Phocoena sinus (assembly GCF_008692025.1). Lineage (NCBI taxonomy): Eukaryota > Metazoa > Chordata > Mammalia > Artiodactyla > Phocoenidae > Phocoena > Phocoena sinus. The sequence goes on along the minus strand of NC_045774.1, from coordinate 87,887,987 downwards.
TGGAGGTTCCTTAAAAAACTACAAATAGAACTACCATATGACCCAGCAATCCCACTACTTGGCATATATCCTGAAAAAAACATAATTCAAAAAGAGTCATGTACCACATTGTTCATTGCAACTGTATTTACAATAGCCAGGAGATGGAAACAACCTAAGTGTCCATCATCAGATGAATGGATAAAGAAGATGTGGCACATATATACAATGGAATATTACTCAGCCATAAAAAGAAACGAATTTGAGCTATTTGTAATGAGGTGGATGGACCTAGAGTGTGCCATACAGAGTGAAGTAAGTCAGAAAGAGAAAGACAAATACCGTATGCTAACACATATATATAGAATTAAAAAAAAAATGCCATAACGAACCTAGGGGTAAGACAGGAATAAAGACACAGACCTAGTAGAGAATGGACTTGAGGAAACAGCAAGGGGGAAGGGTAAGCTGTGACAAAGTGAGAGAGTAGCATGGATGTATATACACTACCAAACGTAAAATAGATAGCTGGTGGAAAGCAGCCACATAGCACAGGGAGATCAGCTCACTGCTTTGTGACCACCTAGAGGGGTGGGATAGGGAGGGTTGGTGGGAGGGAGACGCAAGAGGGAAGAGATATGGAAACATATGTATATATATAACTGATTAACTTTGTTGTAAAACAGAAACTAGCACACTATTGTGAGGCAATTATACTGCAATGAAGATGTAAAAGAAAAAAAAAGTTTCATTAAATATCTCCTGTTCAGCCATGTTCCTATATTTACTTAGACAATAGTCTATACAGAATTTATTGACAGGATAGTCTGAATATCAAGTATACTGCTGTGTCTCCTGCTAATTTCAAAAGATATATAGCTCAAGTGTGAGGATTCTATTGTATTCCAGATGAAAGTGGACAGGAAAGTACAGAGATATTTAATAAGCTGGACAAACCTCCATTACAACTCATTACAGCCATAAAAATGGAAAAGAATACTTTACTGCTGTTTGCCTACTCTTTTCATCCTGCAATTTTCCAACCATCCAACACTATTACGAATGAAGAATGAAGTTTCTGTGCATTCCTAACCTCTGAAAATTAAAATTATATCTAAGGTTTTGCAATCTATTGAGCATCTTACCTTAGTGCTTCATTAAGTTATGAGGAAGCCATTTCAGCTAATATTTTGACATAGTTGGAAGTTGGGTTTCTTATACTTCATTTTGTCTATTTCACTTACTGATCCTATTGTCACATACAGATCAGTTAATCTTGCTTGCCTCCAAAATAAAAGTTTTAAAGTAGTTTTTATGCAGCAAATTGGTGCATTTTGTTTCAGTGTCTCAAAAAGAACCCTACACTATTTCAAAAGTGGTGGTAGATAACTTTAATAGGATTTCATTAACATTTTGAAATTATTTACTAAGATTAAATAAAATGAAAATTGAGCATTATTGTACAAAATCATTTGAATTTTAGCATGCAACTATACAAAGTTACTTTTTTTTTTTTTTTTTTTGCGGTACACGGGCCTCTCACTGCTGTGGCCTCTCCCGTTGCAGAGCACAGCTTCCGGACGCACAGGCTCTGCGGCCATGGCTCACGGGCCCAGCTGCTCCGTGGCACGTGGGATCTTCCCAGACCAGGACACAAACCAGTGTCCCCCACATTGGCAGGCGGACTCTCAACTACTGCTCCACCAGGGAAGCCCTAAATGTATCTTTTGGAAAACAATCTAACAATATTTCAAAACTGGTCTTTCGTGTTACTGGAGTATAAATAAAACATGGGAACATGAGGGATTCGGTAATGTGATAACTGAGTTAAATCTTTATCTTCAAAATAAAATTCAAGGTCATTATAAAGCATGGAAGGCAGTGTATAAGTAATTAAGACATACAGTCTACCATCAGGAACAAAATATGGTGACATAGTCAAAAAATGATATTTAAATTGAAATATTGTAACAAAAAGTTGGAAGATTGCATGAACCAGTGTGCAATTAGTTAACAAATAACAACATCAAGTGATAATTCTCAGAGTTCAGTGGAGATATATGCCCAAGGCACTAAACAGTTCTGGGATGACTTCATGGAAAATGGTGGGATTTGACTTAGGCCTGGAAATATAAACAGGGTTTGAAGGGTGAAATTGAATGGTGACAACATGACATGCAAAAGTGATTAGAAGAGCAAAAGTGCAAAGTCAAGAGTGTGCAAGGTATTTTGGGGTTTCCAAAAAAGACATTTATTAAACCAGATGTTTTATAGGGGAGTTGAAGAGGATATGGTTCAAAAGATAAGGTGGGACAAAATTGCAGTGTTTTGAATAATTAACTCATTTGGACATGACATTAGAAGCAAAAAAAAAAAAGAAATTGAAATTTTGCGTAGGTAAGTGGCATGACAAAAATATATTGCATTAGGAGGATTACAAAAGAATCAGTTGCATAGGAAGAATTTATCATTAAAATCATCATGTATTATTTTTTCTGTAAAGTGAATTCTACCATATTGATCATTACTCTCTAGAGATGTGGCAGAACATTTATTTTTGAACACCTTCTACAATCCAGAGTTGGTACATTTCATACCCTAAGAATATGAAACTATTGGGAAAACCTAGCACAAATCTGACATGATTAGTTAACTTCAAATTTTTACTCTATCTTGTTCGAGATATATTTTGAAAGAAGTATAAAAAATGATTTTGAGATGAGAGTCTCAGTCCGTTGGCTGTGTGGGAAACAGTAACATTGGGTAGAGAACTGTGGAGGAACCTCAAAGTAGGGATAAATGACAGTGTTCATTAGATCTGAGGTAGGATTGTGACGGAGAGCACAGAACTGAATATACTCTGGAGACACAGAGGGTGGGATTTGGGATTAAATAGGTGTGACAAGAAAGGAAGAAGGATGAGTGAGCAGTGAACCCAAGTATCCCAGCTAGAGTAGCATATTGGATGACTGTGCCACTGAACGAGAGGTCAACTATGTAAAGATGAGTACTTTTAGGAGAAATAAGTAAATACTTTATGAATGTCATGCTTGGAGATAATTATGTTGAGAAAGTTCTGAGAACCCTCGACAGTTAGGATGTAATTGTTAGAAGAAGACGTCATGAGGGAGACGTAAGAGTCAAGGTTAGATGCTGTGAGGAGAAGCAGGAGGTCAAGGATGTCATGCAAGCCGAAGGAGGAGGGTCTCAGAGAGAAGGAGTGTGGGGCAGAGAAGCCCAGTAACATAGCGCCTGCCAAGATAATGAAGCATCCGAGTCAAGTATTAGTCTAATGAGACTGGTAGGTACAGTTTATAAGGAATTAGTGACTGTTTTTCTTTGAGGAAAAATCCTTGATTTATATACACTACAATGCACTGTAAGAATAAGATGCTCTATTTATTGTAATCAATTTTCTCTAGAGCATATTGAACTTCCCCATTAATTAAATAATACCATAATTTATTTCTATTTATGTTTTATTATTTTTCCCTGGTGGAATCTAAAATATTCTTAATATCTTTGGTTAGAATGTATAGTATATTTTTGGAGCTATGGTGACTCTTTCCTCTTCATTCAATGGATTGAAGACAAGAGTGTACTGGGTATCCCCGTGCAATGTGGGCAAGTTGGCTTCATTCATGTCTGTGATGAGGGACAGTTTCACATTCATCCTGGAAATAATCTCCTAATGTAATCAGTTCTCTTGATGTTTAAATTACTTCCTGTGAGAATTGAATCATTTTTGAGTCAACACTAATGTTTGTAGGTCATGATTAGTTACTGACACAGGCCAAGTTTACATAACAGCCACAAAAGGAATGTTGAAAAGGAAAGAATTATGGATCTTTAATTTATGCAGACACATAAACATGTATAAATGCACATTAACACAGAAAGAATTGGAATTTAAGATAACGACCTTCTCATTTGTACCATTATTTTTTTCCCAAGAATTCCTTTGCTCATTAGCTGATTGAATAATAGATAAATTAATTTCACCACTATTCACTGATTGTGTATTTGAGCCAAAACTATTCTAGGGCTATCTAGGAGTATAGTAGGGAAAATACTATATATTTTTTTTCCTTTTTGTCAAGAGGCTTACAATTAGTAGGGGTATAAAGGATAAATAAAATAAGTCAGTGAATAAAAATATTACTAAGTGGTATGAAGAAACTAAAATATAGGAATCTGATGGAAAGTGAATGGTTAGGAGTGTTTAACATAAATTGGATGATATTTTTTGGTTGCCTATCCAATATTCACTCTTCTCTCACTCCATCTCAACATAACCACAGTCGTTATGTGTCCAACCTCCTGACACCATGCAAAATCTTGTCAGAGGGAAGATGATTCCATTCAGAGCCATAGTCAATCAACACACACTCCTCTGTTGACTGTGCAGGTCGCTGGTAACATGGCCTAAGTTTATCCAATTAGATAGAAAGAAAGGACTTTATTTCATGGGTGAGTAAAAGGTTGAAAAGTTCTTTGTCTCATACATAGTGACGTGAACAGGAAAATATTTTACTTGAAGCTATTCTATAGTCAGAAATGAAACAAGTCAGGAAGAAGCTAGTTGATTGATGGTGTAGTGGAGAGAAAGATTGAATGTAGATTTCCCCTGATATCATTAAGCTACTCAATCAATTTTGAAACTTATTTGTATCTGCAGATTGGCTTTTATATAAAATACATTTTAAAAATTATTTAAGGCAATCTGATTTGAAGTGAATGTTACCTGCATCAACAGAAACTGACTAATACCAACTAAAACATACTAACATACTGATTAATAGAGGCGTATTCCCTCTGAGAAAGATACATTTAATTTAAACACTAAATTCAGGAAGACAACAACCATGCAGGTATCAGCAGAAGAAACATTCCATGTAGTGGGAGCAGGGCAAAAATCTATGAAAAAAATGAACCCAAAATGTTAGAGTGCAACAGAAATACCAAGGTGGGTAGAGTTTATCAAATGAGGGGACCAAAGCTCCAAATACATTGTGAAAGTAGGTGGGGCCAGATCAAGCAGAGCCTTGTAGGATAATTATATATGGAAATCGTGGATATACACACAGTGTGCTGCGTAGTCTAGATCTTATATAAAACTCAGGCAAGAGGGACAAAGCATCAAACATTCTGTAAGAGGCTATTGTATTTTCATTTTAAATAAAAAAGCATTATGTAAAGAATATAGGTCATTTTTACCATTTTTAATTTTGAATCATTAAAAAATTTTGAGCTATTTGCATAAGTAAAATGGTATGAGATCCTAGAAAGAGAGGAAGAGTCCTGATTATGTCAGTTTGACTATTTGCTTCATGTATATGTAGGTTCATAGACACACGGTGGGAAATTATCGCTAAGAGCCTTTTACAATTTATTGCAAAGCTCTTTGAGAATAAGCTATGTAAGACATATTTTCCTGCAAGAGGTGGGTGGACTTTCTTGTTTCACTCTCAATATAAAAATCTTCATATTAATAATAATGATATTATTTTTTCTATACTTAATTTAATTCTTGTAATTCATCAGATACCTTCCAAGCTCCAACTTAAGTGTTTTGCACTCATAGAAATACTATGCGAAGATACCCTCATTATCTACACATTTTACAAAGGAGACACTAAACCACAGAGAAGTTACATAACTTATCTGCTTCTACTCAGAGGTAAGTGGTAGAATGGTGACATAAAACCAGGCTGCCTGGCTGTTCAGTCTATACTGTTAACTAGCATTATGTTTCCAACTGGGCTATTAATAACAACACATTTATTAATAACCTATAATCTAATAATCTATTGATAACAAATGGAGCAGTTCCTATAGGATATCACAAAATATAACAAAATAATTGTGTATTTAAAACTAATAAGAACTATAAACATTTTAAGGTGATATTCCTTAAGAATATATATGTATATATTCTTTATATATATATAATATATATATTTGAAAGGCAGTATTATACAATAGAATCCTAGGTTAACTCTGGCTCCTTTATGATGATTAACTGTAGTACATATTTCTCTGTATTTTTCCTTTTATTGATACTTGTATGTTCTTCCCACACTATTCTGTCCCTTTACATTTCTGTTTTGAGTTCATTTCCCTGTGTTAAGCTTTTACTATTACTATTTTAAGAATATTCTCTCTACATTGCTTTCTGCATTTTGTTGAGAAAATATTTATTGAGTACATTTTTTTCACGCAGAGAAATAATGAGGTCACAGTTGATTAAAATTCATTCTACTGTATTGTTAGATTGAACTTCTACCCAGTGAAAAAGGCTGAAAGTATAATGACTGAGGAATGTCACTTTTTTTCCATTTTGGGGATAGTACAGCTTTCCACCTATTCTCTTGTTCATCTGTATTCTCTGCAAGCCCTGTAGCAGAAGAGTTTATACTACTCTCCCTTCAGTGAGAAAAATGACTTCCAGTTTGAGTTAGCTGAATAGATATATGAACCCTTGGGCACTTTCTGGGTAATACGTTCAGTATTCTTTCTGCCTGAAGCAAGTTGTGTGGTTGATGTTTACTCATTTCTGATACCACAGAGTACACTCTAAGCTCTAGGAGGAAGAAGATGAAACTTGAGAACAAGGCAGCTGTGGACCTCTGTACATGTTAACAATGAAGTGCATCTCTTGTTTAAATATTTCATATGAATATTCTTAAACCTGTCTTTAAAAGTAATAATCTTTTTTTTATGTTTAAACATATGATCTGGAATGTGGCCCTCTGAGTATTATCTCTATAAGCTCCGCTTCCTTCTGTCTTCTGATAACAGACTCTACTCCCAAGCCCACAGGGGTGAACTTGAATCTCAGTGAAGACAGTTATTATTTTCTGTGGTAGGTGGCATTACTGGCTCCAGTTTTTCACTCCTCCTTGATTCTTACTGTTTGCCATGTGATCTGTGTATGTCCATCTGCGAGAGGGATCTTGAAGAAGTGTGTTTTTTTTACCTCCTTGTACCTTGACTTTGGGCTTGACCATGTGAAGGGCTTATATCAATAAAGTGAGACTTCAGGGAGAGAGTGCTGAATCTAATCCCAAGCCCAGAGAAGCCTTGTGTCTTTCCTCTTGCCATCTTGTGCTTCTGCCAGGACCATGGAAAGAGCCTGCCGAGGCTGGAAGGAAGGTGAGAGATGCATGCAGCAGGCTGACCAAACCAGACAAGATGGACAGCCCTCAAACCTGAAGGCTAAATGAACAGTTCTGGTTTACTGAGATTTTATGTTTTTATTTATGCAGGATTATTTGGGCTACAGTTAATTTATATATATGTATATATATATATATATATATATATATATACATATATATAATATATAAATATGGATGTAGAATAGATATACAGACATAGAGATATACATAGATATAGACATATCAATATAGATATCTATATAGACAGATAGATATATAGATATAGATATATAGGTGTAGATCTAGCTACCCTGTACCAGATCTCAATGATAAATTAAGGTAAAACAATGGATCTGAACTAGGGAAATATGCATTCTTTCCAGGCATTTTATATACTCAAGACATTGAAAAATAATATTTTATCATCTAGGATCACTACAATATACGAATAAAATCCAGAACTTCTTATTTGCTGGAATGAAAAGAAGGGCACCCACCTCAGGAGAAAATGATGCTGACACAAAGGGTTAAGCAGCATTAGAGACAGAGAAAAAGAGAGCTCTAACAGTGCTACAGTACCTGGAGTTTGTAATTCTTAATATCCTCTACACCCTTTTATCCAGGGGTGCAAAACCCTGAGCAATATTGCAAGAGACAGATTCTGAAATGTGAAACTGGTTTGAGGTGCCGAGAGGGGCAAGGCCCTGAGTTAGAAAGATAGATTCCTTGCAATGTGTTACCAAGTGTTTTGGTATTTTCTAAGGGGTTCAAACCAGTGACAACACGGGCTTAACATTTGCTCCCTTCCTTTATACAATATTAAGTATGATATTTTATTTCTAGCTCTTTAGAGCAACTAGAATTATATATATTTATATATAAGGTACAATTCATATTTCTTTTTTTCCAAGTAGATAGACCATTGTCCTAACACTATCTATTAAAAAGTACGTCCTATGTCTTTGAAAGGTCAATTTGGTTATATTTTAAACATGAATGCTTAGGTCTGCTTTTCTTCACATCTTTATTGGAGTATAATTTCTTTACAATGGTGTGTTAGTTTCTGCTTTATATAAAAGTGTATCAGCTATACATACACATATATCCCCATATCTCCTCCCTCTTGCATCTACCTCTCACTCTCCCTATCCCACACCTCTAGGTGGTCACAAAGCATTGAGCTGATCTCCCTCTGCTATGCGGCTTCTTAACCCTAGCTATCTATTTTACATTGGGTAGTATATATAAGCCCATGCCACTCTCTCACTTCGTCCCAGCTTACACTTACCCCTCCTCGTGTCCTCAAGTCCATTCTCTATGTCTACAACTTTATTCCTGTCCAGACCCTAGGTTCTTCAGAACCTTTTTTTTTTTTTTAGATTCCATATATATGTGTCAGCATATGGTATTTGTTTTTCTCTTTCTGACTAACTGCTCTCTGTATGACAGACTCTGAGTTCATTCACCTCACTATAAGTAACTCAATTTCGTTTCTTTTTATGGCTGTATAATATTCCACTGTATATATGTGCCACATCTTCTTTATCCATTCATCTGTTGATGGACACTTAGGTTGCTTCCATGTCCTGGCTATTGTAAATAGAGCTGCAATGAACATTTTGGTACATGACTCTTTTTGAATTATGGTTTTCTCAGGGTATATGCCCAGTAGTGAGATTGCTGGGTCGTATGGTAGTCTTATTTTTAGTTTTCAAAGGAACCTCCACACTGTTCTCCATAGTGGCTGTATCAATTTACATTCCCACCAATAGTGAAAGAAAGTTCCCTTTTCTCCACACCCTCTCTAGCATTTATAGTTTGTAGATTGTTTGATAATGGCCAATCTGACTGGTGTGAGGTGATACCACATTGTAGTTTTGATTTGCATTTCTCTAATGATTAGTGATGTTAAGCATTCTTCATGTGTTTGTTGGCAATCTGCATATGTTCTTTGGAGAAATGTATATTTAGGTCTTCTGTCCATTTTTTGTTGGGTTCTTTATTTTTTTGATATTAAGTTGCATGAGCTGCTTGTAAATTTTGGAGGTTAATCCTTTGTCAATTGCTTCACTTGCAAATATTTATTCCCATTCTGAGGGTTGTCTTTTCATCTTGTTTATGGTTCCCTTTGCTGAAAGCTTTTAAGTTTCATTAGGTCCCTTTGTATATTTTTGTTTTTATTTCCATTTCTCTAGGAGGTAGGACAAAAAGAATGTTGCTGTAATTTATGTCATAGAGTGCTCTGCCTATGTTTTCCCATAAGAGTTTTATAGTGTCTGGCCTTGAATTTAGGTCTTTAATCCATTTTAAGTTTCTTTTTGTGTATGGTGTTAGGGAGTGTTCTAATTTCATTCTTTTAATGTAACTGTCCAGTTTTCCCAGCACCACTTATTGAAGAGGCTGTCTTTTCTCTATTGTATATTATTGCATCCTTAACAAAAATAGGGTGACTATATGTGCATGGGTTTATCTGTGGGCTTTCTATCCTGTTCCATTGACCTGTATTTCTGTTTTTGTGCCAGTACCATACTGTCTTGATTACGGTAGCTTTGTAGTAGAATCTGAAGTCCAGGAGCCTGATTCCTCCAGCTCCATTTTTCTTTCTCAAGGTTGCTTTGGCTATTTGGGGTCATTTGTGTTTCCATAAAAATTGTAAAATTTTTTGTTCTAGTTCTGTGAAAAATGCTATTGATAGTTTGATAGGGATTTCACTGAATCTGTAGATTGTTTGGGGTAGTATAGTCATTCTCACAATGTTGATTCTTCCAATCCAAGAACATGGTATATGTCTCCATCTGTCTGTATCATATTTAATTTCTTTCATCAGTGTTTTATAATTTTCTGCATACAGGTCTTTTGTCTACTTAGGTAGGTTTATTCCTAGGTATTTTATTCTTTGGGTTGCAATGGTAAATGGGAGTGTTTCCTTGATATCTCTTTCAGATTTTTTATCATTAGTGTATAGGAATGCGAGAGAGTTCTGTGCATTAATTTTATATCTTACAGCTTTACCAGATTCATTGATTAGCTCTAGTAGTTTTCTGGTAGCATATTTAGGATTCTCTAGGTATAGTATCATGTCATCTGCAAACAGTGACAGCTTTACTTCTTCTTTTCAGATTTGGGTTCTTTTGTTTCTTTTTCTTCCCTAACTACTGTGGCTAAAACTTCCAAAACTATGTTGCATAATAGTGGTGAGAGTGAAAAATCTTGCTTGTTGCTGATCTTAGAGGAAATGGTTTCAGTTTTCCAGCATTGAGAATGATATTGGCTGTGGATTTGTCATATATGCCCTTAATTGTGCTGAGATAAGTTCCATCTATGCCTACTTTCTGGAGGTTTTTTGTTTTTGTTTTTTTTTTTTATAAATCAGTGTTGAATTTTGTCAAATGCTTTTTCTCCATCTATTGAGATGATCAAACAATTTTTCTTTTTCAAATTGTTAATGTGATTTATCACATTGATTGATTTGTGTATATTGAAAAATCCTTGCATTCCTGGAATAAACCCCACTTGATCATGGTGTATGATCCTTTTAATGTGCTGTTGGATTCTGTTTTCCAGTACATTGTTGAGGATTTTTGCATCTATGTTCAGTAGTGATACTGGCCTGTACTTTTCTTTCTTTGTGACACCTTTGTCTTATTTTGGTATCAGGGTGATGGTAGCCTCGTAGAATGAGTTTAGCAGTGAACCTTCCTCACCTATATTTTGAAAGAGTTTGAGAAGGATAGGTGTGTGTTCTTCTCTAAATGTTTGATAGAATTCGTCTGTGAAGGCATCTGGTCCTGGACTTCTGTTTGTTGGAATATTTTTAATTGCAATCTCAATTTCAGTGCTTGTGATTGGTCTGTTTCTATTTTCTCTTTCTTTCTGGTTCAGTCTCAGAAATTTGTGCTTTTGTAAGAATTTGTCCATTTCTTCCATGTTGTTCATTTTATTGGCATATAGTTGCTTGTAGTAATCTCTCATGATCCTTTGTATTTCTGCCTTCTAATTCTATTGATTTGAATGTTCTCCCTTTTTTCTTGATGAGTCTGGCTAATGGTTTATTAATTTTGGTCATCTTCTCAAAGAACCAGATTTTAGTTTTATTGATCTTTGCTATTGTTTCCTTCATTTCTTTTTCATTTATTTCTGATCTGATCTTTATGATTTCTATACTTCTGCTAACTTTGGAGTTTTGTTTTTGTTTTTGTTTTTGTTTTTTGTCCTTCTTTCTCCAATTGCTTTAGGTGTAAGATTAGGTTGCTTATTTGAGATGTTTCTTGTTTCTTGAGGTAGGATTGCATTGCTATAAACTTCCCTCTTAGAACTGCTTTTGCTGCATCCATAGGTTTTGGGTTGTCATGTTTTCATTGTTATTTGTTTCTAGGTATTTTTTGATTTCCTCTTTGACTTCTTCAGTGATTTCTTGCTTATGAGTAGTGTATTGTTTAGCCTCCAAGTGTTTGGATGTTTTCCAGATATTTTCCTCTAATTGATTTCTAGTCACCAAGCTTGGTGTTCAGAAAACATATTTGATATGATTTAAATTTTCTTAAATTTATCAAGACTTGATTTGTGATGCAAGATATGATCTATCCTGGAGAATGTTCCATGAGCACTTGAGAAGAAAGTGTATTCTCTTGTTTTTGTATGGAATGTCCTATAAATATCAATTAAGTCTATCTTGTTTAATGTGTCATTTAAAGCTTGTGTTTCCTTATTTATTTTCATTTTGGATGATCTGTCCATTGGTGAAATGGGGTGTTAAAATCCCCTGCTATGATTGTGTTACTCTCGATTTCCCCTTTTATGGCTGTTAGTATTTGCCTTATGTATTGAGGTGCTCCTATGTTGGGTGCATAAATATTTACAATTGTTATATCTTCTTCTTGGATCGATCCCTTGATCATTATGTAGTGTCCTTCTTTGTCTCTTCTAATAGTCTTTATTTTAAAGTCTATTTTGTCTGATATGAGAATTGCTACACCAGCTTTCTTTTGATTTCCATTTGCATGCAATATCTTTTCCTATCCTCTCACTATCAGTCTGTATGTGTCCCTAGGTCTGAAGTGGGTCTCTTGTAGACAGCATATATACAAGACAAAAACAAGTGGGTCTTGTTTTTGTATCCATTCAGCCAGTCTATGTCTTTTTGTTCGAGCATTTTATCCATTTACATTTAAGGTAATTTTCGATATGTATATTCATATTACCATTTTCCAAATATTTTTGGGTTTGTAGTTGTAGGTCTTTTCCTTTTCTTGTGTTTCCTGCCTAGAGAAGTTCCTTTAGTATTTGTTGTAAAGCTGGTCTTGTTATTGCTAAATTCTCATAGCTTTTGCTTCTCTGTAAAAGTTTTAATTTCTCTGTCAAATCTGAATGTGATCCTTCTGCATACAGTAATCTTGGTGGTAGATTTTTCCCTTTCATCACTTTAATTATGTCCTGCCACTCCCTTCTGCTTTGCAGGGTTTCTGCTGAAAGATCAGCTGTTAACCTTATGGGGAATCCCTTGTATAATTTTGTTGTTTTTCCCTTGTTGTTTTAAATACTTTTTCTTTGTATTTAATTTTTGATAGTTTGATTAATATGTGTCTTGGCATGTTTCTTCTTGGACTTATCCTGTATGGGGCTCTCTGCACTTCCTGGACTTGATTATTTCCTTTCTCATATAGGGAAGTTTTCAACTATAATCTCTTCAAATAATTTCTCAGTTCCTTTGTTTTTCTCTTCTACTGGAGCTTCTATAATTCGAATGTTGGTGCATTTAATTTTGTCCCAGATGTCTCTAATACTGTCCTTAATTTTTTTCTTTCTTTTTTCTTTATTCTGCTCTGCAGTAGTTATTTCCACTATTTTATCTTCCAGGTCACTTATCCGTTCTTCTACCTTAGTTATTCTCCTATTGATTCCTTCTAGAGAATTTTTAATTTCATTTATTGTGTTGTTCATCATTGTTTGTTTGTTCTTTAGTTCTTCTAGGTCTTTGTTAAACGATTCTTGTATTTTCTCCATTCTATTTCCAATATTTTGGAAAATCTTTACTATCATTATTCTGAATTCTTTTTCAGGTAGACTGCCTATTTACTCTTCATTTGTTTGCTGTGGTAGGATTTTAGCTTGATACTTCATCTGCTGTGTGTTTCTCTGTCTTCTCATTTTGCTTCACTTACTGTATTTGTGGTCTTCATTTTTCAGGCTGCACTTTCGTAGTTTTTATAGTTTTTGGTGTCTTCCCCCAGTGGCTAAAGTTGGTTCAGTGGGTTGTGTAGGCTTCCTGGTAGAGGAGACTAGTGCATATGTTCTGGTAGATGAGGTTGGATCTTGTCTTACTGGTGGGCAGGGCCATGTCCAGTTGTGTGTTTTAGGGTGTCTGTAACCTTATTATGAATTTACACAGTCTCTGTTCTAATGGGTGGCATTGTTTTCCTGTCTGATTAGTTGTTTGGCATAAGATGTCCAGCACTGTAGCTTGCTGGCTGTTGAATAGAGCTGCCTTTTAGCGTTCGAATGGAGATCTCTGGGAGAGCTTTCACCATTTGATATTATGTGGAGCCAAGAGGTCACTGGTTGACCAATTCCTTAACTCAGCTCTCCCACCTCAGAGGCACAGGCCTGACACCCAGCTGGAGTAGCAAGATCCTGTCAGCCACATGGCTCAAAAGAAAAGGTATAAAAAAAGAAAGAAAAAAATAATAAATAAAATAAAGCAAAATAATTAAAATAAAAAATAATTATTTTAAAAAATTAAAAAGTAATAAAAAAAAAGAAAGAAAGAAGAGAGCCACCAAACCAAAAAATTATCCATCAATGATAACAAGCACTAAAATCTATACTAAAAAAGAAACCCCAAAAAACAGACAGAGAGAATCCTAGGACAAATGGTAAAATCAAAGCTATACAGACAAAATCACACAAAGAAGCATACACATACACACTCACAAATAGAGAAAAAGGAAAAATATATATACCTCTATATAAAAAAGAAAAAGGAGGAAGAGAGCAACCAAATCAATAATCAAATCTACAAATCATAATAAATACTAAACTAAGATAAACATAAAGCCAGGAATAAATTAGATGCATAAAGCAAACCCCAAGTCTACATTTGCTCCCAAAGTCCACCGCCTCAGTTTTGGGTTGATTAGCTGTCTATTCAGGTATTCCACAGATGTAGGGTACATCAAGTTGATTGTGGAGATTTAATCCACTGCTTCTGAGGCTGCTGGGAGAAATTTCCCTTTTTCTTCTTTGTTTGCACAGCTCCTGGTGTTCATCTTTGGGTTGGTCCCACCTCTGCATGTAGGTCACCTGACAGTATCTCTTCCCCACCCAGACAGGACGGGGTTAAAGGAACAGCTGATTAGGGTCTCTGGCTCACTCATGCCCAGGACGAGGGAGGGGTATGCAGGGCGAGCCTGTGGCTGCAGAGGCCAGTAAAACATTGCAACAGCCTGAGGCATGCTATTTGTTCTCCTGGGGAAGTTTCCCTTGGGTCATGGGACCCTGGCAGTGGCGGGCTGCACAGACTCCCAGGAGGAGAGGTGTGGATAGTGACCTGTGCTTGCACACAGGCTTCGTGGTGGCTGCAGCAGCAGCCTTAGTGTCTCATGCCCATCTCTGGTGTCCATGCTGATAGCTGCAGATCACGCCCATCTCTAGAGCTCCTTTAGATGGTTCTCTGAATCCCCTCTCCTTGCACACCCCAAAACAATGTTGTCTTTCCTCTTAGGCAGTTCCAGAGATTTTCCCACACTCCCTCCAGGCCAGCTGTGGTGCACTAGCCCGCTTTAGGCTGTGTTCACTTAGCCAACCCCAGTCCTCTCCCTGGATCTGACCTCTGAGGCCTGAGCCTCAGCTCCAAGCTCCCACCTGCCCCAGCAGGGCAATCAGAGAATCCTCTTGGGCTAGTGAGTGCTGGTAGGCACCCATCCTCTGTGCGGGAATCTCTCCACTTTGTCCTCTGCACCCCTGTTGCTGCATTCTCCTCCGTGGCTCCAAAGCTTCCCCCTGCTACACTCCATCTCCACCAGTGAAGGGGTTTCCTAGTGTGTGGAAACTTTTCTTCCTCCACAGCTCCCTCCCACTGGTGCAGGTCCTGTCCCTTTTCTTTTTGCTCTATTGTTTTCTTGTTTCTTTTGCCCTACCTGGGTACATGGGGGGGTTTCTTGCCTTTTGGGAAGTGTGAGGTCTTCTGCCAGCTTTCAGTATGTGTTCTGTAGGAGTTGTCCCACATGTAGATGTATTTCTGATGTATTTGTGGGGAGGAAAGTGATCTCAATATCTTACTCCTCTGCCATCTTGAGGGTCTCCCTGTCTGTTTTGTTTTTCAAGCTTCTCTTTATCTCTTTGTCTTGCCTTCAAGTGATGACAATTGTTTTAATTACTGTATTATATTTTAATTTGATATATATGTTTATACATTTTATATAAATGTTTATACCTGGTATGACTATTTATCCACCATTCTTCTTTTCATGTTTTTTTGGGATATTCTTAACATTTAATCTCCCAGCTGAATTTTAGAGTCAGCTTGACAATTTCTTTAAAATTTGTTCTGTGTTGAATTTATAAATTACTTCAGGGAAAACAGATAACATTAAATCTTCTCATCCAGGAATATGGCTTTTCTATTTCTTCAGTTCCTCTTTTATTTACTTTGGTAGAGTTTTGTAGATTTATTTACATCATTATTACACAGTTTTTTGTTTGTTTTTTTTTTTTTTTACAAGATATATGTTTAGAGGACATAGTAGAAAAATGTCTGGTTATTGTATTTTGTTTGTTACTTTTTGTGAAATGCAGTAATGTACTACAGGTATACAGGAATACAACAGACTCTGACATAAAGCGGCTACCTGAAAGCAAAAATAAGAGAATTATATAGTTTCTATTATAATTATATATATAGTTTTTATTATATAATTATAATATAGAATTATAAAGATTCTTTATGCCTCTGCTCAGTGCTTCCAGACGGCTGACAAGTAGAAGGCTAGAAATGGTGATATTTGAGAAAGCTGGAGGTTTGGAGAGAATTCCAGACTTATTTTTAGACCGTCTCCTTGTGAATTTCTCTCCCAATAAAGAAAATCCATGTAGAAGTGTCCTGGGTGTCAGAAAGCCAAGTATCACTGCTTCTCATGGGAGTGTGTTGTTTCATGTCAGTCTACGGTAGAGACTAAGGTGGAAGCCATTGACCTGAGGGCTGGTGGTTTGTGTGCACACTCAAATATCACCTTCTTTACACATGAAATCAAATACTGACTATGAAGCAATGGAGTCTTTCAGATTGAAGATGATAGATGGCCACATAGGATGTTAAGGGACTGGTATTGAGAAACCCAGTTCTGGCAAAAAGGAGCACAATATTTCTCAATATTTAAAGCATCCTGTAATTGCTTATAAATAATCCAAAAGGAAATAGGCTTCTAAATAGTATCATTTTCAAAATAAGAATATGCCACTCTACTTACTGTGATTTGGACAGTGCATAAAAGAACACCCTAGCTAGTAAGAGCAGGGTAAACCAGAATCATTGGCATATGGGTTCTCTCCACCACCACTTATATGATTGCAAAAAAGAATGTACCGTTGATGCCGAGAATATGTTTCTTGCTGGTGACCACTGTGTATTGCTTCCTATTTCTCCATTTTGTATATAAAAATTTATTGTGATTGCATTTGGTGGTGAGGTACACAATTTTGCCCTTTATTGAATAGTTTGCTATTTCAAAAGAAAATAAAGACTGTGGGTCCAAAGATAGAATGCTGAGGAAAAGTTTTACTACCAGGCAGAAAATGCAGGTTATGCTATGTAAGGTAAGGAAGAGGGTTGGAAAAGGCAATATCTTTTTTTTTTTTTAAGCAGAAAATGGCAATCTCTGTCCCATATGTAGAGAGCAAAATCTCTAATTGATGCTGATTGGCCGGCAATGTCTGGACCAAATGCTAAGAATTGGATATATTTTTACTTGATTGTGATTTTTCCAGGAATTGGGCTTTACTGCTTATACAAACAATCCAGGTTTACAGAACTCTACTTATTTTAGCAGAAGTCAGGTTTGCACTGTATTCAGCAGATTAGACATCCTTGTCAAAATTCACTGGATATATATCACAAGGTGACACATCTAAATCTGACTGAATGGCAGGCTGTTCATCCAGAGGGGCTCTCCTACAAGCTATCTATACACCATAGCTAGGCATGGGTATATCCTATGGGGAGGGTAGAAAAATATTTGCAATTTTATATGGGATGAAATATTGTTATATATTCTGTAAACATATAAAAATTATCTTTATGAAATTTAATTCCAAGCAGACAATTAGAGAGCTACTGGTTTTTGTTTGTTTCTTACTTGCTTGCTTGGTTTTTTTGGGCTTTATCTCTAGCCTCAGTTCCACCTTTTCTTTCAGTAACAGCACCTGCTTCTTCCTGATCACAAGGGAAGATAAATAACTTAGCCTGGGATAACCATATTTTTACATTGTCTAATTCTCTGAGCACAATGATTAGGTTAAGAATAACATGTTTCCAATCACTCTCTGGGATTTTATATAGAGAATTTACTCAGTTATTTAATAAATATTTTTGAGTTTTAACTATATGATAGTGTTTAGGCTACACTATGGACACAACAGTGACTAAAAGATATAAAAAATCCCATTCTCACAGAGCACATTTTTTTTGTGGAAAGATACAGATAAAAAGAATTAAAATAAGTATTTCTACATATACTTATTAATTATACTTACTTAACTTTTAAATAATTTAAAATTAAAAAAAAAAAAACTATATACATAACTGTTCAATATAAGTCTTACTGCTCTTATCACATTTTAGGTGACCCAAATCCTATAGAAGAAGCAACTTCAGCTTGTAGTCAACTCACTTTAGACACCTGAATTTAATAAATAGTATCTTACATATATTTTGCAAATAATAACGTTGATAAATATTTTCTTTTAATTTTTAACACACTTAAGATACTAAGGGGACACTTAAAATGTCAAATGGAGGAAAATGAAGACATAGGTTCTTCAAGACCAGTTGTATCCTGATTTTCATATAGAAGGTTCATGGACATCACTAGTAGGGGGTTTGCTAAAGACATATATTGTACTATTGTAGCCAAACTGCCTGGGTTAAAATCCCAACTGTGCAGTTTACCAGCTTTATGGATTGAGACAGTTTGTTTAATGTTCCTCTGTTTCCTCATATATGATATTATCTTCCTCTGGTGGCTGGCTGCTCTAAGGAATACAAGAGTGTTTTTTGTTTGCTTGTTTTTCTGTAAGTCAATTAGAGCAGAAGTTGGTACATGGAAATAATGCAATAAGTTGTAATTATAATTCTCATATTTAATCTAATTTCCTTGTGACAACATGTGTATATCTATAAGATGGTCAGCTGCAGTTATAATACAGCTTATGGGTGTTGTAGGACTTCTCTGGGCACAGCTAAGTAGCCCATATGGAAATCAAACAGACTACTCACTTTATTTGAACCAGCCGATAACCAAATGAGCAAATTGGCTTGGATACAGAGTTGGCTGCAGTGGATAGGTCATAAAATAAAGGAATTCATTTGGAAACTGCAGTCTCATTCACTACTGAACTCAAAGTAAACCATGAAAGCAGTTCTGTACCACTGTTCTACTCAGGTGTTTCTATGTGGAATTATTAGTATTCTAGGGAGGCCTTTTCTGTGTGGAAAAAGATTTATTTATGTTGCAAAGATAATAGGCCTATAATGAGAAGAACAATGTAGGTCTGTGTTGAAGGCACAGGGCTGTTGTTCTGGTGGCTTGTTAAGATCAGCGGGTACACACAGAGACAATAGCACGAAGAAAGTGATGAGATAATTATTTTGTATTTTAAACCACAGTTAATTACACATATTAAGTGAATGAGAATTAATCACTAACTTTGTATGTGTCTATTTGTAACAATAGGTGACCTGAGAATATAAGAAAACACCCATTCTCTCAAAAATATCACAAGAACCAGAACAATATTGTTTGGTCCCTATTATTATTAGATATACCTCCTCTCCTAATTCACTGTAAAAATGAGAAAAAAGTTGATGCCTATAAAAGATAACAAGTTAGAAATTAGTTAATATAATAAAGTGTCACACACACACACACACACACACACACGCTCTTTTTCAAGTCTTTAAAGTCCCAGAACTTAATGCTGAGTGGATCGTTCTCCCACATTTATAAATACCAATAAAATGTCTCTAGAAGTAAGTTCTGAACTCTACAACCTATTGCTAGCATGAGTTAAAGAGAAGCATTGAAGAAATAATCAAAAGTGTCAAAGTCTGAGTAGGAATATATAGGGATATAAGTATGAAGAATTTTGGCTTCCCAGCCAGGAGAATAGAAGGAGGATTTATTAAAAGATTTCAACTATGGAAACTATTATTTTCCACGTATCTTTCCTATACTTAATGGGCTACAACATTTTTAAGATATTCGGCAAGTACCAAATAATTATCTTCCTTTTTTAAACTTAGAACCAGTATGTAGAAGTCTTCAGATATCACACATGTGCAAGGTAGGCAATCTAATGATAGATATTGTGCAGCAATTCTTAAAGTTTCAGATGTTTCCTTTATCTTGTGACTCAGCAAATCTTGTGTCATGGAGTCTGTGAGAGTTAGACCCTGGTCTCAAGGAAGCTGGGAGTTGTCCGCAAGTGGGTGCCATAGAGCTATAATCTCAGGATTTTAAAAAGGGTGATCCTGCATTAACTTAATTGGCCCATATTTTATGTCTAACTTTTTCTGTGTCCTGGGTGTTTTCCCTGAGTGGCTTGAGGTTATTTCTCTTTGGGCTGAGCAGGGCTTTGTGCCTTTCCCACAGCTGTGCCAGTCCCTTCTTCCAAGATGGCACCATTGAGGAAAAAGTTATCCTTTAAAAAGATAAGATAGATCTCCTCATGACTCTACTCAAAATCATCCAGTCTTCTCATCTAAGTCAGTGAGAGGGTCAAAGTTTTGAGTTTTCTGAGTACCTGTGTAGTCAGGCCCCATTACATTTCTGAGCTCAGCCTTTGGTCACCGCGTTGTCAATGCTCTCGGGCTAGAGTCTTTCTCATTGTTCTGATGACAAGCCTGGCTCACTTTGCACATGCTTCTCAGTACCTAGAATGCTTTTCCTTGCCAAATACACACAACTCATTTCTTTTCTTCTTTTGGCTCCTGCTCAACATCCTCTCACAGTGAGACCTTCGTAGTCCAGCTCACATAAAGTAGGAAACCTCCTCTGCCTGTTCTATCACTTTACCCATTACATATTTCTCAATAGGACTTATCACCATTTGGGTGATTATATGTTTATCTATTTTCTGTTTTCCTCAGCTACAACATAAGCCACAGGATCATAGGGATTGTGTATGTTCTGTTTACCACCATCTCCCCAGGACTTAGAGCAATGCTGGGCACAGGGCATGTCTTCAATATTTATTTGTTTCATGAATGAAAAACTGGAAGCATGGATAAATGGTATTGTCACTTTTTATGTACTTGCCCATTTCCCTTACTAAAATTTAACTCTGGGAGGGTAATTCCTTTTGTAGTTAGTCCAGCTAGATATCTGAATGAGTAGTACCTAATATATATTTTGTTGACATTTGAATAGTTAACAGAAAATGGTGACAATTTATTGAGGAATAGCATGAAAGGAGAAATGGTTTGACTGCATTTCAAGTTGTTTCAGATGAGAATAGTTCTGGTTCTAATAAATTGACTGAAGAACACAATGATTAAGATTGTTAAGGGTAGTGTTCACATCACAATATAATCATTTGATAATTAACAAATACTTATTGTGGGCCCATATTACACAAGACACTGTGTCAGGACCTGAGGATATAATGGGGAGAAAGACACTATTTCTGTTCTTCAAGGGCTTGCAGTCAACTGGGGATACAAAGATGTAATCAGTTCATAGTCTGGTAACTTATCAGGTAGCAGGACACCTGACTCAGTCACAGGGAGGTGAGGATATTCCTGAAGGACATTATACACATTACCACACAATTTCAGAGTGGATAGCATGGCTATAAAGATATAGATAGATAGATAGATAGATAGATAGATAGATATAGATAGATATCTTTACTAAAATGAAATTTAGAATAAATCAACATGCTGGGAGAACACAGCCAAAAGAATGTTGGAAAACTATGTAGTTAGACAAGAGGAAATAGACTAAGCAGATAAGAGAAGCCTAAACATGAAGGTGGAAGTTGGGAGAAATTCTCAAACAGGCTAACTTGAATAGCAGAACCCCAGAAAGAGTCAGACATTAGAAGGAACAAGTATCTTTCAAAATAGCAGTGCAGTTATGGTGGAAAACAAGAGTAAAAACTAATATACAACTTCACCTAGACTGCCTTATTCTCATTCCAGCCTGAAAAGATAGAAAACTTCCTCTCTCCAACTCAAAAGAACAAGATACATTTGGGACTCAGGAAAATTGGCTCAGCAGAAGAAGTAAAGGTACTGTACTAAGAAACAGAATCAGTGAAATTCTATTCAGTAAGTATGAGACTACTAACCTTTCCCTCAGTTTGACTGAGAACACTAGCAGCTTGGCCTCTACATCCTATGCAGGGATTTGGGAAAACTCTCTATGACAAAAGAAAAAACTTATAGATATGAAATGACCAACAGTAAAACAAATGACTCAGAAAGGTTTTCTGAACAGCAAGGTGACAATCATGAAAATGTCCTAAAAATTCAAATTAAGAACCCTTTCCACATAAAAATATAAACTATTACTTACTCACATGTGAGATTAGAAGAATATCATCAGGCATGTGTGTTGTAAGAAATTCACATGACTGAAAATTTGGGATGTGTTCCAACAAAGTGAGGGAGACGTCTAACAAAGGAGATCCATCATGCATGAAATAGTGGCTACAACTCAGAAAACAGACAAAGAAATTCCTCAGGATGATAAGGATAAAGAAAGTTCTGAGAATAAGATCTGTAGCAGCAGGCTGGTAGAAAACATAGCCAAAAGGAGAAGAAGGACAAAAACTTCAGAAGGGACGTTTTGAAGAACAAGACAAAATTGAGAGATTAATCAATAGGTTTAAGCATATTTCAAGGTGATTCATGCTTCTGGGTGAGAACTGGTCCATAGGGACAATGGAAAATATGCAAAGGAACAAATAAAACAATTGTTCATTTCTGTGAAAAATCAAGATTTTATAAAAAAGAAAAATATAACCACAATATATGATATGGCTGTGTTATTTGCATAACCATAATAATTGTAAGTACTGAATAATTTTTCAACCCAAAAGTTTAATGGAAGGGGAAGGGGGAGGGGAGGGGAGGGGATGGAGTGTACCTCATAATTTTGATGAGAAGTTAATGAATAATATCTAAAACTTAAAAATTAACAAAGATGGTATAATTACTTTTTTTTTAATGTAATGAAAATATTTTTTAAAAGAGCCAAACAATCTGAAAATTATTATGGTGAATAGAAATCTGAGTGGGGACTGAAGCCAGAGACTACTGCTTTGTAACTTTAATGAACATAAAAAATAATAACACTGGATAGTAAAATGGAATTTGGAAAGAGGAGAATTTAAATGTTCTTATCCAAAAAAAAGATAAATATGTGAGGTGATGGGGTAATGGATGTGTTAGTTAACTAGATGGGAAGATTTCTTTTGCAATGTATCAGTCTATAAAATCATCATGATGTACAGTTAAATATCTTACAATTTTATTTGTCAATTTAACCTAAATAAAGCTGAAGAAGGGAACTTCCAAGATGGTGGAGGAATAAGACGTGGGGATCACCTTCCTTCCCATAAATACATCAAAAATACATCTACATGTGGAGCAACTCCTAGAGAAAACCTACTGAATGCTGGCAGAAGACTTTAGACTTCGCAAAAGGCAAGAAACTCCCCATGTACCTGGGTAAGGCAAAAGGAAAAAGAAAAACCAGAGACAAAAGAATAGGGATGGGACCTGCACCTCTGGCAGGGAGCTGTGAAGGAGGAAAAGTTTCCACACACTAGGAATCCCCTTCACTTGCAGAGACGGGGAGATGAGCAGGGGCAAATCTTCAGAGCCACAGAAGAGAGCACAGCAACAAGGGTGCCGAGGGCACAGCAGAGAGATTCCCAGACAGAGGATTGGTGCCGACCAGCACTCACTAGCCTGAGACGCTTGTCTGCTCACCCACTGGGGTGGGTGGGGGCTGGGAGCTGAGTCTCGTGCTTTGGAGATCAGATCCCAGGGAGAGGACTGGTGTTGGCTGCATGAACACAGCCTGAAGGGGGTTAGTATACCACAGCCAGCAGGGAGGGAGTCTGAGAAAAATTCTGAAACTGCCTAAGAGTCAAGAGACCACTGTTTCAGGGTGTGCAAGGAGAGGGGATTCAGAGCACTGCCTAAATAAGCCCCACAGATGGGTGAGAGACATGGCTATCAGCATGGACAACTGAGAAGGGCATGAAACTCTAAGACTGCTGCTGCAGCCACCAGGAAGCCTGTGTGCAAGCACAGAGCACTATCCACACCTCCCCTCCCAGAA
Source organism: Phocoena sinus (assembly GCF_008692025.1). Classification (NCBI taxonomy): domain Eukaryota; kingdom Metazoa; phylum Chordata; class Mammalia; order Artiodactyla; family Phocoenidae; genus Phocoena; species Phocoena sinus. The sequence continues at coordinate 87,864,283 of NC_045774.1, read as the reverse complement.
GCCTGTGCAGACCACCATTACCAGGGTCCCACTAACCAGGGACAACTTCCGTGGGAGAACACATGGCACACCTCAGGCTGTTGCAGTGTCATACTGGTCTCTGACATACATGCCATACCCCTCCTTCCTCCCTGGCTTGAGTGAGCCAGAGACACATAATCAGCTACTCCTTTAACCCCCTCCTGGGGATTCCCTGGTGGCGCAGTGGTTGAGAGTCTGCCTGCTGATGCAGGGAACATGGGTTCGTGTCCCAGTCCAAGAAGATCCCACATGCCATGGAGCGGCTGGGCCCGTGAGCCATGGCTGTTGAGTCTGTGCATCTGGAGCCTGTGCTCCGCAGTGGGAGAGGCCACAGCAGTGAGAGGACCACGTACCGCAAAAAAAAAAAAAAAAAAACCCTCCTGTCTGGGGGAAGAGCAGACTCCAGAGGGTGAACTACATGCAGAGGCAGGGCCAAATCCAAAGATGAACCCCAGGAAATGTGCGAACAAAGAAGAGAAAGAGAAATTTCTCTGTGCAACCTCAGGAGCAGCAGATTAAATCTCCACAATCAACTTGATGTACCCTGCATCTGTAGAATACATGAAGAGACAACAAATCATCCCAAAACTGAGGTGGTAGAATTTGGGAGCAACTGTAGACTTGAGGTTTGCTTTCTGAATCTAATTTGTTTCTGGTTTTATGGTTATTTAGTTTAGTATTTAGAGCTTATTATAACTGGTAGATTTGTTTATTGATTTGGTTGCTCTCTTCCTTTATATATATATATTTCTTTTTTCCTTTTTCTCTTTTTTCTGAGTGTGTATGTGTACACTTCTTTGTGTGATTTTTTCTGTATAGATTTGTTTTACCATTTGTCCTAGGGTTCTGTCTGTCCATTTTTTCTTTTTTTTTTAAGTATAAATTTTAGTGCTTGTTATCATTGGTGAATTTATTTATAAGTTTGATTGCTCTCTTCCATTTTTATTACTTTTTCATTTTTTTATATTTTAATAATTTTTAAATTTTAATTTAATAACTCAATTTTATTTTTCTATATTTTTTTCTTCCTTTTCTTCTGAGCTGTGTGGCTGACAGGGTCTTAGTGCTGGGTTTCAGGCCTTAGCCTATGATGGGGGAGAGCTGAGTTCAGGACATTGGTCCACAAGAGACCTCCTGGCCACTAGTAATATCAATTGACGAGAAATCACCAAGAGGTCTCCATCTCTAACCTACACCCAGCTCCACTCAATGATGAACAAGCTACAGTGCTGGAAACTCCATGCCAAACAACTCCCAAGACAGGAACACAAACCCATCCATTAGCAGAGAGGCTGCCTATAATCATAAGAAGTTCAAAGACACCCCAAAACACACCATTGGATGTGCACCTGCCCATCAGAAAGACAACATCCAGCCTTATACATTAGAACACAGGAACTAGTCTCCTCCACCAGGAAGCCTACACAACCCACTGAACAAACCTTACACAATGAGGGCAGAAACCAAGAAAAATGGGAAATATGAACCTGCAGCCTGCAAGAAGGAGAACAAAAACACAGTAAGATAAGCAAAATGAGAAGACAGAGAAATACACAGCAAATGAAGGAGCAAGGTAAAAAACCAACACACCAAACAAATGAAGAGGAAATAGGCAGTTTATCTGAAAAATAATTCAGAGTAATGATAGAAAAGATGATCCAGAACCTTGAAAATAGAATGGTAAAAACACAAGAAACATTTTAAAAGGACCTAGAAGAACTAAAGAGTAAATAAACAATGATGAACAACACGATAAATGAAATTTAAAATTCTCTAGAGGAATCAATAGCAGAATAACTGAGGCAGAATAACGGATAAGTGACCTGGAAGATAAAATAGTGGAAATAAATACAGTAGAGCAAAATAAAGAAAAAAGAATGAAAAGAATTGAGTACAGTCTCAGAGATCTCTGGAACAACATTAAATGCACCAACATTTGAATTATAGGGATCTCAGAAGAAGAAGAGAAAAAAAAGGGACTGAGAAACTATGTGAAGCGATTATAGTTGAAAACTTCCCTAATATGGGAAAAGAAATAGTCAATCACTTGCAGGAAGTACAGAGAGTCCCATACAGGATAAATCCAAGGAGAAACAAGCCAAGACACATATTAGTCAAACTATCAAAAAATAAATACGAAGAACAAATATTAAAAGCAGCAAGGGAAAAGCAAGAAATAACATACAGGAAATCCCCATAAGGATAACAGCTGATCTTTCAGCAGAAACTTTGCAAGCCACTAGGGAGTGAGAGGACATAGTTAAAGTGATGAATGGGAAAGAACTACAACCAAGATTACAGTACCTAGCAAGGATCTCATACAGATTCGAGAGAGAAATTTAAAAACTTTACAGACAAGCAAAAGTTAAAAGAATTCAGCACCACAAAACCAGCTTTACAACAAATGCTAAAGGAACTTCTCTAGGCAGGGAACACAAGAGAAGGAAAAGCCCTACAGCAACAAACCCAAAACAATTAAGAAAATGGTAATAGGAATATACATATCAATGATTACCTTAAATGTAAATGGATTAAATGCTCCAACCAAAAGACATAGACTGGATGAATGGATACAAACACAACACCCATATATATGCTGTCTACAAGAGACACACTAAATGCCTAGGGACACATACCTATTGAAAGTCAGGGGATGGAAAAAGATATTCCATGCAAATGGAAATCAAAAGAAAGCTGGAGTAACAGTTCTCATATCAGACAAAATATACTTTAAAGACTATTACAAGAGACAAAGAAGGACAGTACATAATCATCAAGGAATCAATCCAAGAAGAAGATATAACAATTGTAAATACTTATGAACCCAAAATAGGAGCACTTCAATACATAAGGCAAATGCCAACAGCCATAAAAGGGGAAATCGACAGTAACACAATAATAGAAGTGGACTTTAACACTCTGCTTTCTAAAACGGACAGACCATCCAAAATGAAAAGAAAAAAGGAAACACAAGCTTTAAATGACACAATAAACAAGATAGACTTAACTGATATTTATAGGACCTTCAAACCAAAATCAACAGATTACACTTTCTTCTCAAGTGCTCATGGAACATTATCTAGGATAGATCATATCTTGGGTCACAAACCAAGCCTTGGTAAATTTAAGAAAGTTGAAATTGTATCAAGTATCTTTTCTGACCACAACGCTATGACACTAGATATCAATTACAGGAAAAAAATCTGTAAAAAATACAAACACATTGAGGCTAAACACACTACTTAATAACCAAGAGATCACTGAAGAAATCAAAGACGAAATTTAAAAAAATACCTAGAAACAAATGACAATGAAAACACGACAACCTAAAACCTATGGATGCAGAAAAGCAGTTCTAAGAGAGAAGTTTATAGCAATACAATCCTACCTCAATAAACAAGAAACATCTCAAATAAACAACCTAACCTCACACCTAAAGCAATTAGAGAAAGAACAACAACAACAACAACAACAAAAACAAAGATAGTAAAAGGAAAGAAATCATAAAGAACAGATCAGAAATAAATAAAAAGAAATGAAGGAAACAATAGCAAAGATCAATAAAATTAAAGCTGGTTCTTTGAGAAAATAAACAAAATTGATAAACCATTGGCCAGACTCAACAAGAAAACATGGGAGAAGACTCAAATCCATAGAATTAGAAATGAAAAAGGAGAAGTAACAACTGACACTGCAGAGATACCAAGGATCATGAGAGATTACTACAAGCAACTATATGCCAATAAAATGTACAACCTGGAAAAATAGACAAATTCTTAGAAAAGCACAACCTTCTGAAACTGAACCAGGAAGATATAGAAAATATAAACAGACCAAACACAAGCACTGAAATTGAAACTCTGATTAAAAATCTTCCAACAATCAAAAACCAAGGACCAGATGGTTTCAGAGGCAAATTCTATCAAACATTTAGAGAAGAGCTAACACCTATCCTTCTCAAACTCTTCCAAAATGTGGCAGAGGGTGGTACGCTGCCAAACTCATTCTAAGAAGGCACATAACCCTGATACCAAAACCAGACAAACTGTCACAAAGAAAGAAAATTATAGGCCAATATCACTGCTGAACATAGATCCAATAATCCTCAACAAAATACTAGCAAACAGAATACAACAGCACATTAAAAGGATTATACACCATGATCAAGTGAGGTTTATCACAGGAATGCAAGGATTCATCAATATACACAAATCAATCACTGTGATACACCATATTAACAAATTGAAGGATAAAAATCATATGAGCATCTCAATAGATGCAGAAAAAGCTTTTGACAAAATTCAACACCAATTTATTATAAAAACCCTCCAGAAAGTTGACATAGTGGGAACCTACCTCCACATAATAAAGGCAATATATGACAAACTGACAGCCAACATCATTCTCAATGGTGAAAACCTGAAACCATTTCCACTAAGATCAGGAACACTACATGGTTGCCCATTCTCACCACTATTATTCAACTTAGCTTTGGAAGTTTTAGTCACAGCAATCAGAGACAAAAAATAAATGAAAGGAATCCTAATCAGAAAAGAGGAGTTAAAATGGTCACTGCTTGCAGATGACATGTTACTATACACAGAGAATCCCAAAGCTGCTACCAGAAAACTACTAGAGCTAATCAATGAATTTGGTAATGTAGCAAGATATAAAATTAATGCACAGAAATCCCACACATCCTAGTACACTTATGATGAAAAGTATGAAAGAGAAATTAAGGAAACACACACATTTACCATTACAACATAAGGAATGAAATACCTAGAAATAAACCTACCTAAGGAAACAAAAGACCTGTATCCAGAAAACTATAAGACACTGATAAAAGAAATTAAAGATCATACAAACAGATGGAGAGATATACCATGTTCTTGGATTAGAAGAATCAACATTGTAAAAATGACTATACTACCCAAAGCAGCAATCCACAGATTCAATGCAATCCCTATCAAAATACTACTGGCATTTTTCACAGAGCTGGAACTGAAATTTTCACAATTTGTATGGAAACACAAATGACCCCAAATAGCCAAAGCAATCTTGAGAAAGAAAAACAGAGCTGGAGGAATCAGGCTCCCTGACTTCAGACTATACTACCATGTTACAGTAATCAAGACAGTATGATACTGGCACAAAAACAGAAAGATAGATCAATGTAACAGGATAGAAAGCCCAGAGATAAACCCGTGCACATATGGTCACCTTATCATTGATAAAGGAGGCAAGCATATACAATGGAGAAAAGACAGCCTCTTCAATAAGTGTTGCTGGGAAAACTGGACAGCTACATGTAAAAGAATGAAGTGAGAACACTCTCTAACACCATACACAGAAATAAACTCAAAATGGATTAAACACCTAAATGTAAGGCCAGGCAGTATAAAACTATTAGAGGAAAACATAGGCAGAACACTCTGTGACATAAATCACAGCAAGATCCTTTCTGACCCACCTCCTAGAGAAATGGAAATAAAAACAAAAATAAACAAATGGGACCTAAGGAAATTTAAAATCTTTTGCACAGCAAAGGAAACAATAAACAAGATGAAAAGATAACCCTCAGAATGGGAGAAAATATTTGCAAAGAAAGCAACTGACAAAAGATTAATCACCAAAATATACAAGCAGCTCACACAGCTCAATAAAAAAACAAACAAACAAACAAAAAACAACCTAATCCAAAAATGGGCAGAGCACCTAAATAGACATTTCTCCAGAGAAGATATATAGATTGACAACAAACACATGAAAAGATGCTCAACATCCCTAATCATTAGAGAAATGCAAGTCAAAACTACAATGAGGTATCACCTCACACCTGTCAGAATGGTCATCATCAAAATTTGTACAAACAATAAATGCTGGAGAGGGTGTGGGCAAAAGAGAACACCCTTGCACTGTTGTTGGGAATGTATATTGATACAGCCACTATAGAGAATAATATAGATGTTCCTTAAAAGCCTAAAATATAACTACCATATGACCCAGAAACCCCACTACTGGGCATATACCGTGAGGAGATCATAATTCAATAAGAGTCACAGGGCTTCCCTGGTGGCGCAGTGGTTGAGAGTCCGCCTGCCGATGCAGGGGACACGGGTTCGTGCCCCGGTCTGGGAGGATCCCACATGCCGCGGAGCGGCTGGGCCCGTGAGCCATGGCCGCTGAGCCTGCGCGTCCGGAGCCTGTCCTCCGCAACGGGAGAGGCCACAACAGTGAGAGGCCCGCGTAACGCATAAAAAAAAAAAAAAAAAAAAAAAAAAGAGTCACATACCACAATGTTCATTACAGCTCTATTTACAACAACCAGGACATGGAAGCAACCTACATGTCCATCAACAGATGAATGGATAAAGATGTGGCACATGTATATAGTGGAATATTACCCACCCATAAAAAGAAACGAAACTGAGTTATTTTTAGTGAGATAGATGGACCTACAGACTGTCATACAAAGTGAAGTAAGTCAGAAAGAGGAAAACAAATACCATATGCTGACAGATATATATGGAATGTAAAAAAGAAAAAAAATGGTTCTGAAGAACCTAGGGGCAGAACAGGAATAAAGACACAGACATAGACAATGGACTTGATGACATGGAGGGGGAAGGGTAAGCTGGGACGACGTGAGGGAGTGGCACTGACATATATACTCTACCAAATGTAGAATAGATAGCTAGTGGGAAGCAGCTGCATAACACAGGGAGATTGCTCAGTACTTTGTGTCCACCTAGAGGGGTGGGATAAAGTGGGTAGGAGGGAGACGCAAGAGGGAAGAAATATGGGGATATATGTATACATATAGCTGATTCACTTCGTTATACAGCAGAACTTAACACACCATTGTAAAGCAATTATACTCCAATAAAGACGTTAAAGAAAAATAAAAGCTGAAGGAAATAAGTTGGTTTTCAAAAAAAATAAAAATGATAATAAAGAGAAGCAGGTCATTTAAAAGAGAGCAGTCAATGGTTTAACATCTGCACATTGAGATAAAAATGGAAAGGTGAGCATATCTTGAATGGTTTTGTAAGACACGTTAAGATGTTTTCTTGTTTTTATTTAATTTATATATATATATATATATATTTAATTTTGTTGTAGACACCATCATTTGCCTTCCCATATTCACTCAGCATTTTTCTCTACACACTGAAGGGCACATACTGTAGGAACTTGTGACTCTTTACCTGGGGACATTTATTTTTCTCAGAGTAAAGTTATTCCATTTTCCAGACTAATCACATGGCTTGAGCTTAGTGTTCTCAGAAGCAACCATCAAATAGTCATGGATAGAGAATTAATGACCCAGTATGCTGGTCTGTTATTGGTAACTCCCATTCCCCCAACCTTTCAACGAACCATATCCCTCAGTATAATAATACTTAGGCATCTGGTCTTCAAATCTAGCCTGGATTTGTTGTCTTTAATCAGTTGGATGCACTGGAATTGACATGATGTAGAGGAATCACCCAATTGAACCTAGTCAGCTGGAAGATTGTGAGAGAAAATAAAGGTGCTTTAGCCTTTAAATTTTTGGTGGTTTATTACACAATAATAGACATCTAAAAAAAAAAAAACTGCTCTTTTGGGGAAACTCCAAGACCTTTTCTACACTATCCCTCAGCTTCCCAGGAGGATTGAGCTCCAGCTGCATACAATCAGAGCAGATCTTTTAACATAATCTTTATTATGTTTACCTCCTTTCCTTGTCTTTATTCCTCAGCCCCTCACATCTTTTTCTTGGGGTAATCTCCCAAATAAGCTACTTGCATGTAAATTCTTGTTTTAGGTTCTGCTTTTGGGGGGAATCCAAAGTAAGGCATAGAGAATTATTGAAATATTAGGACAGAATCACAATTTAATATTTTATAAAAATCACTCTCCAATTTGGGAAAAAGTTTTTGTTTTTGTTTTTGTTCTTGCGGTACGCGGGCTTCTCATTGTTGTGGCCTCTCCCGTGTGGAGCACAGGCTCCGGACGCACGGGCTCAGTGTGAGATCTTCCCAGACCGGGGCACGAACCTGTGTCCCCTGCATCAGCTGGAGGATTCTCAACCACTGCGCCACCAGGGAAGCCCTGGGAAAAAAGTTTGAAAGAGATTCTTAGAGGTTGAGACCAAGTAGAAAGCAGTTTTAATAATCCACATGAGAAAGGAAAGTGTACTGAATTAAAATAATGAAGTCGTGCAAGGAGGCAAGTAGGTAAATAGGAAAGCTAAGTCAGAGGTAGAATCAAAAGGAATTAATGTTTGATTTGGATGTTGGTGGTAAGTGAAAGTGAAAAGTCAAGGGAATCCTTCTGCCTTAGGCAACTGGATGGATGGGTAGGGAATACAGTAGAAAGGTCAGATTTAGGGAGTAATTTCATAAACAGTTGAATTTGTTCAGAATTGAATATGTTCAGTTGAACTACCTGTGTGATGCCCAGTAGATAGATGAAAATATGTAATATTTGGAATTGGGGTTATAGAGTGTGATCTTAATGGGCTGGAAATAATAAATTTAAAAATTACCAGAATTTAAATAGTGATTGGGTACTGATTTTGTATGAGAAATCTCAGTGTAGTAATAACAATTCATGTTGTAGAGTAACATATGCAATACTTTTACACATCAATTTTGGTTGTAAATCAGTGAATATAACACATATAAATGGAATTAGAACTCATTTTAGATTGTGTGGTAAGATGTCAACAGGTAATCCTATTAGACTACAGGGACTTCCTATGCTAAGCCAGAATTATCTCTATAACCCTGCTACTTCTGGTTTGGTTTAAAGTGATGATCATTTTTAATATTGCTGAGAAAGCAAAGGCTATATTAGTTCATGGGGAAATGTATGAATTAAAAAATCATAGCAACAGATAACAAAATGGTAACTTCTGATATACCTGTGACGCCCCATGGTTATGACTTTGAAGACTGAAGCTTTAAGTGTTACACTTATAGCAGTTTGATGATCTGGTTTAGGAGTGCTGTTTCAGCTTAGAGTTAAGGTAGAACTACCTAAGGAAATACACATTCTTTTTGAAGATGGCTTATGGTTCATGTTATGCTACTTTCAACTCTGAATTTCTCTAAAAGAAGTCTCTACTGAGGATGAAAGTCACCCATGGAAACAAAGATCCCTGAAATGCCATCTTCCATTCCTGTCTTTCAAATCAGCAAATCAGGACACTTCTCTGAAGCAGGTGTAGCCAGCTCAAATCAGTTCGGACATAGACCGATTCTGTAGATCATGACCCTAATTTTATGTAGTCACTTTGAAAACGATTCAGGACATTCTCTGAATTTGACTGAGCAACTTCTTTTCCTTGAACTGCTTTGAAAGCTACTTCTGTGTATCGCACATTTTCCACAATAGAAATTCAAGGATCTTTTCTATCTCAGTACTGGCAGCTCAAATGACTTCAAGCAGTTTCAGTTCTGCCATCTGTAAGTGATGAATTTGTTCAATCAAATTAAATCACTGTGCCAGCTCAGTCACTGCACCAGAAAACACTCCAGTTTTATCTGACTGTTCTTATTCCAAGGTTAAATTAGTGTCTGAACTTCCACATTTTGCCCCAAACTGGTCACTTATATTTTTGTAATATTTGTACAAAATCATTTAACTAACTTAGGAAGTGACATGGAATAAAATGTTTGGGTTCTACTAAAAACATGATTTAATATTCTCTTTTAATGAAAAGAAATAATACTTTCTGCATTGTATTAGCTGAATTTTAACCTACACACTTTCTATCTTTAGATATAGTGTATTCTACTTTCTTAGCCTGTGTACACACACAAGCAAACATGTGGAAGACTCAAGTTCAGCTCACGTTTAAAACTTTTGATCTTCTTTGTCCTGTTCATCTTACATCAAATTTTTTTCACATTCAATTTTCTTTTCTCACCTACTACTGCAATACCTTTGGCTGTCTGAACTCTTATCTAAAGACAGGAGCTCATTTCCCTTTCCTTGTTTGATCTTTCTAAACATTTTCCCAGGAAGCCTGCTATAATTACTCCCCAAAGGACCAATAATACAATAGGAAGTCATGTTCTTAAATTGCAGAACAGGGTATTTAATGTAGCTATTAGGAAATTATCTTTTTCAATTCCGAGTATGCAGTGTACAAAGGCTTTCCCCAGGCCTTCACTTCTGGTGCAGCTCATTCTCATGCTCTCATTTGACTTCAGTCCTCTGCACGTGCTATTCCCACCCAGCTGCAGTGAACCTTCTTTCTTCTCCCTCCGTTCCCTGACTTATTTCTAAATAGGTTTCTGTTCTCAGTTTAGAAACTTCTTCCTTCTGCTTAGAATATCCAAACTGGTGAAGTGGCAACACTGTGATTTCATAGCATCCTTGTCACAGAACTAGGGGTAAATGAAAGCTTTAGCTTTTCTCATTCTTCTTGAATATTTTGCCATGTATTCGTATTATTTTCTTTCATTATTTTTCAAATATTATAATTTTTAAGTTATTTTAATTTTAAGAATAATATACTCATAAACTTTGGAAAATTATAGAAAGGAACATAACTTATTTCTATAAAGTTTGTTTTTTTAGACTCAAAAGTAAACTTGTGATCAGTATGCATAGGTATAGACATAACTGAAATAATTTTAAAAGGTTAATTTGTTTACCATTTTGAAATTACAAAATACATTCCCATGTATTGCCTGATTTGGGCTTCAGAACACTCCAGCAGGGTGGCCAGAGTAGAGAGTGTAATCTAAACTTCAATACAAGGACAACGCAATTTGCCTCAGCCATCATATTGCTTTATAGGAATTTTTTGCTAATCTCAGTGAGTTTCCCACCCAAAGCTGCCCACTTGACAAAGGATAACACAAGTCTTACCAGTCTGTGGAGAAGTGTTTTGTTCCCATTTTACACATAAGGGAATTATGATGTAGATAAATTCAATTTCACAGCTAATGCGAGTCAGTAATACACCTCCAGTTTTCATATTCGGATAGTTCAATTGCTGAGTAATATAATAAATGAAAAACATTTAGTACGTGTACCTGGAAAATAACAAGTGTTCATTTACTGTTAGCTGCTATTATTAGTTGTCCTTATTTTAAAAAGTGAAAGAGACTTTGTACTGCTCTTGAAACTTCTCTGTAAGATGGATATTACATCAAAATAAAATTTACCCAAAATGTCCTTATTTTCATAGGCACAAAAAATTTATAAGCATAAAGATAAGGAAAATGTTATTATGCCTGGATTTGCTTTAAAATCCTCCAGAAAAATAACACCACCACAACAGTAACAAATGAGGGGGTTAGATAAAACAGAAAAAATGGCACAATCTGAATAAGTGTTGAGCTGGGAGATGATTATTTGGAGGTCCCTTATACTTTCTCTCTACTATGTGTATGTTTGCAATTTTCCAAAATAAAAGGTTAAGATTATATATAGGTACATATATATATAATAGAACCACCTATATATATTGTCAAGGTATACAATAAAGATAGATATATGCTAACATTTGAAAAAGGAAGAAGAGGAGGGAGGTATTATAAAATATATTGCATGTAAATATGTAGAATATCTGTGATACAACTATCAGAAACCAGTTTAGATGAGTTGTCTCCTGAGAAGAGAGCTGAGTGCCTGGTACCTGGCATGAGCTATTCATTGTGCCAAATAAAATATTTGCAACAATGTAAGTGTATTACTTATCCAAAAAACATTAAAATAAATATTTTCTTATAAAACAAGTATAAAGAATTATTTTATTGAGTGAAGCAGTCATGAAAGTCTGTTCCTTAAGGTACTAGGAATATTGAACTAAAATAGAAAACTTAGGTAGAAAGACATAGATTGGATTGGGAAATTTATCTCGATTGTAGTTGTACAACACAAAAACAAAACAAAACACTTGAAAATTTTTGTTCCTTTATCCAATAAATATTTTTCTTGTTTCTAGAATATATTGTAGATATAAAGTTTTCAATTAATTAAATATTGTTATTGTCCCCATATGCCTTATAACCTATTTGGGAGTAAAGATGTTTAATCATAAAAACAAAAAAAAAATTCATAATTATTAAATATTAGTACTTACATTAAAAATGGGATTCTAAGAGAAAGTTATAATAAAAGAGGAAAGGCTAGCAAAGATCTCATTGAGGAAATTATATCTGGTTTCATAAGGATTAGACGAAGAAAGGGGAAAAGAGTGTCCCATAACCAGTGAAAGAGGCAAGCTTGGAAATGCAGGTTGAAAGCTAATGATGCAGTGTCTTGTAGATCAGGCTATAGATCATCTATGTTTTCTTAAATGCAGAAGAAATCCCTACAGGGGTTTTGGAAGCCAACTGATACTGCCTGATATGCATTAAAACTAATCTCCCCCGTCCCCCGGACCCAGTGGTAAGAAGAGAAGCCAGCCCTGTTTTAAACGTATTAAGGCAGTCATCTGAGAGCCATATTAGAGTGCAGAGAGGGGAGAGAACTAGATTTGAAGTACACTGGGAGGTAAAATCCATAGGATCTAGTGATTAACTGACAGGGTGTCAAAATAGTGGAGTTGGATGGTGAACGCAGTGACTCTGTTTGGTGGCTTGGACAGTGGGCTATTATTAGAAACAGGGAAGACTAGAAGAGGAGCAGCTTCGGGGAAAGGGAGAGTGTTGTCATCAATTTGGGTACTTTGATATCAGGAAAGCAGCCTATGTTTAACACTAGGAACAAATCCAATAGCAAAGAATGTTCCTGTTCTCTTCCCCTCCTACAGGAACAGTAGGTCTTCGTTTCATTACTGTCTGGCACAGACCTCTCTCTTCATTTAGAGCTATCTGATATGAAAATGAGCTTAGTGCACAGAAGGAGAGATTCAGACTAGGAAAATTGCCTCTCATATGGCAGGGTAGTGAATACTGTTAAGGAAAAAATAAGGAATATTATCACCCTTATCAGAAAATGACATACAAAATGTCTCAGATTCCCAGCGCCAATTAACCTGTTTGTTCAGTGTCATTAGCAATGATCATTTACTAAGCCATTCTCATTGTTCATTTGGAACGTTTCTTTATTTAGTCAATTTTGAATTGGCATGTCACTTTGCCCCAGTAGACACCATGGAAACCAGGAGAGTCCAGCTGAAAGATTATTTTAAAATTACCTCTAAACATAATTCTGTTTTATAAAATTGTATTGATATATATTTTTCTCCTTTAAACTGACACAAAGTTGCTGACTGCCTTCTAAATTATCCTGTGAAAATACCTTTTGCATTTCAAATGAATTTAACACTTAAGGTCACTTAAGGAATTTGTGGTAATGATTTCACATTAATATTTAAATTGGTTCTTGTTCGGGTCAATTTTTGACTCTTGTTTGGTTTTTTGTTCGGGTCAATTTTTGACGCTTGTTTGGCTTTTTAAATGCTACTAACTTTAATTTATTCTCATACCTTCTGTTGTGGTTTATCCTTAGTTCCTCTGTTTCAAAAACCACTCAAAGAAGAAAAAGAGAGAAGTTCCAGTGTCACCGAGTCCCGAACTAAATGGCAAGACTTTAATGACAGTGTTTTCATGTCTCAGACCTCAAGAAATAAACTGTCCCAGTGCTAAGTTGGAAGTTCCATGCTCAGAGGCAAAGCCCTGTACACATTAGCAGGTAGTGCCAGAAAGGACCCAACCACTATCTGTAGAGATACTACCTGCTTTTATAAATGCTGCGTTTAGCGGCAGTTAAGCTTGTTATGAATAAATACTGACATAAATTCTGAAAGACAATTGTTCTTCAGACTTGGGGAATTAATATCTTAAGAATAATGACAAGTGAGCTGTTCTGGACCAAAAAAAACTATGTGCACCAAATTGAAATACTCAAATCGTTCTGTGATTTCCATGTGTCTCCACCTACACGTATTTTACAAATAAAAGCTGCTTTTAATGAGATGTGTACTGTGTGATATGTGTGTCTCTTTTTCCATGAGAGGGTAGAGATAGTGAATGTCAAGGCCAGGTATTCCAGACCAATTGCAAAAGATACTAGGACCATGAAATGTATTAATTTAGGTTCATCTCTCACACTTTTGCTTCTCTGAGCTAATAGCTGGTGATCCTGTGTATCTCATCTTAGCTACCTCTTCTTTTAAGAAAATATCCCTAAGCAAACACTGAGTTGGATTACACAATTACAGTGAGTACAGCTGTTACACAATTTATTTTTCTGTATTATAATTGCCTTTTATTTTTTTTACTCTTTCATTCCCATTAAAACTATTATAATTTTGAAGGCAAGAAATATGTCTTCTTCCCATTCAAAATATGGCACTAAGCTGAGGGTGCAACAAAGCATAGTCTATATTCACCTTCCTGGACACACAAAAATCTGGTTCTTATGTTGTAAAATTCAGCCATATGACTATTTCTGGGCAAAGATGTCTCAATATCTCAGTAATAGTCTTTACTTTTGTGTTGAATCAGAAAATACTTCTCACCTTTCCTGGAAGGACCACCATGGAGGGCATGTATTGAGATATTTGAGGGTCAACTTGTTTACCAGAGCTCATTTTTACCTATTCTGAGTAATTTAGTGTCCTGAGAGCTTGGCTTAAAATGTGTAAAAACTATGAAATGCAAGCTGAAACTCCAAATGTCACTAATTTTGAAAATAGATATTCATGTTGCAGTGTTCCTATTATCAAAGGAAGTAACTTTTTAATTCATATTCTTTATGATTTACTAGACAAGGTGTTTATTGATGTCAAAAACCTTGAGGATCTGTGATATTACCCTGTCAACAAGCTAATGACTTAGGCAGCTACAGTTTCTTAGGTGTTGACAGAAGACATGAGACTTCTGGGTCAGAGCCAAAGAACTTCACTAATGACATCAAACAGCACATGTGTCATGTTTGCTTTGGTCTACTTACCTGCCAAATCCCACAGAGTGATGCAGAGTGACTCAGTGGATGTGAATTTGCATCACAGTAGAGGAGCCCTGAGCTAGCAGTGAATAACAACCTAATCCTTTAAAGTGACTATGAGCAAATCTGCTTGAACGTTCTCCTGGTCAGCAAACAACTCTCTCTTCTGCTTTGGAGGGAGATGCTGTATCTATTTTCCAAGGATGCATGTTATGCGAGTATCCTTGAAAATATAGCCTGGAACAAGAGTTATTAAAATGCCACTGCATGGAAAACATACATAAACATAAGATAACCATAGAAAATTATCTCCCAGCAATTAAGAAAAGAGATACTTAGGGAGTTTAACTTTCTAAGGATTGGTGGACTGTGGGTTCCCACCAAAAAATATTTCATATTTTCATTTTCTCATTAAAAAATTATGTATTGAGATACCTTTATAGAATAAGGATGGCGTTTGGTGCTTAATACAAGTTTAACTACTCAAAGTATGTATTACTTTCATAGTTGACATCCATAGAAGAAACTTTGAGAATTCCAACTAAACAAGATAGAGGGTAGGCAAGGATAGACAAGGTTGAGAAAGTGATAAAAAGAACAACAAAATAATAATACATAATATTTTTGACCCTTTGGGGTTCAGATGGCCTTAAATAGATGATGACATCTGAAAGGAACAATTTAATGAGGAATGCATTATGATAATTTATGTTTTATCTGTGAAGGATTTAAATCTTTGAGTTAAGGCTAGACTTAGGCTGAGATGAGTGAGACAGGGTCAGCAAGAACAGGTATGAGTACTGTCTTTAATTAAAAATTTGATATCTTGTTCATATTGGGTTCTTGATGTTGGCACTATTCTGTCATAGATCAAAGAAACATATTTGGTTATGACTTATAATTACTTATTTGGATTCTGATAGAAGAGGTGTCTGGTGAACACTCTACCAATATTTATTCATTTTATCCTAAGCTTACATTATGTATAGTAATCTTTATAATTGGGTTTTGTTGATGTTGAAGTAAAGTGTGTTTAAGAATGCTTACTGTATTTAAATTTCCACTTAATAGTACATTTTCAATGACCCCTATGTTGGCATATATGATTTTTAAAAATTTTTTTCTACACAAGAACAGCTGAGGATATTTTCTTTGCTAAGCAAGAAATTGCTGCAGAAAGAAAGCAGCTTGGTGATTTAGAAAGCTACCTGGAAGGCAATAACATCATGCCAGTACTCAGGATTTATTGTATATTTTATTATATTCCTTTATTAAGGAAATGTCCCAGAATATTTTCTTAATTGTTCAAAAGACTTAATATCCCAACTGCTTCTAAAGGGTACCAAAGTGGACCTCTCTGCTCAAAATGTAGGGGGACACTTTCTAATGGCAATTAGTATCTAGATTTGGGGAGTTAAGTGTCAGACTCATGCAGCCTCTGACTCTATGAGGAAAGAAAATGAAAGAATCTTGGAGAAAGTTTTATGTCATTTTATATATTCCCTAGTTTTCCAGGCTACTCACTCTCCTAACAACCTTTCTACTCTAATCCAATTCTATGTCAGTTATTAAAGATCAGAGGCAGGGGTAGTAAGATGGAGCAGGAAAAGAGCTGAGGCTAGGGAGATGCTGGAGAATAAGCAGAGGTCACTACAAGGGCAGATGTAAAACAAGACCATAAGAAAGCAGAAACAATTGTAATGTCCTTGGTTGTTTATAATTTTATTTATTTGAGTACTCTTTTTCTTCAAAGTCTAGCTAAAAGTTTGTCAATTTTGTTTCTCTTTCTTACAAATTAACTCAGTTTCATTGATATATTCTATTGTTTTTCTATTTTCTCTTTTACTTATTTCTGCTATCATTTTTATACCTCCTTCCTTCTGCTAACTTTAGGATTAGTTGTTCATTTTTTTCTACTTCCTTGAGATTTAAATTGTTAAACAAATGGGACCTAATTAAACTTAAAAGTTTTACACAACAAAGGAAACCATAAACCAAATGAAAAGACAACCCACAGAATGGGAGAAAGTATTTGCAAATGATGTGACAGACAAGGGGTTAATCTCCAAAATATACAAACTGCTCATGCAGTTCAATATCAAAAACAAACAAAGAAACAGCCCAATCAAAAAATGGGCAGAAGCTCTAAATAAACATTTCTCCAAAAGAGACATCAAGATGGACAAAAAGCACATGAAAAGATGCTCAACATCCTTAATTATTAGAGAAGTGTGAATCAAAACCACAATGAAGTATCACCTCACACTGGTCAGAATGGCCATCATCCAAAATTCTACAGACAATAAATGCTGGAGAGGATGTGGAGAAAATGGAACCCTCCTACACTGTTGGAGGGAATGTAAATTGGTACAGCTACTATGGAGAACAGTATGGAGGTGGAAAAAGAATAGACATGTGTGTCAGAAGCAACCTAAGTGTCCATCGATAGATGAATGTATGAAGATGATGTGGAACATATATACAAAGGAATATTAGCCATAAAAAGAAAGAAAATTGAGTTATTTGTAATGAGGTGGATGGACCTAGGGTCTGTCATACAGAGTAAGTTAGAAAGTGAAAAACAAATACCATATGCTAACACATATATATGTAATCTAAAAAAAATAAAAAGTCATGAAGAACCTAAGGGTAAGATGGGAATAAAGATGTAGACCTACTAGAGAATGGACTTGAGGACATGGGGAGGGAGAAGGGTAAGCTGGGACAAAGTGAGAGAATGGTAGTGTATATATGGACATATATACATTACCAAATGTAAAATAGATAGCTAGTGGGAAGCAATCACATAGCAGAGGGAGATCAGTTTGATGCTTTATGACCAGCTAGAAGGGTGAGATAGGGAGTGTGGGAGGGAGGGAGATGCAAGAAGGAAGAGATATGGGAGCATATGTATATGGATATGTATAACTGATTCACTTTGTTATAAAGCAAAAACTAACACACCATTGTAAAGCAATTATACTTCAATAAAAACAATTAATAAAAAAAAAGAATAGACATGCATGTGTGTTGCTTTACACCTGAAACTAACACAACAGTGTAAATCAACTATACTCCAATATAATTTTTTAATGTTAAATTGTTTATTTTATATCTTTCTTTTTTCTTAATGTAGGCATTTAGTGCTGTAAATTTTCCTCACAATACTACTTTTGCTGCATCCCATAAGTTTTCATATATTGTGTTTTCATTTTCATTTGTTTCAAGACAGTTTTAATGTCCCTTTTCATTTTTATTTGACACATTGGTTGTTTAGGAATATGTTGTTTAACTTCTACATATTTGTGGATTTTCCAGTTTTCCTCCTGTTATTGATTTCTACCTTCATATTATTGAATTTGAAAAAGATATTTGGTATGATTTCAGTTTGTTCAATTTTTTAAAGAATTGTTTTGTGACCTAACATATGCTTTAACCTGAAGAATATTTTGTGTATTTTTGAGAAGAATGTATATTCTGCTTAATTGGATGGAGTGTTCTACATACATCTATTAGATCTGTTAAGTTCATTTGTTCTAAAGCACAGGTTAAGCCCACTGTTTTATAATTGATACCACAAAAATATAAAGGGCCATAAGAGACTACTATGAATGACTATATGCCAACATATTGGACTACCTAGAATAGGATATATTCTGAGAAACATAAAAGTTACCAAGCCTACTCATGAAGAAATAGAAAATATGAATAGGAAAATAACAACTAAGGAGATAAAGCAATAATCAAAAGTCTCCCAACATAGAAAAACCCAGAAACAGATGGCTTCACAGGAAAATTCTACCAAATATTTAAAGAAAATATAATACCAATCCTCTCAAGCTCTTCTGAAAAATTGCAGCCCTCCCAAAATAATCTTATGAGGCCAGTATTACTCTGATACCAAAACCAGATAAGGACACCAAAATAAAAGCAAATTATTGGTCAATATTGCCAATGAATATAGATGAAAAACTCTTAATAAATTACTAGCAGGCCAAATTCAACAGCATTTCAGAATGATCACACACTTAATCAAGTGGAACTTAACCCTGGAATGCAAGGATGGTTCAACAAATGCAAATCAGTAAGTATGATACACCATATTAATATAATAAAATATAAAAATTATTTGATCTTCTCAATACACACTGATAAAGCATTTGACATAATTCAACATCCTGTCATGATAAAAACACTCAACAAAGTGGGTATAAAAGGAACATACCTCAACATAATAAGGGGCATATATGACAGGACCATAGCTAGATCATACTCAAAGTTGAAAAGTTGAAAACTCTCCCTCTAAGATCAGCAAAAAGCAAAGGTGTCCACTACCCACCACTTCTATTCAATATAGTACTGGAAATCTTAGAACAGTTAGTCATAAAAAATAAATAATATACATCAAAATTGGAAAAAAAATAGTAAAATTGTCTCTGTGTGTTGATGAATTGATCTTGCAAAAGAAAGTCCTAAAGAGTGCACCAAAAATTGTTATAAGTAGTCAAAAATTCAATAAAGTTGGATTATACAAAATCAACATACAAAAATAAGTTGTATTTCCATATACTAACAGTTAACTATCTGAAAAAGACTAGGGAAAACAATCTCATTTACAATAGCATCAAAACAATAAAATACTTAGTAATAAATTTAACCAAGGAAGCAAAAGATCTATACACTAAAATCTGTAAAACACTGATGAAAGAATTTGACGAAGACACAGATAAATGGAAAGATATCCAGTGTCCACAGATTAAAAGAGTATATTGTTAAAATGCCCATACTACCAAAAGGTTGAATGGAATCTGTATCAAAATTTCAATGTCATTTTTCACAGAAATGGAAACATCAATCCTAATATTTGTGTGGAACCACAAAAGACCCTGAACAGCTATCTTGAGAAAGAACAAAGAACTTTGTTCAGAGGAAGTGTACTTCGGAGGAAGTACACTTTCTGATTTCAAAATGTACTGAAAGCTATACTAATCAAAGCAGTATGGTACTGGCATAAAAACAGACACATAGATCAATGGGACATAGTAGAGAGCCCAGAAATAAACCCACATATATATGGTCAAATTATATTTGACAGGGAAGCCAAGAATACTCAATGAAGAAAGGATAGTTTCTTTAATAAATGGTGCTGGG
This sequence comes from Phocoena sinus, assembly GCF_008692025.1. Lineage (NCBI taxonomy): Eukaryota > Metazoa > Chordata > Mammalia > Artiodactyla > Phocoenidae > Phocoena > Phocoena sinus. Next base: position 87,844,207 of record NC_045774.1, on the reverse strand, counting down.
AAAACTGGATATTCATATGCAAAAGAATGAAATTGGACCCCTATCTTACACCATTAATGATTCTACACTCATTCCAATCACCAATGTGTGAGGTTTTTTTTTCCTTAAACCACCTGGCAATTCTCTGATCCCAACTGGGTGTCCTACAATTCGACTCAACTCTGATGCTATTTACCCAGATATAGCATCAGATTCCACAAGTTAAGCCACAAGACTGCCCCGACAAGACTGCTCCCACTTCTGGTGTCATTCACAAGTCCAAGTTGTTGCCTGTGTTTCTAAACTGGCTAGAAGTCACAATTTCCCACAGCCCCTCCTTGGGTTTGATTAATTTGCTCATAGAACTAAGGAACCAGTTTACTCACTAGATTACCAGTATGTTAGAAAGGATAACACATCCATTCCATCTTTATGGTTCTGAAGTGATTCAGGCACAGAGGAAAAGAAACCAAATAGTATAACAAAAGCCGTTCCTATTACTCTTTTTGCTCAGGTAATTCCAAGAGTTTTGGGAGCTGTGAGCCAGGAACTATAGTCCAAGACCAAAATATATATTTATTATAATTCACAGTATCACAGCACTCACAAAAATTAACTTAAAGGAATTAAGGATTTAAATGTAAGATCTAAAACTATAAAATTCCTGGAAGAAAACAGGGAAAAATCTCCTCAACATAGGTCTTGGCAAGAATTTTTTGGAAGGAACTAAAAGCAACAGAAGCAAAAATCAACAAGTAGAGCTACATCAAGCTAAAAAGCTTCTGTACAGCAAAGGAAACAATTAACACACTGAGAGACAACCTATGGAATGGGAGAAAAATTTTGCAAATCATATACATGATAAGGGGTTAATTTCCAAAGTATATTTAAAAACTCACATAACCCTATACAAAAAAAATAATAATAATTCAATTAAACAATGGGCAAAGGACTTAAATAGACATTTTCCCAAAGAGGACATACACATGGCCAACAAGTACATGAAAAAGAGTTCAGAATCACTAACCATCAGGGAAATGCAAATCAAAACCATAATGTGATATCAACCTCACATCTGTTAGGATGGCTATTATCAAAAAGATAAGAGATAACAAATGCTCTTGAGGATTTGGAGAAAAGAAAACCCTTGTGCATTGTCGGTAGGAATTTAAATTGCAGTCATTATGGAAAACAACACAGAATTTACTCAAAAAATTAAAAATACAACTACCATATGATCCAGCATATCCACTTCTGGATATATATCCAAAGAAAATAAAATCAGGATCTTTAAGAGCTATCTACATTCCCTTGGTCATTACAGCATTATTGACAACAGCAAAGACATGGAAACGACTTAAGTTTCCATCAATGGAAGAATGAATAAAGAAGATGTGTTATATATCAGCCATAAAAGAGAAGAAAATCTTCCATTTTGACAACATGGATGGACCTTCAGGACATTATGCACAGTAAAATAAGTCAAATATAGGAAGACAAATACACTATGATCTCACTTATATGTAGAAACTAAAAAACAGTTGAACTCATAGAAAGACAGAGCAAACTGTGATAGTCAGCACCTAGGGGATGGGGGAAATGAGATGTTGGTCAAAGCGTTAAAATCTTCCAGGTTCATGAGGAATAAGTGCCAGGGATCTAATATGCAGCATGGTAACTATGATTAACTCTGCTGTGTATTTTGAAGTTGCTTTGAAAGTAGATTTTAAATGTTCTCACTGCAATAACAACAAAATGACAATCCTGCAACATGAAGAATGTGTAAACTAACTCCACTGTGTAAATATATAGTGATATACACATGTACCAAATCATCACATTTTAACCTTAAACTTATACAATGTTGTATATCAGTAATATCACAATAAAGAGAGAAGAAAAATGATTTTAAAAGATTGAGAAAAATTAATTTAAAAAAGAGAGAGAGGGCTTCCCTGGTGGCGCAGTTGTTGAGAGTCTGCCTGCCAATACAGGGGACACGGGTTCGTGCCATGGTCCGGGAGGATCCCACATGCCACGGAGCGGCTGGGCCCATGAGCCATGGCCACTGAGCCTGCGCATCCGGAGCCTGTGCTCCGTGACGGGGGAGGCCACAGCAGTGAGAGGCCCGCGTACTGCAAAATAAGATAAAATAAAATAAATTAAAAAAATAAATAAGAGAGAGAAAGCAGCTCACATATTAACTAGAAATAGTTCAACAAGGAAACACACTTATTTGAAAGTCAACCCAGCTGGGCCAGTGACTCGCACAAAGGCTATTGCAGAGAAGCTGCAGTTTTGGTGAATCCAAAACTTTGGAAAAAGAATATTTCAATAATACAGTGAATGTTCATTTGGAGAATAATTCATTCAGGAAATTTTCTTTTGGCAAATTTTCTGAGTAAATTGGTCATTTAGTGAATTGTTTCAGTAGAACACAATTTGGTGATTTCCTGCTAATTGGCCAGGGGTAGAAAAAAGAATCAGGGTGCTGCTCAGTCAGAATTTAGCTTTGGTGGCACCTAGTGTCAAGCTGATTCTGTTGTGGAGAAAAATATAAAAAGTAAAGGTCACTACAAGTTATGGGAAGGGAATAAACCAGAAATAAATGTTAAAGAAGTTATTCAAAAGCTATTATTTTCCTCAAAAGTAAGTTTAAGTTTGAACAGAGCAGCTAGGAGTAGGCCTGGTAAGATCAATGTATTGTCTGGCTAAGCAATACACAACAAAATTTCTGGGTAAAATGTATGCTTTTAAACGTTCAGGAAGATTAAAAAAACAAAACAAAAAAACACATAGCTTAGATTATAGAGCTGAAGGTTTTGTTTGTATACTTTTCTGAATGAGAAAATGAAATTATTTTTATATTTGTCTCTACACATCATTATAATGCTCAGAAGAATCAACTGAAATGCATATTGGAGGCACTTTAAGTTGAACTCTTATATATGGGTGATTCCTTTGTTTTAATGATTAAGATGGTTAATTTGTTATTTTTTTAATTGAGATATAATTGACATACATTATATTACTTTTCAGGTGTATATCATAATGATCCAGGAAATTTCTTAATGTGATATTGTTTTACTGTTTTACTGCTGGTGATATTTTGTGTTTCTATTTATTTATTTTTCTTATTTCTCTGGATATACTGTTATTTTTAGCCATACTTAATTTTGTTTCTATATTAATTAACATTCCTTTGTATTTTTGAACAATATGATTTAGCATGGGATTGGTAAAATTCAAAAAATTCCACATAATAAATGATAAAATCTTACTGAGGTATTATTTTTTGTGTATTTTACTATGTTATATTTTGTTTATTAATGTGAAAGTATCAAACATAACATATACGTTGATCACATAGCTTTATCGATACAAAAACTGAGATCATCAAGATACATATAAGATAATTAACACTGACAATAAATCAATTCAGAGAATAATTAGGTAGCATTTGTTTGTCCTGTGTCCTGCCTTTTGTGACTGTAACATTTAGCATTTTCTTTCAGTTTTTAGTGAGAGTTTTAAGTCAACTTCATCCTTTCCTTTTAATCAGTGATTCTCATGTGATGTTAATTTAAGACTTTAGTGTGATTTCACATTATTGTCTCAGTGATACTCTTCCTAAATTAGTATGCTGTCCATTTCTTTCCACATTTATCTTTCCAGGGTATAATATTTAGTTTAAACTTTATTAAAGGAAGAATTTTATTGTTCTCAAAACCCTAGAAAACTCATATTTTCTGTGGATATGGTGCTCCAAATACCAGTACCAAAACGTTTATTTTTTTTCTACTTTCATATCTTCTTTACTTTATATTTTGTTGTCTATATTCCATTACTACAAGATGGCATACCATAGAAGACAAGAAAAATCTATGGATCCATGTGTGTACTTCAAAGGGTTGAAATAATTTCTAAAATCTTACATGTATTTTTGTGCATGTACATATTGGTAGGAACATTTTTTTTTCCCTTGGGGAGGGAGCTCATGGCTTTTGTTAGTCTTCTATGAGTATACAATTGAAAGATGGTTTAAAAAACCTACAGATTTTAAGTTATTTCAGAAATATTTAAGTTATTTATCACTTGGGCATATAAGCTACACCATCTAAACTTTGGTGCAAAGTGAACTTTTCATTTTCTTATTTCCTTCTTTTTTTCTTTCTTTCTTTTCATAGTATTTGCAAATATTATTAAACCACATGAACTAATGCTGGCCATGTTTACATTCAAAAAAATACAATACATGTTAAAATTTCCAACTATTTCTTCTTGAGTTTGGCTGACATTTCATATAAAATGTTGTTTTATATTTAATTTTTTGAAGTTGCTGTACATTTGACAGAGTGTTTAGTGGATTATTCATGTAAATGTAAAGCAAAAATTTACAAACATGTAATGGTTATTATTTTGGATCAATTATGGACAAGAAAGAACAGTTTATTTGTATATGTTTCTATGAGAGCATATTACTCTAAAATCAGGCACAATTTACCAAAATAATTATATTTTCCCTTTTGACTTAGTTGACAATAAAACTAATAAACTTCAAGCAGAGGCAAGGCCAGTCTCTCCAACTCTGGAGAACACAGGGCCTCTCTCTAAGTACTTGATTCAGAATAGGTGTTTATCTTTCATAAAGAATGACAACTCTTGACCAAAAATATTTTAAGGCAGAAAGTGTAATATAAAAAACTCCAAGTACTGCAAGTTTTATAAACGCTTTTTAAGTGATAACTTGCCAGGAAAAGGGGATGACAGCCATGTTCATTTTCTGTAGTTTTTAAAGAAGTTCAAACACACTATTACAGGACTGAAAAAGTAAACAATGCACACATTCATTTCATATTCTCCTGTGTTTGATAATATGAAATTAATAAAATTCTATTCCCTGTGAGCTTCTCTGTTCCAAATTAGTTTAATCTGTAATTACAAAGACATTATCATGTTTACAGGGGAAATAAATATTTGCTAAGTTATTTCAAAGTGCTATCAACTTCTACTCCTTATAATTTGTTCCAGATCTTACCTTTTGAGTTGTGAGATATGACATTTTGTAGAATTATGGAAAAGGGGAAGTATAGTCATTGTCCACTGTTTGTTTGCCTGTCTCCACTGTGAGAGTGGAGCTAGACACTGAGGCATTCTAAGAGCAACTGGAGGCAGAAAGCTCTGACGGTTGATGCCACCCTGCATTTCAATGCATGCTCTCCTTATTTTTGGGTGATTAGCTAGTTCTTTTTCAAATTTACATCCATTTAAAAATCCATATTGCCTCAGGATTGTGTTACTAGATATATTACACAAAATAGCAAGTCAAAAATACAAATACAAAGGAAAGCAACAAATATCAAAATTTATTCTAGGGAGAAAAAATTCCCATTTTGTAGATTGATAAGTGATCAATATAAAGCTATTGTATTATGATATTATTTAACTTAAATGTCTATTACTGAAAGTTTTAAAGGAGATAGAAACTGAATATTTTAAAGAAAATAACTTGACTGTCATTTGATTATTTGGCTAAGGATATTTGTAAACATTTTTATTATATGCATTAACTATAAATGAATGTAATAAAAGGATATCTTAAAAAATATAATATTGAATTATAACCAATTCCTGTTGCCAGATGAATTATAAATGAAATAAAATAATGTAAAATTATATAAAAATATATTTAAAAATAATAGTCAGTATAACCCTCCAAATAAAATAAATACCCATGAGTGTACACTGATACAAATTAATAATGATTACCTATATAAATAAGTACTGGTAAGTATGACCCTTACTTACAGAAAAATTCCAATAAATGAATATATAAGTAAGGAGAGAAGTAGAAAGATCAACACTGAAAAACTAATGTTGCCATAATTGCTATAGGCAAGATCCACTGATGAATGCTAAAATCAGTGGGTAAACTCTAGTGAGAAATGAGATATTTGCATAACCTAAAGCATCTCCCCTCAAACATTTATTATTTGCAGAAGCAACTTGGGAGGGACACTCTCTTAATCAAATGATCAAGATCAATATTGCCTGCAACATGATGCATTGATATCATGTTGCCACATATGATGTCATGAAAAAGGCATATCAGCTCACTGGTATTTTCCTGCAAATCTGTAACTTCATTGTAATCATGAAAAGTATCAAAAATATTGAGAGACATTCTAAAAAATACCTGGCCAGTATTTTTTAATAGTGTCCTGGCCATGATGTGCGAGGAAAGACTGAATGACTCACAGACTGAAGGAAACTAAAGTGACATGACAACTCAATGCAGTGTGGGATCCTGGATTAGACCCTTGAAATAAACCAGTTATGCAAGATAAAGAGGTCCTGGAGATCTATTGTTCAGCACAGTGTCCATAGCTAACAATGCTGTATTACCCTTAAAATGGACTTAGAGGGTAGATCTCATGTTGTGTTCTTACCACACATATGAATAAGAATAAGAATAATATGGATGGGATAAAACTTCATGAGATGATGGATATGTTTATATCCTAATGGTGGTGATGGTTTCATGAGCATATATTATGTAAGAACCTTTGAATTGTATACATTTAGTATTGTATGTACACCTTTTTACATGTCAATCTAGCTCAATAACATGGTCTGTAAAAAAATCTGGGGAGGGCTTCCCTGGTGGCGCAGTGGTTGAGAGTCCGCCTGCCGATGCAGGGAACACGGGTTCGTGCCCCGGTCCGGGAGGATCCCACATGCCGCGGAGCGGCTAGGCCCGTGAGCCATGGCCGCTGAGCCTGCGCGTCCGGAGCCTGTGCTCCGCAACGGGAGAGGCCACAACAGTGAGAGGCCCACGTACTGAAAAAAAAAAAAAAAAATCTGGGGAGATCTGAATAAAGTATGTAGTTTACTTGATAGTATTGTGCCAATATTAATTTCCTCATTTCGTTTATTAACCATGGTTATGCAAGAGTTTAACATTAGAGGAAATTGAGTGAAGGATATTTGAAACTGTCTGTGGTAACTTTGTGCTACCTTCTGTAAGGTTAACATTATTTCAAAATAAAGAATATTCAAAATTATTGTTTTTTAAATGTGAATTTTAAGTGGTTTCACTGACACCCTCTTCTTATATTACACCTGGGAAAGACACCCCTACTCTATATTTCTCTGTCCTGTCTTGTTTACTCCATCATAGTACTTATAATGATTGTTATATGTCTTCTTCATGGTGGTATATAGTGTCTTGCACAGTTACTGATTCACAAAAGCACACAATATTTATATAATTAATTTATATATATATGAGTATCTGAAATCCATTTTTAAGTATTTAGGAAAAGCACATATTAGGCTTATAACATTCTACGGTATACTTAATATCCAAATCCGTCTATTTGGTTCAAATAAATGAAAGAATTATATCAAAATCAAAATGCTTCAATTAGATTACTAAATTGGCTCAAATTAATTCCCCATACAGTATTTTATTAATACATAGAAAACAATTTGAGAAAGTTTTTCTTTGTAATTTGGTAAAGTAGGACCTTTAATTTTTCCCAGACTCCAGTAATTTTATTGAAGAATTATGTTACAAACTTTGCATCTTAAACTTATTCAGTCTTGTTTCAACAGTATAATAAACTTCTATACATATACTTTTCCCTCCCAATTCCAGGAAAACTAATCAAAATCTTTTAATATAAATCCTGAATCTTCTAGGCACTTCTAACTCATTATATTGTAACATACCAATAATGCAATCATTTAAATTATTTCTAAACCTACTAAATACTATTGTGATTACTTTTAAATAAGCCACATGGCAGTGTACCAATCATCCTGAGAAATGGAATTTCATTAGTTTCAGTGAATGAAATTGCTTAACAGAGGACTCATTCTTACCTCAAAGGGAATCTCAGGAAGTAGATATAGAAATGCCCATAGGTTCCAGTAGTAGTCATAAAAACGTATGTGATTATACCAAAATATTGAAGTAGTTTTATAAATATTAAATAATAAACTTCACCACACTCTCTGGAGATTTGCTTTATACGTTTTTAAGTACAAACAATTTCCTCATCTTTTCTGCCAGACATTTCTATGTTTGTGAACTAGAGTTCACTCATATATTGTTATGTTATTCATATTCATTCTCTATGGTATATATCTTGTTTATTTATAGTAGAAATAGACTTCCATGTAATGTAAAGAGTCTAGTGTATGGAAAAAAATGCTTCATTTTAATTTGTGGGAAATATACAGAAGATAATTTAAAGTGATAATAATTTTTCAGTATTTATTAAATACACTATAAGATGATAGTGAAGATAATGATGACGGTCTTGAGAAAGATGATAATGTGTATTTTGCACAACACCCTGTTTTGGAAAATTTTCACCTTAGATAATGCTGTCGTAATTCTCTAGCACAGAATGTATATTCAATAAATATTTGCTGTTGAACCATTGATTCTGTTGGGCAGAAAAGAACATTTTTGGCTTTTCAAATTAATATTGGCTTTATGGAATTACTGATTATGCTAATTGGATCAAATCCTAGAAGAATTTGTTAAAAGATGATTCTTTTTGGTTTTTTTGGTGGTTCTTTTTTTACTGAAGTATAGTTGATTGAGTTACAATGTTGTGTTATTTTCTCATGTACAGCAAAGTGATTCAGTTACATATTATATATATATATATATATATATATATATATATATATTCTTTCCCTTATAGCTTATTACAAAATATAGAGTATAGTTCCCTGTGCTATACAGTGTGTCCTAGTTGGCTATCTATCTTACATATAGTAGTGTGTATATGTTAATCCCATCCCCCTAAAAGATGATTCTTGATGAAAGATACAAATCTCAATGCTAGAATCTGTGGTTAAGAATGCTAGAATCTGTGGTTAAGACTGCCGATATGAATTTAGTACTGGCTTTCATCATCTCATGACAGGGAAATGTATTCAATAATATCTTCATGCTGGAAAGAATTATCTGTATGACAAAGACCATAAATATGATCAAAGCAGGAAAGTGTTCTGAACTGGAGTCTTTTATTACTGAAACTAATTACTGTTACTATGTTCAGGACTTTACTTTCTTCTTAATGAAAGAAACTATTAATTAAATACCTATTTTTTATGAGGAATCGTATAAGGACTTTTGAATATTCTATCAACAGGTTGAGAAAGAGATTTTATTTTATGTGAAACACTCAGGGCCTAGAAAAGCCATGTCAACACTACGTCCCATCTGAGGTTAGCTACCTCAATATTTTCTAAAGATATCAAGATATTTTGTACCTTTAGAAACAGGTCATATACACTTAAAAATATACCCAGTAAAATTTCCAGATACTGTGATCATTGAATTTAACTGTCTATTCCTTTATAAAAGCTTCCCCAATATATTTTCCACTTTGACAAAATGTACCAGCATTAAAAAAAAAAAAAAGCTGTGTAACTTTAAAGCATGAGAATACTAATAAAACAAAGTTTAATAAACGTGATGAAGAAGAGAGGGTTCAAGGAGAGTGTATGGCTGTGGATATTGCTAGAAAGCAAAGATCAAAAACAAAGATTATGTAAAAGCAAACTTGTAAGAGTAAGGTTATAAATTCTGATCCATCATGTCTTTATCACAGATTGTGGTCAATTTCTGTGCCACAGCAGTCTCCTGTAATTCTGCCTTCATCTCCTCTCCTCAGGAGCAGAGTCCAGGAGAAACACAGAGGAGAAAAGAGTAAGTTTAATTCCCTTTGTCTCATTACAATGTGATGAGGCAGCATGATTCAGTGCAAAGATCACAAGCTTTGGAATCAGATACATCTGTCCCTGAATTTTAAGTCACTTCCTTAAATGAAAAGTCTTAACTATAAGTTTCAGAATGATATTGCAAACTATTCTAATCATGAAAACATGCAAATTAACATTGAGGATAAATTTATGGAAAGGACACTGGAGTATTTCAAAGAACTAGAAATTATTGATCAATAAAGAATCAAGAAGTGAAGGAAAAAAGAGCAGATAGAATTTGTAAACCTTCATTCATGCACCTGACATTGATCTAAACTAAGTCTTACTCCTCACAAATTGTTGAACAAGAGAACATAATTGGTTCTACTTGTTTTACACTTACCTATTCATCCATACTTCAGTGGGCATGTTCATAAATGGTTTCTAGTATCGTAGCAAAGGAGGTCTTTCTACAAAGGAGTACAGAGTCTTGCAAACAGTCTAACAGAAGCCCACTACATTTGACTTATTAGCCTCTCAGCAAAATGGTCTCATTTTATGTGTATAAGGATCTAAAGAGGACCTCACTTAACATGATCCAGCTATTTTACCTGTTAGATTAATTTGGTAATGATTAACAGTTTGTTTCTGCCTCCCTGTATCCATGTCCCTGTGTGCTATGAGTTTGACATTCTTGCCTTTTAAAGGTGAACTCTGATTTTCCAATACTTGAATATGGAATCAGACTTTGATTTGATTTTGCAATTTGCAAATAGTAGATATGATACACACTGGTACTCGAAGTGCTCTTTTGCACTGGGACGTGACTTCTCTTGAAGATGGAAACATTATTCTCCAGTGTGAACAAGTCTGGGCTAGGAGGATGCAAGAGATCTTCTTAGATATGTCAGCTCCCAAACCCTCAGACATGTGAGTGAGGTAACTTAGACCATCTGGCCTCAGTTGACTTGGGTCAGGCACGAAGAACTGTTAAAATCTATGAATCATGAGAAAATAATAAATGCTTGTGTTTTAACTTGCTTAGTGTTAGGGTACTTTGTTATGTAGTGTAAGTTGACTGATAGAAAAATTATAAGTGTGGTGCTGCATAACAAAAATTCTAAAACATTTGGAAAGGGTAGTTGGTGGAAGCTTGAAAAGCAGTGAGTAAACTCTTAGAAAAGTTTAGAAAATGATGTGAAATCTGTTAGTAGATGCTGGAAAATTAGTGAGGAAACTGCTATAGCAGGCTAAAAATACAATGTCTCACATTGCATAATGATGAAACAATTTAAAAATTCTCACTGTTGGTAACATGGAAGGTGGAAAAGCATTTCTAATGGACTTAGGGATCTGGCTAATGCTATTTCTAGGCATCATGTTGAAATTTTCAGTTGTCCTCTGTGTGATGCACATAAGGTATGGGAAGAGAGGGATGGACTAAAGAACACAGTTAAGCTGACTTTAGAGGAGATATACAGGAGCCAGTGTTTGCCTACTTGGAGAGTAAAACTCTTTCCTGTGTTCATTGTTTTGAAAGCAAAATATTCTTAAAGTAAGGAATCATGAGATAAAGATCAAATAAAGGGATTAGTTCCAGGTCCTTTTAAAAATACCTTTAGAAGATTTAGAGGAGTGTGTTGTAGACCTTCTAAGCAGGAGCTTAGAAGAAAGAGCTTCTGAGAATTTAAGTGTTGTCCCATAGCAATGTGGTGCATAGATAAATATATACATTTATTATATATACATATTTTATATGTATATACATGTACTATGAATTATTTAGAGAAAAAAAGAGAAGAGATAAATGATAGACAAGATAGATGATAGAAAGTTAGATCACAGAGCTATAAAAATTTTCAATTTTTGAGGGAGGAAATTAAAATGGAAAAAGGATGGTGATTAAATCTTAGGATAATTCTAGAGGAAGTTACTAAATACAAAGTGTATTTCAGTTATCTTTTACTACATAGCAAATTACTCTAAAGCTTAGAAATTTAAAACAACCATTTAACTTAGTTCTGCATTTTGTGGGATAGGGATTTATGGAGAGTTGACTGGAATTTCTCACTTGCAATCCCACGCTGTATCATGGGAGGGATTGACAACATATGTGTGGGTCTATTTCAAGACTCTATTGTGCTCCAGTGACCATTAATCAAATCTTTACACAAATATCACATTGTCTTGTTTAAAGTCTTATTGAAACTGCTTTTTCTTAAAATCAGAAAGTGTAAATCATCTAATTTTGTTGTTTTCACAATTGTGTTGGCATTTCTGTATGGATATTTAAATCAACATGTCAATTTCTATAAAAAAAGCCTTTGCAATTTTGATTGAGATTGTGTCAAATTCATATACCACTTTTTAGAGAACAATATTGAGTCTAATCAATTAATGCACTATTTCTCGATTTATTTAGATCTGAAAATTTGTCTCAGCAAGAGTCTGCAATAGTCTGCATGCTTCAGTGAATAGAGAGTGCACATATTTGTTCAGCTTTATCTCTAAGTATTTCATATTTTAATACTTCCTAAATATTTTAATTTCTGATTATGTACTGCTAGCATGTAAAACTACAGTTAAATTTTTATATTGTCCTAATTTATTGCAACTTCGTTAAATGCACATTTATTAGCTTTAATAACTGCTTTGAAGATTCTGTAGGATTTTCAACAAGAATTATCTCCACAGAGACAGTTTTAATTTTTCCTTTTTTTTTTTTCTTTTTGCGGTACACGGGCCTCTCACTGTTGTGGCCTCTCCCATTGCAGAGCACAGGCTCCGGACCCGCAGGCTCAGTGGCCATGGCTCACGGGCCCAGCCGCTCCGTGGCATGTGGGATCTTCCCGGACCAGGGCACGAACCCATGTCCCCTGCATCAGCAGGTGGACTCTCAACCACTGCGCCACCAGGGAAGCCCCTAATTTTCCCTTTTTAATCTAGATATTTTGCTTCTTTTCCTTGATCTATTGCACTAGTTAGACCCTCTGGGACAGTGTTAAATAGAAGCAGTGAAAGGGGATATTCTTGCCTTGCACCTAATATTAGACAGAAGCATTGAATCTTTCACCATTAAATATCTCGTTAGTTATTTATTTTACATAAATGCACATGAAAACAAAGGAATCATGTTCTATTACTAATTTGTTGTCATTTTTAGTATTTTGTCAACTATTTTTGCATTTTTCAGCAGTATGTTTTTTGTTTTCAGGCTGTTTATGTAATGAATTATATTGATTGGATTTCAAATGTTAAACTGATTTTGCATTATAGGGATGAACTCCGCTTGGTTAAAACTTATTGTACTTTTTTTTATATTGTTAGGTTCAATTGGCTAGAATTTTGTAAAAATATTTATATTTATGTTCATGATGGATTTCTTTTTTTCCTTTTCTTGTCATGCCATTGTCTTATTTTGGTATTAAGGTAATTTTGGTTTTGTAAAATGAGTGTGGAAGCATTTTCTCCTCTTTAAATTTCTGGAAGTGTTTGTGCAGAATTAGCATTATTTTATCCTTATGGACTTGATTGTGTTTACTCATGAAGCCATCTGGCCCTGACATTTTTTTGTGTGTGAATAGTTTAACTAAAAATTCTGTTCCTTTAATAGGTGTATTTCTGTTTAGGTCATCTGTTTCTTATTAAGTTGGCTTTGGTAGTTTTAGTCTTTCAGAGGATTTGCTTATTTTATCTAAGTTGTTGAATTTATTGACATAATATTGAACATAGTATTTTCCATCTATTTAGTATCCATAGACTGTTTTAAAACCATCTCTATTTCCTATGGCTGGTAATCTATGTATCATTCTTTCTTTTTTTAAACTTTTTTAAATTGCAGTATAGTTGATTTTCAATGTTGTATTAATTGTTTCAGGTGTAGAACAAATTGATTCGGTTATATATGTATATATATATATATTTTTTTTTCTGATTCTTTTCCCTTATAGGTTATTACAAAACATTGAGTATATTTTCCTGTGCTATACAGTAAGCCCTTGTTGGTTATCTATTATATATATAGTAGTGTGTATATGTTAATCATTCTTTTTTGATCACTCTAGCTAGAGGTTTGTCAGTATTATTGTTCTTCCCTAAGAACTATCTGTTGGTTTCTTTAATTTTCTACTTAAGCTCCACTCTCATCTTCATTATTTCTTGCCTTGTCCCTACTTTGACACTTTAAAATGTTTCATTATGTTCTGACTTAAATTAGTTCGAATGAGAAATCTACCACTATTCTTATTTTTGTTTTGCTGTATCTAATGTATTTTACTTATTCTGGCTGATGTGAAAATTTCCTTTTATCACTGCTTTTTAAAAATTTGACAATTATGTGTCATGATGTAGTTTTCTTCAAGTTTGTTGTGTTTGCAATGCAATAAGAATCTTGGATTTGTGGGTTTATTTCTTTCATCAAATTTTCAAAACTGCAGTTGTTTCTTCAAATATTTCTTCTATCACTCTCTTTTGTTTTGCTGACTTCACTCACATATATGTATAACTTTCTGATGTTTCCTTAAATCACTGATACTTTGTTCCTTTCTTTTCCCAATCTTTTTTTCCCCTATGTTTCATTTTGGATACTTTCCAAAACACTCTTTCCTGCTGCACTACTTAATCTGCTGTTAATCCAATCCAATGTATTTTTTTAATATCATATATTATAGTTTTAATCTCTAGAAGTTAATTTTGGCCTTTTTTCTAAATTTACAATATACTGTAATCTATTTAGGTTCAGTCTTCGGACTTTTAAAGTATATGGAGTATAACCTTAATATAAAAATATTCTCATGTACTGATTCCCATTTCTGGGTTGGTATTGATATTTTTTTACTAATCATTAAAGTTTGTATTATTTTGCTTAATGCTAAGAAAAGCTTATATGATTATTTAATATAATTTTATTTTCCCCAAATCAAACATAGATAGAATTCTATCAAAAGATACTGTACTGTCTTCCCTGGTGGTGCAGCGGTTGAGAATCTGCCTGCCAATGCAGGGGACACGGGTTCGAGCCCTGGTCTGGGAAGATCCCACATTCCGCAGAGCAACTAGACCCATGAGCCACAACTACTGAGCCTGTGCTCCGCAACAAGAGAGGCCGCGATAGTGAGAGGCCCGAGCACTGCGATGAAGAGTGGCTTCCACTTGCTGCAACTAGAGAAAGCTCTCACACGGAAACAAAGACCCAACACAGCCAAAAGTAAAAATAAATTAATAAAAAAAAAAAGATACTTTACCTTAGCAATGATTTCTGAGGACTTTTTCCCCTTTAGCAAAATAATATAGTCAATTTTCTTTAAGAACACATTAGTAATTATGTTATTTAATGTTATATATTGCTACTAACTTATAGTTAATTTGTAAACCTTTATTATTTTGTAAATTATTAGTAGGAAACATTATATATATTAAATTTTTCAATATTTTCTGAAATCGGGACAGAGTGTCCTTACAATAAAATTTGGGGACAGATAATAAGATAATAAAGAAAATAGCAATCCCCAGAATGAAACTTTGATTTGTATCTCCAAAATTAATCAAAAATAGTGAAATTTTATGTTAACATCTTTTTTATTTGCCATGTACTCATAACTATCACTACAGTTATAACTGATCTAATTGACTAGATCAATATTTTAATCATTTCCACAACTATTTTTATGGATAACATCCAATAATCTCAGTCAAAATGTACTTAAATACCATAAAGACCTATTAACAACCCAGATACTGGTTCTATGCTGAGATGCCTTATGTACATTGGTTTAACATTTTTAGAAGAAATAATCAGTTTTCCCAGGTTTCATCTCCATTTTTTTTTTTTTTTACTCTGCATTGTCAAGGAGATGAACTCTCTAACTCCCTTGATTGTGGTTATTATTTCTTTTCTTGGAAAATGTTAGATTTACTCAAAATATGTTTTAATGACAGTTTTTGTCATCATCACTTTATTAAAGTTGCCTGCACTAAAAATGTTGTGACTTCCTACTGCAAAGTGAGTGAAACTCCTACAAACCAGGAAGGCACAGAAAAGTGGGATGCTGTTTCTACATTTGAATTTCTATATATATTTTAAATTCCTTCATTTCAGAAGCTTGTTTTGTTTTGGCTTCCCATGATCCCTGGCCTTTGCCCAGAAGACCACAGAATGCACAGTCAGCTTTATGACATTTTCACTACTTCTTTAATGTCATGTCCCATGGCTCCTTTTCTTTATTTTCCAGAGAAGAAAAATTACATTCATGATGTCCTTTTATTTAGATGATTTCTTCATAGACTATTTCTGGGCTCCACCTATTTCTTTGTAGCAGTGTTCTTCAAAGTGTGATCCAAGATCCCAGTGAATCCTCAAAACCCTTTCTGTAGATCTGCAAGATCAAACTATTTTCATAAAAGAAAGATGTCATTTTTATTTTTAATTTTTTGCCTCAGTCGTTCACTGGCTATACAATGTGCGACATTATAGCAGATTGTATGCATTATCAGATATGAGAATTCAACTATTTTTCTAAGTCACACATTAAATAAATCTGTGAAAATGTAAAACAATAAGAAAATCTAACCATCTCACTATCTCTCTAATATTTTATTTGCTTAGAAGTAGAGTTAGTTTTTCATAAAGACTACATTATTTGTGTGCACAGATAAAGGACTTATTACTGTTCTTTTAAAATGATTTAATTTATGACAAAGTAAATATCTGTTTTAATTTCTATTGTGGTAAACTTCCGTAGATATAACCAGTGATGTGTTTGAATGGGCTTCCACAGGCTTTTGTGAGATAATTGTGCACACCTCTTTCCAATTGTATGATCAGTGACATTTTATTCATAGCTTGAAATTGAATATAGTGGAAGTATTAGCCCCACAGAAGTCAGAAAACGCTATAAATCAAGGTTTGTTCACACAGTCCCCATCCCCAATCATCACACTTTTGAATAAATATTTGCCACTTCATTGGCTGTAACCCACAAAATCCTGAGACCAAAATTTTGGGTTTCTGAGACCAAAAAGTTTGAGAACCATGGCTCCAGACCACCCTTCAAGGCATTGCTACCCTAAGTCAGTTTGGAAAGTAATAAATGTTTTATTAACAAAATCTTCTGATTTCCAACTTCCAAACCTCTTTGGCAAATATAAGTGTGCATTGGTCTAATTTTACCTCAAATCTACACATATCAAATTGATCATATGCTGGAGAAGTTTGGCTGCTAAAATTACAGATCTTTCAATAATAGTTTTGGGTGTTTAATTCTTGATAGAAAAAAAAACATAAAACTATTACATATCACTTATTTTAAAAAGGAAAACATATTTTGTTGAATCTTTTCAGAGAATATGAAGATTCTATTTTATTTGGGAAGTTGTAGATTTGGTCAATGTTTGTCAAAGTCAGGAATGGATCTAGTTATACTCATGTATTATCATTTTTTTTTTCTTTTTTTTTTTTTTCTTTTTTTGCCGTATGCGGGCCTCTCACTGTTGTGGCCTCTCCTGTTGCGGAGCGCAGGCTCCAGACACACAGGCTCAGCGACCATGGCTCACGGGCTCAGCTGCTCCGAGGCATGTGGGATCCTCCCAGACCGGGGCATGAACCCTTGTCCCCTGCATCGGCAGGCAGACTCTCTACCACTGTGCCACCAGGGAAGCCTCATTTTTAAAATGAGTATTTTGAAGTATAGAAACGTTATATTTTGAGGATGCTGAGTTAACATGAATTTTAAAATGGCAAGTTAAGGTTTACAACACTTTCCCTAATAAAACTCATTTTTCATAGGATGACAGGGGAGGAAATTGAAATCTGCTGCTCATTTTATAGCTGAGCAAACTTCTAAGAGGTAAACTTATTCACTTATTTCACATGATTCCCTTTGTAAATAACTTGTTTAGAGCCTATGGGATTTAGCAATCTGTATCAATGAATATACATCCCTTGTGAAGTGATATAGTTTATTATGACCCACTTACATATTGCTTACTTTTAAACTCTGTTTACACCACTTTTCTCTTACAGCTCATTCAGTTTATTTTTTAGCTGCTGATAAATACCTGGACAAAATTGTTCTTCCAAATACTGATTATCAAGTATCAGACACATGAATTATCCTTAATTGCTTTATAAATATATCTCACTGTGACAAAAAAATATTGATAATCTTTGTAATCTAGTCCTTTATCTTTACCTTTTATTTTCCTATGAGAACTAATTTAAATTGCAATATATTGGATTTAGAATAATATGAAATTCCCATTTTTGTAAGTCAAAATAATGCTTTAGAAAAATTTTAACCTTAATGTATATATATATATATACAAAAATATATTCATACACATATGCATATACAAATATATGTATAATACAAATTTGTATTAAGATTATTAAAAAAATCCATTGGCTTACTTGCTTTTCACTACAAATTTTCAAAAATAACATGTTTGCTAAATCAGACTGTAATGTGATTTCAGCAATACTATGTTTTGTTGATGGTATTTAAATTATTTTTTAAGAAATAGGAAAATCACTGAGAATAATACAAGTGTACCACAATTTTTTACAAGTGGTTTACATTTTAACTGAGTCAAATTTCAATCTCCATTTTATTAATTGATTCACACTTTCAGAAATAAATATTGTAATAATCAAAAATTTTTCTTGAATCAGCATACAGCTGTGCTTATTTCTCAGCATACTTATTTTTATCACAGTTTTACTGTCATTATTATTTATACTACATTGATTGAAGCCTCCATCCTGCAACATTATTGCCGCCAGTTACACCGACACTTCAGTTTACTAATTAGTCTGCTCAATCCATCCATCTCCTTCTCACCCTTCTGTCCAATGCTATTTTGTGGAGTGCACATAAGTGATCTCTTTACATTACAGACTATACATCATAGTGTTACTTTCTGTCATTGTTAATAATGCTGCTGAGTAAAAGGACACCAACAAATCTACTAAAATTATTGATCATAGAGTTATCTGATTTTTCTAACTTCAAATAATAAAAAATGTCAGTAATTCTACATTTGAGTTTGTGTTTCAGTATTTTCCAAGTGTATAATAAAATGTACAATCCTTACAGATCATTTTTTTTAAAAGTATAGGTTCAGGTCCAGGCTCCTTCAAAGTGTATGGTCTTGGACAAATTAAGCTCTATAAATTAGAGCAACTCTTCTTACAGTTGAACTCAATAATGCAACTGATTTCACCGTATTTAATTTAAATAATGTATTATTTAAATAATAATTTAAATAATACATAATTTAAATAATGTATTATTTAAATAATAGGTTCTCCTTAGTCCTGTTCATCTTTACTGTCTAGATTGGCACATTTCAAGTTCAAAATATATTATTATTTATTTTTATTAAAAATGTGACAAAAACAACACAATTTTTTAGTCCGCATAGTAAAATGTAATACCTGTAGCTCTTATTCTATGATTTGAAAAGTTATTTGATAAAACATCTAAGGAAAATTTCTTTACTAAATTAGGAATTTAGAATTTTCTTTATTAAATTAGAAAATAAAATAAATGAAGTTAACAGTATGTCTAATCTTTATGCATTCATTAATTTATTAATTTCAATAACATTTATTGGGTTCCTACCATGTGTCAGAAGTTACACAGATGAAGACTAAGGAATGGCTATGACCTTAAGTTCTACTGGGACATTTATAGTATAGCAAGGTAACACATTTCTTCTAATAAAACTTCTCCATGTTAATCAGAAATGGCAATTTGTACAATAGGAATGATTGTCATATGGAATAAGAATCACCTGCAGCGATTCTACATTAATTAATAAATTCTGAACTACTATCCTACAAATGAATTTGTACTTAAAATACCTTGTTTTTCTTTTAGTAACATCATGATTCAAGATAACCACCCAGAAAATGTATGCATCAAATTAAAGAACACTCAACATACTGTCCACTATACTTTAGTGTACCTTGCATCAACTGTATCAGTCAGCTGCTAAGTCTCACTAATTCATTTTACAAATGGGGAAATTGAGGTAAATAGAGAAAGAAAGGAAGAAAATGTGGATTAGTGCTAAGGTGAAAAAAGAAAGCAATACATATTTTAAAATAAAATGAAAAAAGCAAATCAGAATGATGGGATATGTTGAGGAGTATCTTTAACTCAACTTTGAGGATCCGAGGACTAGAAAGAGATATGAGGTGAACACAGTTTTCCTACTGCGAAAGAAACTTCTAGGACTTCAGTCATAAGAAGGAAACATTCCTTTTCAAAAAGATGGATGGAAAGACACACTGAAATGCTATTTAAACACAGGTAGATTTAAATGTGTTGTACAGAATATGCACACAAATATTTTGAAGGAAGATTACAAAGAAAGGAACAATTACATCTAAATGTTAGTTCAAAGGGAATTGTATATGATAGCTGTCCTGTTTTTCCTTTGTGTGGGCATCTACACATTTATTTTTCTTCTTTCTCAGGCTGTCAGTATTTAATGTTCTCAGAGACTTGAAATTATCCTGTTATCAAGACAAACTGATTTATTTTTTAAAGGACATTTTAGAAGATGAAAACCTTTTTATATTTTATTTCCTTAATTTAATCAAAAGGGAGACAATGTTTATTTCTCTCCTTTCTTACTTCTAATAATACACTTCACTGTCTTTTTCTTTTTCACCCCTTAGGATCTTGGGGGGAAATTAACAATAGCCAACAGCAACATATTCCATCTTTGTAAGAGATATGCTTTGGCTCTAATGCCCTTTGAACTCTGGGAAAAAAGGCAGTGTTATTCTGGCTTTACCTACCACATGGCATTCTTCTGACTATATTTGAATATAGAAATCCATAAAGCATTTTTTTTTTGCCAACCATATATTAATTAACTTATTTTTGTTTTTATACAATTTTTAAAGGTTACTTTCCATTTACCCTTTTTACAAAATATTAGCTATATTCTCCGTGTTATACAGTACATACTTGAGCCCACCTTACATCCAATAGTTTGTACCTCTCACTCCCCAACCCCTATATTGCCCCTCTCCCACACTGGTAACCACTACTTTGTTCTCTGTGTCTGTGAATTTTCTTCTTTTTGTTATATTTACTAGTTTGTTGTTTGTTTTAAACTCCATACATAAGTGATGTCATACAGTATTTGTCTTTCTCTGTCTAGCTTAATTCACTTAGAATAATGCCCTCCAAGATAATCTATGTTGCTACAAATGACAAAATTTCATTCTTTTCTATGGCTGAGTAGTTTTCCATTGCATATATATATATATATATCCATTCATCTGTTGATGGACATTTAGATTGTTTCCACATCTTGGCAATTGTAAATAATGCTGCTATGAACATTGGGGTGTATGTGTCTCTTTGAATTAGTGTTTTTGTTTCTTTTGGATATATACAATGGAGTGGAATTGCTGGGTCATATGATAGTTCTATTTTGAGTTTTTTTAGAAAACTCCCTACTGTTTTCCACAGTGGCCGCACAAATTTACATACCCACCAGCAGTGTACAAGGGTTCCCTTTTCTCCACATCTTTGCCAACATTCATTATTTGTGTTCTTTTTGATAATAGCCATTGTGACAGGTGTGAGATGATATCTCATTGTGGTTTTAGCATTTCCCTGATGATTAGCCATGTTGAACATCTTTTCATGTGTCCTTTGGCCATCTGCATTTCCTCTTTGGAAAAATGTCTATTCAGTTCTATACAGTATGACTGAAAGCACATGATAGAAAGAAAAACTTCCCTGAATTGACTAACATTTTTACATGATCACATAAACAGCATTGTCATGCACCTAAAAAAAGAAGGCAGAAAACAGCATTGTTACTTAAAATGAAAGGAGATCAATGTTTGGTAAGCATATACACAATAAAAATCTAGCATTAACTACACAGAACTCCAAGAGATTTCTGACAAAGGAATGTCTCAGGTCCATTTCTAAGTGGGAATGGAGGGAAATATATGCTTATATATTGCATTAGGGTCATGTTTAGTGCACATAGTATTTACTATGTTTTATGGTTTTTTATTTTTATTAATTTTCTAACTGCAATAAATAAGTTACTTGAAGTCAGATTTGGAGAACATTCAACTTCCCTTGTAATCTTCAGTGCCATTTAGTATATAGCTCTACGTGTCCTAAGTCTAGTCACTCTGAATTAAGAATGTGTAAAAAGCTCTGGTGTTATAGTGAGTGGGGCAAGAAATGACATTTGCTAACATAACACAGAGAGCAACTTAATTTCAGTGATCTGAACAGATGGAAGCTTCTCTCCCTAACAAAGTGTCAGAGGGGCATGTAAAACCTTTCTCCATAGCACACAGGTCAAGGAAGAAAGATGGAATACTGAGTAATCTGGGCAAAGCACAGAAGAAAAGTCATTCTGGATAGAATGGAACTTATGTCAGGCAAACATACAAAAATAACAAAGAAATGAAATTACTTATGTTCCAGAGTTGGATAGATCTCTATATATTAGCACAGTGGGAACAGAGTTGCATAGACTAAAAATCCATAAGTATGAAATCAAATTCAAAAAGCTGTCCAAGGAATATATTCTATTGCAGGCTGCATGAAACATGGAAGAATATGGAGTGTAAAAAGCAAAACATAGTGAAGGACGACTAATTTGAATGACTATACTTCCTCTGAAAAAGTCCTTAGGCAAAAGAATCTCTAATTATCTAGTAAAATCTGGAAGTAAGTAGCTGAATGAAACTTACAATATTTACAGTTTTATATACATACATGTTTATATGCCCCATATCCACAGGGATAATTTAATAGTTTCAAATTAACACTTAAATAACAATATTTTATATTTACTTTTCATTTTGGAAAAAAAAACATACCTAAAATTAACTCAAATATGATTCTGGGAAATGTAAAAGATGATTCCTTAACAAGAGTTATTACTCTCTGAATATTCTACATGTATACTTTGTATTAAAAGACATGAAAAATACATTTAATCAAGTAAACAGTGGAAAATGTGTTTACTGAGTCAATAGATAAATGAATAAAACATACATATTTTGACATAATAGAAAGATCATTGCATTGATTTCATTTATTTCACAAATACTTGTTGAGTTCTCATTTATACACTTAAAAAAATCACCCTCAGTATTTCTCTTCAAGGTAAAGTGAACATTTTAATAATGAATGTAAAAGTAATAATTGCTCAAAGGAAACTCTGGCAAAAGGGAAAACTTTTAAAAAGAGGTGCTTGGGGCACCTCACTATTGTTACATGATTTTATAGAGAAGCTTACATTTCCTCATATTGGAGACAGAAATTTCTACCTCTTTTTCTAAAAATATATTGATCGATGATTTTTAATGTATTTGAATCATTTGTTAAAAATATGAATATACTATACCTTTTTTTTCAGAAATAATATTGATGTTTAAATGGATGGAAATTTGCCAGCTAAATTATAACATAAATTTTCCATTTTGCTACATATGATTGAAAAAATTTATTATGACATTTACAGCTAACAGTGTTTCTTTGTATGACCTATATAACTTTTTCAACTATAACATCCATTAAAACTATGTATTTAAGTCAACTGAATAAAAATTATTGTGCTCAATATAATTATTATTCCAGCTACAAATATTTGCTTATATGAGCAAAGACAGGAATCTTGAATTATAAATGTATTTTGCAAGCACATTTATTATTTATTCTTTTCTCTATATTTAATTTTTAGTTATAAATTAAAATTAACTTTTTGAATAGAGTAAGGAAACAGACTTTGGAGACTACAGGAGTAATATGTAACCCAAATCTTTTTACGGGACAAATCCATGTAAATTGTATATTAACTTATATGATGAAAAAGTGAATGCTTTTGACAAGAAAATATTCTACATTCCTATGATAAACTAATTGAGGAAATTGACTAAAGAGGCCAAATAAAATGCTTCAAGGACACTGTCAGCCAGCCTGAAACCATGGGATGCTGGGGCAGACAGCTGGGAAACAATGGTACCTGACAGTACCAGCTGGCATCTAACAACCAGAGAAAGAACAGTTCATACACTCTAAGAAACAAACAAACTGAAAGTATTAACAGAAAGGGCAAAGGAAAGGCATGTAAAGCAAGGTCTGGCCTTTAATGGAGTCTCACTTAGCAAAATCAGTACACAAAACACAAGGAAAGATTACAAATTGCATAGCTTCAGTTTTTGCCTTTTAAACTCAATTTAAAGAAGAAATCTGTTACCTATAATTACTGTTTTAATTTAACTTGCAGTAGGAGAAAAGTTATTAATAGCTTATTAGAAATATTATTCAAGTAGCAGTAAAAATATAATTTAAATAAAACTTTCCTTTATTTACTTTTCATAAAAATATAGATCAATTTCCTATAGTGGTCAAATAAAATACTGTTTTATAGAAATTCATTTTGAAATACAGATCAATTTCCTATAGTGGTCAAATACAATACTGTTTTATAGAAATCCATTTTGATTAAAAATCAGTAACCACAAATGTAGTTATGTAGTTATTTAGTTCTCTATAGGAGTTAAAATCAATATGTATAACTTGTTTAAAATTAACTTTCTTCTATAATTAATAAACTCCAAGCTAAAATAAGAGGCATCAGAGCATATAGGTTAAAAAAATAAATAAATAAAGTAAAATACTAGAGGTAGTTAAACTGAAGGACAACAAAACTACAAATAATTAGCTGAAATATACCATATAGGGGAATATGTTTAGATTTCCAGTATGACTTAAAAACCAAAATGAAGAAAGTTTAAAATAATTGCCTTGTGAAGTGATGCCTAGCTTGTTTAGAATCATTTAATCATTAAAACCATAGCTTTGATCAATAATCAGACTTTTACCATGAATTACCTGGACAGTATCCTCAACTCTTCATTCCATTTGGTCATAAAAATTTTAAAAAAATGAAAATTTTGTATTTTGATGTATTTTTCTTTTCTTTTTTTTTTGCGGTACACAGACCTCTCACTGTTGTGGCCTCTCTCGTTGCAGAGCACAGGCTCCGGACACGCAAGCTCAGGGGCCATGGCTCATGGGCCCAGCCGCTCTGCAGCATGTGGGATCTTCCTGGACCGGGGCACGAACCCGTGTCCCCTGCATCGGCAGGTGGACTCTCAACCAGTGTGCCACCAGGGAAGCCTTGATGTATACTTCTTGATGCCAAATTGGTTGCATGCAGAGAAAATAGATAGGGTCAATTTGTTCTTAACTAGAATGGCTTTCTGTCTGTTTTAGGTGATTTTATATTCAGAATGAGAGCTTATTCATATGAGATTTTGAGGCAAACATGGTATCATGTGGAGCATTTGGGCAGGCTTTACTAACTGATCTTCAAAAGAGTTAACTCTTGCTGGTAGCTGCCCTGATTGTTATGGATAGTGATATAAAGCCATATGGATTTTTAGAGGACTATTAGTAAAGCAGAATCCACAAAATAGTATCTGTGCCTGTTAATTTTGTCTTCAGGGATATCAAGGCACCCTCATTTGTTAGCTATGTGGATGAAGGCATACACCCCATACTTAGATGTCTACTTTAGTAGTTTCATCCAGGATATATGCTGCTATCTTATGACATTTAAAAAAAGAAGAAAGATAACAATACAAACTTAAAAGTAGATTATATCCTATAAATATATAAGGTATTTAATGATAAGGCTCTATCAATTGGCAAATGAAAAAAGTAGAATACTTGAATAAACAGGCATAATTATTTAATAATCTTGTGTGTAACTGGATTCTGGTTCCAAATTCTAACTTTTCTCACATGATTTCACCATCTAATTGAAAAGGAAACTGTCATAACTCCATCTCTCTACCACATCCAAGGATTCAATTTTTCCCATAGCAAAACCTAATTCACTGTATCACACACCAACCTACATATATATTACTCCTTTAGAGATAATATAAGTTGATTTTTAAGATACCTATCAGGATCAGGCTTATAAATCATTGCCCTTAATCCAACTACAGGTTTTCTTTTCTAAACATAGTAAGACTGAATCAGAAGTGAAGGGTCATTGTAATAACATAAAAATTGTAATAATGTGTAAAATATGTAATAGAGGTTAAATTTTAATTCTAAAAATCAATTAATCACCTGAGCTTAGAGGAATAGTTTATTCTCTTTAGAATCCTGTTATCTATTTTGTATTGATCTTTGTTATCACTGTTGTTTTAATCATCATTTTTATCATCACCATCTTCATTGTCACTCTCACCATCAAATGTTTTATTGTGGTCTTTCTGTGAAATCATTACTAAGCCAGGCACTTTGTATACAGTGAGTCATGAAATCTTCCCGACCACATGCAACTGGTATTATTATTCCCAAGATAGAGAAGAGGAAAATAGTACTCATAAAAACTGGGTAATTTGATAATTCATGGAAGACCGTGGATTTACACTGTTCTTCTTAATCCAATACCAAATTACTTTCTACTACATCATGCTGAAATTAAAGAATGATACTGATCTCTATTACTACTTAGAATTCTAAAAGCATGTAACATGTTGAAAATTAAATTCAGCAGGTTTGTTCACGTAATTTTTATCTCTGTCAATGCCATTGGCATTCTCTTCATCTTTTAATTTTCCCTATTTCATGCCATAATGTACTTTGTAAAAATATTGCCCACACATTTAATTGACTTACTTGTTGATAAACAAGAAGACCTAAGGATAAGCAACTTCTGCAGACTAATGGACAGTAGAAAATTTCCCAGATGTCACTAACAAAATCATCGAGGAGAAAGGACATCTACCTGAACAGATTTTTAATGCAGACAAAAGAGCCCTATTCTGGAAAAAAATGTCACAAAGGATATTTATTAGTAAGAAAGAAGTGAGGAGTTAAGGCAGGAAGATATAGGTCAACTCTACTGTTTTGTGCAAATGAAGTCAGGTTTATGGTCAGAACTGATCTTATCTGTTAAAGCTGCTAACCCCAGAGCCTTGAAGGGAAAAGATAAACAGCAGCTGCCAGTCTTCTGGTTGTACAACAAGAAGGCCTGAACAATGAGAACACTTTTCCTGGATTGGTTCCATTGATGCTTTCTCCTTGAAGTCAGAAAAGACCTTGCCAATAAGGTACTGCTTTTTAAAGTCCTTTGGGTATTGGACAGTGCCCCTGGACACCCAGAACCCCATGAGTTCAACACTAAAGGTGTCAAAGTGGTCTACGTGCCTCCAAACATGATGTCTCTAATTCAGCCTCTGGATCAGGAGGGCCATAAAGACCTTTAAGGCTCATTGCACAAGGTACTCTATAGAAAGGATTGCCAATGGTATGCAAGAGAACCCTGGTAGAGAGAACATCATGAAAGTCTTGGAGGGTTACACCATTGAAGATGCCATCAATTTTATAGAAAAAGCTGTGAAAGGCATCAAGCCCTCAAAATAAATTCCTGCTGGAGAAAACTGTGTTCAGATGTTGTGCATGACTTCACAGGATATAGAACAGAGCCAATCAAGGAAATTATAAGAAAGACTGTGGATATGGCAAAAAAAAGGTAGAGGGTGAAGTGTTTCAAGATATGAATCTTGGAGAAATTCAAGAATTATTAAATATCACACCAGAGGAATTAACAGAAGATGACTTGACAGAGGAAAGTGCTTCCAAATCAATGCCAGATGATGATGAGGAAGACACAGAAGAAGCAGTGCCAGAAAACAAACTGACAACAGACAATCTGGCAGAAGGATTCCAGTTATTCAACACTGCTTTTGACTTCTTTTATGATGTGGGTCTTTCAGTGATATGGGCACTGAAACCAAAGCAAACAGTGGAACAAGGATTGGTGGTACTGTAAAGAAACATTTTCACAGAAATGCAAAGGTAAAAAAGCCAGATTCTATGATTGCATTTCAGTAAAGTTACACTGAGTGTGCCTGCCTCTCCTGCCTTCTCCCTCCACTTCTGCCACCCCTGAGACAGCAGTACCAGGCCCTCCTCTCCTTATTCAGACCAATCAACATGAAGACAACAGGATTAAGACCTTAATGATCATCCACTTCCACTTAATGAGCAGTAAATCACCATCATTCTGCACATTTAATAAAGTTATTTGTTGTGTATGTGTGTCTGTCTCCATGTGAAAATCTAATAAATGTACAGCAAGAACTGAATGAGATGTTTTGGCATCATCATCATCATCATTGGATTGTGTAGCACATCTTGTGCAAGAGTTGTATTGAAGTGGATAGCCTATATTTACATAGGCATAAAGTGAGTGATATTTAATGTAAAATTAATAATGTGTAAGTTTTCTTACTCTTTTATAACTCTGCTTTCAAAGAATCACATAACATTACAGTATGCCCACCCACTCATAACTGGAGAAACTGCATACCAGCCCAACGTCACAGGTAGGTGTTTTGTTATTTTTAAGTTTCCAATACTGTATTATGAATATGACAGTAATACTGTATGCCATAAAATTTTATAATGACTCATTCATTAGTGTATAGGCTAAGCTATTGTGAAGCAATCATATCGATTACACTAGGCTACTATAAAGCAGTCATATTGCTGCTTCTTCAATATCAGTGCATGAATTACAGTACCTGTAAATAATTATGTTTCTTTTTAATATTATCTTTTCATTTATGATGTCTAGTTTTAGGAATACATGTAGCAGATACTGTATTTTGTATATATAAGACAATATTGATGTAGATGCTGACAGATGACTCATTATGTAAGCAGGTGATATGAGTTTATGGTATTGATATATTACAGCACTAAAAAGGTATTTTCTCTTCTCTTTTTTTAAACATCTTTATTAGAGTACAATTGCTTTACAATGGTGTGTCCGTTTCTGCTTTATAACTAAGTGAATCAGTTATACATATACATATGTCCCCATATCTCTTCCATCTTGCATATCCCTCCCTCCCACCCTTCCTATCCCACCCCTCTAGGTGGTCACAGAGCACCGAGCTGATCTCCCTGTGCTATGCGGCTGCTTCCCACTAGCTACCTATTTTACGTTTGATAGTGTATATATGTCCATGCCACTCTCTCACTTTGTCCCAGTTTACCCTTCCCCCTCAACGTATCCTCAAGTCCATTCTCTACTAGGTATGCATCTTTATTCCCATCTTGCCCCTAGGTTTTTCTGACCATTTTCTTGTTTCTTTTTTTTTTTTTTTTTAGTTTCCATATATATGTGTTAACATATGGTATTTGTTTTTCTCTTCCTGACTTACTTCACTCTGTATGACAGACTCTAGGTCCATCCACCTCACTACAAATAACTAAGGTTCATTCCTTTTTATGGCTGATGAAGAGTCCATTGTATATATGTGCCACATCTTCTTAATCCATTCATCTATTGATGGACACTTAGGATGCTTCCATGTCCTGGCTATTGTAAATAGAACTGCAATGAACATTTTGGTACATTACTTTTTTTGAATTATGGTTTTCTCAGGGTATATGCCCAGTAGTGGGATTTCTGGGTCTTATGGTAGTTCTATTTTTGGATTTTTAAGGAACCTCCATACTATTCTCTATAGTGGCTGCACCAATTTACATTCCCACCAACAGTGCCAGAGGATTCCCTATTTTCCAAACCCTCTCCAGCATTTCTTTTTTTTTTTTTAACATCTTTATTGGGGTATAATTGCTTTACAATGGTGTGTTAGTTTCTGCTTTATAACAAAGTGAATCAGCTATACATATACATATGTTCCTATATGTCTTCCCTCTTGCGTCTCCCTCCCTCCCACTCTCCCCATCCCACCCTTCCAGGCTGTCACAAAGCACCGAGCTAATATCCCTGTGCCTTGCGGCTGCTTCCCCCCAGCTATCTACCTTACTACGTTTGTTAGTGTGTATATGTCCATGACTCTCTCTCGCCCTGTCAAAACTCACCCTTCCCCCTCCCCATATCCTCAAGTCCGTTCTCCAGTAGGTCTGCGTCTTTATTCCTGTCTTACCCCTAGGTTCTTCATGACATATTTTTTCCTTAAATTCCATATATATGTGTTAGCATACGGTATTTGTCTTTTTCTTTCTGACTTACTTCACTCTGTATGACAGACTCTAGGTCCATCCATCTCATTACAAATAGCTCAATTTCATTTCTTTTTAAGGCTGAGTAATATTCCATTGTATATATGTGCCACATCTTCTTTATCCGTTCATCTGATGATGGGCGCTTAGGTTGTTTCCATCTCCGGGCTATTGTAAATAGAGCTGCAATGAACATTTTGGTACATGACTCTTTTTGAATTTTGGTTTTCTCAGGGTATATGCCCAGTAGTGGGATTGCTGGGTCATATGGTAATTCTATTTGTAGTTTTTTAAGGAACCTCCATACTGTTCTCCATAGTGGCTGAACCAATTCACATTCCCACCAGCAGTGCAAGAGTGTCCCCTTTTCTCCACACCCTCTCCAGCATTTATTGCTTCTAGATTTTTTGATGATGGCCATTCTGACTGGTGTGAGATGATATCTCATTGTAGTTTTGATTTGCATTTCTCTAATGATTAATGATGTTGAGCAT
Organism: Phocoena sinus; assembly: GCF_008692025.1. Lineage (NCBI taxonomy): Eukaryota > Metazoa > Chordata > Mammalia > Artiodactyla > Phocoenidae > Phocoena > Phocoena sinus. The sequence continues at coordinate 87,813,948 of NC_045774.1, read as the reverse complement.
TCTTTCATGTGTTTGTTGGCAATCTGTATATCTTCCTTGGAAAAAGGTCGATTAAGGTCTTCTGCCCATTTTGGGGTCGGGTTGTTTGTTTTTTTAATATTGAGCTGCATGAGTTAATGTATGTTTTGGAGATTAATCCTTTGTCAGTTGCATAACTTGCAAATATTTTCTCCCATTCTGAGGGTTGTCTCTTCGTCTTGTTTATGGTTTCCTTTGCTGTGCAAAAGCTTTTAAGTTTCATTCGGTTCCATTTGTTTATTTTTGTTTTTATTTCCATTTCTCTAGGAGGTGGGTAAAAAAGGACTGCTGTGATTTATGTCATCGAGTGTTCTGCCCATGTTTTCCTCTAAGAGTTTGATGGTGTCTGGTCTTACATTTAGGTCGTTAGTCCATTTTGAGTTTATTTTTGTGTATGGTGTTAGGGAGTGTTCTAATTTCATTCTTTTACATGTAGCTGTCCAGTTTTCCCAGCACCACTTATTGAAGATGCTGTCTTTTCTCCACTGTATATTCTTGCCTCCTTTATCAAAGATAAGGTGACCATATGTGTGTGAGTTTATCTCTGGGTTTTCTATCCTGTTCCATTGATCTATATTTCTGTTTTTGTGCCAGTACCATACTGTCTTGATTACTGTAGCTTTGTAGTATAGTCTGAAGTCAGGGAGCATGATTCCTCCAGCTCCACTTTTCTTTCTCCAGATTGCTTTAACTGTTCGGGGTCTTTTGTGTTTCCAATACGAATTGTGAAAATTTTTGTTCTACCTCTGTGAAAAATGCCATTGGTAGTTTGATAGGGATTGCATTGAATCTGTAGTTTGCTTCAAGTAGTAGAGTCATTTTCACAATCATGATTCTTCCAATCCAAGAACATGGTATATCTCTCTATCTATTTGTATCATCTTTAATTTCTTTCATCAGTGTCTTATAATTTTCTGCATACAGGCCTTTTGTCTCCTTAGGTAGGTTCATCCCTACATATTTTATTCTTTTTGTTGTAATGGTAAATGGGAGTGTTTTCTTAATTTCATTTTCAGATTTTTCATCATTAATGTATAGGAATGCAAGAGATTTCTGTGCCTTAATTTTGTATCCTGATAACTTACCAAATTCATGGATTAGCTCTAGTCATTTTCTGGTAGCCTCTTTAGGATACTCTATGTAGAGTATCATGTCATCTGCAAACAGTGACAGCTTTACTTCTTCTTTTCCAATTTGTATTACTTTTATTTCTTTTTATTCTCTGCTTGCTGTGGCTAAAATTTCCAAATCTTTGTTGAATAATAGTGTGACAGTGGGCAAGCCTGTCTTGTTCCTTATCTTAGTGGGAATGGTTTCAGATTTTCACCATTGAGGATGATGTTGGCTGTGGGTTTGTCATATATGGCATTTATTATGTTGAGGTAAGTTCCCTCTATGTCTACTATCTGGAGTGTTTTTATCATAAATTGGTGTTGAATTTTGTCAAAAGCTTACTCTGCATCTATGGAGATGATCAAATGTTTTTTCTCCTTCAATTTGTTAATATGGTGTATCACTTTGATTGATATGCGTATACTGAAGAATCCTTGCTTTCCTGGGGTAAACTCCACTTGATCATAGTGTATGATCCTTTTTATGTGCTGTTGGATTCTGTTTGCTAGTATTTTGTTCAAGATTTTTCTATCTATGTTCATTAGAGATATTGGCCTGTAGTTTTCTTTCTTTGTGACATCTTTGTCTGGTTTTGGTATCAGAGTGATGGTGGCCTTGTAGAATGAGTTTGGGAGTTTTCCTCCCTCTGCTATATTTTGGAAGAGTTTGAGAAGGACAGGTTTTAGCTCTTCTGTAAATGTTTGATAGAGTTCGCCTGTGAAGCCATCTGGTCCTGGGGTTATTTTTGCTGGAAGATTTTTAATCACAGTTTTAATTTCAGTGCTTGTGATTGGTGTGTTCATATTTTTATTTTTTCCTGGTTCATTCTTGGAAGGTTGTGCCTTTATATGAATTTGTCCATTTCTTCCAGGTTGTCCATTTTATTGGCATAGACTTGCTTGTAGTAATCTCTCATGATCCTTTGTATTTCTGCAGTGTCAGTTGTTACTTCTGCTTTTTCATTTCTAATTCTATTGATTTGAGCTTTCTCCCTTTTTTTCTTCATAAGACTGGTTAATGGTTTATCAATTTTGTTTATCTTCTCAAAGAACTACCTTTTATTTTTATTGATCTTTGCTATTGTTTCCTTCATTTCTTTTCATTTATTTCTGATCTGATTTTTATGATTTCTTTCCCTTCTACCAACTTTGGCATTTTTTTGCTCTCTCTCACTAATTGCTTTAGGTGTAAGGTTAGGTTGTTTATTTGAGATGTTTCTTTTTTCTTGAGGTAAGATTGTATTGTTATCAACTTCCTTCTTAGAACTGCTTTTGCTGCATCCCATAGGTTTTGAGCTGTCGTGTTTTCATTGTCATTTGTTTCTAGGTATATTTAGATTTCCTCTTTGATTTCTTAAGTGATCTCTTCCTTATTTAGTAGCGTATTGTTTAGCGTACATGTGATTGTACTTTTTACAGTTTTTGTCCTGTAATTGATATCTAGTCTCATAGCATTGTGGTTGGAAAAGATACTTGATATGATTTCAATTTTCTTAAATTTACCAAGGCTTGATTTGTGAACCAAGATATGATCTATCCTGGAGAATGTTCCATGAGTACTTGAGAAGAAAGTGTATTCTGTTGTTTTTGGATGGAAGGTCCTATAAATATCAATTAAGTCCATCTTGTTTAATGTATCATGTAAAGCTTGTGCCTCCTTATTTATTTTCATTTTGGATGATCTGTCCATTGGTGAAGGTGGGGTGTTAAAGTCCCCTACAATGATTGTGTTACTGTCAATTTCCCCTTTTATGGCTGTTAGTACTTGCCTTATTTATTGAGGTGCTCCTATGTTGGGTGCATAAAAATTTACAGTTGTTACATCTTCTTCTTGGATTGAATCCTTGATCATTATGTAGTGTCCTTCTTTGTCTCTTGTAACAGTCTTTGTTTTAAAGTCTAATTTGTCTGATATGAGAATTGCTACTCCAGCTTTCTTTTGATTTCCATTTGCATGGAATAACTTTTTCATCCCCTCCCTTTCATTCTGTATGTGTCCCTAGGTCTGAAGTGGGTCTCTTGTAGACAGCATATATATGGGTCTTGTTTTTGTATCCATTCAGTCAGTCTTTGTCTTTTGGTTGGAGCATTTAATCCATTTACATTTAAGGTAATTATCAATATAAATGTTTATATTACCATATTCTTAATTGTTTTGGGTTTATTATTTTAGGTATTTTCCTTCACTTGTGTTCCTTGCCTAGAGAATTTCCTTTAGCAATTGTTGTAAAGCTGGTTTGGTGATACTGTATTCTCTTAGCTTTTGCTTTCCAGTAAAGTTTTTAATTTATCCATCAAATATGAATGAGATCCTTTCTGGGTAGAGTAATCTTGGTTGTAGGTTTTTCTCTTTCATCATTTTACATATGTCCTGCCACTCCCTCTGGCTTGCAGAGCTTCTGCTAAAAGATCAGCTGTTACCCTTATGGGGATTTTGTTATGTGTTACTTGTTGCTTTTCCCTTGCTGCTTTGAATATATTTTCTTTGTATTTAATTTTTGATAATTTGATTAATATGTGTTGGCATGGTTCTCCTTGGATTTATTCTGTATGGGACTCTCTGTGCTTCCTGGACTTGTTTAACTATTTCCTTTCCCATAAAGGGAAGTTTTAAACTATAATCTCTTCAAATATTTTCTCAGTTCCTTTCTTTTTCTCTTCTTTTTCTGGAACCCTTATAATTCGAATGTTGGTGTGTTTAATGTTGTCCCAGAGGTCTCTGAGACTGTCCTCAATTCTTTTTGTTCTTTTTTCTTTATTCTGCTCTGCAGTAATTATTTCAACTATTTTATCTTCCAGGTCATGTATCCATTCTTTTGCATCAGTTATTCTGCTATTGATACCTTCTAGTGAATTTTAAATTTCATTAATTTTGTTGTTCATCTCTGTTTTTTGGTTTTTAGTTCTTCTAGGTCCTTGTTAAACGTTTCTTGTATTTTCTCCATTCTATTTCCAAGATATTTTATCATCTCTACAAAAATTACTCTGAATTCATTTTCAGATAGACTGCCTATTTCCTCCTCATTTGTTAGGTCTGGTGGATTTTTGTCTTCCTCCTTCAACTGCTGTGTGTTTCTCTGTCTTCTCATTTTCCTTAACTTACTGTGTTTGGTGTGTCCTTTTCATAGACTGCAGGTTCGTAGTTTCTGTTGTTTTTGGCATCTGTCTCCAGTGGCTAAGGTTGATCCAGTTGGTTTTGTAGGCTTCCTGGTGGAGGGAACTAGTGCCTGTGTTCTGGTGGATGAGGTTGGATCTTGTGTTTCTGGTGGACTGGTCCACGTCTGATGGTGTGTTTTGTGGTGTCTGTGGCCTTATTATGATTTTAGCCAGTCACTGTACTAATGGATGGGGTTGTCTTCCTGTCTAGCTAGTTGTTTGGCATATGGTGCCCTGCCCTGTGGCTTACTGGTCGTTGAGTGGAGCTTGGTTTTGGTGTTGAGATGGAGATCTCCGGTAGATTTTCACCGCTTTGTGTTATGTGGAGCTGGGAGTTCTCTTGTGGACCAGTGTCCTGAACTTGGCTCTCCTACCCCAGCAGCACAGCCCTGATGCCTGGCTAAAGCACCAAGAGCCTTTCATCCACACGGCTCAGACTGAAAGAGAGAAAAAAAGAAAGAAAGAGAGAAAGAAGAAGATAAAATAAAGTAAAATAAAATAAAGTTATTAAAATAAAAAATATTTATTAAGAAAAAATATTTTTAAGTAATAAAAAAATAAAAATGGACAGACAGAACCCTAGGACAAAGGGTAAAAGCAAAGCTATACAGACAAAATTACACACAGAAGCATACACATACACACTCACAAAAAGAGAAAAAGGGAAAAAAAATAATATATATATAGTCGCTCCCAAAGTCCACCTCCTCAATCTGGGGTGGTTCATTGCCTATTCAGGTATTCCACAGATGCAGGGTACATCAAGTTGATTGTGGAGATTTAATCTGGTGCTCCTGAAGCTGCTGGGAGAAATTTCCCTTTCCCTTCTTTGTTTGCACAGCTCCTGTGGTTCAGCTTTATTTGGACCCACCTCTGCATGTAGGTCACCTGAAGGCGTCTGTTCTTCACTTAGGTAGGATGGGGTTAAAGGAGACACTAATTTGGGGGCTCTGGCTCATTCAGGCCGGGGGTAGTGAGGGGCATGGAGCGTGGGGTGAGCCTGTGGCAGCAGAGGCCTGCGTGACGTTGCACCAGCCTGAGGTCAACTGTGCCTTCTCCTGGGGAAGTTGTCCCTGGATCACGGGACCCTGGCAGTGGCGGGCTGCACAGGCTCCCAGGAAGGGAGGTGTGGATAGTGACCTGTGCTTGCACACAAGCTTCTTGGTGGTGGCAGCAGTGGCCTTAGCATCCCATGCCCATCTCTGGGGTCTGTGCTCTTAGCCGCGGCTCACGCCCATCTCTGGAGCTCCTTTAGGTGAAGCTCTTAATCCCCTCTCCTCGCGAACCAGGAAACAAAGAGGAAAGAAAAAGTCTCTTGCCTCTTCGGCAGCTCCAGAATTTTCCCTGGACTCCCTCCAGGCTAGTCGTGGTGCACTAACCCCTTCAGGCTGTATTCACGCAGCCAACCCTAGTCCTCTCCCTTGGATCCGACCGAAGCCTGAGCCTCAACTCCCAACCTTGCTTGCCCCAGTGAATGAGCAAACAAACCTCTTGGGCTGGTGAGTGCCGGTTGACACCAATCCCCTGTGCAGGAATCTCTCCGCTTTGCCCTCCGCACCCCTGTAGCTGTGCTCTCCTCTGTGGCACAAAGCTCCCCCCTCCACCACCCGCAGTCTCTGCCCACAAAGGGGCTTCTAGTGTGTGGAAACATTTATTCCTTCACTGCTCCCTCCCACTGGTGCAGGTCCCATCCTTATTATTTTGGCTCTGTTTTTTCTTTTGCCCTACCCAGGTACGTGTGGAGTTTCTTGCCTTTTGGGAGGTCTGAGGTATTCTTCCAGCATTCAGTAGGTGTTCTGTAGGGGTTGTTTCACATGTAGTTGTATTTCTGATGTATCTGTGGGGAGGAAGGTGATCTCTGCCTCTTACCCTTCCATCATCTTGAAGATCCTCCATTATAATTTTCTTAATAACATTTTCTTTTCTTTAGCTTACCTTATTGTTAGAATACAGTTTATAATACATGTAACATAGAAAATATGTGTTAATAGACGGTTTATGTTACCAGTAAGATTTCCAGTCAACAGTAGGCTATTAGTAGTTAATTTTTTGGAAAATCAAAAGTTATACACGGATTTTCTACTTTACAGGTGGTCAGCATTCCAACCCCAATGTTGTTCAAGGATCAACTGTACTATATTATATATATAATATATACTAGTAAATATTAAAATAATCAGTATTATAAAATGTATTAATACATTAATACTATCTAATATACACTGTATATTATGTTTTATATTGTTTTATTATATTTAATATATATAGTATTTAATCTATCATCACATATTCTTTACCACACACAGCTAATAGTGCTATTTCTTTACTATATTAAACAAAAAAATAACATTTTTTTACTGCATCACAAAAAGAAAGATTAATGGAATAATTACATTTACTAGAGCTTTGAAGATATATATTCCTTAGCTGACTTTGGATATGATACTCTAAAGTTTTAGTCAGTCTGATTCCACTTGGGTAAATTAATTTTGCAAATTAACTATAATTATAAATTGCTTTAAAATCAAAGGTAATATAAACATTTTTAAAAAATTACTTCAAGACCATAATGTACGTGATCCAAAAATCCAGACATTTAGAGAAGTCTAGAAAAAAATCAAGTTAAAATATGCTATAGGTTTAGAATTTATTGACAAGTGTTCCAGGCACAAATTCTAGCTAATGGCATTGTGTGTATGCCATGTCCATCTTGCAAATGGACTAGACTCTTCCATATTGTTTTTCCTTGTGGTCCCACCACCTTACATTCTCATCAATGATGTACAAGGGTGTAATTTCTCCACATCCTTGCTAACACTTGCCATATTTTTAATTTTATGTATGTATGTATGTATTTATTACAATAGCCATACTAACTGGTGTGAGGTGATATTTCACTGTGGTTTTCATTCACATTTCCCTGGTGATTAGTGATGTGGAGCATCTTTCCATACACCTCTTTGCCACTGATATATCTTTTTTGGAGAAGTATCTACTTGAGCTCTTTGCCCATTTTTAATTAAATTATTTGTTTTTTTGCTCTTGAGTTTTAGGATTTCCTTGTGTATTTTTACTATTATCCTGTCTTAGTCCATTTGGGCTGCTATAACAGAATAGCATAGACTGATGGCTTATAAACCACAGAATCTTCTCACAGTTCTGCAGGCCAGAATTTTAAGATTAGGGTGATAGGTTGATCTAGTTCTTGTGAAAGCCCTCTTCAACTTTGGCAGAGAGAAGAGAGAAGGAGCCAGCTCTCTCTGGACCTATATAAGGGCATTAACCCCATTCATCAGGGATGTATCTTCATGAGCTCATCTAGTCCTCATTACCTATTGAAGACCCTGCTACCTAATGCCATCATATTGAGGGTAGAATTTCAACATATGACTTTTGTGGAGAGGCATTCAGTTGCTAAAAAATTTCTTACCAGATCTAGAGTTTGCAATATTTTCCCCCATTCTATAGGTTGCTTTTCACCTCTGTTGATTGCTTTCTTTGGTGTGTAGAAGCATTTTAGTTTAATGTAGTCCCGTTTTTCTAATTTTGCATTTGTTGCATGTGCTCCTGCTGTCAAATCCAAGAAATCATTGCTAAGCACAGTGTCATGAAACCTTTCAACTATCTTTTCCTCTAGGAATTTTACAGTTCCAGTCTTATGTCTTAATATTTAATTCATCTTAAATTGATTTTGTATATGGTGTAATTTAGGGGCCTAATTTTATTATTTTGCATGTGGATACCCAGTTTTCCAACTGGTGGCTGTATTTCTCCATTGTGTTTGTTTGGTGCCCTTGTGTTTGTTTGGTGCCCTTGTCAACAATCAGTTGAATGTATATATGTGTATTTATTTTTAGGCTCTCTGTTCTGTTCCATTGGCCTATATATCTGTTTTTATAGCAGCTACCATACTGTTTTAATTACTATGGCTCTGGAATATATTGCAAAATCAGGAAATGTGATATGTTCAGCTTTGTTATTCTTTCTCAAGACTGTTTTGGCTATTTACAGTCTTTTGTGATTCCATAAGTATTTTAGGATTTTTTTTTCTACTTTTGTAAGAAAAAAAATAAGTCATAAGTGTTTTAGTAGTGATTACATTGACTCTGTAGATTGCTTTGGGTAATATGTACATTTTAACAATACTGTCTTCCAATCAATGGACATGAGATAGCTTTCCATTCATTTGTTTATTTTTAAATTTTTTCATCAATCATTTGTAGTTTTCAGTGTGCAAGTCTTTCATCTCCTTGTTTAAATTTATTCTTAAGTATTTTATTTTTTCAATGCCATTGTAAATGAGATTGTTTTCTTAATTTTCTTTAAAAAGATTCATTGTTAGCATGTGAAAATGCAACTGATTTTTGTGTCCTGCAAGTTTACAGTATTCCTTCATTAATTTTAACAGCTTTTATGTGTGTGTGTAAGCTAATCTTGCATTGAAAAAATACTCCGGATGGAATGGGTTTTTGTTTGTCCAATTATCTTTTTCTCAAATTGATTTTCTTGTGAAAGGACAGGAAGTTTCCATGTCTTCTAAACTGCATCATTTTCTAAAGCCAGTTGTGTTTGACTGACTAATACAACTGGGCTTTCACCACAGTAATCTAGTTGAATTTTAGATCTTAATCATAGTCAGTTATAAATCAGAGTTCATTGTATTAGAGTGCTAATACATGAACTAGACCTTTACAATCCCCCCATTCACTGACTTCAGTCTTGTTCTACATGGCTAAATATTGCACAAATAATACCAGGTGATCTGTCTGAAGTAAATACCTGCCATTGTCTGGAAATTTCTTTTTGCAGATTCCATCTGTTGAGCATTAATTCTGTGACTGAACACTGACACTGGGTCTTCTGGTTCCCCCTCCTCCATCATACACACCTAAGTTTCAGCATGTCTTCAATGTGAATCCCATCATCATAGTGTCCTTCTCCACTCACGTGTTGCTACATCACAATTTGCTCTGTGTTTGAGCCTGAACACTCTGGCTCAATGTGTATAAAATAATTCTCTTTTCATATTTAACTTTCATATTATATTAATTCTCATACGATGTAAATAGAATGACATATAAAAGAGATCAATAAAAATTTAATATGACACTGAAAAACTGCTATTTTGATGTTTATTGAACATATCTAGAGATAATATAGTACAAATACTCCTTATCCAATATTGAATATTTGAAAAAAAACATTTTAAATGGGCAAGAAGAGCAATAATTTCTTATAAAGGAACCATAGCAATTTAAAGAAGTTATGCTATCCCTTATGGTGTGAATAATTTTTATCCTTGTTTTGAGAAGCCAACTATTAAGATTAAGAAATAGCATTTACAATTTGAAAATGGAAATTTCACTTCAGTGCTGTCATTATACATTTTCACCATAGCCATCATAATATATTTAATGAACACTACAGTTGAGCCTAAGGCATCACACAGCAAATGAAATAGAAATCATTCTTTTATTATGCCCATTTTGTCAATAGTTATTTCTCCCCCAAATACTACTGTATGTAAAACACCAGGCTAGGCACTACTGGAAACAAAGACAAAAGAGGAGTAAACACATAAGACCAGATATTAACTAAGTTCATGAATGATATGACACAAAAGTGTAAGCTCAACAGTGAAACACAGATAAAGTGCACTGAGACATCAGCATTGAGAGAGCTCATTTCCATCCTTGGGATCAGGAAGGAGGGAGCATTGAAGACACCTCGAGAGGCAGATAGGGTCTGGATATGCAGAGATCAAATGAAGACATGGGTATTTTCCTTATTAAGAACAAATAAGCAAACAGAATTGTAAAGTGTAAGGTAAGTGTATAGAAAATAATTCATTCCACCAGAAGGATGTTATGAAAAGTACTTCTATGTAGCATTGGTAAAATAATTTGAAGGCATAAAATAGAGAACTTTTTTATTTTTTTTTTTGTGGTATGCGGACCTCTCACTGTTGTGGCCTCTCACGTTGCGGAGCACAGGCTCTGGACCCGTAGGCTCAGCAGCCATGGCTCATGGGCCCAGCCGCTCCGCGGCATGTGGGATCTTCCTGAACCAGGGCACGAACCCGTGTCCCCTGCATCGGCAGGCGGACTCTCAACCACTGCACCACCAGGAAAGCCCAAAATAGAGAACTTTGGATGTGAGGCTCCATTGATTATTTTTTGTATCACTAATCATAGATATAAAAGATTTGTGGATTTGAGGCTAATTCTATTTCTTTAGTCATAGTGTACAAATAGCAGATTATTCAAATTCTTGGATATGTTCTTTTCTTCACACTTATTTAACTTCTCCCTACAGTGCTACCCCTCCCCCATTCTTTTTTTTATGATTTTTTTTTTTTTTTTTGTGGTACGCAGGCCTCTCACTGTTGTGGCCCCTCCCGTTGCGGAGCACAGGCTCCGGACGCGCAGGCCCAGCGGCCATGGCTCACGGGCCCAGCCGCTCCGCGGCATGTGGGATCCTCCCAGACCGGGGCACGAACCCGCGTCCCCTGCATCGGCAGGCGGACTCTCAACCACTGCGCCACCAGGGAAGCCCCCCTCCCCCATTCTATGTTTTAGTTTGTTCATTTCCTCATACCTGTGGCTGAGCCAGAGGACTGTCAAAGCTTTTGGGTGATTCTTTGGGTGGAAGTAAGTGTATCTCTGTCAGTTCTGAACATGGAAGGAAGAAATTTACAGTAAATAAAATAAGCTGTAGTAAAAATAACCATTTGTATTTGGTGTGTGTTATTGGGGATAATCTTTCCAGTAGCATTTTGCCAGAAGCGAGGGGCATACACTTGCATTAGCAAAGCTTCAGATGTACAGTTTCCTAATCCCTCCTCATGCAAAGAGGGAAAGTTCAGAGTTATGACCCTGAAGTTAGGGACCTATGTTTTTATAGCCTGGGTACAAACTTGGGTACATTTGCAGACTCCTAAAGGGCAATGACCGTTGTACATACAATTTTAGGACACAAGTGGGACCAAGTGTTAGGAAAGACAGTGAGGTCAGGGAAGATATGGGTGATGTGATATGAGTGAATTCAGTGAGAACAGCATTTAGAAGCCATGGAATGCAATCTGCATAACAATATTGGTGAAGAGAAACACATAGGCATGAGAAAATGTATAAAACAAAGAGTGAGCCTTATAAGAATTTATAATAGAGGCCTTATAAGAATTTGTAATCAGGAAAATATTCCAGCAATGTAACATACTACACACTGAACGCATGCAATAATCATGTGGATCATTTAAACAAAATTTGTCTATCTATATCTATCTATAATCTATCTATCTCTCTATCTATGTAATGATGTGAGTAAGGACAGGAAATCAAAGAAGCAATACACTTTTCTCAATGTTCTTTCTTTCTTTTTTTTTTCTCGGTACAGAAATATTAAATTGGGATCAATGCTTAAATCAAATCGACACAAATAAAGCATACCGGTTCTTAGTCATTTACATTTAACTTAGCAAATACAGTTGAAAATAATAATTATGTTAAAGTATGAGACTAGGAGTGATCCTACCTTACATTTCTATAGTATACATCAATTTTATGGTGTTTCCAGATTTCTAAGTTCTATAACAATTATTTACACCATATATTTGTTTTCACAAGTACATAATGTGAATGAAGAGTTATTCTCATTCGCATTTTTCAGATGAAATTCAAGGGCAGAGTCCATATGTCAGCATTGACACTTGGGACTCCTATGCTGATTGTATACTTCAAATTTGATTAGATTTTTCTTTAAAATGCCATTCTTGCATACCCCATGTAACTGTTTTTGTATTTTTTAAGTTTAGGAACCTCAGTAGAATTTTGATTGTGTTAAAACTCTGAGCAAGTCCTCTGAGCCATCTGACCAGGAGCTGAGTCAGAAGCAGATAATTCATGGTCATCTACCCGGATCTCCTTTGGAAGAGCTTACAGACAGAAAAGGGGTTTGGAATTAATCGGTAAAGCATGAGCTGTTTTATTTTACTGACAAGATGTTATTAGTGCATAAAAGTCACTGAAACTCAACCTGGATCTTTTGCCAGTTTTATAAAGCAAATGAGAAGAGGACGAATATGGAGCTATCAGTTAACAAAAGACTTTAAAGGTGTGATCAAAATTTTAATTTTAAATGGTATACATTTTTAATTTTAATGTCAGCAATAGATACAGAAACAAATTATCAGAAGAATAGAAAACCAATATTAAAATATTTTTCAACATTTTTCAGTTTCTGAATTTTTTTATAGGTTGAATAATTTTATTTTAAAATTGGTGTTAAAATTAAAGTCTATATTAGGCAAAATTATCTGAAAATATTTTTCAATATAGTTATAAAAATATCCTTCCATCTATTATTATTAAAAGCAGCAAAAAAGATTTCATATGTTCTTAATTGTAAAATGTCATCTACTGTTAGATGTACCACAAATTTAACTGTAGCTCTTCAATAAAGGAAAGGTTACATTAAATGTATACATTGACTTTAGTATATATTTCAATCTTAGAAATATTAAAATATGAACAAGTTAGAATCTAATAATGGAAGGAATAAAATAATTTCCTGTAACAATTATAATATCATTTTTAAAAATTCAAATTACCGGGAAAGCATAATTTTGTTGTTTGAGTTTGTTAAGAATTTGGACTCTGAACATATGCTTCTTATTTTTAAATTTTTACTTCTACCACTTCTTGATTTGTAGCTGTTAAAGTCACTTAACCACTCTCTTCCTTAGATTCCTCATCTGTAAAATGGAACCAATAATAATATCTATTTTATTAGAATAATTGGGGGAATTAAGTTAATATGTATTAAGTTATAAGAAAATGCTTAGCATGTAATAAGAATTCAGTTAGTGTTTATCAGCTCCCATGATTATTTTCTTTGTTATGATTTTGTGTAAACTGTTGTTCAATTACTATGTTTCAAAATAAACTAAAATGCTAATAAAAATTAACTAATTGTAGGTAGTTTATTAAGCTAATCTAATATTCAAATTTTAATGAAAAACAAGTGTTCTCTTTAAGAAAATATCTCCTTGTTTGTTGAAATTTTCAAATTTGGAATTTTACCAGACTTGCCATCTTTGACCTGATTTAATTCTTAAGAAACATTTTTTGTTTTGCTTTTTGTTTTTTTAACATCTTTACTAGAGTATAATTGCTTTACAATGGTGTGTTAGTTTCTGCTTTAAAACAAAGTGAATCAGTTATACATATGTTCCCATATCTCTTCCCTCTTGTATCTCCCTCCCTCCCACCCTCCGTATCCCACCCCTCTAGGTGGTCACAAAGCACCGAGCTGATCTCCCTGTAAGAAACTTGTTTTTTCTCCTTATATTCATTTACTTTTCTTTAAATTATTTTCAGCCTAAGATTTTATTTATGTCTGGAAAAATAAGATTTTGCTCTTGGATGTCATTCTCCCTTTGCTCCAAAAAAAAAAAAAAGAAAGTTGTACTTTTACTATTGCTTTTCTTCTATCTCAGTTCTCAAACAAAAAAGCAAACGAAAAGTTTATCCATTTTTTTTTTCCAGAAATGATCCATTTCTCTTTTTTTGGAAAATTTTATTTTATTTTTCTTAACCATTAATAGGTAACAATTTTTTTTATCTCATAATGAATATTTTGTACTTATTTTGAATGTTATTGGAGAAAAAGTGGATGCTTAGTTTTATTTTTCAAAAAATCCTCCTTTACTTATAAGTGACATTTAACCCATACCTAAATCTTAAAAATTCTAACTCAGATGTCTGAGAAGACACTCTTTCCTCTCCATCTCCTCTGTACCACTGTTACACACGTCTGTACTGCCCCTTCATATTTCTTCCTGATTGTTTCAAAAACACTCCTTGGTTTCCTGTCCTTCACTCTTTCCTCATTTAATTTATTCTTCATACTGCAGTCAAATTATATGTTTTAAAATACAAATCAATCATACCATTACACTTATTGTTATTCCAATGAATTCCTATTACAGTATAAGGACAAACTTTTAAAATTATGAAATCAAATGCACTTTTAGAAAATTGTACAAAATATAAACATATAGCAAAATTAATCATAATACCAACTATTATTAAAATATTAAATAATATTAAAATAAAAATATTCATTTTAGGCTTAACCAGGCTTAAGAAAAAAACTTAAGACAGGCACTTTGAATCAAGTAGCGTGTTTGGAAGGAGATCTTAGGACACAGGAGCAAAGGGACAGAATGAATAATAAAGGAGAAAAAGCCAGAATGATTGCTCCTGTAAAAATCACAAGTTCCCTTCCAGAATGGTTCCTATAGTTGTCTTTTGAAAGCACGGAGGGGGCTTTCATCCACATTATTGCATGATTACTCCAGGGAAATGAATGTTCCTACAGGTAACAGATGGCTTTTGGCTCCAAGCTTACTGAACTCTCACTGCTTCAGAGAAGTCTTGGGGCAGAACCTGAAATCTGTGAAGAACACTGAAGTGAGACGCCACCAATTTTTGTTCCTGCTCACATGGAATTGTCTAGTGCATAGAAGGACAACATTATTGGTGGTCAAAGTATGTGATACTGGGCAGCCAGAAACATCACTCAGATTTTCTTGTGCCCAATTAAATCTACTCTGTAGGAAATTTGAAACATTGCACAGGTACAATCCCATTACTCATTCAGGAGGGTTGTTGAAACAGTCTCCTATGATGAAGCTGTTTTTATCATATCCTTTATTTACTACCTTCACCCGCTCCCTTCAGCTGATGGAGGATGCTCACCACGGGATGGCCCAGACCCTCATCGCTGAGGGATCCGAGCCTTTGCCTACACTGTACTTGTTGTCTGTTCTTGTTGCTGCATGTGCACATTCAAGGTTCTCACAGGGCGTGATGAAACAGATGTAACAGTGAATCCTTTGATTTCAAAACCTATACTGTTCTTTCCCTCCATTCTGTAGCAGAAACTCTATCTCCTAAAAATAATAAATACACTCTCCCCTATAGTACGTATTAGTCCACTGGACTGCTGGCCTTATTAGTCCACTGGGCTGCTGGCCTTCTGATAGGAAATCTTTGATGCTGTTAGCAGGCATGTAGTTCTGAGGTCATTCAGTACACTATTCCCTATCCTCCAGCACTGGATAGCATTATATCAGCAATTAGGACCAATTGGAAAGTCTAAGGAATAATATCATCAAGATGTCTGAGATGACATTATATCAGAGTTCAGAGAAGTCACCATGGTCCTGAATGTGCACTGCAGTTCTTCCTCCACAAAAGTGAATTTTTAAAAATCTTCCTTAATGATGGAGATTGAAAAGAACGTATTTTCTGCTTCAGTACCTGCATACTAAATGCCAGAATCCTTGATCTGTTTCACTAAGGATAACTCACAAGCACAAGTGTATGGAGTACATCTCACCCACCACAATTCATTGGATTTGTGCAGAGACTACACATTTGGATTAACTGTGGACATGATAGAGTCATCTCTCCTGTGTCCTTTGTCTTTGAAGAAAGTGCTTATCTATGTAATTCAAATAGGGACATTGTACTGTTTGTAATTTATAATCTTGTCTGGGGACAGAGAGAGGCTTCCGTTTGGGCTTTTCTACATAAGGCAAATTATTTACAGATCAAAGAGCCATTGTGTGGGCTCTGCGAGCTGCTATGGATCTCATTCCAATTGAGGTTCAGAGAAACAACAAGGGGTACAACCACAGCCTTATTGGGTGCACTGTGTCTGAGGCCAGGATTTAGCCTGGTTAAGCTTAGACTCTAACCAAGGGGCCATGTGGGAATATCAGGTAAGCAAAGATACTGGATATAACAGTTCTCAGAATGCCTGGGTATAGCTCTTTCTCCAGTGTACAGTAATTTTGGTAAATTACTTTTGTTTAAATAATTGGGTGAATATCTTCTGTATGTATTTGAACTGGTTTTGCAGTATCCTTTCCCGATGAGACCCAGCCTCCATTAAAAGATGGATTCTGGGTCCCAGAGTCCTCAAATATGGAAACTAAGAAGAAATACCATTTCAAATTACAGAAACTGACATAAGGCTTCTATTCCTGTTTGGCTGCTCTATCTATAACATAATTCTAATATATAGATATAGATATACATATAATTTATATATACAAGAGATAATGTTATTGAGACATAATTCACAAAATAAAATTTACCCTTTCAATGTGTACAATGTACTTCTTTTTAGTAAATATATTTTATAAAGTTGTGTAACCATTACCACTATATAATTTCAGAAAAATTTCATCACCCCTCAGAGAAACCCCCCAGTGTACCAATTAGCACTTACTCTCTTTTGCTCCTACCTCTCCCTCATTCTATGGCAATCACTAATTTGCTTTCTGTTTCTATAGATCTGCCTATTCTGTACATCCCACATAAATAGAATCATACAATATGCAGCCTGTTTTGACTGGCTTCTTTCATGTAGCACAGTGTTTTCAAGGTGCATCCAAGTTGTAGCTCACATCTGTACTTCACTCCTCTTACTGCCAAATAATTTTCCTTTGTGTGGGCAGCCACCTTAAGAATTAAAATAGAGTAGATCTTAGACTCACGAACATATTAGTTCAATGGGGGAAAAAGTATGGCTTTTAAAAACTGGTGCAAGAAAAACTGGATATCTGTCTGAAAAAAAGTCCATTTTTGTCTAGATTAGAATACAGTTATTTTCACTTGAGACCAACCAAAAACAGAAAAGTAAATAAAAAAAGGACATGTGTACATGTATATACACACATACACACATGCATATGCACACACAGAAATGTAACTTTGTTGATGGAAATAAACACACTTCTAAGTATAATTCAGTAAAATAAAATATAATTATTATGCAAGAAAACCAAAGATGAAAATGATGTTTTATTTGGAACAAAAGGGGTAGTTAAGATGAAAGTTGTAAATAAAAGAGAGATTCCTGAGATAAGGAAAAAAGATGTAAAGCCATTAAAATTAGACATAGTCAGGAACTTCAAGATGGCGGAAGAGTAAGATGTAGAGATCACCTTCCTCCCCACAAATATATCAGAAATACATATACATGTGGAACAACTCCTACAGAACAACTACTGAATGCTGGCAGAAGACCTCAGACTTCCCCAAAGACAAGAAACTCCCCATGTACCTGAGTAGTACAAAAAAAGAGGAATGGGACCTGTACCAGTGGGAGAGAGTGTGAAGGAGGAAAAGTTTCCACACACTAGGAAGGCCCTTTGTAGGTGGAGACTGCAGGTGGCGGAGTGGGTAATCTTCAGAGTCACAGAGGAGAGTGCAGCAACAGGGGTGCAGAGGGCAAAGTGGACAGATTCCTGCACAGAGGATCAGTGTTAACCAGCGCTCACCAGCCTGAGAGTCTTGTCTGCTCACCAGCCAGGGAAGGCGGGGTTTGACCGCTGAGGCTCGGGCTTCGAGGTCAGATCCCAGGGAGAGGACTGGGGCTGGATGCATGAACACAGCCTGAGGGGATTAGTGCACCACAGCTAACTTGGAGGGAGTCTGGGAAAAAGTCTGAACCTGCTTAAGAGGCAAGAGACAATTGTTTTGGGGTGCATGAGGTGAGGGGATTCAGAGCACCGCCTGAATGAGCTCCAGAGATGGGTGCGAGCCGCAGCTATCAGTGTGGACACAAGAGTCAGGCGTGAGAGCTAAAGCTGCTGCTGCAGCCACCAAGAAGCATGTGTGCAAGCACTGGTCATTATCCACACCTCCCCTCCTGGAAGCCTGTGCAGCCTGCCACTGCCAGGGTCCTATGATCTAGGGACAACTTCCCTGGAAGAACACATAGTGCACCTCAGGTTGTTGCAACATCATGCCAGCCTCTACCTATGCAGGCTCGCCCCGCATTCCATACCCATCTCTCCCCTTGGACTGAGTGAGCCAGAGTCCACTAATCAGCTGCTCTTTTAACCCCATCCTGTCTTAGCAAAGAACAGATGCCCTCAGGAGTCCTAAACACAGAGGCAAGGCCAAGTCCAAAGCTGAACCACAGGAGTTGTGCGAAAAAAGAAAAGAAAGGGAAATCTCTCCCAGCAGCCTCAGGGGCAGTGGATTAAATCCCCACAAACAACTTGATGTACTTAGCGTCTCTGGAATACCTGAATAGACAACAAATCATCCCAAATTGAGGAGGTGGACTTGGGAGCAATGATATATATATACATATTTTACATTTTTCTCCTTTTGTGAGTGTGTATGTGTGTGCTTCTCTGTGTGATGTTGTCTGTATAGCTTTGCTTTTACCATTTGTCCTAGGGCCCTGTCTGTCCGTTTTCGTTTTGTTTTTTTTTACTATAATTCTTAGTGCTTGTTATCATTGGTGGATTTATTTTTTGGTTTTGTTGTTCTTTCTTTCTTTTTATTACTTTTAATTTTTTTAATAATTATTTTTAATAACTTTATTTTAATTCATTTTATTTTATTTTTTCTTTCTTCTTTATTTTTTTTCTCCCTTTTATTATGAGCTGTGTGGATGACAGTCTCTTGGTGTTCCAGCCAGGAGACAGGGCTGTACCTCTGAGGTTGGAGAGTTAAGTTCAGGACATTGTTCTACCAGAGACATCCCAGCTCCATGTAATATCAAACAGTGAAAATCTCCCAGAGATTTCCATCTCAATGCCAAGACTCAGGTTAACTCAACAACCAGAACGCTACAGTTCTGGACACCCTACACCAAACAACTAGCAAGACAGGAACACAACCACACATTAGCAGAGAGGCTGCCTAAAATCATAATAAGGTCACAGACACCCCAAAACACTCCACCAGACGTGGACCTGCCCACCAGAAAGACAAGATCCAGCCTCATCCACCAGAACACAGGCACTAGTCCCCACCACCAGGAAGCCTACACAACCAACTGAACCAACATTGGCCACTGCGGACAGACACCAAAAACAACAATAACTACGAACCTGCAGCCTGTGAAAAGGAGACCCTTAACACAGTAAGTTAAGCAAAATTAGAAAACAGAGAAAAACACAGCAGATAAAGGAGGAAGGTAAAAACACAGCAGACTAAAGAAATGAAGAGAGAAAGAGACAGTCTACCTGAAAAATAACTCAGGGTAATGATAGAAAAGATGATCCAAAATCTTGGAAATAGAATGGAGAAAATACAAGAAACCATTAACAACAACCTAGAAGAACTATAGAGTACACAATGATGAACAACACAATAATTGAAATTAAAAATTTTCTAGAAGGATTCAACAGCAGAATAATTGAGACAGAAGAACGGATAAGTGACCTAAAAGATAAACTAGGGGAAATAACTACTGCAGAGTAGAATAAAGAAAAAAGAATGAAAAGAATTGAGGACAGTGTCAGAGACTTCTGGGAAAATATTAAATGAACCAACATTCAACTTAAAGAGGTCTCAGAAGAAGAAGAGAAAAACAAAAAAAGGAACTGAGAAAATATTTGAAGAGATTATAGTTGAAAATTTCCCTAATATGGGAAAGGAAACAATTAATCAAGTCCAGAAAGCACAGAGAGTCCCATACAGGATAAATCAAAGGAAAAACACGCCAAAACACATATTAATCAAACTACTAAAAATTAAATACAATGAAAAACTATTAAAAGCAGCAAGGGAAAAACAACAAATAACATACAAGGGAATCCCCATAAGGTTAACAGCTGATCTTTCAGCAGAAACTCTGCAAGCCAAAAGGGGGTGGCAGGACATATTTAAAGTGATAAAAGGGGAAAACCTGCAACCAAGATTACACTACCCAGCAAGGATTTCATTCAGATTTGACTGAGAAATTAAAACCTTCACAGACAAGCAAAAGCTAAGAGAATTCAGCACTACCAAACCAGCTTTACAACAAATGCTAAAGGAACTTCTCTAGGCAGGAAACACAGGAAAAGGAAAAGACCTACAATAACAAACCCAAAACAGTTAAGAATATGGTAATAGGAACATACATATCAATAATTACCTTAAATGTAAATAGATTAAATGTTCCAACCAAAAGGCATAGACTGGCTGAATGGATACAAAAACAAGACCCATACATATGCTGTCTACAGGAGACCCACTTCAGACCTAGGGACACATACAGACTGAAAGTGAGGGGATGGAAAAAGATATTCCATGCAAATGGAAACCAAAACAAAGCTGGAGTACCAATACTCATATCACACAAAAGAAACTTTAAAACAAAGACTACTACAAGAGACAAAGGAGGACACTACATAATGATAAAGGGATCAATCCAAGAAGAAGATATAACATTGTAAATATTTATGCACCCAACGTAGGAGCATCTCAATACATAAGGCAAATACTAAAAGCCATAAAAGGGGAAATTGGCAGTAACACAGTCATAGTGGGGGATTTTAACACCACACTTGCACCAATGGACAGATCATCCAAAATGAAAATAAATAAGGAAACAGAAGCTTTAAATGATACATTATACAATATGGACTAAATTGATATTTATAGGACATTCCATTGAAAAACAACAGAATACACTTTTTTCGGAAGTGCTCATGTAACATTCTCCAAGATAGATGATATCTTGGGTCACAAATCAAGCCTTGGTAAATTTAAGAAAACTGAAATTGAATCAAGTGTCGTTTATGACCACAACGTTATCAGACTAGATATCTATTACTGGAAAATATCTGTAAAAAATACAAACACATGGAGGGTAAACAATGCACTACATAATAATAAAGAGATCACTGAATAAATCAAAGAGGAAATGAAAAAATACCTAGAAACAAATGACAATGATAACAGGACAAACTAATACCTATGGGATGCAGCAAAAGCAGTTTTAAGAGGGAAGTTTATAGCAATACAATCCTACCTTAAGAAACAAGAAACATTTCAAATAAACAACCTAACCTTACACCTAAAGCAACTAGAGAAAGAAGAACAATAAAAAAACAAACAAACAAAAAACTTAGGAGAAGGAAAGAAATCATAAATATCAAATCAGAAATAAATGAAAAAAAATGAATGAAATGATAGCAAAGATCAATAAAACTAAGAGCTTCTTCTTTGAGAAGTTAAACAAAATTGATAAACCATTAGCCAGACTCATCAAGAAAAGAAAGGAGAAGACTCAAATCAACATAATTAGAAATGAAAAAGGAGAAGTAACAATGGACACTGCAGAAACACAAAGGATCATGAGAGATTACTACAAGCAACTGTATGCCAATAAAATGGACAACCTGGAAGTAATGGACAAATTCTTAGAAATGCACAACTTCCAAGACTGAACCAACGGGAAATAGAAAATATAAACAGACCAATCACAAGCACTGAAATTGAAACTGTGAATAAAAATCTTCCAACAAATAATAGCCCAGGACCAGATGTCTTCACAGGTGAATTCTATCAAACATTTAGAGAAGAGCTAACACCTGTCCTTCTCAAACTCTTCCAAAATATAGCAGAGGGAGGAACACTCCCAAACTCATTCTACAAGGTCACCATCTCCCTGATACCAAAACCAGACAAAGATGTCACAAAGAAAGAAAACTACAGGCAAACTCACTGATGAACATAGATGCAAAATACCTCAAAAAAATACAAGCAAACAGAATCCAAAAGCACATTAAAAGGTTCATACACCATGATCAAGTGGGGTTTATCCCAGGAATGCAATGATGCTTCAATATACGCAGATCAATCAATGTGATACACCATATTAAGAAACTGAAGGAGAAAAACCATATGATCATCTCAATAGATGCAGAGAAACCTTTGATGAAATTCAACAGCAATTTATGATAAAAACCCTCCAGAAAGTAGGCATAGAGGGAACTTACCTGAACATAATAAAGGCCATATATGACAAACCCACAGTCAACATCATTCTCAGTGGTGAAAAACTGAAACTATTTCCACTAAGATCAGGAACAAGACAAAGTTGCCACTCTCACGAATATTATTCAACATAGTTTTGGAAGTTTTAGCCACAGCAATCAGAGAAGAAAAATAAATTAAAGAATCGAAACCAGCAGAGAAGAAGTAAAGCTGTCAGTGTTTGCAGATGACGTGATACTATACATAAAGAGTCCTAAAGATGCTCCCAGAAAACTACTACAGCTAATCAATGAATTTGGTAAAGTAGCAGGATAAAAAATTAATGCACAGAAATCTCTTGCATTCCTATACACTTATGATGAAAAATCTGAAAGTGAAATTAAGAAAACACTCCCATTTACCATTGCAACAAAAAGAATAAAATACCTAGGTAGGTTTATTCCTACCTAGGAATAAACCTACCTAAGGAGACAAAAGACCTGTATGCAGAGAATTATAAGACACTGATGAAAGAAATTAAAGATGATACAAATAGATGGAGAGATATACCATGTTCTTGGATTAGAAGAATCAACATTGTAAAAATGACTATACTACCCAAACCAATCTACAGATTCAATGCAATCCCTATCAAACAGCAAATTGCATTTTTCACAGAGCTAGAATAAAAAATTTCACAATTTGTATGGAAACACGAAAGACCCAGAATACCTAAAGCAATGTTGAGAAAGAAAAAACAGAGCTGGAAGAATCAGGCTCCTGGCCTTCAGACTATACTACAAAGCTACTATAATCAAGACAGTATGGTACTGGCATAAAACACAGAAATATTGATGAATGTAACAGGATAGAAAGCCCAGAGATAAACCCACGCACATATGGAAACCTTATCTTTAATAAAGGAGGTAAGAGTATACAATGGAGAAAAGACAGCCTCTTCAATAAGTGCTGCTGGGAAAACTGGACAGCTACAGGTAAAACAATGAATTTAGAACACTCTCTATACCATACACAAAAATAAACTCAAAATGATTTAAAGACTTAACTATAATGCCAGACACTATCAAACTCTTAGAAGAAAATATAGGCAGAACACTCTATGACATAAATCACAGCAAGATCCTTTTTGACCCACCTCCTAGAGAAATGGAAATAAAAATAAAAATAAACAAATGTGAACTAATGAAACTTAAAAGCTTTTTCACAGCAAATGAAACCATAAACATGGCAAAAAGACAACCCTCAGAATGGGAGAAAATATTTGCCAATGAAGCGACTGATAGAGGATTAATCTCCAAAATTTACAAGCAGGACATGAAGCTCAATATCAGGAAAGCAAACAACCCAATCCAAAAATGGGCAGAAGACCTAAATAGACGTTTCTCCTAATAAGATATACAGATTGCCAACAAAAACATGAAAGAATGCTAAATATCATTAATCATTAGACAAATGGAAATCAAAACTACAATGTGATATCATCTCACTCCAGTTAGAATGGCCATCATCAAAAAATCTACAAACAATAAATGCTGGAGAGGGTGTGGTAAAAAAGAAACCCTCTGACACTGTTGGTGGGAATGTAAATTGATATAGCCACTATGGAGAACAGTATGGAGGCTCCTTTCAAAAATAAAAATAGAACTACCATACGACCCAGCAACCCCACTACTTGGCATATACCCTGAGAAAACCATAATTCAAAAAGAGTCATGTACCACAATGATCATTGCAGTCAGGACATGGAAGCCACCTATGTGTCCATCAACAGATGAATGGATAAAGAAGACATGGCACATATATACAATGGACTCTTATTCAGCCATAAAAAGAAATGAAATTGATTTATTTTTAGTGAGTTGGATGGACCTAGAGTCTGTCAAACAGAGTGAAGTAAGTCAGAAATAGAAAAACAAATGCCATATGCTAACACATATATATGGAATCTAAAAAAAAAAGTCACAAAGAACCTAGGGTCAAGAAAGAAAGACGCAGACCTACTAGACAATGGACTTGAGGACACGGCGTGGGAGAAGGGTAAGCTGGCACAAAGTGAGAGAGTGGTATATACATATATACACTATGAAATATAAAATAGATAGCTAGTGGGAAGCAGCCATATAGCCCATGGAGATCAGCTCAGTGCTTAATGACCACCTAGTGGTGTTGAATAGGGAGGGTGGGAGGGAGGTTGACACAAGAGGGAAGAGATATGGGGATATATGTATATGTATAACTGATTCACTTTGTCATAAACAGAAACTAACACACCATTGTAAAGCAATTATACTCCAATAAAGATGTTTAAAAAAAGAAGTAGACACAGTGGAGATTTGGATTGAAAATAATTGAATTGGTAACATTGAAGGAAAAGTATTCCCATTTTTGAAAATGTAAATTGTCATGACAGAAAAATGAATGTGATATTTGAAATAATAATAGCAAATGAAAAGTGAAAAGCTGTACTTTGCAGAAAAGTTTTAGTTGGAAAATTCTAGCATATAATGCAAATATTAAAAGTAAAAACTTTATTAATTTAGTAAATGTATACTTGCATGTATGTGTTGCAGGCAAGATCAATATAAAGAGAAACATTCTCAAAAAGGTCCTCTTAAATATTTCAAAATATTTGAAATATTTCCTCATCATATTTAAATATTTCCTCATAATCAAATATTAAAATATGACTCACTCATGTGTAAATATTAGTGATAAAGTTGGCTTCAGTTCAGAAAATAACAGAAGGACTTAAATAATTATTTTGTGTTAATTTTGAGGCACCAAATACTTTATGTTCACATCTTAATTGATATTACCAGTAGAGTTTTAAAGGTTAACCATTATTTTGTCTCATTATTCTGTCATGTACTTAGAAAGTTGTCTTGTGTTTTCCTACTATGACTTTGGCTTTATTATTTCCTCTTTCATGCCTGTTAATAATTTGTATTTCCTTAATATCTGCTATGCCTGATGTTAATACATCAGGTTCTTATGTTTATTTTGTACACACCATATCCTAGTCATCTCTTTATTTTCCCCTTTGCTGTATCCTTGTGTTTGAGATGTTTTTTCATGTAAATTACATTGTGTTTAATAATGGAAAAATTATTTATTGCAAGAATCTCCTTTTATTACAGCATCTCAAAATATTCTGTAATTTCAGTTTTTATTTTCTTTTTGATAAAAAACTTGAAGAATGGAATGGTAAAGTTAAATCATAAATAAATGAGTTAGTAAACATAAAGATACTAGAATTGATACATATAACACATTTACCCATCACTTCCTTAAAACTCCTATGCACTCTGACTAGTTACCTCTCTTCTCCATTCCCTTACTTCTGGCACCTACTGATCTTTTTATTTTCTCCATAGTTTTTCCTTTTCTGGATGTCCTATAGTTGGAACCATACAGTATGTGACCTTTTCAAACTAGCTTCTTTCATTTAGTAATATGCACTTAAGTTTGCTTTATGTCTTTTCATGGCTAGATAGATCATTTCTTTTTAGTGCTGAATCAGACTCCATTGTTTGGATGTACCATAGTTTATTTACCCATTTATCTACTTTACTGAAGGTATCTTGGGTGCTTCCAGCTCAAGGCAACCAGGAATAAAGCTGCTATAAATATCAGTGTGTAGGTTTTTGTGTGGACATAAATTTTCAGTCCTTTGAGTAAATACCAAGTAGTGTGATTGCTAGATCCAGGTTAAGAGTATATTTAGTTTTGTAAGAAACCCCCAAACTGTATTCTAAAGTGGCTTTACCATTTTGCATTCTTACCAGTAATGAATAAGGGCTCCTGTTACTCCACATCCTCCAGAGCATTTGGTGTTATTACTGTTCTAGATTTTGTCCTTTCTGAAAGGTGTGTAGTGGTAACTTTTTTTTAAATGAGCACTTTCCTAGTGACATAGGGTGTGAAATATGTTTTTATATCCTTTTTTGTCACCTGTATATCTTCTCTGATGAGGTGTCTGTTAAGGTGTTTGGTCCATTTTTTAATCAGCTTATTTGTTTTCTTATTGTTGAGTTTGAAGTGTTCTTTGTATATTTTGGATAACAGTCTTTTATCAGATATGTCTTTGGCAAATATTTTCTCCCAGACTATGGTTTTGTGTTCTCATTCTCTTGACAGTGTCTGTCACAGAGCAGAAATTTTCAATTTTAATTAATTCCAGCTTGTCAATTTTTTCTTTCATTGATCATGTCTTTGTTGTTGTATCTAAGAAGTCATCCCTATACCCAAGGTCAGCTAGGTTTTCTTCTCTGTTATATTTTAGGATTTTTATAATTTAACTTTTTACATTTAGGTATATGATCCATTTTGAGTTAATTTTTGTGAAGGGTAAAAGGTCTGTGTCTAAAGTTATTTTACTTTATTATTTGCACTTTGATGTATAGTTGTTCCAGCACTATTTATTGAAGGGACTATCTTTACTTAATTGTATTATCTTTGCTCCCTTGCCGAAAAAAAAAAAAATTCAAGTGACTATACTGATGGCGGTAAATGTTTTAGTTTTGTGCTTAATGCTCTGGTATATGAACTTTATATTTTCTGACTATAGTATTGCAACCCCTTCTGAAACACAACTATGCATGAATCTCTTATATTTCTGTAGTCTTGCAGTCAGTCACTACTCAGCTATATATTTTCTCGACTATCTTTTCAAGGATGGTGAGCTTTAAGTCCTAAATTTAAGGGCCATTATTATGTGCTGCATTGACATCTGGGGAAAAGGAGGTCCTCGAATGGCTCCCTAGCCAAACAACCTCCTTTACCATCATGACCTGCCACAGGTTTGCTTGTCCCTGAGCAGCAGGCTTCATTTTCCTTCCAGCCACAGAAATACTCCAACAAGCCAATCACATCCTCTCACAGGAGCCAGGGTCTACTCCATTCTCTTGATACTATAAAATCAGCCTTCCTTGACCCCTGCTTGCTCTCTCTGTTCCTGACTTCACCCACTGTGTGCTCTGCGTTCCATGCTGTGTCCTCCCCTAGGCTGGGAGTAGATCTAACGAATTGCTGTACAACTCACCTGCTCAGTGTTGGCCATTCCGGTACCCCTAGATCAGGAATCCTCCCTCACCAAAGGTACAATTAAAACAGTATATTCATATAATCAGCAGCTCTGAGTCGTAGAGAATGTGTCTGTTTCTGGAACAAAGGTCTGGTTAGATTACTGTCTAATATAATGAATATCTCTCTCTCCAAGGCAAAGGTCAGATAGCTCACCTGAAACTAACACAACATTGTAAATCAACTAAACTCCAATAAAAAATTTTAATAAGTCTCAGTTCCCTAAACTCAGGGTTCCACAGCTGTGATACACACCTGCTGCCTGTGTTGCATCCACCAAAGTTTCTCTACCAATCCCCTCAGTGCCTGAGAGGCTAGGAGAGTCAGTGTGAAATTAAGTTAATTTTGACTTGACTCATGAATAAAAGTGTCTTGTCACTGACCCCAAAGTCTCATGTCTTCAGATAAGTATGAATCTGACAAGATAACTTGTTAACTTTCAAGTAGAGTAGAATTTCATTCTTCATAGTTCTTGAAACATTTCACTTTGGATTTGCTGGCATACATTTGCCATGTATTGGTTTTAACCTTTCTCAATAACTTTGTTTTTATTCATTGGTTTCCCTATGTGATTTGTTGACTTTTTTGGTATTATTTTATATTTCTTCTTTCATTACTTTTCATTATACTTTTCTAGAGAGTTCCTTATAATTATACTTTACAAATTTTAGAGTCATCTATTTCTCTTTATTTGCATTAAATGCTAACATGTTATTCTGTGTCACATTCATTTATTTTTATCAGTGGGAGTCTTTGTTCATTCTTCCTCTCCATTTTTAAAAATTGTGATATTTCTACTTTGTTAGAGTACACAATGTTGACATACTATTCATTCACTCATTTTTACTTTCGTTTCAGTCTTAGCTGTACAATTAAATATATTCAATGTTTACTATCAGACCTTCTGCAAATGTCTCTCCAGTCATATTTTATTTGAGTGAAGCTCTTCTAGTAGGTTTTTCTGGAAGATCTGTGTGTATGACACTCCCTGAATTATCATATATTTAAAATCCTAGTACAATATCCTTGGCACTTGAAAGATAGCTTGACCTAATATAAAACTTTTGGCTCAAAATGTATTTCCTTGAGATTTTTGTAAAATCTCAAATTGTTCTATTGTTGCCTCATTTATATGCTTATTTTGATTATTCTGGAGCAATGCAGTTTAGGTTTTTTTTTGTTTGTTCTTTTTGTTTGTTTGTTTTTTTGCATTTCAACTTTTTCCTCTTGTTGCCTACATTCAACTAATTTTATTAGTATATATCTTATAATTGGTAATTGAAGTTAGGATTTATAGTTACACAATGAGCCTGTTTTATTGGTAGATTCAGCTGTCTTTTGTATTTCTGAAAATGTTTATCATATTATTCCTTAAATATCATTTCTGTCCTTTTTTTGTTTGTTTGTTTGTTTTGTTTTCCTTTTCCAGTGATGTTAACTTGATGTATATTGGAATTTCTTTGTCGGTCATCTAAAACTACCACTAATTCTTGAATTCTTTATACTTTCTTAATTCCTAGATTTCCAACATTTTTTTTTTCTATCTTTTGGCTGTTTTCTTTCCTCAATACCCTGTTATATTTTAGGGGAGACTACTCTCTTTTATGCACTTCCAATCTAGTCTCATTGATGGGATGAATTTCCACTCTTCCTCCCCAATTTCTTTCGTGAATTTAGTCAACTCTAATTTTCATATATTCTTATGTTTTGTTCATTTCTATTCTTGATTTTTTATTATTCTTCAAGTGAAGTTCTGTGTTACACTATTCCTCTCTTTTCATGATTGCTTTTCTAATGAGTATTTTGTCAGCTGAACTGTTTTGATCTAATTTGTTTTTAATTTAGTATTATTTTATAGATATGGCCCAATAATTTTTTTCTATTGTAAAATACCATATACTTTCCTTGATTAACTATAGTAGGTATGAGCATGTATGGTGATGAGCATTTCAAATAACAAATTAATGATTTTTAGAAAGAGGGAAATTAGTCTTTTCTGATTTTATGACTCTCTTTGGTTACTCTAAGACCCTAGTTTTCCCATCTTTCTTCCTTTTCATCCTTTACAACATTTGCCAAAAGATGTAATCTCAGCCCCTGTCCCCTTTCTCCTAGCAGTGCTTTTCTTAGAATTTCTATTCATTTCTACAACATTTGGATTTTAACCACCAGATCTCAAGCTACTTTTCAGCGTTTTTCCACTTGGGGAAGTTTCAGAGTAGTTTTTATGTGTGTTCTCTTGTTGTTGGTCTCACTGCCCTCTCTTCTTTTCCATGATCTCTACCTTAGGTGCTCTGATCCAATGTGTCTTTTGGAAGGCTCTGACTGTTTTGAATGCTTCATTAAATATGAATTGAAGTTAGTAGTGATTTCTATCTTCTTTTCATAGGCATGGGACATGGTAGTTTATTTACTCTCCTTTATAATATGTGTAATATTTGTGTAGTAACTGAGATTTAGATAAAATAATACATTTATCATTCTGTACTATTTTCTCAAAAATATATGTTAACAGAATTGATTTAATGAATATAAAAAAATATAAAGAAATACGGTATAATATAATATAAAGGAAACACTAATTATGGGAAAAATTAGGGCAAATGTTTAAAAAAGCTAAAATTACTGTATCCATATCTATATGAACTTTTGATATTCTATAATTCTAAACTGATGATTAATTATTGAAAATTATTCATTATATAGAGTGATGGAAAATTCTCCAAGTATTTTACAATTGGCCTAACATTGAACCTCAAAGATGAAAAAAAAATAATATAAAAGTTTTAGAAACCAATTACATCCTCTTATGACTATAAACATCTCCTAAATGTAACACTAGGAAATGAATTCCAGAAATATTGTTTTATAATATATCATAGAAAAGTTTAATTCAGGAATACAGGAACATGACAAAAATAAGAAAAGACATGAATATGTCAAGCAGAAATAAATAAAAACAATTCAGTATATGTTTAAAACATGGTGGATAAAATAAATCTATATCTGTATTTAAGTCTATTAATATTAAAAAACAAAAATAGAAATAAAAAATTCTGTTGTGGTCCATTCAGACTACTATAACAAAATAGCATACTCTTGGTAGCCTAAAAATGACAGAAATTTACTTCTCCACACTTCTGGAGACTGGGAAGACCAAGATCATGCTGCTGGTTGATTTGATGTTTGGTGAGGCCCACTTCCTAGATGACAACTTTTAATTGGGTTTTCACATGGTGGAAGGAGCTAAGGAGCTTTTTATGTTTGTTTGTTTGTTTAATAAAAGCACAAATTTCATGCATGAGGGCTCAAGCATTACATTCTAAGCACCTCTTAATTACTCTACCTCCTAATACCTTTACCTTGGGCATTAGGATTTCAACATATGAATTTTGGGAGGACACAAACATCCATACCATAGCAACCACTTAACAACTTGAGTATAAAATATTTTCTGAACATAAAAAAATTAATATCTATCAGGAAAAGAAATCAACTTCATATTAAAGAACAGATTCTTAGTTCTAAGAAAGGTTGTTCCACTCTCAAAAGCGTGTTCTGCTAGGATTGTCAAAACATTGTTCTAACTTCCTTATCAAAATTTACAGTTGCATGATCAGAATGCCAGAATATCAATTTCCAATTTTATAATACATATTGAGGAAAATAAATACATCTTCCCTGGTGAAGATATGCCATTACTACTTTCAAGATAACTCTGATAATGTGAAATAATTCACAAGATTTGAGCAAAGATACTAGGCTAGAATTAGACAATATTTTCTTTAAACTCAAGATCATTGTTTCTCTTTCAGGAAAATTAAGAAACCTAGACATTATCCAATAGATTCTCTCAAAGGAAAGATGATATCTTGTTTCCAAAGTAGTCCAAAGTGTGGACAATATACGCAGGCAGTATCTATACCAGAAATCTTCCCTGATTTCTAGTCTACTCCTCTATTCATGATAGATCAAAGCCCCCTTCTTGGTTCTGTCAAAGAAAAATTGCACTGGACAAGTTAAGCAGAGAAGGAATACTTGATTCAAGACTATTGCAATCAGGAAGCAAGACTGAACTCAACTCCACTGGAAAAAAAGATGGGAGAGATTTTTAGCACTTTGGTGAGCAGTAAAAAAGTACTGTAGGAAGTGAAGGGGAAGATTGGTAATGTCATCACATCATCTGTGTTTGCTAATTGGTGCTTATGGGGTCTCACACAGACCACAAGACAGGGGCACTATCTTTTTTTGATGATTTCATTTCAAAGGGACAGCTCCCAGTTCCTTGAGAAAGATATTCCTGTGTTGTAAAACTGACAAGAAGCTGGAAGAAGATTTATATCTGAAAGAATCTGAGAAAGGATTTACAATTACAAGTTTTCTAAGGTAAATGCTCTAAGGAAAAGTTCAGGAGCCTATAGGCAGGAAGAAATCTCTTTAGCTGTGTCCTATAGGCAGGAAGAAATCTCTTTAGCTGTGTCCTATAGGCAGGAAGAAATCTCTAGCTGTGTCCTGTCACACTGAGGTGGCCTTGTGACTTGTTTCTTCCAAGAGGACATTAGCAATTATGAGATAAGATGAGGCTTGAAAATTATTTGTACATTGGGACTTTCTCTTGCTGCTTTTTGGAAATTTGATGTTAGTGGAGAAGCATGAATTAGCCTATTAGTGGAAGAGAAACTTACATGGGACTAAAACAAACTGTGCTCACTTAGGATCCCCTAGAGAAAATAGTCTGCCAAACGCCAGGTATGTAAGTGTGGCCATTCTAGTACACTCAGTCTCAGCTGAATCACCAGCAGGACACAAACATTTGATAGGTTGGCCCGCAACAAAAATAACCACTGCACTGCAGATTTGAAAGAAATAATACACATTTATTGTTATATACCACTAAGCTGTGGGGTGTTTGTTAAGCACCAAAAGTTAACTGATAAACGATTTCTGGCCTCTACCATAATGTTTATACTAAGAGTCTAATTACTTTGCTGAACAAGCAAGCAAACTAATGATATAAATGTGGAACATTTATATTCCACATTTATATAATCTAGAACATTTATATAATCTAGAACAGATTATAGCTGAAACTTGAATGAGATCTGTAAGTTAAGCTGTGTAGAAAAAAAACCTTATAATTCATAAAGAGCACTTAACATAGAGTCAAGGTTATGCTAAGCACCCATACAAATATACATTATCTTCATCTAATTTCTGGATTAGGATTAGATTTGATAAAATTAGGCATAATTTTAAAAATACATAAGATGTTTACCCTAACAGTATTATAAAGTTGTGTAGTACATGTCAGCCTAAACTTAAAGAAGATAAATAGGGTGAAGCATCAGCAATCTCCCTTAATAGACTAGGGAGAGAAACTGTTCAGTCTCCCTTCAGTGTACTCATAGGCAATGATTTAGTATGGATCTACTTTTGTCTAATCTGGGTGAACTCAAACAATTAAGGAACCAGAGAAGCCAGGCATACCTGAGTTAAGATACTCCATCCACTTATGCACATGGACACATGTGTGTACACACACATACACTCACAAAAGATCTATTATGAATTGCTCTATAATCCACTTACTTTAATGACTAATAAACTCACTCAACCTGGAATGCATTTTCCCTTATTGTCTGTCAAATTATCAACTTAAATTGCATCTCTTCTCCCTTTACACATTATTTTCTGAAACCTCAATCAGAGCACTCAATTTATTCCAGTTTCTCTTATAGTTTATTCTTTGCAAATATTTTCTTTCCATTATACTTCATTTATCTGGTATTAACCTTATGTTCACAGCTCTTAGCACAGGGTTTTGTGCATAACAGATATCTGATGGTGACCCCCAAATTACTACCAAGTGAGGTATATAATAAATAAAACAATTTTGTTTGATTTTGACTCACTAACATATAAAATTGCATATTTATCTCATCTACATAAAATTTGATATTGAAGAATGAGTAAAATAGTCAGATTTTGAAGGAATTTATTTTTCCTTTTCTTCAGAATTAACAAAAAATCCTAGGCATCATTTTTACGATCATGCAAATTACAGACTAGAATTCCAAAAGATGCTTCCTTTTTTAAAATTTTTATTTATTTATTTTTGGCTGCATTGGGTCTTCGTTGCTGCGTGCAGGCTTTCTCTAGTTGTGGTGAGCAGGGGCTACTCTTTGTTGCAGTGCACGTGTTATCACGGCGGTGGCTTCTCTTGTTGCGGAGCACAGGTTCTAGGTGCGTGGGCTTCAGTAGCTGTGACACATGGGCTCAGTAGTTGTGGCTTGTGGGCTCTAGAGCGCAGGCTCAGTAATTATGGCACACGGGCTTAGTTGCTCTGCAGCATGTGAGATCTTCCCAGACCAGGGCTCGAACCCATGTCCCCTGCATTGGCAGGTGGATTCTCAACTGTGCCACCAGGGAAGTCCTCAACAGATGCTTCTTGAGTATATGAATGTTAATACTGAAAAGGAAGAAAACTGTCACAGACACTGTTATCTTATTTAATATTTACAGCAGCCCTATAATAAGATGTAGGGAGAGACAGAGGCTTACTAATGGATAAAGAACTAGATTTTAGGCTGTCTCAAAACTTCACACTGATTCTGTGTTAGTTTGTTCTACATAAACTGAAAAATGAAATCCTACTGAGAATATTTTACTATATATTTATAAAATTCAGATTCCAGTCATCTAAAGATGTATCCAGTTACAAATCTACATATGTAAATCTGGTGAAAAAAATATATGAAAATCTGTAGACGCATAGCATCAAACCTTTTTGATTTTATGTGAGACTGTATTTCTCTTTCATTACTTATAAGTTCAACAGTAACGCCTAAAAATGATTCATTCAAAGAAGTCACCCTTATATGTTTGATATTTTATTTCTTTTTTATACTATAACATAACTGCAACATTACTACTTTTTCATGGCTGTGATATTTAGAAGAAAAGTTATCATCCAGGTAACATTTTAGGTGGCTTTATAGCAAAGTAGAATTTATTTCAGTTATAAAATAAGAACAGGTGCTATCAAAACTTTTTATATCCTTCCATGATATGAAAGCTAGATTCCATGAATAAAACTTTAGTTTTTCTTTAAATATTCAAAGGTTGGAGAATTTTTAGAATGATAATTTCAAGGTTTAAGGGACATGACATTTTACCAGAAAAATAGAGGTAAGACACCATCAATTACTACATGGGAAATTACAACTTAGGGAATCACTTCAGTAAGTTGACTACCTTGAAATGGCAGTTATACAGTAAAATTTATCCCAAGGATGACAACAACATGATTACCACACTGAGTTTCATAACTACAGTTAAAATGCCACTTTGATGTTTAAAATTAGATTAGAAAAAAATTCACATATATCATTTTTTTTAAAGTAATTTTGCCTTTTTTTTTTTTATGGCTATGTTGGCTTTTCGTTTCTCTGCGAGGGCTTTCTCTAGTTGTGGCAAGTGGAGGCCACTCCTCATCGTGGTGTGCTGGTCTCTCACTATCGCGGCCTCTCTTTTTGCAGAGTACAGGCGCCAGATGCGCAGGCTCAGTAATTGTGGCTCACGGGGCTAGTTGCTCCGCGGAATGTGGGATCTTCCCAGACCAGGGCTCGAACCCGTGTCTCCTGCATTGGCAGGCAGATTCTCAACCACTGCACCACCAGGGAAACCCACATATATAATTTATATTACAAAATTTGAGCTAAACTCTGGTATAGTCTTTCCTTAAGCATGGGTATTATTTCCTGCTTTAATAGAGGATTTTTAAGAGTTATGTGTTTAAGCACCTAATATGAATTCAAATTACTAAACATGGTTCTTTTTAACTACTCCTTAGATTGCAAGGATCTTGTGTTTTATGTGTGACTACATAACCCACCACTACAAAAGGACACTATTGATTAATTAGTTTATAACCTAAAAATAGCCATATAACTTTGTAACTATTGTTCCTGGGAAATTTCCTTTGAGAATTTTCCTTTTGTTAAATTAGGGAATTTAAAAGAGAATGTTAAATAATTCCAGGAGAACTTTAGAAAAAAATAAGGAAACAACCAATCAAGCAAACTAAGTAAAATCCTGCAACAGAATCATCTGGATTTACAGTTCATAGAAATACACAGCCAAGTAGCAGTTTAGTTGGAGGGGGCAGCTTAGCCCCTATAACACCACCTTTGTGTCTTTGCTAAGTTTCAATCTGATCTAGTTATGGGGATACTGAGGACCTCTCATTTTTCTTTACTGGTTTCCACTTTTAAGCAACTTATGCCCCCTTTTGCAAACCACTCACAGCCCTCCACTTCTCAAGGCATGTATTTAAGGAGTTAGGGTCTTGTGGCAATGAAAATTTGTTCAATTGCACTTGTTGGTCCAAAGATTGGTGCTTTATTGCACAAGCAAGAGTAGCCATGTGCTGAAGCCCAAAGGTTTCCTTTAATATACTATTTCACATCTAGGTCATTTTTAACTTTAAACATTTGAGGAACATAAATCTCTTTATACAGAGGTCTTTCTGTTGACAAGTCTATATTCTCAGCCATAGTGCATTAGTCCTTCAGGAGTTTCTCCTAATAGAGTTGAAATCACATCTTTCCAACACATTTTGAGTTTGCATTATATGGGGACTACTTACTTTTGTTTGTTTGTTTGTCAGTCTGTGTTCTGTAACGAAAAATAGGTGAGGAATATACAACTTCATTCCTTTCTATTTCTTTCTCCTAGAAATTGATTGGGCTCTGTGCTTTAGGATATGCACACATAATCACAGCTCATTCTCAACGGTCACAAAGGATGACATCCACCCTTAAAATGCTATTATTAAATGACTAAATATAATTCTGAGCTTACTCACTTGGAATTTTAATTCCAGAAGAGTCCACAGTAAATTTGCAAGCCTGAAATTAAATAAATAAATAAAAAGTAAAAACTTAGTACCTCTTCCCTATTACAAAATGATTGCAGGTAGCTTAAACCATAAAAAAAATAATTTATGATCAAATAAACTTAAAAATAAGCTAAAATAGTGAGAAAGAAAAATATGCAAGAAAGCAAGATATATCCACCAAAATTAGGCTAATATAAATACATGCTTTCAAGCATTTTATATTTGGGCACTTTTTTTTCCATTATGTTTTCTGTTAGTCATGTGAGGAGGGAAATAAATTTATAGATTTCAGAAGTTTCATAAGACAACAAAACAGATGCTTAAGAGAATAATTATTCCCAAGGTCCACAGGAGGGTAATGTTTCATTCAAAGGCCCTCAACATGAAGACATCATACAATGTAATGAATGGATTCCATCAAAGTAACTCATCTAGGAAATACAACAAGGGTGTTTCCTGTGATAATACTAATGGTTTGCCCTTCAATATCTGGAGTGAGTGAACAATCTAATAATTAGAACCATACTTGCTGATGAGAGTGAATTTATTCTTTTCTATACTGCTCAAGAGTTTAGATTTTTAAAGTTGTTCAGGGTTAAGTATCTGTTAGAACAGTGCTTCTCACTTTTCTTTTTCATTATTACCCCTTTAAGGAGAGAATTGCACATTTTCCTAATCCACCCCTCCATGAATTTTTAACACAAGTATACTATGTACCTCTTTATGTACTATATGTGTATTTCAGATTTATGCATACAATAGCAAGTTGTTTCACCTCTCCTCTAGAACCAATCAGTGTTCAAAACTTTTGGGGACAATATCACCTTTACTGAGAAATCATGTATTAGAGAAACAGACTTTTCTCTTGCCAATATTAATGACTCCTATTACTGTAATTTTCAGGCTTCACTAGCGCCATCTCCAGAACTATATACTCAAAGGGCAAGAGAGGAAGGAGGTAAAAGGTACTCCTTTTCCCATATCTAAGACAACTTTCCAAAACACAGTTTGGTAAAGACCATTCAACAGCAGACCACTAAAGCAGCTATTGTTCACATATACATTTCTCTGATTTAGTCCAGAGGAGATATTAGAATGTGTAAAGAAACTTATTTTTCTTCTCAGCTGGCTTTTGGAATGTATCAGTAGTAGTAAGTTCACTATTGTGCTAACAAATTATTGCTGTGCAGCTAGATATTCTTCATTACAGTAAAATACAGAGATGTCATGCACTGTAATGAAAGGCTAGGCAGAGCTTTTTTTCTTTCTTTCTTTCTTTTTTTTTTTTTTTTGCATGAAACTTGAGAGTGTAACAATGATGGACCCATAGAAGGAACTCAGGGCCCCTGGCCAAACTTTCTCACATCTTGAATTGTGAAACATCTAAAAGTGAAAGTCCTATTGAAGTCAATTATTTCTTGCACAATGAAGGTATCCTTTAAATGAAACGGCAACAGTGGGGCAGTCCATTTTATACTCTCCAATATCCAATACAGATGTTTCTTTGAAATAAAGGACAAGCACATATACATACCCCATGTACAGACTTTGTATTCCTGGGCATTTTCTCTTTTACTATTTAATTTTATATATTAAATTTAAAGAGACATAACAAACCAATTTTTCTCAAAATTAATTTTGTGTCTTAGACTTCCACTTCTGAGGATTTTATATTATGGGCTAAAAATCTAACCCTGATAAAGTCAGCCTCGGGTTTACTAACTGCTCTTGATGATGAGCATGAGGTAGATGGCCATTTTGTTCATATAAGTTCTCCCATAAGTTTTGAACATATTAAGTGGCCCAGGAACTGAATTCAAAGGAGAAATTGGAAGGAAGTAAACTGATAAGCACCAAGAAAATTAGTACTTCTCTGTGTTGTTGTGTTTTGTACAATGGTGTAGGGAAAAAGAAAGTTAGAGGGAGAAAAAATTTCACCAAGATTTAGAGATGGAGAAAGATACTACACTATGTGATTTTGTCAACAAAAGTCTCGCAGCTCAGTGGCCAAAATAAGTTTGGAGCTGTTATGAAAATTTAAGCTGTTTGGATTTGTTTAATGTAAGTTATCTCCATTTCTCCAATTTAGTAAGGCTTGCCAGACTTTCAAAATTATTCAGTGGCCTGAGTTTCAAAACCCATGAGATGATTAATAAACTGAAATAATTTAATCAAAATGCAAAATAAAATTAAAAGATAAGCAATGTATATTTAGTTTTTCCAATACTTTCAAGCCTTGGACTAGAAGTTTGTTACCTGCAAGAGCATATCCTAAATAGCAAGGTGAGACATAGGTTAGCATATGTACTGAATATATGTAAAGTGCCATGTATCTTACAAAATCCATCAAGCATTTTAGTGGTGCTGCCTCAAAATTATGTCAGTTATATTCACATTTCTTTATCTAACCCTTTATTCCACCATCCACTCTCACTGAATGGTTACTGTAACAACCTTCCAGCTTATAATTATTTTTCTAAAATTGAAAACAGATCATATTAACCACTTGGCAGAAAATCATCTGATAGCTTTCCACTGAATTTAGAATAAAATCTGAAGCACAATGGCCCTGCATATTAGGATGTTTGCCTACCTCTCCCACCATGTACATGCACTCTTGTTCTCAGGGCTCTAACTATGTTGTTGTTCAATCCTACCAAGCTCGCTTCTGCTCCATCACCTTTGTTCTTTTCTCTTGAAAGAAGGGGCTTCCTCAGGAACATACTAGTCAGTTGTCTGTCTTCTCTTAGCTTCCTGCCCAGATCTACTCTTGCTGCTCATCAGTTACTCTTTCTAAATAACACTTTTAATTTTTTCTCATACTGTATGTTTTATGTTTCTGTATGTGTGTTTAGCCTGTCTCTACCTTCAGAGGTGCACAAATTTTCACTGTCCTACTCATCAACCTATTCTATGACATAAGGAATTTCTTGGCAGCTATAGATTACTAATAAATAAAAGTAATTAACCAATTAATAAGAAAAGGTAGTCTCTTGATAATATAGATTCTATGCAAGAATATTTTTGCTCTGGTCTTCTTGTATAAAACCAAGTTATAATTTTTGGAAAGAATACATCTAAATATAAGTATATAACACTGTTTCTTTATGGAGACCTGTTCCTGATTTTTTAAAAAGGCAAATGTACCTGATGATCTCTAGAATTTATAAGACAACTGGATGTAAAATCAAGAGTCA
Source organism: Phocoena sinus (assembly GCF_008692025.1). Lineage (NCBI taxonomy): Eukaryota > Metazoa > Chordata > Mammalia > Artiodactyla > Phocoenidae > Phocoena > Phocoena sinus. The sequence continues at coordinate 87,774,683 of NC_045774.1, read as the reverse complement.
AAGAAATTTGATTTTTCCCATAGCTCTAACCCTAACAAAGCAATATCATTTTTCATCTTTGACTTTCATTTTTTTTGCCTGGAAGTAAGGATATGATTTTATGAGTTATTTCTCAAACTTGTTTTTAAGCATTCAAGTTTGTTTTCCTCCCAAATCATATCTGTTAGCATCTTCAAAACACAGGATTGGATTCTCTTATGTTGAAGCAGTAGTGAGGAAAAAAGTCTGCTCTGCTTGCTTCATCCTTCAAATTTGACAAACCCAGAGACACACAGATTAAAATGACTGGATTTGAGCATCAGAAGGAGTCTTCCTCCATTACTATTTTTCCACTTAATTTCTGATTTAAATAAGTTTTGCCAAAAAGCAGAGAGGTGCTTAGATGAATTTTAGAAATCCAAAGAGCAATTATAGCTCCTTTTTAACATATGCATAGAATTATTTGTGTTGTGTTAGTTAAATTGTGAAAGTTGGGAATACTGATATGGCTCTTACCTGACAAAAGTAGAAACTCAGTCAATTACTGTGTTTAGTGTATCAGGCAAAATATGAAAAGAAGTTTGAGACAAGTTACTAATCTCTCCATTTGTCACATGATGGTCAGAAAGCTCACCAATGTGTTTGGCTAATATAAATGTCTCCCAGTAAATGTGTCACATAGTTTTCAAGGACCAGTAGGTCTGACTCCTTCAGCAAATCTAAGGTAAAGCATAATTTGTTAACAAGCCATCAGTGTAATCTCATTCTATCAGCACATAATCCATGATTAAGTATATGATGAGCTTGAAGAAAACATTAAAAAAAATCTTTATATAGGAAGCAACTTGTCTCAACTTATAGCTATATCATGAAGTCTAAGAAATACTTTGTTCCTATGACTTGATAAATACGGAGGGAAAAAAAGACAATAAGATGATCATTTTATAGGATTAAAATACAAACTAAGAAAATAATATTTAAATATTTTAGATTCATGGGAAGTTAGATAAAAGTGTAAAGTATATTTGCACTTTTAAGTTTGACATAGTTTGTTTTTCAAGAACTGAAAAAAAAGGGGGCTATTATCACTACTTAATGTTGTTTTTGTGTGTGCCTGCATTCACTAATAAATGTAAAACTCAATTAAATATATTTTCCTGCCACTGCATTTTCTCTGTTTCCTCTAGGCCCCCTATTGTCTTATTTCTTTCTTTCTTCCTTTCTTTCTTTCTTCTTCCTTCCTTCCTTCCTTCCTTCCTCCCTCCCTCCCTCCCTTTCTTTCTTTTCTTTCTCTTTCCTTCCTTCTTTCTTTCTTTCTTTCTTTCATTCTTTATTTCTCTTTCTTTCTTTCTTTCTCTCTCTCTCTTTCTTCTTTCTTTCTTTCTTTCTTATCTTGCCTATCCCTGATACAATTATCAACAAAGGATTAATATTAATATACTATTAACTACATTATAGATTATATTTTACCATTTCCAGTTTTTCTGTTAATATCTTTTTTCTTTTTTATTCCAGGATCCATTGCAAGTTACCACATTGAATTTAGTTATTATGTCTCTTTAGTCTCCTTCAACCTATGACAATTTCTCAGCCATTCATTGTATTATACAACCCTCACACTTTGGAACAGTACCAGTCAAATGTTTGACAGAGTGTCTCCACAATGTGAGATTAGCTGATATTTCCTCCTGATTAGATAATACATTTGTCCAGGAAAAAAAAAAAATGTGGGGACTTCCCTGGCAGTCCAGTAGTTAAGACTTTGCATTCCCTATACAGGGGGCACAGGTTCGATCCCTGGTCAAGGAACTAAAATCCCACATGCCACACAGCACGGCCAAAAAAAAAAAAAGAAAAAAAAAGTGATAAGCCCTTCTTAATGCATAATATCAAGGGTACATGAGGTAAATATGTCTTATTACCGAACTACTAACATATTTTACTATGATGCTAACATTGATCTCTTTGTTGAAATGGTCTCAGCCTGGTACAGACTTGTTTGATGTGAAATTATTAAATATATCTATTATTTTATATGAATTTCTAAATAATGAAAGTTTTAGTATGTTACCAGTAAAGTACTCTATTGTAGATTCTTAATACTCTAATTAAACTGAGTTGTCCACCTAGACAGTCAAGGCCTTTCATGATTTTGAAAACATGGAGTTTTGGTGGCTAAATTGAGTTTGTTGAACAAGTGTTCACACTCTAATTCACTTAGCACATAAATAAAATTTAACTAAATTACAATTATCATAACATTTAGGCCATAATAATACACTGATTCTAAAATAATACTAGATAAATAATGGACTCATATGGAATCGTTTTTTATCTCATATAATTTATCATCACTATGGACTGCATTCTCTGTTTTTTGACCCATTGTAAAAGTATTTAGAATCCAAATTTTAACATAGTTTACTTTATGTTCAGTGCCACATAACATATACAAAAAAGTAAATAAATAACAATGGAAACTGTTTTAGATTTTAAATCAGGAAATTTTGGAAGAAATTACACATATTTTCAAGTATCATTGTTTTTGTTGTTGTTTGGGGGGGTTATTTATTTATTTATTTTGATTACCTAAAATAAGTAAAATGCCTTCTACAGACAAAAATTTACTTATTTTTGACGATGAAATATATCACTGAAGAGACAAAAATCTTAAATGCACTAACAGCTGTAAAAGTGAGCTTATCTGGAAACATAAAGTGGACAGTGGGACTATCAGGAAACGGGACTGAGTTGCATGTTTGCTCTTTTCATGGAAGAGGAAAACATGATACTTTTAATAAACTGGAAATAAAGACTATGTTATTTAACAACATGGGTAATGTTATGAGAAATGTAAAGTTACAAAATATCCTCACTGATTACCACACAGGGAATAATCAGAACTGGAGTCCACAAACAGGTATAATGCACATCAGCCTAGGTTCTCTTTCACTACACCTGAGGATGACTTCACTCTTGCCTGTTCAGAGATGTGGAAATACTACAGTATTGATTTGAATACATTAAAATTATTCTAGGTGAATTATGAGCCCCCTATTCCGTATATTCATGGTCATAAATGTGAAGGTTGTGGAGTTTGTGATGAGTGAATTTATTCCATTGGTTCCAAATAATCAATTTTTTGCTTTTTGGAATAAATCCTATACAACATTTACATCCTCTAACAAATTCTAACCACTCTACTAAGAATTGTACATATTTTGGTATATGGGTGGGAAGTATAGAGTTAGAAAAAATGGTAACTGAAGAGAAAAAATGAAGAGATATGATGAATGTTAGAAATTCTCCAAAGGAGATTGAAATGCTATTTTTTCCATCTTGATAGCAAAAAAACAGTATTAAAACTATTAATAAAATGCAGGGTACTCTGAATTAATTTTCAAGTCAATTCATCCATTTTACTCCCTTTAATGATGTGTTTAGGTATTAATTAATTGTTTAATTATCTTTCTCATTCTTAGTTACTCAATAATGAGCTATGAAATTCCTGAATTTTAGTGGGCAAGAAGCAGCCCCACATCTCCAGGCCATGATGGCCGCTGTGCAGGGACCTGGTCACACATATCAGTGAATGAGCAATAGCCCTGTGGTCCCTGGTGTGCACAGTTGACCATGCAGGAAGTTTACCTTGCAAACCAGCAGGCCAGCAGCCAGTGCATGAGACAGGGCCTCTTAGCCAATTGGCCTAGGGGCCAGTTCTGCTTACCAACAGCACATGTAGCAGCCAGCCACACCACAACAAATGGGATCACACAGCCCACATAGGGGATAACCCTAGAGTATAGAGCTCTGGTGATCACAGGGGAGCATGCTGCTGAGCCCCATAAAATAACACCTACATAAGACCACTTCTTCAAGATTGAGAAATGTAACCAACCTATTAATTACATAGAAATAAACACAGAGAATTAGACAAAATGAGTAAATAAAGGGATATGTTTCAAACAAAGCAAAAAGACCAAAACTTAGACAAAAAGAGCTATATGAAATGGGGGAAAGCATTCTATCCAATAAAGAGTTTGAATTAATGATCATAAAGATGCTCACTGAGCTCAGGAGAAGAATAGATGAACAGACTAAGAATTTCAACAAATAGCAAGGAAATTTAAAGAAGTAAACATAGCTGAAGTATACAATAACTAAAATAAAAAATACACTAGAAGGAATCAACAGTATATTAGACAATACAGAGGAACAGATCCATAATCTGGAAGACAGAGTAGTGGAAATCACCCAGTCTGAATAGAAAAAAGAATTTTAAAAAATTAGGATAGTTTAAGAGATGTCTTAGACAACAACGAGAATAGTAACATTCACATTATAGGGGTTCTAGAAAAACAAGAGAAATAGAAAAGGGTAGGGAACTTATTTGAAGAAGTTGCCACTTCATGCCTCAAATACAGAGGACTGTATTTCTTCTGCCTAAAGGGAATATTTGAACCATTTGAAAAAACTTGCAAAGTTCTCTTGACTTTTATCTAGATTAAAAAAAAAAAAAACAAACCTCAAAACTTCTGTGATTAAGAATTTGAGAGTTGAGAGGGTGGGGAGAAAAGAGTAAGAACTGAAAACTTTCCTAACTGGAAAAGAAACAGATATCCTGGTCCAAATGAACCTAAAAAGGTCCACAGGAAGGCACATGGTAATTAAAAAGGCAAAAATTAAAGGTAAAGAATCTTAAAAGCAACAGGAGAAAAGCAAGAGAAGTCCCATAGGGTTATCAGCTGACTCTTCAGCAGAAATTTTCCAGGCAAGAAGAGTGCAGAACAATATATTCAAAGTGTTACAAGGTAAAAAGCCCTACAACCAAGAATATTCTACCTGATAAAGTTATCAAACTGGTTTTACAAGAAATGTTAAATTGACTTTTCTAAGCAGCAAAGAAAAGGACAAAACTGGAAATATGAACATTATGAAAAGAAAATATTATTGGTAAAGGCAGATATATAGGAATGGTAGTGGATGAACCATTTATAAAGCTAGTTGGAAGATTAAAAGATAGAAATAGTAAAATCATCTATACCCACCATATGTAATTAAGGAATACACAAAACAAAATGATATTAAAACTTAATCAATATCATATTAGTAGGAATACTAGCATCAATATTGTGTATACTTTGTCATAGCAAGAGTAAAATACAAACTTGGGTTCATTGCAGAGTAAGTCAGAACCCATGAATTAAAGGTATAGTAGTTTGATTGGAATAAAGTTTGGCAAAAAAAGAGTGGATATATTCTTGGGAATACTCCTTGGAGCTAACATATAAAAAGCCTCAGAGATATCAAAAGCTAAATTGTAAGTATTTTTCAGAATCTTAGAAAATTAGTGAATGGTTTTAGTCAATGAAATAATATAATAAAAGGGATATTTTACAAAGTTTGAAATATATTAATCTTTTTTGTAAAATAGATGTTGGATTGTCCTGATGGAGATGAGACAATTGCATTCCAGAAAAAATAGTTGAAATGCTAATGAAAAGAAAACATTCCAATGGAACTAAAAATAAAAGAGAGAAAAGAAATTGAAAGATAAATAATAGAATACAGTAATAGGACTTTCAGTCCAAGTTAATATAAAAATATATGTGGTTATGAAAAAAAAGACTACACATTTTAATCTCAATGAACTGGAAGATAATGTATCAATATTTGATTTTCATAACAATTTTAATTTTTAAAAAAGTGAATATTTCTCTCAACTATTATATTTTATTTATGTAGATTTTTCTTATAGATATTTCTTTATTTTACACAGATATTTCTTTCATCTAATTAAATTAAAGGATTTTTCAACATTAAAAAATCAATACGTTCTATCACATCAGTAGTTAAAAAAAGAACATTGCAGGCTTCCCTGGTGGCACAGTGGTTGGGGGTCCACCTGCCGATGCAGGGGAAGTGGGTTGATGCCCCGGTCTGGGAAGATTCCACATGCCGCAGAGCAGCTAGGCCCGTGAGTCATGGCCGCTGTGCCTGTGCATCTGGAGCCTGTGCTCCGCAGCGGGAGAGGCAACAGTGGTGAGAGGCTTGTGTGCCACACACACACACACAAAAAAGAACATTGCATCATCATATCAATAGATGCAAAAACACATTTGAATAAAGTCCGAAACTCATTCATCATAAAAAAATCTCAGTAAAGTAGTATAGAGAGGAACATCCTCAAACTGATAAGTAATATCTACAAAAAGTCCTACAGATAACAACATAATTAATGGTGAGAAACTCAAAATTTTCCAACTAATATCAGGTAAGGCAAGGATGTCCCCTCTCACCACTTCTTTTCAATATTGTACTAGAAGAACTAACTAATTAAATAAGATAAGAAAAGGAAGAAAAAATGTTTACAGTTTGAGAAGGAAGAAATAAAATGGTCTTTGTTCAGAGACAAAATAGTTGTCTATATAGAAAATCCAAAAGAATAGATAAATTCCTGGAACTAATAAACAGTTATAGCAAGGTTCCAGGATGCAAGATTAATATACAAAAGCCAATCACTTTCTTACATACTATCAATGAACAAGTGGAATTTGATATTAAAATGCTATATCATTTATATTAGCACCTCCCCAAAATGAAATACTTAGGTATAAAGTTAACAAAATATGTACAGGATCTATGTGGGGAAAACTACAAAAATCTACAAAACACTGAAGAATGGCATTGAAGAAGAACTAAATAAATGGAGAGATATTCGATGTTCATGGACAAGAAGACTCAACATTGTCAAGATATCAGTTCTTCTCAAATTAAGCTACAGATTCATAGAAATTCCAATAAAAATCCCTGCAAGTTATTTCATGGATTTCAACAAACTGACTCTAAAGTTTATATGGAGTTATATCGTAATCATTAACATTTTTGTCACAAGTATATATTGTCTTAATGTTTTATTGTGGTGGTGCTTGTGGTGGTGGTAGTGATGATACTGGTGGTGTGTGTGTGTGTGTTTACCTCTAATAAGGTGGCCATATTGTTAGAATGGGTGGATGGCTAGATATGGGCCAAGAAGGAAGGCACAGACCAGGTAGCAGGACAACATACATTTTGTGAATGACAGGGGTCCATGGGAAGACAGAGAAAAACATGATCCTTTGGGCTGACAGGAAACCATACATACCATATTTCTTGTGGTGAGAGGTGTACTAGAGGCAAACAAAGAAAGGTGGAAAAGTGGGAATCTCCAGCATCCAAATGTAACTTTTTCTCATTATGCTCTCATTACAATAAAATTAACCTTGCATAAAAGAAGCACCCATCATACACCAACACCATAACACTTCTGATCAAGACCAATTAAGGACAAAATTTCCTTCTCCCTTTGGGAAGGTGGAGCTGCAATGAAAACCAGGAAATATGACCCAGAATCCCTCCCTCCTCAATGAATATTCTGTCCAGTCATTTTCACACCCCTTATAATCAGTTTGCCAAAGGAACTCAGGGAAGCTGCTCACCTAAGCCTTCCCCCCCTTCTTCCTTAGAGTGTACTATCGCTTAATAAATCCTCACCTTGCTTTTTTGGTCTCTGTGACTCATCTCTGAATTATTTTTGTGATGAGACAAGAACCTATGTTCTGGTAATATCTTTGGTGAGCCAGCCAGGAGAACTCCAGTAAGCCTCAGCCTCTCACCTCCCTTGTGCTTGAGAGGCACTGCCTGACTTCTTGTCACTACTCTCTCTCTCTCTCTCTCTCTCTCTCTTGCTTTATTTGTCCATCACATTTTGGATCTATTTGCCACAACATATGTAGTCATGGGTAGAGCAAGTAAAAGCCAGTAGGGAACTCACCACTAGAAGATTCCCATGTGAGGATAAGTGAGTCATGGAACAGACTAGAGAGATTACAGGTCTGTCTGCCCACCTTAAGACAACTTCCATGCACCATCTCTAGGCACACAGTTTAATGCATAACACCACCCCCTCCCTGCAGCTACCCTTATAGGCTTATTATTGGTCCACTTATGCCTGACTATCCCTGTCTCACTCCTATTTTCTTGTCTTGCTCTGCTGGAAATTGGGGAAAGAAATTTGTCAGGCAGTTTCCAACCTTGCTGCTAGGTCTTGCACTTCCCATTGTTGTATATGTGCAGGACATTATGTCAGGAAACGTTTGCAGCCATTCTCACAAGCAGCTAAGGTCCTGAACCATAGGATCTTTGCCCTCTGGGTTTATCTTACCCACAATTTGATTAACTCATCAGGTTCAATTTTTTGGAAGTATAAAATGAAGTCTTACTTTTATAGACAGTAATCTAAAGGAAATTGAGAATTTCCTAGATAATAGAAAGTTTTTACACAACACCACATACCACCTTCTTTAGTGGCCAGTGCCTCGTTTCAGATACCCTCCACCCTTTTAGAGAAAGGAAACTGAGACCTAAATATGTCCTGGAACTATGAAGATGTCTGTTCCAGGGGAATACACCCTGGAACACAAGCATTAATCATTGGATGTAGAATCTATAAAGGAGTCTTCAGGAATGTCACTCATCCTGGGTACTGTGGATGCCAGGATAGGACATGGGCTCCAGAATGCTGGGGCTGACAGGTTCACCATATGGTGGGGTTGCTACACCCACGTTGGCCAAGGTAGGCTGGCTAGGTGGAGAGTAATGCCTGGTGCCAGTCCTAAAGTAGGGAACCCCTAAAAGGACACCCTAATGGTAGTGCTCCTCTCTTTTACAGGAGCCCTTTCTCCCTGAAGAATAGATGGGAAGTACCTCCTCCATCCCCAAGGACTCACTCTTAGTTGTATTCTGAGTCCCTGGGACAAGTTTTCTCTAGATTCATTAAAATGGAAAAAGCTCATTTTTTATTTTATTTTTTTTATAATACAGCTTGGCCCCAATATAGACTTAAGGACCATGGCACCTGGCCAGGAAAGGAAAACCTCCACTATAATACCATCCTACAGTTAGATGTTTTTATGCAAAAGGCAGAGAAAATAAACAGAGATGCTTTATGTTCAGGCCTCTATGACTCTAAGAGAGAACCTGGAGCTACACAAGTCCTGTGTTAAGGAACCTTGCTGGTTGGAACCCATGAAGACTGTACAGAAACCCCTCTGGTAGCATTTATGGAGGAAAACAAGTCTCAGACAGAAGACCCAAGTACCAAAACTCTTTCACCATCTTCAGCCCCTCCACCACCATATAAGCCTCTTTACCCTTCAGTACCAGAAGTGCAGCCTGAGCTTCTTTGCCCCCTCCAAGAAATAGTAGGAAGACCTCAGGTAATTACCAGAGTACACACTTCCTTTTCTTTGTCTGACTTCAACCAGTGCTTCTTTTGCTTAGGTCGATTCTCATGGGACCCTAGTTGGTTCACCCAAGAATTCCAGGGACTAACTTCTTCCTTTGACATTACTTGGAAGGACCTAAATATTGTCATTTCCCACTGCTGCATTTCTGAAGAAAAGACCCATATTTGGGCACAGGCTCAAATATATGTTGATAGATTACACCTTGCCCAGCCACATCAATGCCCTGTGGACATGACAGAAGCACCTCTAACTGATCCTTATTGGGACTATAAACCAGGCCAGACTGGTTTCCCTAGAAGAGACCACATGATCCTTTGCCTCACTGAAGGAATGAACCAATGCATAATTAAACACATCAACTATAAGATTAAAGAGATCACCCAAGTCCAAGATGAGAATACAGCCCTATTTCTGGCTTGGTTTATAGATGCTCTTGGAAAGTATATAAATGTGGACCCAAACACTTTCAAGGGGCACATTGTATTTGCAGCCCATTTCATTAGCCAGTGAGCCCCCGACATATGTCAGAAGCTTCAAAAGCTTGGCATGGGGTCCCAAACCCCTCTTACCTTTCTTATTAATATGACTTTCAATGTCATTAACAATAGACACCAAGCTGAGAAGGAAAGGAAGGAACTGTGTGACTTAAGAAGGGGCCATCAGCAAGCCAAGTGTCTGGCAGCCATTGTGGTGGCACCTAACCCACCTCCTAGTCACCACAAAAGTACTCCCAGAAGACCCCATTAGATAAAGGAGCCTGTTTTAACTGTGGAAGCCCATAACACTGGAGTAAGATATGCCCAGGAAATGGGTCCCAGATTCCACACAGGATTCCATGCCTGCTCTGTAAAAACATGGGTCACTGGAGGAGGGAATGCCCTCAGCTCCAAAGGGAGAGAGGAAATTCCCCCATGCCAATCATGGCAGTGGTTGATTGCTGGGACTGGGGACCTCCAAGGCTCCCAGGAAGGTAATCATCATCACATGGGAGGAACTATGAGTGACCATTAACATGGCAGGTAAGCTTGTCCAGCTTCTAGTGAACATGGAGCCACTTACTCTGTTCTGACTTCCCATGCTGGGCCTCTTGACCCAAAAATTGCTCCGTTGTCAAGGTAGAAAGAAAGTCAAAGCTAAAACATTTCACCACTCCTCTAACTTGCACCTGGGGAAAGACACAAGTTTCTTGTCAAGACTGAATTCTTCTTCCCATTATTGTGAAGAGATATTCTCTCAGCCTTAGGGACAACTCTTACTCTCCCTGAAAACCAAAACGAAGGCCTTTTTTTTGACTGGACTATTCATTATAGAGGAAACAAACGGTCTAGCCCAAAATACTCCTCCAGAAATTAAAACACTCATATAGGGCTTCCCTGGTGGTGCAGTGGTTAACAATCTGCCTGCCAATGCAGTGGACACTGGTCCAAACCCTGGTCCGGGAGGATCCCACAGGCCCGTGAAGCAACTAAGCCCACACGGCATAACTACTGAGTCTGTGCTCTAGACCCCGCGAGCCACAAGTACTGAAGCCCACACTCCTAGAGCCCGTGCTTCGCAGCAAGAGAAGCTGCCGCAATGAGAAGCCCATGCACTGCAACGAAGAGTAGCCCCCACTCTGCAACTAGATAAAGCCTGCGTGCAAAAATGAAGACCCAACGCAGCCAAAAATAAATAAATTAATTATTTTTTAAAAAAAAAGAGAGAAAAGAATCAATATAAAATAAATTAAAAAAACAAAAAGAAACACTCATAGACCCACAAGTCTGGGTCAGGGAATACCAGGATGGGCAAAATTTGCCACACATAAAATTCACCTTAGGGTAGGCTAGTAACTTCCATTCCAGGCATTAATATCATTAAAGTAGAGGCTTGACAAGGCCTCCAATCCCTAATTTCAAAATTCATCAAGTATGGGCTTTTGGTTCTGTGTCAATCTTCTTGTAATACTCCAAGGGAATATGTAATGGTTCATGATCTTTGAATCATAAATGAATCTGTGACTCCTCTTCATCTGATTGCTTCCAATCCATACATGAAACTTATTCAGATCCCTGAGGACACATCCTGACTTACAGTCCTTGATTTTAAACATACCTTCTGTTTACCTGTTCACTCTGATTCTCAACACCTTTTTGCTTTGAATGGACTGACCCAGAAACCAATGAGACCCAACAGTATACTTGGACTGTCCTTCCTCAGGGATTCTAGGACAGCCCACACCTGTTTGGCAATGCCCTAAAAAAGGAACTAAGGGAACTAAAATTAGAGAGGGGGACATTATTACAATATGTAGACGACCTCTTTATATGCAGCCCCTTAAATGCAGCCTCAGACCAAAACACTCTACAGGTCCTCGATTCCCTGGGCTCCCCCCAGAAAGCCCAATTTCCTCCCAGAGAGTCATCTACCTGGGACATGTTCTAAGCACAGGAAAATGCACCCTTACAACCTGGTGTAAGGAGGCAATCCTCCATTTACCACCACCACAGGCAAAGAAACAGCTCAGAACCTTCTTAGAAAGGCTGGGTTTTACAGGATTTGGACCCAGGGTTTGGTCTCATGGCAAAGCCATTGTATGAAATCTTGAAGGGACCAGACACAGAAGCTCTGGATTCAATGGGCAATTTATGGAGGGCATTTGATCAGATTAAGACTGCCCTGATCAGTGTCCCAGCCCTAGGGATCCCAGATCTAAACAAGTCCTTTACTCTGTTTACCTCAGAAAAACAGAGACTAGCCCTGGGAGTTCTCAGCCAAAAGGTGGACCAGTCCCACGGCCAGTGGCATATCTCTCAGAACAGTGGGATCCAGTGGATTCAGGGTGGCCAGACTGTCTGAGAGCCATAGTAGACATAGTCCTGCTGGTTAAAGAGGCTACAAAACTCATCATGGGTCAACACCTGGAAGTGTTAACCCCACAGTAGGTACAGGGAGTATTAGAAATTAAGAGACACCAATGGCTGACTGGAGGCCACCTCACAAAATATCAGGCCGTCCTTCTTACCTCTCCTAAAGTGACCCTTAAGGTTTGTCAGACCCTTAATTCAGCCACCCTTATACCAATAGAAAGCCCAGAGGAATTATCTCATTCCTGCACTGAAGCCATCTAACAGGTATACTCTAGCAGAGCTAACCTTAGGGACAAAAACCCATCGAGGACCCAGATGCTGTCTGATTTACTGATGGAAGTAGCTGTAAATGTGACTGTGTCTGGAAGGCAGGGTTTTCCATAGGAGACTTACATAAAAAGCTGCTGTCATTTGGAAACTTAGGGACCCATGACTGCACAGGGCTTCCCAGTCTAGCACTGCCCAGAGATCCTAAGACCCCTAGAGGCAGTACAAGACTTTAAGGAGGTGGCAGTTATCCTTTGTGAGGGAGATCAAAATGGAAGCTCAGACATAGTAAAAGGAAACAACCTGGCTGACAAGGTGACAGAGGTGCAACTCTTAAAACCCCTTCATCTCAGGCCACGTACAATCCCCTAGCCAATGTCACCACCCCAGTACACAATCAAGGGAAATAAAGTGGGCTAGAACTAGGGAGATACCAAAAAGGGCCTGATGGCTGGTGGATTAAGGAGCAAACAATAATGTTTCCCAGAGCATTACAGTGGAAAATATTAAAGTCACTCCATGACTCCTCTCACCTTGGGGAAAGATGCTTTGACTAGCCTGGTGGAGACAGGTTTTTCTGGCATGGGCTTTTCTCAGACTATTCAGAGATCATAAAGACCTGTAATATATGCTACCATAATAGCACAGCAGGAAAACTGAGGCCCCCATCCCTCCTCCAGCCCATCCAGTGAAGAGGAAGCTACCCAGGGAGGACTGGCAAGTAGACTTTACCCAGATGCTATCCTCTCAGGGATGTAAATACTTTCTGGTTTTTATTGACACTTTCACCAAATGGGTGGAAGTCTTTCCAACAAGGACCAGGAGACCTCAGGAGGTAGCAAAACCATTATTAAAGGAAATAATTCCTCCGTTCTGATATCCATGGTCTTTACAAAGAGATAATGGCCCCTCTTCTGTGGTTAAGGTTACACAAAAAATCTCTACTGCCCTAGGCATTTGCTTCCACTTTTATGCTGCCTGGAGGCCTTAATCCATCCGGAAATGTGGAAAGGGTAAAATCAAACTTTAAAACAAAAATTCCTGGCTAAACTTTGTTAAGAGGGCTTTGACCCATAGCCCTCCTGAGAATCAGGGTAGCGCCTAAAATGGGGCTAAGGCTCAGCCCTTCTGAAATGACTTATGTTCGGCCCTTTATATTCTCTGACATTTTGGTGGATACTGAAACCAGTGTATAAAAGGTAGCTAATTAATCTGGGACAGGTCCACAAGGTGATTTCAGAATATGGAAATCAGGTTTTGCTGGCCCATAGCCAAGAAACAGCCCTATTCAGGTTCAGCCAGGAGCCTTTGTTCTCCCAAAAACATAGAGGAAATTGTCCACTTCTGACCAACTTTTTCCCAAGTGGAAGGGACCTTACCAGGTCCTTCTCAGCACTCCTACTGCAGTAAAACTACAGGAGACTACTACTTGGATGCACGTTTCTAGAAGTAAACCTACCCCTTCCCCTGAGTCTTCATAGGGCACAGAAGACCTTGAGTGGCCAGAAGAGTCCAGGTGGATGAGTGAACCACTTCAAGACCTGAAATTCTTGTCCAAGAAGGACAAAGGAACTTCACAAACACAAAGCTAAGTTCCACGGCCTCGATTCTTCCTCTTTTTCCCCTTCCAAATAATGCTAGGGACCTTACCCCCGCTCTTACTTGTTCTTGTCTTATCTATCCAATCTCTTTGGTCCCAAGACTTAACATGGAAAGATGACATAATAGTCCATAACTCCAAGAATTTTGCTATAGGGGAAAATCTCTCTTTCTCTGTTGGGTTTGCCATTTGCAACCCACCACCTCTGGAGAATTAAGTACCACTCTCAAGGCTAACCTAGTCAACAATCACACTGTATTCTCAGCTTTTAACCAATCTGCTTTTAATTACTCTAGGAAAAAATTTACTTAATTGTTACATGGGAAATGCCATCTCCACTCTGTTACCACACCACACCTCACTATTCAAGGGCTATAAATATCACAAAACCTCCCTAATCTGCAATCAAATCCTAGGATGCACCCCTTGTCACAATGGCACCCACAGTGAAAACATAGATCCCTTTCCAGCCCGTGAGAATCTCTCAAACAGAAACTTAAACATATCCCTAGGTGTCCTTAAACCTATAAATAGGCATGATATAGAGGACCAGCTTATTTCCACCTTATCCTGTACCCTAACAACACACACGTGTGTTATAAAAGTTCACAAAATTTATGCCAACAGAACTTCTTGTGCTGATTATTATATAATATCATATATTCCCTTACCATGACCCTCTCTGAATACAAATGCTCTCCTGGGTACTCCTAACCAGAGACCAGATTCGGAATACAGATGGGACCCCTCTGCAACTGTATCTCACTTCCTGAGACTTTTCTCCAGCTGTGTGACAAAACTAACCACATTGTTTTATGAGTGCTGCCTGGATTATTATGGCTATGTGGGACTTCTGACAACTACCACACAATGACCAAAGCCATTGTTCTCTCACATCCAGACAACATCACTATGGGGGCTGCATCTTGGGAACTGCAGCTTTAGCACAAATAACCATCCTCAGTGTGACCCATGTGAGACAGAAAAGGGCCTTCAGTCTGGTGCTGACAGGAATTATGGGGACCCAAGCTGTGGCTGCCCCTTTGGGATGATTCGCCTACCATGAGGCAACTTTGAAGGATCTAATTTCCTCCCTAGATGGAACATTAAAAAAAGAATAATAATCCTGGAGAAACACTCTCACTTCCACAAAAATCCCTAAATCCCTAGATCCCCTGGCAGGTGGAGCCTTTGACAAGAGTCGGGCCTTAGCTTATCTCTTAGCAAACCAAGGAGGGGTCTGCACTGTCATAAATAAAACATGCTGCATGTACATTAACATCTCAGGAGGAATAGACATACATGTTAAGGAAATCTATCTACAAACAGGCTGTCTGGCTCCACAGGTATAACCAAGGGAAGCAGGAACAGACCAAGACACTTAGGGGATGGTTTCCAGGATACACTTGTCTTCTCCCATTTCTAGGTCCTGTAGCCCCTATATTTCTCATTTGTCCTTGTATTTTTAACTACCTAGTTAAATTTCTATCCTCTAGAATGCAACAACTCCAACTTCAAATGATGGTACAACAAGGATTTCAACCTGTCCCACCTGAAGATGAGGACTATCTACATCCACTGGGAAAGGTTGCATCTTCCTTCTACTTCTGCTCCCCATGCCTCCCACTGTAAACAAACCCGGAAATCCTATCTCATTCAGATAGCAAGGGGATCTGGACTCCCCCAGGTAGGGACAATTCTCCAGCTCAGGTTGAAGCAGCTATAGAAGATGGACTGTCAACCTTTTGACCCTTAAAAGATTTTAAGGGTCCAGACTCCTTGAAGGGAGATATTAGAGCAGGCAGATAGCTAAATATGAGCAGAGAAAGGGGATGGGGCACAGGCTGTGTGGCAGGAAACCATACATCTTGTGAATGCAGGGATCCTTGGGCAGACAAAGAAAAGCAGGAACCTCCAGGCTTACATAAAACCGTATATACCATACATCTCGTGGCGAATGGGGTCCTAGAGGCAGGCAAGGAAAGGCAGGAAAAGGTATGTGCCCTCATTACAATAAAATAAGCCTTGCAAATAAGAAGTACCTATCATGCACCAATGCCATGACACTTCCTATCAAGACCAAAATAAGGACAAAAATCTCTCCTCCCCTCAGGAATGTGGAGCTGTGATGAAAAGCAGGAAACCCAAACCCTTCCCTCCTTAATGAATATTCTGCCCAATCATTTTCACACACTGTATAAAGGAAATCAGAATAGCTGCTCACCTTAGCCTGCCAGATCTCTCCTGAGAGTGTACTATTGCTTAATAAATCCTTGCTCTGCTTTCTTGACTTCCATGTCTCATTTCTGAATTCTTTCTGTGAGGAGACAAGAACCTGCTCTCCAGTAACAATATCATTTCTCTTTTCCTTTTAATCTGCTGATTTGTAAATTATATTGGTAGTTTTTTCTTATTTCTATCAATTTAGATCAAATTTACCAGCAATTGAACATTATATAAATGGAATCATATAGCATATAATGTTTTATTTCTTCCTTAATTTCCCTAATTTATGGTAAGAAATTCTTCTTTGTTGTTGTGATTATCCATAGTTTGTTTCATTTGGTTGCTATTTAGTATTCTGTTGCATGAATTTATTATTTTCCCAATATTCAATGGGTATACATAAAGACATGTTAGTTTGGGGATGTTAAAAATAAAGCTGCTATGAACATTCTTTTATGTGTTTTTGTGTAAACATATGTTTTAATTTCTCTTGGGCAAATATCTAGGATAGAAATTCCTAGGTCATGGATGTAGGTTTAAGTGTATTTGAAACTGCCAGGGAGACACCTAAATTTGATGTGCAGCTTTTCTTCCCACCAGCAATATTTGATAGTTCCAGTTGTTTCACATTCTCATCAATTTTTTTTTTTTTTTTAAATTTTAGCCACTTTGCTGTATGTGTATTAGTGTCTGATTTTCACTTTGGGCTGCATTTTCCAAATAACTAATGATGTTGATGATCTTTCCATGTGCTTATTAGGATATTTCCATTTTGAATTTTCTGATTCATGTCATTTCCTCATTTGGGGAGGGGTGCTGTTTGACATTTTGTTATTGATTTGTAAGAATTTTTAAAAATGTATTTAGACATAATAGTATTGTTATATATATATATATATATGTATATATATATATATATATATATATATATATATATATATATATATACGTTGTGAATAGTTTTTCCCACTCTATGGCTTACTCTTTTACCTTCCTTTTTGTATGGTGAGATAAAATATAAAACTTTGTATTTGGGTATGGTATGAAATAGAAATCTACTTCTCAGTTACACTAACAGTTGATATTAGCCAGATCACAACATTCTTTATATGTCTCATCATTGGCTAGGATGGTTCTTTGGATTGATTATAAGTGTTTTCATTTTGGTCTACAGTTTCTCAGCTTCTGTCATCTTTAATCTTCATAAAAGATTGATTCAAATGGAAAAAAATATTATGAAATTCACCAGATTAGATGAACCATGGGGACCAGAAGTTTGCTCCCTCATTACAAGCTGAGGGAATTGTAACATCAGTACATTATATACGATATGGTATTTTGTATTATCCATTCTCTTGGAAGTTTTGATTTTTTTAAATGGTGAGCAATGCTTTCCAATTCAAAATACCCACTATAGAGCATTTTTAAATCCCTAAATTTTTCTCAAATCCAAGATTTAAATTGACCCCTTAATTAAGTTACTTATATCATCAATGTAAAATCACAGTTTTTAAAATCTTAGAAGAATGATAGGTTGTAAGATCCCTACTAAGAAATATCAATAAGTCTAAATCTAAGGTTAATAGAGCATTCTGATACTGTGTACTACTAGAAAACATGATATCCTACTATATTCAAAAGAGTCTTTAAAAAATCTGCTAAACATAAACTTTGTCATTTAAAGTCATATATCCTTGAACTGTGGGGAAAAAAACCTGAATGGAAATTCTTTCCTAGGGAGAATTGGTAATAATATCCATTTCAGATTCAATTAAAAGGAAACACAGAATACTTCTGATGTCAGTCAAGATGCAGTAAGTTCAGTACACCCTATCTTCCCAGCTGATTACCAACTACAAGGCTGAACAAAATACAAAAAGAAGCTACATGTAGGCTATAAAAAGTAACAAAACCATGTAGGCTATAAAAAGTAACAAAAACTGGCAGATTTGGAAGGAAAACAAAATATAGAGAACCCACACTGGAGTTGCTGTAGGAGAGCTGTAGAATCCAGAGCAGCCCAGCCAAGGTTTCAGAAGTGATGAAGGCACAAATCACTGTACAGTCTCAGACTCACATTTGAGTGGCACAGGGACAGGACACACCCAAAGCAGCATAAGAAAGGCATTGATGTTAGAAAAAAACAGAATTGATGTTAGAAAAAAACAGTGAGATAGGACTTCCAGGCTGAACCTAGTGGGTTGATTGATTGCTAAAGGAAAAATATCATCACTCTATAGTGATTTTAACAAAACCCAGGAACTAAATAACACAATATTAAAATGTCCAGGATGCAATTAAAAAATCACCATACAGAAATTGAAGGAAATATAAGCAATTACCAAGAGAGAAGGTAATTAATATAAATAAACCTCTAAATCACACTGATGAAGGAATTATCAGAAAAGATTTCAGAGCACCTGTTGCAACTATGATCCATCAGGTAAAGTAAAAACACTAATGGAAAGATAGATGTTTTTAGCAGAGAAATAGAAACTATGAAATAGAGCTATATGAAAATTAGAAATTTGAAAAATTCATTATTTCTATTAAAAACATACTAAATAGCAGAATGGAAATGACAGATAAAAGAGTCAGTGAGCTTAAATAAATAAAAGTTAGATAGATATTGAAACTAGATAAATAAAACTTATTTAATCTGAGGAAGTGAGAGAAAAATGATAAAGAAAAAATAAACAGAGCCTTTATTGCTGTAGTACCATATCAAATCTTTAATAGTAACATATTAGAGACAGGAATAAAGGAAGAAGAGCACCAAAACACATGTGGCAACTAAACACCACACTGGTAAATAACAGATATGTTAATGAGGAAATCACAAGAGAAATTTAAAAATGCTTTGAGATGAATGAAAACAAAACCTAACACACCAGAATGTAAGGGATATAGCAAAAATGGTGCTCTGAGGAAAATGTATAGCTGTAAATGTCTACATTGAAAGAAAATCTCAAATCAATAATTCAACCTTCCACCTTAAGAAAAGAGAGAAAAAGAGAGTAAACTAAAGCCAGAGAAAGCAGAATGAAAAAAAAACAATTAAGAAGTGAAATAGTTAATAGAAAACCAAAAGTTAGTTCTTCGAAAGATCAACAAAACTGACAAACCCTTATGTAGACTGGTCAAGAAAAAAACAGAGATAATTCATTTTAATGTAAGTTCCTGACATTAAGCTTCTGATTGCCAAGGCATCCATTTCAAAGAACAAACATATTGCCAGTTGCATGACACAATTACTAGTAAGACAACAGATAACCAGGTCACCCCACCCATGAAGTTTTCTTTTTAGAATGCCTTGGGTAACCTTAGTAAGTGACCACTTGATTGCCCCCACTTTTCCTTTCCTGTGCCCTAATTCCTGCCCTTATGTTTTAAAACCCTAGGCACCTGACCCTTGACCCTAATGGAGGTAGTCCCATGTCCACTCTCCCTCCCTCTCTCTACATGAAGACTTCTTTGTGTGTCCCTTGGACTTGCTGTCCACCCTCCAGGACCTGTGAGTAATAAGTCTTATTTTTTCAAAGTTCCCTAATGGTTGTTGCTGAGGTACATCATGCAATAATAATAAGAACTAAAAGGGCTGATCTGGACATAGAAAAGGCTCTGGTTTGGGGAATATCTGTGGTTGGCTGCCACAAGTAGGATGGGCCCAAGTGACTGCCCCAGACATTTCTAGCTGACAGCATCATTGTCAATAGGTAGAGACCAACATAACACCCATGTGTCAAAAATAAGGAGTGAAATGGGTGGAATCACTTCTGAAAGTGCAGACAAAAAGAAGGAATATAAAGGTACACTATGAACAATTTTATGTCAACACATTAGGTAATGAAGAAATTGGCATATTTCTAATTCAAGAAAACATATTAAGTCTGAATAAATCCATAACAAGTGAAGAGATTGAATTAATATTTTTTTAATTCCCCAAATAAAAAGTCCAATATTTGGTGGATATTTAAAGAAAAAGTACAGCAGTCTTTCACAAACTCTTCCAGTAAATAAAAGATGAGGAGATATTTCTGAACTCATTCTATTAAGACAAGTTTACCCTGACACCAAAACCAGACATTACACACGCACAAAATTATCTATCTATCATGTATTTATCTATCTATCCATATCACTATCTCTTTGGAATATAGATGCAAAAATCCTCAAAATACTACTTTGCAAAAAATGATGCTGCATTAATTAATTATCCATGTAAAAAATAATGAAACGACTCATAGTTCACATTAAACATAGGAATCAGTTCCAGGGAAATGAAGGTTTAAATGTAGAAAAATATAGCCAAAATATAGGGGAATATCTCCTTGAATTTGTGGTAAAAAAAGACATCTACAACAAGATAAAAAATTAGAGCACAAAGGAATTTGTTAAGAAATTGTACTATATAAAATTAGATACTCCTCTTCAACAAAAACACTATTAAAAAGGTAAAAAGTAAAGCCACAGTGTGCAAGAAGATATCTGCAATAAAAACTGACAAAGATATTTTATACAAAATACATAAAGAATTCTTAGTAAGTACATCTATCAATAAGGTCCTATGTGAGTTTGGGAGTCATAGAGAAAAAATACATAAATGCGGTCCAAATCTTCAAAGAGCTTAAAGATTACTGAAGATAAACTAGTTATTACATCATTTAGAAAGGTGTTCATTATTAGTAGAGATTAAGAGGAGTTTGTCCTTCACCTGAATGCAAGAATCTTTGCTTTCTTGAAGGCTTATCTTAATCAGGATTTTTAACCTTCTCTTGTAGCTCTTGTTTGCCAACATGTGAATCATCATATTACTTATGCTTTCACCAACTATTTATGAGTATCTTCTGTATGCCAGCACTGTGCTAGGAATTTGAGGGACATAATGACTAATAGACACTTGAATCCTTTTCGCATAAAGGAGCCTACATTCCATAAACAAATAAATACACACATACGTATGGACATGCTTAAAAATAAATAAAGGAAGTTCTATGGCAAAAATAAAAAACTGTAATGTTTTTTTTTTTTTTTTTTTTGCGGTATGTGGGCCTTTCACTGCTGTGGCCTCTCCCGTTGCGGAGCACAGGCTCCGGATGCGCAGGCTCAGTGGCCATGGCTCACGGGCCCAGCCGCTCCGCGGTATGTGGGATCTTCCCAGATCAGGGCACGAACCCATGTCCCCTGCATCGGCAGGCAGACTCTTAACCTCTGCGCCACCAGGGAAGCCCTGTAATGTATTTTTTAATAACCTTCTCAGCTGGTACATTTGGGTTCCCATTCCTCTGTCAATATACATCTTCTGTCTTCTTGGCTAATCCCTGAATTCAGACAGGGTTTTACCCTAAGCACAGGATTCAGCAAACATAGACACTATCCTTAATCTGAAGGTAAAATCCCCATAAATATAATCTATTCAGTACAACCATTTTAATTCCATATCTCTTGTCAGTGAATGACATGTGCATAGCCTCTCCACATGTTTCTGCTCATTAAGGTGGTTACAGAAATTTCCAAGTTTATTTAGAGGCTTTGGAGAAATGTTTTTGTTTGCTGGTAGTTTTGATTAGTTTTTTGCTTATACAAAGATTAACATATAGGAAAATGCCTCTTTCCTTTTGTGGATGTTGTATCTCAGAGTAACTCTCAGAAGTGGGTAACTTTCTGGGGAAAGAGTGAAGGGAAGATGGGGAAGATTAAGGAATCAGGGTATTAACAACACCATTGTGCTCCTGGACTTATCAACTCTGATAAACTCTGGAGTTGGTTTCTTTTTATAAAATATAATTTAGTTTCTTTAATGTTCATGTCAGTTCAGTTGAGTTCCTACAATATTTTCAAACAAAATAATTCATAATGATATACAGTCAAATAAAAATTGCAATCACATTTTATTATTTTATTGGCAGTAATTTCTCTTATACAGTTCCTCTGTAAGTATAAACTCTCAAATAAATTAATTTTTGTGAAATAAAAATTTATGACGGAGAACAAAAGCAAATATTAAAATAATTTAGGAGGGATAAATCTGTACTGAAAAATTAGTGCTTTGCTAGAAAGGAAAAAAGTATCTAACAAAAATATTAATATTTTATTAAAATTTTAAAACTATATGGAATATTTATTATAGACAAGCAATAGAACCATATATTTGCAATGCATTTAATACGTCAAATGTTTTAATCATTGCAAAATATCACCATATAAATCAAGATACACAACATTTTCATTACTCAAAAACTTCACTCGTGTCCTTTTCTCATCAATATATCATTTAAGACTCCAAAATTAAGTCAACAAAGGTTAATGATTACACGTTCCATCACCATACTTGAAAAAGGAGGATGTTATAAATCTAATATCATTATTCACTTTGTTATAAAACAGAAACTAACACACCATTGTAAAGCAATTATACTCCAATAAAGATTTTTTTAAAAAATGAAAATGAGCAAAAAAAAAAAAAGCTAAGTGGAAACATGGATGTCCATTTTCTGTTAATTTTGAGTAATCACTTGGGGCACATTGAGACAACTGCATACACAAACACCTAACATAGGGAAAGAATACCTAGCCTTGATAGACACTTAGGTTGTTTTCATTTTGGTGCTGCTGTGAATAAAGTTTCTATGAATGTTTTTGAACTAGTATTTGTGGCCATGAGTCATTTTGTTTTGTTCTGTTTGTCATCTTGGGTCATAGTGTGGGTATGTTTAAGTTTATAAGAAACTAACAATTTTCCAAAACAATTGTACCATTTTATATTCCTGACAGAAGGCGTGAGATTTCCAAAAGTTCCACAAGTTCATAAATACTTGCTTGTAACATTTTTAACTTTAATAATTCTACTGGGTGTGTAGTAGTTTTTATTTTCATTTTCCTGAAGATTAAAGTTATTTTGTATTTTTTTATATGATCATAGTCATCTCAAAATCTTCTTCTGTGAAGTATCCATGTCTTTTGCTCCATGTTCAGTTACAAAGAATTTTTATTCTACTGTCATTAATTGAATTATTTTATAAATGCCAATTAAATTAAACACAATGAAAATGTTGTTTAAATCTTCTAAACACTTACCAAGTTTCTGTCTAATTCCTCTATCAGTTACAGAGAGAAGAGTGTTAAAATTTCTAAATATACTTTCCAAATATGTCTTTACTTAGTTCTGTCAAATTTGAAGTTCTTTTATACAATGAAGATACATTTAGAGTTTTTACATCTTCTTGATGAATTGAAATTCTTTACTATAAAAAGTTCTTAGTGTTCTGGCATTCAGGAAATGTCTCTTAAAAGTCTCATTTTTTTATTTGAATATACCAGTTCATGTTTCTTTGTATTAGTTGTTTTTTAAAATATCTTTTTCCATCTTCATTTCTTAACTGATCTATAACTTTAAAGTGTATTAAAGTATATCTGTTTCAAACAGCAGATGTTTGGGCCTTGCTTTGTTTATCCAATCTGACAGTTTATACCATTTTAAAAACATTAATCAATTCATATTTAATAAAATTATTGATAATAGTGGATTAAATTCCATCTCCTCAATATTTGTTTTCTAATTGTCCCATGTGTTATTTTTGTCTTTCTTTTATCCTGCCATTTTTTTATTAATCTGCTTTCTTTTTCTGTTTATTTAAAAATTATTTTACCCTCACTAATGTTCTTATTTTTTAGCTGTATATATATGTTTAGATTTTTAATTGTTGTGATAGGATTATAACATATTTCTCAAATTATCACAGATGCTTGTCAATTAACACAAGTTCATGCATAACATGAGAACTTTGCAGTAGTATAAGAAGTACATTCTCAATTACCCTTCTTGTTATTTATGCCATATTGTTCATTTCACTCTACGTGTTATGTTTCATAGGATTTTGCTATTTTGTGCTATACATACCAATTGTTCCTTAAATAAATTGTAAAAAATGTGTCTTTTATTCTTACTCGTATATTTATCATTTGTGATGCTCTTCATTTCTTCCTAAGGTTTACATATTTCTTTAGCTTAAAGAAAAAATGTAAAGCATGTTTTTTGTAATGTGAATCAGCTGGTGACAAATTCACTCACTCTAATTTATGAGTTATCTATGTCATTCATTATTGAAGGATATTTTATTAGGAATAGGTTTCTAGGTTTTTGGTTTGTTGGTTTTCCAGTTCACTAATATTTGCTTTACTGTGTTCATTCTGTTTATAACTTTTGTTTCTGTATTTTTAAAATTCTAGCATTTCCACTTAGTTCTTATAAATCTGATTCTCTAGCAAAATTCATTATTTAAAATATATATATATTTTCTTAAAATAATAGCTATTGTTTTCATTTTTGTCAAAAATATGGATTACTTACAATAGATTTGTTTCTATTGTCATTTTTTATGATTCCAAAAATTTGGTTCAATATTCTGGTAAATTTAGTAATTTATTTTTTATTAAATGTAAGACTTTGTGTATGATAAATTGTAAAGGTGATTTGGATAAAGTCATTTTCCTTTAGAGATAATTTTATTTCTTTGGCAGGGAGCTACAAAAGTATGGGAAGATTACCTTGAGGCTATTACTAATTTTTCCTTTACTTATAGGGCATCTTTAATTACCTCAGACTTCTCAATTTAAAGCCTGAAGTGTTTACATGGGTCCTTTCTACTTGTGGAACTTGAACTCAGTATTGTCTGACTGCTGAAATTATACTTGATGCTATATCTGATGAGCAAATGCATGCTGTTTGTTTTCTCAGAGGCTGATCCATTTATGTGAAACATATTATTTGCCATATGCCTCAGGAAAAATTTACTGAAGAACGTTGGGTTCATTTTTCAATGCCCTTTTTTCCCCCCTAGGATTATTGTTTCTGGGATCTTTGCCACCTTTAAAAACTCAAACTCCAGCTTTTTCCTCTCAAGTCCAGTGAAAGTGCAGAAAATATTATGCAGGTTTTTTTTTTTTTTCCTGTTAGATTTCTTTGCCCTTAGGTGTGAATCAGCAAATACTCTAAGGACAAAGAGATGCAGGGAAGTTTGGCTTCGATGAATGTACTACTCTTATGGCCAAGATCCTTGCCCCTTAAGTCTGACTGCCTTTGAAGTGTATTTGAAGTTTTCAAACACTTGTTTTATGTTTTTTTCCCAAAATTTATAGGTGTTCTTTGTGGGGAGATCAATCTGAAACCAGTGATGGAGTTCTGTATACAGGCTGCTATCTATGGAGTACTAGCCATAGGGGAACAAACTCTCAATACATTCTTAAATATTGAATAAATGAAAGTTGTATTTTCCAACATAACCAACAACCAAAATAGCTATATTTCCCCATGTTTTATTGCTACAAAACACATATTTTTAATATGTAGTCTTATTTCCATATTTATGTTAATCATATAAATTTTTGCTGTATTACTAATTAAAAAGAGAGAATATGTCCACGTACTCCCAGATTCCAAGGAGCTTACAAACACTTTCTACAATAGTGAATTAAATAACCTGGTTTATATTCTTCTTAATTGTTGTTTTAAAAAATGATGACCCTAGATAATTATGCCTCTGTAGTACATTTACACACTTTCAAAGAAGACTGTCAATGAGATAACCATTTATTCTTTGCAGAGTCTTAAAACATTCTTCAATATATTAAGTAGGTCTATGGAGAGTTATTTCTATACTTAAATTGACTTTTGGACTATCTATAATAATGTGAGTGTGTGTTTGGATGTAGATAATTTATATCGGATGAGATTAGAAAGGTCTGCATTTCTATGAATTTCTCCAATTTTCTATCACTAAAATATGTCAAGAAAATGTAATGGGTGGACAAAACACTTGTAGAAGCTAAACGGATAGATTAAAAAATATATTGGCATATTATTCTTTCTCCTGAACTCAAAGAATATTTTGGATGCAGCTTCTGGGAGAATATTACTTCTTACATCAGATATTAGATGCAATAGTTATGGAAATTCTCCCCGTGGATAACTTCTTTCTCATTCAACACCAAATTACCATTACCATAACAAGTGTGTCAGCTAACCAACATTCTTAAAGCAAATGGGAGTTATGCAGTCTTTCACTCACTGTCATGCAAGATAAGATGCAATCTCATACACATGCTTGAATTCTAAATCTGTTGATGAAGATTGTATTAAAACTTAACAGGAGAGTCAAGGATTACATTTCCAGGGTGGAATGAATGTGAACTAACAACATGATGCAACATTAAAAAATAAGTTTAGGGAGACCTTTAAGATGGCAGAGTAGTAAGATGTGGAGATCACCTTCCTCCACAAAAATACATCAGAAATACATCTACACGTGGAACAACTCCTACAGAACACCTACTGAACGCTGGCAGAAGACCTCAGACTTCCCAAAAGGCAAGAAACTCCCCCACGTACCTGGGTAGGGCAAAAGAAAAATGAAAAAAACAGACAAAAGAATAGGGATGGGACCTGCACCAGTGGGAGGAAGTTGTGAAGGAGGAAAAGTTTCTACACACTACGAAGCCCCTTCACTGGTGAAGATTTGGGGTGGCGGGGGGAAGCTTTGGAGCCATGGAGGAGAGCACAAAAACAGGAGTGACAAAGTGCAAAGCGGAAAGATTCCCACATAGAGGATCAGTGCCGACCAGCACTCACCAGCCCGAGAGGCTTGTCTGCTCACCCACCGGGGGTGGGTGGGGGTTAGGAGCTGAGGCTCGTTGTTCGGAGGTCAGATCCCAGGGAGAGGACTGGGGTTGGCTGCATAAAGACAGCCTGAAGGGAGCTAGTGTGCCACAGCTAGTCGGGAGGGAATCCAGGAAAATGTCTGGACTTGCCTAAGAGGCAAGAGAGCATTGTTTCTGGGTGCGCAAGGAGAGGGGATTCAGAGCACCGCCTAAATGATCTCCAGAGATGGGTGCATGCTGCAGCTATCAGCACGGACAACAGAGATGGGCATGAGATGCTAAGGTTGCTGCTGCAGCCACCAAGAAGCCTGTGTGCAAGCATAGTTCACTACCCACACTTCCCCCCCCAGAGCCTGTGCAGCCCGCCATTGCCAGGGTCCCATGATCCAGGGACAACTTCCCTGGGAGGACACACGGTGCACCCCAGGCTGTTGCAAAGTCATGCCAGCCTCTGCTACTGCAGGCTCGTGCCGCATCCATACCCCTCCCTCCCCCTAGCCTCAGTGAGCCAGAGCCCCCTAATCAGCTGTTACTTTAACCCCGTCCTGTCTGAGCAAGGGAGAGTTACCCTCAGGCAACCTACATGCAGAGGCAGGGCCAAATACAAAGCTGGACCCTTAGAGTTGTGTGAACATAGAAGAGAAAGGGAAATTTCTCCCTGCAGCCACAGGAGCAGCAGATTAACTCTCCACAATCCATTGGTGTACCCTGCATCTCTGAAGTAACTGAATAGGCAATAAATCATCCAAAAATTGAGGTGATGGACTTCGGGAACAACTGTAAACTTGGGGTTTGCTTTCTACATCTAATTGTTTTCTGGTTTTATGTTTATGTTAGTTTAGTACTTAGAGTTTTTTATCATTGGTAGATTTGTTTATTGATTTGGTTGCTCTCTTCCACCTTTTTTAAATATATAGATACATATATATTTTCCTTTTTCTCTTTGTGAGTGTGTATATGAATGCTTCTTTGTGTGATATTGTCTGTATAGCTATGATTTTACCATTTGTCCTAGTTTGCTGCTTTGGTTGCTTTCTTCTTTCTTTTTTTATTTTCTAAAATTATTTTTACTTTTTTATTTTTAGTTTTTCATTTTTAATAATTATTATAATTTTTATTTTAATAACTTTTAAATTTAATTTAACTTCTTTATTTCTTTCTTTCACTTTTTCTCCCTTTTCTTCTGAGCCGTGTAGCTGGCAGGGTCTAGGTGTTCCAGCTGGGTGTCAGAACTGTGCCTCTGAGGTGGGAGAGCCGAGTTCAGGACATTGGTCCACCAGAGGCCTCCTGGGTCCACATAATATCAAATGCCAAAAGCTCTCCTAGAGATCTCCATCTGAACGCTAAGACCCAGGTCCACTAAACGACCAGCAAGCTACAGCGCTGGATAGCCTGTGCCAAAAAACTAACAAGACATAAACACAACCCACGCATTAACAGAGAGACTGCCTAAAATCATAATAAGGTTCAGACACCCCAAAACACACCACCAGATGTGGTCTTGCTCACCAGAAAGACAAGATCCAGCCTCAACCACCCAGAACACTGACACTAATCCCCTCCACCAGGAAGCCACTGGGGGCAGGCAGTAAAAACAATGGGAACTATGGACATGTAGCCTGCAAAAAAGAGACGCCAAACACTGTAAGTTAAGCAAAATGAGAAGACAGAGAAAAACACAGCAGATGAAGGAGGAAGGTAAAAACCCATCAGACTAAACAAATGAAGAAGACGAGGCAGTCTACCTGAAAAATAATTCAGAGTTGTGATAGTAAAGATGATCCAAAATCCTGGAAATAGAATGGAGAAAATACAAGAAATATTTAACAAGGACCTAGAAGAACTAAAGAGCAAACAATGATGAACAACACAACAAATTAAATTAAAACTTTTCTAGAAGGACTCAATAGCAGAATAATTGAGGCAGAAGAACGGATAAGTGACCTAAAAGATAAAATAGTGGAAATAACTACTGAAGAGCAGAATAAAGAAAAAAGAAGGAAAAGAATTGAGGACAGTCTCAGAGACTTCTGGCAAAATATTAAATGCACCAACATTCTAATTATAAGGGTCCCAGAACATAAGAGAAAAAGAAACGGACTGAGAATACATTTGAAGAGATTATAGTTGAAAACATACCTAATATAGGAAAGGAAATAGTTAATCAAGTCCAGGAAGCACAGAGAGTCTCATACAGGATAAATCCAAGGACAAACACATCAAGACACATATTAATCAAACTATCAAAAAATAAATACAAAGAAAAATTATTAAAAACAACAAGAGAAAAACAACAAATAATATACAAGTGAATCCCATAAGGTTAACAGCTGATCTTTCAGAGAAACTCTGCAAGCCAGAAAAGAGTGCCAGGACATATTTAAAGTGATGAAAGGAAAAAATCTACAATGAAGATTATTCTGTACAGCAAGGATCACATTCATATTTGATGGAGAAATTAAAACTTTACAGATAAGCAGAAGCTAAGAGAATTCAGCACCATCAAATCAGCATTACAACAAATTCTATAGGAAATTCTCTAGGCAGGAAACACAAGAGAAGGAAAAGACCTAGAGCAACAAACCAAAACTAATTAGTAAGTGGTAATAGGAGCATACATATCGATAATTACCCAAAAAAAAATAATAAATGGATCAAATGCTCCAACCAAAGACATAGACTGGCTGAATGGATACAAAAACAAGACCCATATACATGCCGTCTACAAGACCCATTTCAGACTTAGGGAAACATACAGACTGAAAGTGAGGGGATGGAAAAAGTTATTCCATCCAAAGGGAAATCAAAAGAAAGCAATTCTCATATCAAACAATATAGACTTTAAAATAAAGTCTATTACAAGAGACAAAGAAAGACACTACATAATGATCAAGGGATCAATCCAAGAAGAAGATATAACAATTGTAAATATTTATGCACCCAACATAGGAGCACCTAAATACATAAGGGAAATGCTAACAGCCATAAAAGGGGAAATCAACAGTAACACAATCATAGTAGGGGACTTTAAAACCACACATTCACCAGTGGACAGATCATCCAAAATGAAACTAAATAAAGAAACACAAGCTTTAAATGATACATTAAACAAGATGGACTTAACTGATATTTATAGGACAATCCATCTCAAAACAACAGAATACAATTTCTTCTCAAGTGCTCATGGAACATTCTCCAGGATAGATCTATCTTTGGTCACAAATCAAACCTGGTAAATTTAAGAAACTGAAATCATATCAAGTATCTTTTCTGAGCACAACGCTATGAGACTACATATCAATTACAGGGAATAATCTGTAAAAAACACAAACACATGGATACTAAACAATACACTACTTAATAACCAAAAGAACACAGAAGAAATCAAAAAGGTAATCAAAAAACACCTAGAAATAAAGGACAATGAAAACATGACAACCCAAAACCCCATGGGATGCAACAAAAGCAGTTCTAAGAGGGAAGTATATAGCAATACACTCCTACCTCAAGAAACAAGGCACATCACAAATAAACAACCGAAACTTACACCTAAAGCAATTAGAAAAAGAAGAACAAAAAACCCCAAATTAGCAGAAGGAAAGAAATCATAAAGATTAAATCAGAAATAAATGAAAAAGAAATGAAGAAAACAATAGCAAAAATCAACAAAACAAAAAGCTGGTTCTTTGAGACAATAAACAAAATTGGTCAACCATTAGTCAGACTCAACAAGAAAAAATGGAGAAGACTCAAATCAATAGAATTAGAAATGAAAAAGAAGTAACAACTGACAATGCAGAAATACAAAGGATCATGAGAGATTACTACAAGCAACTATATGCTAATAAAATGGACAACCTGGAAAGAAATGGAAAAAATCTTAGAAAAGCACAACCTTCCGAGACTGAATCAGGAAGAAATAGAAAATATAAACAGACCAATCACAAGCACTGAAATTTAGACTGTGATTAAAAATTTTCCCCAAAACAAAAGCCCAGGACAAGATGGCTTCACAGTTGAATTCTATCAAACATTTAGAGAAGAGCTAACACCAATACTTCTAAAACTCTTCCAAAATATAGCAGAGGGAGGAACACTCCCAAAATCATTCTACAAGGCCACCATCACCCTGAAACCAAAACCAGACAGAGACATCACAAAGAAAAGAAAACTACAGGCCAGTATCACTGATGAACACAAATGCAAAAATCCTCAGCAAAATACTAGCAAACAGAATCCAACAGCACATTAAAAGGATCATACACCATGATCAAGTGGGATTTATCCTAGGGATTCAAGGATTCTTCAATATACGCAAGTCAATCAATGTGATACACCATATTAACTAACTGAATGATAAAAACCATATGATGTTCTCAATAGATGCAGAAAAAGCTTTTGACAAAATTCAACACCTATTTATGATAAAAAGAAAACCCTCCAGAGAGTAGGCAAAGAGGCAACTTACCTCAACATAATAAAGTCCATATATGACAAACCCACTGCCATCATGTTTCTCAATGGTGAAAACCTGAAACCATTTCCACTAAGATCAGGAATAAGACAATGTTGTCCACTCTCACCACTATTATTCAACATAGTTTTGGAAGTTTTAGCCTCAGCAATCATAGAAGAAAAATAAATAAAACTAATCCAAATTGGAAAAGAAGAAGTAAAACTGTCACTGTTTGTAGCTGACATGATACTATCCTAAAGTATGCATCCTAAAGATGCTACCAGAAAACTACTAGAGCTAATCAATGAATTTGGTAAAGTAGCAGGATACATAATTAATGCACAGAAATCTCTTGCATTCCTACACACTAATGATGAAAATTCTGAAAGAGAAATTAAGGAAACATTTACCACTGAAACAAAAAGAATAAAATACCTAGAAATAAACCTACCAAAGGAGACAAAAGACCTGTATGCAGAAAGCTATAAGACACTGTTGAAAGAAATTAAAAATGACACAAACAGATGGAGAGATATACGATGCTTTTGGATTGGAGGAGTCAACATTGTGAAAATGACTATACTACCCAAAGCAATCTACAGATTCAATGCAATCTCTATCAAACTACCAATGACATTTTTCACAGAACTAGAACAAAAAAATTCACAATTTGTATGGAAACACAAAAGACTCTGAATAGCTAAGGCAATCTTTATAAAGAAAAACGGAACTGGAGGAATCAGGCTCCGTGACTTCAGACTATACTACAAAGCTACAGTAATCAAGACACTATGGTACTGGCACAAAAACAGAAATATTGATCAATGGAACAGATTAGAACTCCCAGAGATTAACCCCTGCACATATGGTCACCTTATTTTTGATAAAGGAGGCAACAATATATAATGGAGAAAAGACAGTCTCTTCAATAAGTACTGCTGGGAAACCTGGACAGGTACATGTAAAAAAGTACAATAAGAACACTCACTAGCACCATACACAAAAATAAACTCAGATGGATTAAAGACCTAAATGTAAGTCCAGACATTATAAAACTCTTAGAGGAAAACAGACAGAATACTCTATAACACAAATCACAGAAATATCCTTTTTGACCCACCTCCACGAGACACGGAAATAAAACAAAAATCAACAAATGTGACTTAATGAATTTTAACAGATTTTGCACACCAAAGGAAATTACAAACAAGACAAAAGGACAATGCTCAAAATGGGAGAAAATATTTGCAAATGAACAACTGACAAATGATTAATCTCCAAAATTCACAAGTAGCTCATGCAGCTCAATATCAAAAAAACCCAAACAACTCAATCCAAAAATGGGCAGAAGACCTAATTAAACATTTCTCCAAAGAAGATATACAGATTGCCAACAAACACATGAAACAATGCTCAACATCACTAATAATTTGAGAAATGTAAATCAAAACTACAATGAGGTATCACCTCACAGCAGTCAGAATGGCCATCATCAAAATATGTACAAACAATAAATGCTGGAGAGGCTGTGGAGAAAAGGGAATCCTCTTGCAGTGTTGGTGGGAAGGTAAATTGGTACAGCCACAATGGAGAACAATATAGAGGTTCCTTAAAAAACTAAAAATAGAAATACCATATGACCCAGAAATCCCACTACTGGGCATATACCCTTAGAAAACCATAATTCAAAAAGATTCATGTACCACAATTGTCATTGCTGCTCTATTTTCAATAGCCAGGACATGAAGCAACCTAAGTGTCCACTGATAGATGAATGGATAAAGAAGGTGTGGCACATATATACAATGGAATATTACTCAGCCATAAAAAATAAACGAAACTGAGTTATTTGCAGTGAGGTGGCTGGACCTAGTGTCTGTCATACAGAGTGAAGTAAGTCAGAAAGAGAATAGCAAATACTGTATGCTAACACATATATATGCAATCTAAAACAAAAAGAAAAAAATAATGGTCCTGAAGAACCTAGTGGCAGGACAGGAATAAAGTTGCAGATGTAGAAAATGGATTTGAGGACACAGGGAGGTGGCAGGGTAAGCAGGGACGTAGTGAGAGAATGGCTTGGACTTATATGTGTACTACCAAATGTAAAATAGATAGCTAGTGAGAAGCATGTGCGTAGCACAGGGAAATCAGCTCTGTGCTTTGTGACCACTAGATGGGTGGGAAAGGGAGGGAGATGGAAGATGGAGGAGATATGGTGATATATGTATATGTATAGCTGATTCACTTTGTTATAAAGCAGAAACTAACACACCATTGTTAAACCATTTTACTCCAATAAAGATGCTTTAAAAAAATGTTTAAATATCATGGAAAAGCAAATCATGGTATAGAAGAGGAATATTGTAGAAACATTGAAAATAATTGTTATATAAAACTTAAATTAAAATTAGGAATAGAGTGCAAAAATGTTCAAAATGTAAAACAGATAATCTGTGCTTATTAATATTATTTAAGATTGCTTATTACATAATGATCAGAAATATTACATAATTATAATAGCTTGCAAGAAATGAGTCCATATTTTTCACAGTCTCTGGCTAGAAAGAGTAATATAATTTTGCAAGCCTTAAATACACTTTATACCAATTTTACATTTCTAATATGGTATCAGCACATTACCATGATTTATGAAAAGAATTATTTTTATAGGGCAGTCTTCATATTCAATAAATAAAAAATAGTAATTTGCAAGATCTCTTAAATATTAAAATATATATTTTTTATTTTTTTGGAAAAGATAAAATGCTCATTTGTAATTTTTGTTAAATTAATGATGTAAATACTCTCTTAGTGGTTAATTTTAATCCACCAACAGTTTGACACTTGACTCACAAATTTCTGTTTAACAATTGGCCCTCGTGAACTAGGGTGAACCAGCTTTAACACACCACTACAACATGTATACAGAAAAATGTACAAATCATTAGTTTATAGCTCATTGTATATCAGCAAAGTGAACACACCTACCACCCTGTCAGTAAATATAATTATACCTTACTTTCTTCCTTAAAGGTGACCACTGTCCTAACTTCTAACACCATAGCTAACTTACTTTTGAGATTTATTTTATTTTATTTAAGGGTGATTTATTTTACTTAAGGGTAGCAGTGGGAATAGTCATAGATTTCGAATAGAAACCAAATACAAAAATCAAACATCCATAAGCATAATGAATATCTAAATATGTAAAGCTAAACTTTTAGGAGAAAAATAAGATTTTTTTTTTTTTTAGCAATGATAATGGGTATGTAAGGATATTGACAACAACATTGGAATAGCAGAGGAATTGAAAATGCTATACATTGATCAATGGGAAACTAGCTAAATTAATTATATTGCATATACACAATAAAATACCATGAAGAAAGCAAACACATATATAGTCTTTGGTTGAACCATATACCATTCTAAGTGCTCTACATTACATATACTATCTCACATAATTTCCCAACAATACTACTTCTATCCCATTTTACATATGAGACAAGAAGTCAAGTAACATGCCCAAGATGACCCATATATATATATATATTTTTTTTTTTCTATGTCACAATATCGACATTCAGTCCGGTAATCCTCCATTGTAATAGCTCCTTTACTTTGCAGTGAAAATTGATATGTATATTTTTTGCTTCTGAGTCTTTTTGGGATTCTTTTGTTTTTAATTCAAACAGAAAGTCACAAAAATTATGATCATCCTCATCAGTATACTCAGTCTCATGTAATTAATTCTTTTTATCTTGATCTTTTGTTAGCACTTTTATGAATTCATCAGTTTTCCATTAGAGTTCTGATAATGCTTATTTATTCAGTTCAGCAGTATAGTCAGTTACCAGAAACCTGTACTTGTCACAGTCTTTTCCATGAATTCCTTGAAGATGAAACCCTTTTATATGAACATCTTTGCAAAAGCATCAGAGTACACCCAGAACTGTCTGTAAATGACAAAAGACACTATACAACTCTTAGAGGAATACATAGGAAGAAAACTCTTTGACATAAATCACAGCAAGATCTTTTTTGATCCACCTCCTAGAATAATGGAAATAAAAACAAAAATAAACAAATGGGACCTAATGAAACTTCAAACTTTTGCATAGCAAAGGAAACCATAAACAAGATGAAAAGACAACCTTCAGAACTGGAGAAAATATTTGCAAATGAATCAACGGACAAAGGATTAATCTCCAAAATATATAAACAGCTCATGCAGCTCAATATTAAAGAAACAAAAAACCCAATCCAAAAATGGGCAGAAGATCTAAATAGACATTTATCCAACGAAGACATACAGATGGCCAAGAAGCACATGAAAAGTTGCTCAAATCACTAATTATTAGAGAAATGCAAATCAAAACTACAATGTGGTATCATCTCACAGCAGTTAGAATGGGCATCATCAGAAAATCTGCAAACAACAAATGTTGGAGAGGGTCTGGAGTAAAGGGAACCCTCTTGCACTGTTGGTGGGAATGTAAATTGATACAGCCACTATGGAGAACGGTATAGAGGTTCCTTAAAAAACTACAAATAGAACTACCATATGACCCAACAATCCCACTACTGGGCATATACCCAGAGAGAACCATAATTCAAAAAGACATATGCACCCCAATATTCATTGCAGCACTATTTACAATAGCCAGCTTATGGAAGCAACCTAAAAGCACATCGACAGATGAATGGATAAAGAAGATGTGGTACATATATACAATGGAATATTACTCAGCCATGAAAAGGAACAAAATTGAGTCATTTGCTGAAACATGGATGGATCTAGAGAGTGTCATACAGAGTGAAGTAAATCAGAAAGAGAAAAACAAATATTGTATATTAATGCATGTATGTGGAACCTCGAAAAATGGTACAGATGGACCAGTTTGCAGGACAGAAGTTGAGACACAGATGTGGAGAACAAACATATGGACACCAAGGGGGGAAATGTATGATGCTGGCAGATGTGGTGGGGATGGTGGTGTGCTGAATTGGGTGATTGGGATTGACATGTATACACTGATGTGTATAAAATTGATGACTAATAAGAACCTGCAGTATTAAAAAAGAAACAAACAAACAAAACAACTAATACTAAACCTTCTTTGGGTTATTTGTATGGAAATATGTTAATATAAGTGTTTCAGACATTACATGAAATTTCTAAATATCTTATATGTTCTGGTATAATGTTATGTCATAATTCTAGTTATGATTTTAAAATGTATATCTCATAAATAACTATTTAAAAATATTTTAACTTTTGGCTTTATACATAAGCTGCAAATTGTTTTTTTTCTAATTTTATTTTGTTTTTTATATTTATTGATGATGATTTTTACTAGTTTTTTTTTTTTTTTTCTTTTTTTTTAAGGGGACAAATATGGAGTCTTTCTCTTGAACTATAGCAAAAGTAATATTCTGTTCAATGACCTTGCTTAAAATTTGTTATGTAGTGATGAACTAGCAGAATTTATTAGAAGACAAAAAGAGAGAAAGTGAGTATCTGGATGGAAAAAAATGCCTGCAGACATCTCTATTCCTGGTGATTTTTGCTTAGTTTCCAAAACCTATGGAAAACAACTAAGAGACAAAGCTCAAGACTTGGCCTAGTGGAAGTTCCAAAGAATACCCTCAATTAATGCTAAATCACAAAGAATTATAGTCCTTAAGAGTAAACTAGAAATTAATTCATTCCTCCAAGAGACAGCAAAGACATTTACCTTTCTAAAAACTTGATACTGAATTTAAACAGAAAAAAAACTTCACAGAATTTATACAATTTATAAAAATGGCATTTTTCTATGAGATTAATTTTTCTATAAATTTATTGTAGATGGAATTATGTATGCATATTCTGTTAAAGGCATATTTTTTTAATGTTTTCATGCAATACTTTTACCTATTGTTTTGCTGTATGGCTATTATTCCTTGTTCCTCACTCCAGGGGAATATTAATATTTGTATCTTCAAGTATGATGCTGGCTTCTTTTTTATATTTAACTTTTTAATCTATTGGAATACATATTGATGTTTAGTATGAGGAAGGGATTGAGCTTTTTTTTTTTCACAATTGACTTTCTCTTGGATCATTTTCTTTAGATGGTATTAAAATTATATGCATGGGCAAGTTAAAGCAGAATTACCTAGCAAATATTCAGAGTTTTCTTTAGTGAGTTCTATTCCCTTCTGTTCATGTTATTCATAGGTATATGTTTGCACTTATGGCTGATTTCATAGTTTGTAACTAAATATTGTGGGCTTATAGAAAACATTTAAAAATTTTTATTTTGTACCATATGATACAGTACAATATGCTTACTCCTGATAGCTGCCCACAATTTTTGGTTTGCTTTTCTGGTTCTTTTTTTTTTTTTAAAGATATTTAATGTTAGACTAAAGTTTTACTACTCTTTTATTGTCATTTGGGTTGTGTTTAGCAACAGAAAAGTACAGTTCTTTTCCTGTTTTCTCTTCTTGCTTTGTTTTTCTATCTTAATCTCTCCTTTCCCTGATAATAATGTCACAACCTTTTTTTTTTCTTTTTTGTTGATGTATAATTGTTCATCATTTTCATTTATTTTTGCATGTATGGTTGCTTATTCATTGTGCTTTGAGCATTTTGTAGACAATGTATAGTTTTGGGGTTTTTTTAACCAAATCTGAGAATCTTATTCACTTAAAGTTTAACCCAGTGTCCTACTGAATAAATTTAATTGTACATGGTCAGATTGTTTCATCTCTTTTCTTTTTTTAATATTTCACTGTTTTCCTTAGTTTCCATATCTTACAATAAGCAGAATAATATATATTTTGAAAAGTACATGTAATGTAGACAAAACAAAAATATCAATAAGAAGGTGATGTACAGATACTGTGAAGAAAATGAGATACTTTTAGTCACTACTATTTGAATATTAGTAAATTTCTTAGGGGCAGGCTATATTTTTACATTTTAATTAGATTATAGCTAAGTCATTAACTGCAAAATAACTAATATCTCTTTTAAGCATATTTACATGGAAAATATATCTTAAAATTTTCTTGTTAACAACTAAGGGACATTAGTATTTTTAATGGACTAATATTTATTTCATGGCTGAATATGAATATCAATGAAATGAGGATTTTAATAAGTTGTTTTCATATTGTAAAAAATACTGGTTATCATACTGAAGAAGGTAAAACTAATAGATCATATCCTTAAATGTGTGATAAAATTATTGGGAAAAATAACTTAATGCTTAAAACCACACTCAATAATTTTAAAGATTTTCTATTGGGGGTTGGGGATACAGACTAGACATAATGTTAGATTTCAAAGAAGAAAGGACATAAACATAAGGAGAGATTTCACCAGAACAAGTTTATGAAGTACCAGAGTAGGAACTAGTTTTATTATGCCATTGAGTTATTCAGTCCACTCTTGAATAAACAGCTTTTCCTTGTCTGCATGAGCTCCTTTGATGGCAGAAAGGACAATCTATTATCCTTGTATACTATGAAGACACAATAATGTTGAAAGAACAATTATATCAATACTGAATATTAAGTATTAAAAATAAAAATATTAACTATTTAAATATTTTATACAATATATTTGTTACCACCAACAATATTACACTCTAAAATGGCATAAAAATAGCTGCCAGCAACATATCTTGACTTTTTTTATATTAAGGTCCTTTCCTTCAGTAAAATTATACCCATCTTGATGAGAAATGATTTCTTGACCTCCTTATAAAAAATCACATATATCATAGCTTAAAATATCAACATACCCTCCTTATTAAGAACAGAATGCTTAATTTATTCCAAAATGATTGACATTAGCAATTGACAAAAATGAAAATTGTTTCTTCTTTAAATATCCTTGGCCAGATGGTTGTGGGGAAGTTTAAAAGAACATGATCATCTGTTGCCCTTATAAAAATATGAAAACAGTAAAAGCACACATCTTATGTTGAAGGGAAAAAATTACATTTTCAATCAGCATCTTGTGAATGAAATTAGAATTTCTCTCAGAGAAAGCAAATCAATGAAAGCTGTATGTTACATCCTATTTACAACACCTGCTTCTCTGAGGATTTGTCTTTTTTAAACATTTTCAGGAAATTGGGAAATAATAAATACAATTCAAAGAGGAAAAGAGCTGGTTTGTTTATTTAAATTTAAATACCTCCCATAGCAAATTTTACATAAAACAAAAAATGAATCACACTGGTTCAACTTGTATGGTTTATTTTTATATTCCCATAGTTTTCTGCATCACAGAGAGTTGTTGTTTGATAGCTGTCTCTAAAATTATACTGAACTGAGAGTAAATAAATATTAGCAATAATCTATTAAATATTCACATTCTGTGGATAAATTGTTATGATTATTGGACAACCAGATGGAGTTATTATAGAAGTGAAATGAATAAAACCTGAGGACTGAAGAGCTTTATCTGCTTTATCTTTCATTCATAATCTGACTTAATCCATTGCTCACTTTTGGCAATTTATAGAAATATATACAATAAAGTAGACATAAATAATATGCTATCAAGAATGTGGGAGTATAAATATAGGAGATATAGCTTTTAAGAG
The DNA here is from genome assembly GCF_008692025.1 of Phocoena sinus. Classification (NCBI taxonomy): domain Eukaryota; kingdom Metazoa; phylum Chordata; class Mammalia; order Artiodactyla; family Phocoenidae; genus Phocoena; species Phocoena sinus. The sequence continues at coordinate 87,734,754 of NC_045774.1, read as the reverse complement.
TTAATTTACTATTGCCAGTAATCTTATTGTAATTAAAACTTAAACAAATCTACTTGTTTTCCTCTTACATCACTAAAAATTATTCCACAATTAAATGACTGATGAATAAATGCCAACATTTTGATTTTATCTGCAACATGGTACTCTTTAATCTATAATTGTTCTTATGTATCACTAAATATGTTCAAATCCTAATTTGTAGTATGTTACCAACAAAACCTGAGACTTCAGACTCAATTTGAACCTATTAAATATATCCAGGAAAGCTAAATATTCAATCTACGGTTTATTTTATATATATATATTTATATTTATCAAATTTTGAAATAATGAAGAAAATAGGAAGTACATTACAAAAAAAATAAGAACATGATTAAATAAGGATCATACTTAGTAACCAATTAATTTCACAGAAACAACCTTTAATTTCAATTACAAAGTCTCTAATTTTGTAATATCTAATTAGTTCCATAGAATATGGAAAGTTAATATTGGGAAAATGCTGAAAGGTCTCTGAAATTACAACTGGGAGGTCAGCCTGCTAACTACCTTATATTATCAGACTTAGGCAATCAGTAGACAATTTCATAGGACAATTCCTAGGGCTTTTCAAACACTGTTGATTATAATAAAATTCAAGCTTACACACAAAGATCTGAGGACCCTGTTCATGAATATTACAATCAATTTCAGATTGTTTTGAAGGAAAATTCTAGTCTTTCTTCAGAAGTTCATGCCACTTGGGTGGCTTTGAACTCTATGCTTATTAATGGACTGAAACAAGACCTTTCCCTTCTAGTAAAAAGGACTTGGATAGAATGGGAAACTATGTTTTCTCCAGATTTAGGTAATCTGGTAAACCAGATTTCTCTACCTCCAAATAAGACCGCCAAAATCCTTGATCTTCAACTCCAGCAAACAAAGGCTCTTAAATAAAATAAAAACCCACCTAGTTTCTGCTATTATTGTAAAGAGCTAGGATATTGAAAAGAGACTGTTACAAATTCAAGTACTACAGGCACCTTCAGCCCTCTAACCAGCCTTTCTAATGTCCTCCCAATTATCAATGATGGGTTTCAAGGAGATACAAGAGATCTTCCCAATCTTCCCTCTTAATCAGATTGGAGAAAAATTTCTCCAGATTTGTGATGAATGTTTTCCTGTCCTAATTGACACCAGAGCCACACTCTTGGTGCTCAATCCCACTGCTATAAAACAGCCCCCTCAGAGCTCAAATACTATGGATCTCTAATGAACCTAAGAGAATCCTGTCTCTGAAACTATTCCATTTTGATTAAGCCCTTAGAGATACACATACTTTTCTTCTTAGTTCCTCCATCCTTACCCATTTACTAGGCTGAGATTTCTTAAGTATCATGTCTGAATTTCTTTCTATCAAAAGGTGGAAATAATTTTAGAATGTAAACAGTAGTCATCAAAGTAAGGAACCAAGTGAATTAAATGAACTTTTGACATCTTTTATTTGTTCCATCTCCGACTGTACTAGAGCAGATTCTGGGAACGCTAATCTTTTGTCCCTATTGAATCAGCTACCACCCTCCTTACAGGCAAAATCTCTAACTGATATTGACAAAATTCACAGCACACCTCCCATCAAGATTCAAGTAGATCACTCACAACCTCCCCTCAGAATTAATCAGTATCTTATAACTAAAGAAGCCCTTCAAGGCATAAAGCCCATAATAGAAGATCACAAGGCTCAAGGTCTCATTATCCCTTGTACTAGTCCCTGTAACACTTCTATTTTACCAGTAAGAAAACTCTAAGAGGCAAAGGTGGAGGTTTGCCCAGGACCTCTGAACAATAAATAACACTATTATCCCTCAAAACCCTATTGTTCCTAATCCTCATGCTTTCCTAACATCCATTTCTTTCTGAAACAAATTTTTTACTGTAATTAATTTACGCATTTTGTTTCTTGGTATTCCAGTTGATGAAGTTGGCCAATACCAATTGCCTTCCCTTGGAAAGAAAAACAATTTACGTGGACCTTATCAATTCTCCCAAATCCTAAAGGTTGGTCTCTGTGATATAAAGTTCCCTTGGTGTTATAATTTGTTGCTTTATGTAGATAAGTTGCTTCTTTGCTCTCCTTCTCACAGGAGCAAGCCTCCTCACAGGAAGACAGTATCCACTTGTTAAAGCTTTTAGTCTTAAAGGGACATAAGTTTAACAAAAAACATTGCACTTTGCCCCAACCCAGGTTTGATATCTAGGGCATCTGATATCAGAACAAGAGCTACCTAGATCCAGATAGATAACATAGTGTCCTAGGTTTCCCCAAACTGAAAACTAAGAGCCAACTGCAAGGTTTTCTTGGGCTAATTGGCTATTGTCAAAATTGGATTCCAGATTTTTCTTTTATGGCCAAATCTTTTTATGTTTTACTAAAAAGAAATAACTCTGACTAATTTTATGAGGAAATTTGGATGATGAAGATTTAAAGCCTTAAAGAAGAGTTTGGTGAAACCACCTGCACTCAGACATCCCAATGATCAGGTTCACTTTTTGGTTTTGTATATAAAAATGAAGGGAATATCCTTGGGGTACTCACCCAAAAATATACAGGGACCACCATCAACCCATAGGGTATTAGAGCCAGAAAATAAGCCCTGTGGCATGGAATTCCCCCTTACTTTAGAGCCATTATGACCACTGAACTTTTTGTTAGGCTACCAAGAAAATCATTGTGGGAACCCTTTTAAACATCTTTGTATCTCATGTATTAGAAGTTCTCCTGAATTTTAATCATACTGAACGTTTCTCAACCAACTGCCTTACCTCCTATGAAGTCCTTTTGTTAAATGCTTTTTGAGTAACCCTTTTACGTTGTAATAACCTTAATCCTACTACTCCTCTCCCCTGTGTCACTAACAAAGTCTTTCATGACTGCTTAATGCTGATGAGCCACCTCCTGACTCCTCATGATGATCTACAGGAAATTCCTCTGGGTAACATTAACTTCTCATGGTTCACTGATGGTTCTTATTTAAAAGGTGATAATGGCAAGTATTGTGCTGGGTATGCCCTTGCAACTCCTTTTGATATTATTGAGGAATCATTTTTACCTATGGATATTTCAGCCCAACAGACTGAATTTTACACACTTACATGGGATTTGTACTTTATCCAAGGACAAAACTGCCAATGTTTATACTGATAGTAGATATGATTTTAGAGTAGCTCATGATTTTGCAATGTTGTGGAAGCAACATAGCTTTCTGACTTCCAGTGGAAATAATATTTAAAATGTCCCCTATATTCAGGAATTATTGAATGCAATACTTTTATCTGCCACTGTAGCTGTGATTAACATTCTGGTACATTCTAGACTTGACTCTCTGAAAGCTAAGGGTAATCAGCTTGCTGACATTTCTACAAGTAATGCTGCCCTTAAAGAGACCAACAGCAGCTGAACCTCTGTCATGGTCCAAAGGAGTATTTCCCCAAATGAAAATTTAGTATAACTAACTAGAGAAGCCCAAGGATTGGCTTCAGAAAAGAGAAAACAAGATGGAAAATTTGACAATTGTTCATTTGATAAAAAGAGAAAGCTCTGGTTTTGACCAAATAACAAACCAGTTCTACCACAGGCTCTAAAATTCCCACTCCTCACCATGGTACATGCATTAAACTATTGGTCTACTAACAAAATGATAGCCTTGGTGAATCAATATTGGTGGGGAAACATTAACAAAAGTGCAAAAAGTGGCTACCTACTTGTTTCACTTGTCTAAATTACAAACCAGGGTAGCCTGTTCATACTGCTCTTGGAGATTGTAAACAGCCTAATGGGCAATTTGAGGTCTGGCAAATGGATATCATGCAACTTCCTCCTCTAATGGATATAAATATGTTTAGTCATCATCTGTATGTTTTCACTGTGGGCCGAAGCCTTCCCTTGCAGACAGCCTGCTGCCTCTTCTGTCACTAATAGTCCTTTTGGAAAATATTATCCCTCCCTGGGGAACTCCTGTTGAACTTCATAGTGATGGAGGAAGTCATTTTATTGGCCTGGTACTTTGAAAAGTCTGTGCTGTTCGGCCAATTTTACACACCTTCGCTGAGCTTCCCACCCTCATGCCTCTGGCTTATTTGAACATATTAATAACATTATTAAGACTCAATTGGCAAAAATTGTAAAGGTCCTCTAATACTTTAGCCAAAACCATTGCCCTTGGTCCTTCTAAATCTTAGATCTGTCCCTTTTGGAACTTATAATCTCTCCTTCTTTGAGCTAGTCACAGGATACCCAATGCCTTTGACTTCTGCTTCTCTTGACCCACAACTGATACAAGGAGAGATACTCCAATACCGCAGAGGCCTAATTGCTTCTATTAAAAACAACTGTGTTTTCGTACAGCTATCTTTTTAGAGTGTGCCCTCAAGAAATGAAGACTTAAGCATCACACTTTGTAACCTGGAGATTTCACCTATTGGAAAATACACCTCCAGAAAAAGTTTCTTCAATCTTGCTGGAAAGGTTCCTATCAAGTACTACTAACTAACCCCTGTGCCACCAAACTTCAGGGAATAGACTCTTGTATTCTCATGACACACATAAAGAAAGTACAAAACACTGACTGGACATGCACATCATCTGGTGACCTGAAAGCAAAGATTTCCTGGAATTGAAGCAGATGACACCTGATGACAGCTTTCCCAAGATATCTGGACCAGATCCGTTCCAAGTGTGTCACCAAACTTTGATGGTGAGGTAATGCTTCAATGATCTTCAGTATCTGTGATCTTGGTAACATATGGATGTTAGATGAAAAGTGCCTGAGAGCTCTCCCTCTACACCTGTTGTTACTCCCATATGACTTCAATAGGTTTCCAGTTTTTGCACTATACCTCTTACATGAGACACTACATCCAGGACAAAAAGCCCCTGAAGCCAGAAAAGTTGACTCTTGTTCAATGATGCTTTCAGAGAAAGATCTCCATCAAAAGGGGAAAATGTTAAATATTTAATAAAAAAAAAAAAACTCAATTAACCTCTATCCAGAGACTAGAAGGGGGAGGTCTCATGCCCTGTAATGATAGTAGAGCCCCACAGGAAGAAAGAAGCCTCTTCTTTGCAAAGACTCAGCCAATGGAAAGCCATGGGCTCCTTGTTTACTACAGCCCTCCTAGCTTCCACTTCCTCCTATAAAAGAGTTATCCTGCCCCTGCCATGTAGGAACTTGCACGTGGCTCATTATGGTTGCAGATCCTGAATGATAGGGCTCTGGTGACCCCAAATAAACCCATTTTTCCTGGAGAAGTATCTGGCAGTCTCTTTGTTTTACATCAACAGTACGTGCATGACACTATACATACATACTAGAGAATATGTTATAAAATAGTGTGTAGTACATGATAGTACTTTTAAGTATCTATCTATCTATCTATCTATCTATCTATCTATCTATCTATCATCTCCTTAGAGGAGAGACCAGAAGGATAAGCATTAAAATATTTAGAATGACATGTCTCTGTGGTTGAATTAAATGTGATTTTCTTTTTAACATTATTTTTAATTGCACATTTAAAGTTTTTTTTATTCCCATTAAACATGCACTAATTCTGAAATAAATGGGTTATAATTTTAAAGTCTGGTTAATATATTCTCATGGAATTGACTTTGAAAATATAAACATAAGTGTTTGTTTCTCATTAAACAGAAATTCTCATGAATTTTTTTGTTTGTTTGTTTGTTTGACCTTGTTGTGGCAGTTAATTCTAACTTCAGGAATAAATCTACTTCACAAGGGTAGGTGTCACCTATAGAGAGTTAGTCCCCTGGGTAAAATAGTAACTTGTAAACGACAATAAAATTTAGTGAAGAGAAGCTTGTTACCGTTTATTAACTCACAAATCACAACAAAATGTACTGCTTTATGGACTATTGTAATGGATTTTATGATATTTTATGCATAAACTTGAATTAATAGTTGCTCCTTTTTCTTAAGAGATGTTACTTTACCATTCTGGGTTGAATTTATCTTGCAATACTTCCTTTCAAAACTCTCTATGTTTCTGGAGAAGTCCCTTCCTCACCTCTGCTTTCATTTAAGCTAGCTTTGTCTCTCACATACACTCAATTAAACTCTTTGTTCCCTCTATCCTTTCCATTATTGTCATTAGTAACTCTGGAAACTCCCAACTTCATTTTCTCAGGTAATTGAATTGGTGAATTATTTTCTCATTAATCTGGGTATTTTTTAAATGACCCTTCCCTTTAATTCAACTTTCAACCTTAATGCCTTTTGTCCCTTTCCCACAATTAAACTGGACATGATTTCTTAGAATCTTGAAAGTAGAGGCTTGGAAAAGCACCATTGCTTCCTATGAGGTCAGTAAAGCTTAGCACACTTTATTTTTGCTTGTAAATTTCTACTTGTTTTATACTTTCTAAAGAACCTGGAATTAAAGAATGAAAAGATATTTTTCAAATCTTTCTTCTTTCTTTCACATTTATGTCGTCTTGTAGAAATCTGTAGGAGAAATAACAAATAACTGAAAAAAAAATTCAAAGGGACCATGTGAGTCAGGGAATTTTATATTTTACAACAGTTATAAAATTATTAAGTCAGGGCTTCCCTGGTGGCGCAGGGGTTGAGAGTCCGCCTGCTAATGCAGGGGATGCGGGTTCGTTCCCCGGTCTGGGAAGATTCCACATGCCGCGGAGCAGCTGGGCCCGTGAGACATGGCCGCTGAGCCTGTGCGTCCGGAGCCTGTGATCCACAACGGGAGAGGCCACAACAGTGAGAGGCCCGCGTACAGCCAAAAAAAAAAAAAAAAAATTATTAAGTCAATTTCCAAACTGTTGATGCAGTTACTTTTGAATTTTCTTAATATGCATATTAACTTCAAATTACTGTATTTTATTCCTTACACTTATATTGATATCTTTATTTTACAGGCATACCTCAGAGATATTTCATTTTATATCCAGACCACAGACATAAAGCAAATATCACAATAAAATGAGTCACACAGTTTTTTTTTTTTTTTTAATTTACCAGTGCATATAAAAGTTATGTTCATACTATACTGTAGTCTAGTAAGTGTGCATTAGCATTATGTCAAAAAAATTACACACTGTAATTAAATAATACTTTATAGCTAACCATCATCTGAGCCTTCAGCAAGCTGTAATCATTCTGCTAGTGTAGGGTCTTGCCTTTAACGTTGGTGGCTGTTGACTGATCAGGGTGGTTGTTTCTGAAGGTTGAGGTGTTTTTGGCAATTTCTTAAAATAGACAGCAGTGAAGTTTGTCACATTGATTGAATCTGTCTTTCATGAACAATTTCTCTGTTGAATGTAATGTTGCTTCCTAGCATTTTACCCACAGTAGAATTTATTTTGCAATTAGAGTCAGTCTCTTCAAAACCTGCAGCTGCTTTATCAACTAAGTATATGTAATATTCTCAATCCTTTGTTGTCATTGCAACAATCTTCACAGCACCTTTACCAGGAATAGATTCCATCTCAAGAAACCACTTTCTTTGCTCATCTGTAAGAAGCAACTCCTCATCCATTCAAGTTTTGTCATGAGATTGCAGCAATTTAGTCAAATATTCAGGCTCGACTTCTAATTCCAGTTCTTTTGCTATTTCCACCTCATCTGCTGTTACTTTTTCAACTGAAGTCTTGAACCCCTCAAAGTATTCCAGGAAGATTGCAATCAACTTCTTCCAAACTCCTGTTAATGTTGATATGTTGACCTCTTCTCAAGAATCAAGAATGTTCTTAATGGGATCTAGAATGATGAATCCTTTCTGGAAGGTTTTCAATTGACTTTGCCCAGATCCATCAGAAGGATCACTATCTATGACAGCTATAGCCTTACAAAATATATTCCTTAAATAATAAGACTTGAAAGTTGAAATTACTCTTTGATCCATAGGCTGCAGAGTGGATTTTATGTTAGCAGTCATGAAAACAACTTGAATCCTGTTATGCATCTCCATCAGAGCTCTTGGGTGAACAGTACATTGCCAAATGAGCAGTTAACATTTTACAATAAATTGTTTTCTAAGCAGTAGCATTTTAAAAGAAATCTTTTTTTTTTTTTTTCTAAGCAGTGGATCTCCATAGTAGGCTTAAAATATTCAGTAAACCATGCTGTCAACAGTTGTGCTGTCACCCAAGCTTTGTTGTTTCATTTATAGAGCACAGGCAAAGTAGGTTATCATAATTCTTAAGGGTCCTGGGATTTTCAGAAGGTAAATGAGCACTGGCTTCAACTTAAAGTCACAGCTTCATTAGCCCCTAACAAAAGAACCAGCCTGTCCTTTGAAGCTTTAAAACCAGGAATTGAATTCTCCTCTCTAGCTATGAATGTCCTAGATGACATCTTCTTCTAATTAAGATTGTTTCATCTACATTGAAAATCTGTTGTTTTTGTTACCACCTTCATTAATTATCTTAGCTAGATCTTCTGGGTAACTTGCTGCAGCTTCTACATCAGCACTTGCTGCTTCATCTTGCACTGTGATGTTGCAGATATGGCTTCTTTCCTTAAACCTCATGAAACAACCTCTGCTAACTTCTTCTGCAGCTTCTTCACTTCTCTCAGCCTTCATAGAATTGAAAAGAGTTAGAGCCTTCCTCTGGGTTAGGCTTTGGCATAAGGGAATGTTGTGGCTGGTTTGATGCTCTATCCAGAACACTAAAACTTTCTCCATATCAGCAATAGGGCTATTCATTTTCTTATCATTTGTGTATTCACTGGAGTGACACTCTTAATTTCTTTCAAGAATTTTTCCTTTGCATTTACAATGTGGCTAACTGTTTTGTCTCAGAGGCTTAGCTTTCAACCTCTCAGCTTTCGACATTCCTTCCTTGAACACTTAGAGGTCTTTGTAGTGTTATTAATTGACCTAATTTCAGGGTTGTTTTGTCTCAGGTAATAGGGAAGCCCTAGGAGAGGGAGAGAGACTAGGGAATGTCCAGGAGGTGGAACAGTTAGAATACACACATTTATCTATTAAGATCACCATGTTATAGGGGCATGGTTTGCGGTGCCCCCAAATAATGACAATAGTAACATTAAATATCACTGATCACAGATCACCATAATAAATATAATAATAATGAAAAAGTTTAAAATATGGTAAGAATTACCAAAATGTGACACAGAGACTCAAAGTGAGCAAATGCCGTTGAAAAAATGGTGTCAATAGGCTTGATCAAGGCCGGGTTGCCACAAAACTTCCATTTATAAAAAATGCAATATCTTCAATATGTAAGAAAGAGAAGCACAATAAAAGGAGGTCTGCCTGAATGTGGAAGTTAATTTGAATAATTCTCAGTAAACAGTTGGCTTTCAACACATGACTTTCAAGTATTGGCTCATTATGCATCAGGATTGTTTAAGCCAGTTTTTGGTGCAGTTAGTGTTTTCAAACCCTGTGTGCTACATATACCCTGGTTTAAACCGTTGATTCAAAATAAATAATGATAGCTCATTATGTGAAAATAAAGAAACTGAACTCAAGTTACTTTAATTCTACTTGAGCATTTAAAGATTTTAATTATGTTTACAAACTAGAATCTGCAAAAGAACACAAAGTGTGATAAAGATTTTGCCGAGGGTCGGCGGGAAGATGGCGGAAGAGTAAGACGTGGAGATCGCCTTCCTCCTCACGGATACACCAGAAATACATCTACACGTGGAACAACTCCTACAGAACACCTACTGAAGGCTGGCAGAAGACCTCAGAGCTCCCAAAAGGCAAGAAACTCCCCACGTACCTGGGTAGGGCAAAAGAAAAAAGAAAAAACAGAGACAAAAGAATGAGGACGGCACCTGCATCAGTGGGAGGGAGCTGTGAAGGAGGAAAAGTTTCCACACACTAGGAAGCCCCTCCGCGGGCGGAGACTGCGGGAGGCGGAGGGTGAGCTTCGGGACCGCGGAGTGGTGCACAGCGACGGGTGCGGAGGGCAAAGCGGGGAGATTCCTGCACAGACGATCGGTGCCGACCGGCACTCACCAACCTGAGAGGCTTGTCTGCTCACCCGCCGGGGCGGGCGGGGCTGCGAGCTGAGGCTCGGGTTTCGGTTTTGGACGGAGCGCAGGGAGAGGACTGGAGTTGGCAGCTTGAGCATAGCCTGAAGGGGTTGGTGCGCCACGACTAGCCGGGAGGGAATTCGGGGAAAAGCCTGCACCGGCTGAAGAGGCAAGAGACTTTTTCTTCCCTCTTTGTTTCCTGGTGCGCGAGGAGAGGGGTTTAAGAGCGCTGCTTAAAGGAACTCCAGAGACGGGCGCGAGCCGCGGCTAAAAGCGCGAACCCCAGAGACGGGCGTGAGCCGCGGCTGAGGGCGCGAGCCCCCGAGACGGGCGCGAGCCCCCGAGACGGGCGCGAGCCGCGGCTGAAACCGCGGAGCCCAGAGACGGGCGGGAGACGCTGGGGCTGCTGCTGCCGCCACCAGGGGGGCTGTGTGCGAGCACAGGTCACTTTCCGCGCCCCTCTTCCGCGGAGCCTGTGCAGGCCGCCACTGCCAGGTTCCCGGGATCCAGGGACAACTTCCCCGGGAGCACGCACGGCGGGTCTCAGGCCGGTGCAGCGTCACGCCGCCTCTGCCGCCGCAGGCCCGCCCCGCACGCAGTGCCCCGCCTTCCCCCATCCCCCAACCCCCGGCCTGAGTGAGCCGGAGCTCCCGAATCAGCGGCTCCTTTAACCCCGTCCTGTCTGAGCAAAAAAACAGACGCCCTCCAGCGATCTGCGCGCAGGGGCAGGGCCGGGTACAAAGCTGAGCTCCTGTGAGCTGTGAGAGCAGGGAGGAGAGGGGGAGGTCTCTCCCGGCAGCCGCGGAAGCGGCAGATTGAAGCTCCACAATCAACTTGATGTGCCCTGCATTGTGGAATACCTGAATAGACAGGGAGTGATCCCAAATTGAAGAGGGGGAATTTAGGAGCGAGATCTGTAATTTTTTCTCCCTTTTCCTCTTTTTGTGAATGTGTGCGTGTATGCTTCTGTGTGAGATGTTGTCTGTATACTCTTGCTTCCACCATTTGTCCTAGGGCTCTATCCGTCCATGGTTTTTTTTTTTAAAAAAAAAAAATTTTTTTTTTAATAATTAATTTTAATTGTAATAACTTTATTGAACTTTACCTTCGTTCTTTCTTTCTTTCCTTCCCTCCTTCCCTCCTTTAGACAGCGAATCACCCCAGGTTAAGGGGGTGGTCTCTGGGAGCAGGATTTATGATTTTTCCCCCTTTGCCTCTCTTTGTGAACGTGTATGTGTATGCTTCTGTGTAAGATTTTCTCTGTATAGCTTTGCTTCCAACATTTGTCCTAGGGCTCTATCCGTCCAGGGTTTTTTTAAAAAAAAAAAAATTTTTTTTTCTTAATAATTAATTTTAATTGTAATAACTTTATTGTACTTTACCTTCGTTCTTTCTTTCTTTCTTTCCTTCCTTCCTTCCCTCCTTTAGACAACGAATCACCCCAGGTTGAGGAGGTGGTCTCTGGGAGCAGGATTTATGATTTTTCCCCCTTTGCCTCTCTTTGTGAACGTGTATGTGTATGCTTCTGTGTAAGATTTTCTCTGTATAGCTTTGCTTCCAACATTTGTCCTAGGGCTCTATCCGTCCATGGTTTTTTTTTAAAAAAAAAATTTTTTTTCTTAATAATTAATTTTAATTGTAATAACGTTATTGTACTTTACCTTCGTTCTTTCTTTCTTTCCTTCCTTCCTTCCCTCCTTTAGACAGCGACTCACCCCAGGTTGAGGAGGTGGTCTCTGGGAGCAGGATTTATGATTTTTCCCCCTTTGCCTCTCTTTGTGAACACGTATGTGTATGCTTCTGTGTAAGATTTTCTCTGTATAACTTTGTTTCCAACATTTGTCCTAGGGTTCTATCTGTTCTTTTTTTTTTTTTTTCTTTCTAAACATTTTTTAGTACAATAACTATATTATACCTTATTTTATTTTTACTGTATCTTCTTTCTTTCTGTCTTTTTCCTTCTTTCCCTCCTTCCTTCCTCCCTTCCTCCCTCCCTCCCTCCCTCCTTTCTTTCCTTCTTTGCTTCTTTCTTCCTTCCTTCCTTTCCTCCTGTCCTCCTTTCCTTCTTTCTTTCCTCAAACTTCTACTAATTCTCTCTACATTTTCTCCTTCTTTCCCTCCTTCCTTCCTTCCTTCCCCCCTCCCTCCCTTTCTTTCCTTCTTTGCTTCTTTCTTCCTTCCTTCCTCCCTCCCTCCCTCCTTTCTTTCCTTATTTGCTTCTTTCTTCCTTCCTTCCTTTCCTCCTTTCCTTCTTTCTTTCCTCATACTTCTAATAATTCTCTCTACTTTTCCTCCCTTTTATTCTGAGCCGTGTGGATGAAAGGCTCTTGGTGCTCCAGCCCAGGAGGCAGGGCTCTGCCTCTGAGGTAGGAGAGCCAACTTCAGGACACTGATCAACAAGAGACCTCCCAGCTCCACATAATATTAAATGGTGGAAATCTCCCAGAGACCTCCATCTTAACACCAGCACCCAGCTTCACTCAACGACCAGCAAGCCACAGTGCTGGACAACCTATGCCAAACAACTAGCAAAACAGGAACACAACCCCACCCATTAGCAGAGAGGCTGCCGAAAATCATAACAAGGCCACAGACACCCCAAAACACACCACCAGACGTGAACCTGCCCACTAGAGAGACAATATCCAGCCTTATCCAGCACAACACAGGCACTAGTCCCCTCCACCAGGAAGCCTACACAACCCGCTGAAACAACCTTAGCCACTGGAGACAGACATCAAAAACAACGGGAACTACGAACGTGCAGCCTGCAAAAAGGAGACCCCAAACACAGTAAGATAAGCAAAATGAGAAGACAGAAAAACACACAGCAGATGAAGGAGCAAGATAAAAACCCACCAGACCTAACTAATGAAGAGGAAATAGGCAATCTACCTGAGAAAGAATTCAGAATAATGATAGTAAGGATGATCCGAAATCTTGGAAGTAGAATGGACAAAATGCAAGAAACAGTTAACAAGGACCTACAAGAACTAAAGATGAAACAAGCAACTATGAACAACGCAATAAATGAAATTAAAAGTACTCTAGATAGGATCAATAGCAGAATAACTGAGGCAGAAGAACGGATAAGTGACCTGGAAGATAAAGTAGTGGAAATAACTACTGCAGAGCAGAATAAAGAAAAAAGAATGAAAAGAACTGAGGACAGTCTCAGAGAGCTCTGGGACAACATTAAACGCACCAACATTCGAATTATAGGGGTTCCAGAAGAAGAAGAAAAAAAGAAAGGGACTGAGAAAATATTTGAAGAGATTATAGTTGAAAACTTCCCTAATATGGGAAAGGAAATAGTTAATCAAGTCCAGGAAGCACAGAGAGTCCCATACAGGACAAATACAAGGAGAAATACGCCAAGACACATATTAATCAAACTATCAAAAATTAAATACAAAGAAAGCATATTAAAAGCAGCAAGGGAAAAACAACAAATAACACACAAGGGAATCCCCATAAGGTTAACAGCTGATCTCTCAGCAGAAACCCTACAAGCCAGAAGGGAGTGACAGGACATACTGAAAGTGATGAAGGAGAAAAACCTGCAACCAAGACTACTCTACCCAGCAAGGATCTCATTCAGATTTGATGGAGAAATTAAAACCTTTACAGACAAGCAAAAGCTGAGAGAGTTCAGCACCACCAAACCAGCTTTACAACAAATGCTAAAGGAACTTCTCTAGATAAGAAATGCAAAAGAAGGAAACGACCTATAATAACGAACCCAAAACAATATAGAAAATGGGAATAGGAACATACATATCGATAATTACCTTAAATGTAAATGGACTAAATGCTCCCACCAAAAGACACAGATTGGCTGAATGGATACAAAAACAAGACCCATATATATGCTGTCTACAAGAGACCCACCTCAGACCTAGAGACACATACAGACTGAAAGTAAGGGGATGGAAAAAGATATTCCATGCAAATGGAAACCAAAAGAAAGCTGGAGTAGCAATTCTCATATCAGACAAAATAGACTTTAAAATAAGGACTATTAAAAGGGATAAAGAAGAACACTACATAATGATCAAGGGATCGATCCAAGAAGAAGATATAACAATTGTAAATATTTATGCACCCAACATAGGAGCACCTCAATACGTAAGGCAAATACTAACAGCCATAAAAGGGGAAATTGACAGTAACACATTCATAGTAGGGGACTTTAACACCCCACATTCACCCATGGACAGATCAACCAAAATGAAAATAAATAAGGAAACACAAGCTTTAAATGATACATTAAACAAGATGGACTTAATTGATATTTATAGGACACTCCATCCAAAAACAACAGAATACACATTTTTCTCAAGTGCTCATGGAACATTCTCCAGGATAGATCATATCTTGGGTCACAAATCAAGCCTTGATAAATTTAAGAAAATTGAAATTGTATCAAGTATCTTTTCTGACCACAACGCCATGAGACTAGATATCAATTACAGGAAAAGATCTGTAAAATATACAAACACATGGAGGCTAAACAATACACTACTTAATAATGAAGTGATCACTGAAGAAATCAAAGAGGAAATAAAAAAATACCTAGAAACAAATGACAATGGAGACACAACGACCCAAAACCTATGGGATGCAGCAAAAGCAGTTCTAAGGGGTAAGTTTATAGCAATACAAGCCCACCTTAAGAAGCAGGAAACATCTCGAATAAACAACCTAACCTTGCACCTCAAGCAATTAGAGAAAGAAGAACAAAAAAGCCCCAAAGCTAGCAGAAGGAAAGAAATCATAAAAATCGGATCAGAAATAAATGAAAAAGAAATGAAGGAAACGATAGCAAAGATCAATAAAACTAAAAGCTGGTTCTTTGAAAAGATAAACAAAATAGATAAACCACTAGCCAGACTCATCAAGAAAAAAAGGGAGAAGACTCAAATCAATAGAATTAGAAATGAGAAATAACAACTGACACTGCAGAAATAAAAAAAATCATGAGAGATTACTACAAGCAACTCTATGCCAATAAAATGGACAATCTGGAAGAAATGGACAAATTCTTAGAAATGCACAACCTGCCAAGACTGAATCAGGAAGAAATAGAAAATATGAACAGACCAATCACAAGCACTGAAATTGAAACTGTGATTAAAAATCTTCCAACAAACAAAAGCCCAGGACCAGATGGCTTCACAGGTGAATTCTATCAAACGTTTAGAGAAGAGCTAACACCTATCCTTCTCGAACTCTTCCAAAGTATATCAGAGGGAAGAACACTCCCAAATTCCTTCTACGAGGCCACCATCACCTTGATGCCAAAACCAGACAAGGATGTCACAAAGAAAGAAAACTACAGGCCAATATCACTGATGAACATAGATGCAAAAATCCTCAACAAAATACTAGCAAACAGAATCCAACAGCACATTAAAAGGATCATACACCATGATCAAGTGGGGTTTATTCCAGGAATGCAAGGATTCTTCAATATACGTAAATCTATCAATGTGATAAACCATATTAACAAATTGAAGGAGAAAAACCATATGATCATCTCAATAGATGCAGAGAAAGCTTTCGACAAAATTCAACACCCATTTATGATAAAAACCCTCCAGAAAGTAGGCATAGAGGGAACTTTCCTCAACATAATAAAGGCCATATATGACAAGCCCACAGCAAACATCATCCTCAATGGTGAAAAAATGAAAGCATTTCCACTAAGATCAGGAACAAGACAAGGTTGCCCACTCTCACCACTCTTATTCAACATAGTTTTGGAAGTTTTAGCCACAGCAATCAGAGAAGAAAAGGAAATAAAAGGAATCCAAATCGGAAAAGAAGAAGTAAAGCTGTCACTGCTTGCAGATGACATGATACTATACATAGAGAATCCTAAAGATGCTACCAGAAAACTACTAGAGCTAATCAATGAATTTGGTAAAGTAGCAGGATACAAAATTAATGCACAGAAATCTCTGGCATTCCTATATACTAATGATGAAAAATCTGAAAGTGAAATCAAGAAAACACTCCCATTTACCATTGCAACAAAAAGAATAAAATATCTAGGAATAAACCTACCTAAGGATACGAAAGACCTGTATGCAGAAAATTATAAGACACTGATGAAAGAAATTAAAGATGATACAAATAGATGGAGAGATATACCATGTTCTTGGATGGGAAGAATCAACATTGTGAAAATGACTCTACTACCCAAAGCAATCTACAGATTCAATGCAATCCCTATCAAACTACCACTGGCATTTTTCACAGAACTAGAACAAAAAATTTCGCAATTTGTATGGAAACACAAAAGACCCAGAATAGCCAAAGCAATCTTGAGAACGAAAAAAGGAGCTGGAGGAATCAGGCTCCCTGACTTCAGACTATACTACAAAGCAACAGTAATCAAGACAGTATGGTACTGGCACAAAAACAGAAAGATAGATCAGTGGAACAGGATAGAAAGCCCAGAGATAAACCCACGCACATATGGACACCTTATCTTTGATAAAGGAGGCAGGAATGTACAGTGGAGAAAGGACAGCCTCTTCAATAAATGGGGCTGGGAAAACTGGACAGGTACATGTAAAAGTATGAGATTAGATCACTCCCTAACACCATACACAAAAATAAGCTCAAAATGGATTAAAGACCTAAATGTAAGGCCAGAAACTATCAAACTCTTAGAGGAAAACATAGGAAGAACACTCTATGACATAACTCACAGCAAGATCCTTTCTGACCCACCTCCTAGAGTAATGGAAATAAAAACAAAAATAAACAAATGGGACCTAATGAAACTTCAAAGCTTTTGCACAGCAAAGGAAACCATAATCAAGACCAAAAGACAACCCTCAGAATGGGAGAAAACATTTGCAAATGAAGCAACTGACAAAGGATTAATCTCCAAAATTTACAAGCAGCTCATGCGGCTCAATAACAAAAAAACAAACAACCCCATCCAAAAATGGGCAGAAGACCTAAACAGACATTTCTCCAAAGAAGATATACAGAATGCCAACAAACACATGAATGAATGCTCAACATCATTAATCATTAGAGAAGTGCAAATCAAAACTACAATGAGATATCATCTCACACCAGTCAGAATGGCCATCATCAAAAAATCTAGAAACAATAAATGCTGGAGAGGGTGTGGAGAAAAGGGGACACTCTTGCACTGCTGGTGGGAATGTGAATTGGTTCAGCCACTATGGAGAACAGTATGGAGGTTCCTTAAAAAACTACAAATAGAATTACCATATGACCCAGCAATCCCACTACTGGGCATATACCCTGAGAAAACCAAAATTCAAAAAGAGTCATGTACCAAAATGTTCATTGCAGCTCTATTTACAATAGCCCGGAGATGGAAAGAACCTAAGCGCCCATCATTGGACGAATGGATAAAGAAGTTGTGGCACATATACACAATGGAATATTACTCAGCCTTAAAAAGAAATGAAATTGAGTTATTTGTAATGAGATGGATAGACCTAGAGTCTGTCATACAGAGTGAAGTAAGCCAGAAAGACAAAGACAAATACCGTATGCTAACACATATATATGGAATTTAAGGGGAAAAAATGTCATGAAGAACCTAGGGATAAGACAGGAATAGAGGCGCAGACCTACTGGAGAACGGACTTGAGGATATGGGGAGGGGGAAGGGTGAGTTTTGACAGGGCGAGAAAGAGTCATGGACATATACACACTAACAAGCGTAGTAAGGTAGATAGCTGGGGGGAAGCAGCCGCAAGGCACAGGGATATTAGCTCAGGGCTTTGGGACAGCCTGGAGGGGTGGGAGGGGGAGAGTGGGAGGGAGGGAGACGCAAGAGGGAAGACACATGGGAGCACATGTATATGTATAGCTGATTCACTTTGTTATAAATCAGAAACTAACACACTATTGTAAAGCAATTATACCCCAATAAAGATGTTAAAAAAAAAAAAGGTTTTGCCGAGTTGAGCAAAATCTATTCATTAACATTTATTTTTAAAATTCTAATTGGTTAAAACAAAGGATATAGCAAGAGAATAGTGATTGTTCATAATTACATGATTTGTATTAAAATTAAAATTTTCATATAGACGACAGAGGTGTTAAAAATGATTGGCTCAGGTTGTATATATATTAGGTAGTCACTAAGGCATAACTCATTCAGGAGTTTGATGTAAGTAATGTAAGTGTAATAGTGTGGCTTGTATAAGGGATGAATATCCCAGATTAGTAGGAAATGAGATTGTTAAAGTAGGCAGAGGGTGTATATTAATATTGTGTCCAGTCCATAACTTAGCAAGCCTTTTCATTGATTGATTACTTCATTTAATTATTCATTCCTTCAATGGTTATTTATTGAGTCTGTAATATATTCTAGGTATTTGCCTAAGCATTGAGAATACAGATATGGGCAAGAAAAACTCAGAGCTTATGTTCACTGTTCATGTAGCTTAACTTTCAAAATTATACATAAGTTGAAAAAAACACATAGTTGAAACTACTAACTACATAGATATCCAATGTAACTAATAAAAGCACTCCTGTCTATTCATAAGATTCAAAATAAAAATTTATCATTTTTTATTAAAAAATAACTTCATGTAAGGTTGCATGACAAAGTAGGTGAATTTGTAATCTCAGGGTAGCAACACATTTACTATAAATATATGGTTAGCAGTTTTTACCCCATGTCAGCTGTTCAATTATTTATCTATGTTTAAAAAACAGTATGAATTAAATTCTAGATTGTCAGAATTAGAATATTTTTAAAGTCTAAATATCTAGGTTGATTAGGCCCAGTAACTTATTGTTAGTAAAATTGGGTTTGAAACATCACTTGCCATATCACCTCAATTATATACTTAAATTTAGGACATTATTTTTATGTCTGATTATACTTTCTCATAGCTATGGTATTGAAACACTGAATCATTTTTACACAAATCTTCTAAAATGATGTCATATTAAATTGTATGGCTCTGTTGTTTAAAATTAATATAAACCATTTAAAACATGAAAAGAATTTTGCGGGCAATGTATTTTCACTCTCATAGAATTGTCATAACTGACCTTAAGTATTAAATGGTCCTTAAGATAAAGTTTGGGCAACTACCTAGGTCACCACACAATTATGATGCCTTCTAGAGAATAGCTTTCTCTAGTCTTCATTTAATCATTGCTGATTTCTGTAAATTGATCCTGAGCACTTACACAACCTTCCCAATAAAACAATATCTCCTTTAACTATTTTGGCACCAGTATAGAAAGCAAATATGATTATGCGTAATGAGAAAAAGGAGAGCAAGTACACTTTAAAAGTTGTGTGATTACTGAGGATTACCTCTCGTTCCAGTGGTTAGGACTCTGCACTCACACTACCAAGGGTGTGAACTAAGATCCCACAAGCCCTGCAGCATGGAAAAAAAAAAAAAAAGTGTATGTGATAACTTATATAAGAAGGATTGAGGTTATTTTTTGTTTTTTTGTTTTTTGCCACATAATGATGTGTACCTTAAAAAATTGTCTAAGCTCAAGCTATTTTACTGCTAGTTTTTTCAGATTCATGTGTCCCAAGCTGTACAGAGGCTCATGCCTTTCAAAGATAAGAACATCGCCTATTCCAGCATCTCACTTGTTTACAATTTCAGACCAACACCTGTACACATCGAATTTATGAATATCTATGTGAAACTATGACCAAAAGCAGCCTCCAACGTTCTCTAAGTATCTTACTTAACCATTCCCTTTAGAGACATGAGTAAGAATCATTCAAGTTGATACTCTCCCTTGTTCAATCTAGTCAGCTTTGTTTGGTCAACAAGTTTCCCAGACTGACTTTGTATGGTGGCTTGGGGAGGGGATGGGGGCTTCATTGTTGAATCTCACCTTTGAGAAAATCATTAATTGACTCACTGTGTGTCAAACATTTGAGCTAAACCTGGAATTAAGGAACTGCAATCCAAAATACCCTCAGCCACCTGTTTTCTCTCTGTCTCCATTGTTATATGGACCTGAATAAACACTCATTTTCTAGTTGAAGTCAGCTACCCATCTTTGCCCCATCTGAATTACACATTATGAAATTGCTGGAGAAATTGAGAAAACTAAACTGACATTTGCTTTTTTTTTTTTTTTTTTTTTTTTTTTTTTGGGGCACCACACCGCATGTGGGTCTTAGTTCCCCAAGCAGGGAACAAACCTGTGCCCCTGCATTGGGAGCTCAGAGTCTTAACCATTGGACCACCAGGGAAGTCCCGAATCTGTAATTTAAAATCCACAAAACTCAACCACACACACAAAACTACCTAGGAACCCTGCTACTATGGCCCAGTAAGTTGCATTTTATTTTATTTCATGACATATATTTCTCTCTAAAATCTTCCAAATCTTTCCTTCCTATACTCTCATTGACAACTTTAGTTTTTCACTGAGGAAACAGAAACACTTGACAGAAATTCATCACTCTTCCTATGGAAATAATCTTCCAAATCATTTATCTGTACAAAATATTTCTGTCCGTAACCATGTACAAAATACCCCTGTTTCTTACAAAGTTCACTTCCTCCATAAGCAAGTTATGACAAGTCAAATAAAAATGCCTGGAAACAAGAAATATTTGTTTCTAAAATACTTGTTTTAGAATAACAGTTCTTGCCAAGGAGCTTATATATTGTTATCTTTGTCTGATTCATTTTTTAGAGGTAGGACTCAGTATTTTTATTGAAAAGGAACACAAATTATTTGTTTTTATTGAATTTCAACTAAATCTGCCTAAACTTTAATCAAAGAGTAACTTGTTAAAAAGGAAAAAAAAAGCTAAAATTTCAAGTCATGACCTTGCACTTTTAGGAAAGTACATCAAGTTAAGTATGCTGAACTGAACATTAAATTGTCCAATTGAGAAATGTTAATTTTAGAAATTTATCTTAACATTTGCACTGTTTAATTGGTAATAGTGATACGAAAGACTGAACGTTGTTCTTGTACCACAAGTCATCTGTTTTAGTAAAGATTCAGCTAATGCCTAAGAGTAAGGAACTTCTTAAAGTGAATTTATAAAGTTCCTTTGTCATTTATAAACTAAAAGCTTTTCTAGTCATAGGCTGTTACTTTGTTATGTTCCCTTCAAATTTTCCCTCATTAAAATACATCTCTTTCACACTCCGCATCTTGTGTGTGTATATTTGCATACTGATACATATGCATATACACATACACATGATCCACATATATTTTTATAAAATCATCCAAAATAATTAACATATATATTTGTCCAAAGGGTTGGGTCTTAAAAGAACTTAGGCCAGACAGAGATCCAAAATAAATATTATCAACTCTAGTCAAGAATTTGGTAAACCACTTATGGGTTAACGTAGTGCATCTCAATTGTTAAAATGTTTATCTCTTAACATTTAGTTTCTAATATACAAATGTCAAGTACCCCCAAACCATTAAATCCCATTTAACAAAAAATAATTGGTGGTCACTGGAAGACTCCAAATTTGATGTATTGGTCATATTTCTCAAGTTCAATTCCCTATTTATGTACATTATGGTAAATCCTTTTGTTGCCTTAATATAACCATATAATAAAAAGTAATGGGGGTAAAACTATGAATACTTTAAGAAATAATGGATTTGTTTTTATACTAATAAAGATTTGAACTTATGAGATTGAACTATGTGGAGCCAAGAGCTTTATGGTCAGAAGTACATTAAAAAAATGGGGTTGATTCAAAATTTATCTTAAAATGTAATAAAACTGATAAATACAGAAAACCAACTGAAATATACCACATTTATTTTTAAATAGCCACCATAATAATGAATACTAAATGAGTAAATATTTGTTAGAATATATGTATTACAGGAATTATGTTTGACATTGATTGTCTCATTAAAAAACAGCACTTTTACAATGAATTTGATCAAAAAAAATAGACTGGAAATTAGAAGTGATCAATGTTATTAACCTAACATATAACATAGATCACTTCAATTAAAATACCTGGGTTGTGGAATTTATGTTTTTTCATCAGTTAAATAATTTTAAATCAGTAAAAGTAACATCTGAAGTAGTAAATTTCCATCATGTGTTATAGTAACCCAGCAGGAAAGACTTCTGAGTGCTACTCTGGCTCAGAAACAGCCACCTGGATGCCTTACTGAAGTCTGTGCAGAGTGAAGGCAAAAGAGACTGCCTATTTTACAGTCTGCTGATGCTCTGGCATTCTCGGTGGAGGAATGATGTGTTTGATCATATTTTCTGGTGGAGGAACGAAGGTGCCACCCTAATGAGCTAAGGACTTCGTGGAGATGCCAAACTGAAAGCTTTGGCAAAGTTTTTTTCATAGTAAGTCAGAGCAAAGATCTATGAAAAAGAGGGGGAAAGAATATGAACATAGCAACATCTAGTTCTATGTATAATTTTGGAATCAACCAGAGAAATGGCACTGAACTGAGGTATTTTTATATTGAACAATTTCTCCAAAAGCTTCATAACTGGACAAAAAAAGATCATATATTGTTACAGAGATATATTGTAATCTCTTTCTTAGGAAGCACTTACTTGCTTTGAAATAATTTTTCCTACAAGTATGTAATACCAAAGCATGTTAATTTTAAGGATTTATACATTTTCATGGGAGATACTCAAATCTGGGTTGTCCTCTGAAAACATTTTCACTTACTTTTTTTGCTTTTTTAAAAAAAAATTATATGGAGTAAGATAAGAGAACGATTTTGTATAGGAAAAGATAAAATATACTATTTATATAAATATCACTAAATTATACAATTTCACACTTAGAATATGTGTGATGATAAATCATCCCTTAGTTTTCTGAGATAGATTTATTTTTTCTTTAATATAAAGAAATTCCTAGCTATTGAAGCACTGTTTATAGTAACAAGAATAGTATAAATCATAATAGATTAACAATCAGTGAAGCACTGTTTATAGTAACAAGAATAGTATAAATTATAACAGATTAACAATCAGTGAGATACAATGTTACTTAACATTGTAAGTAACATTGTCTCCAATCTCCAATAACATATAAAAGCAAATTTGGAAAAGCAATAATCATGTTTGGCAATATCTTACCATGTTAACATTTTGTGATGAATGCAATTGTATACTTCCAACTCTGAAAATTTTAATATCTTAACTTATATAGAATTATGAACCATAACCTAAAGATTTTAGTTATGAAGCAGAATATACCAAAGTACAACTGAATTATACTCTTTTGTCAGGTCTTTTATTCCACGGCCTGATTTTGTGCCAGTTAACAAAATAAATATTAACCTGAAACATAAAAATAATGATAACCATGTGAAAACAACTATATTTTCTAAATGAAGAAACTGTAGTTATATGACTGACTAGTACATTGTGTTTTGAGAGGTGTAAAAATACAACCTAGAGCTGTTGATTATGTCAGGTCAGAAAACAATGATTCTATCACAAACAGTGATTACTGTCATTATTCTTCACATGGGATCCTGAGGCCAAATGACTCAAAGCGTGAGACCTGTCATCTACAATTGATTTAACAAGGACAATACCAATAAAGAACTTACATTCACACTGTTCATTTTAAATACATGTCTCTAGGGGAACTCACAGACAGAACTGGGTTGATAAATATTTCAAATAGCTTTTATCTAGTAGTTCTGAGAGTTTCTTATTGTCAATACCAAGGGCTTTAGGGAGGTGCTCTGCATAATAAATGTGCAAATACAGTTATAGAAAGGTCTTCGAAGGATAATGTTTTTTAATTTAATAGATGGGTTATAGGAAAAGGTAGTGAGCAATTTGCCAGGGAATCTGACTCTATCTGATGAAACAGTACCAACTCTATGACTCAGAATGTTACATTATAAGTTATGTAGAATATTCTGAGAAGTGAGCAAGGCATAGAAACACCTGAAACATCAATATTGAACCATTTACATAAATCAAATTCAAGGAGTCTTCTAATCTTAACACATACAGCAGCAACACTCATGCTGAGGCCTTGAAGAGGGGGTAGATCACTAGCATTTGATTAAAGGGATATAATTTCACATAGTTGGATGCTCATTTTAACAGAACGTGATATATGGGACCTAAAAGGCTTTAGGCAAAGTAAGAGGAAACATAATAAAAGTAAATAAACTTAAAACCTGTATTAGCAATATATTACACAACCATGGTAAGTAAGGTGTCTCACATAGTGAAAAAACATTTCCTCTCATTATTCAACAGTATTTAATCAGCCAACTGTCAATTTAAACAGGCTTATGGAATTCTCTGTGAAGAGGCTCAGTCTTTGGAAATGGATGAAGATCTCAGTGATCACCGTCCATTGAACATGAATAGGATGATTTCAGGTTACCAGCTAAGTTTTGCAAAAGATTTCAGTCTACCACCTAAGGTTGCTTAACCTGATAAAGCAACATTCTGTGCTTTCCTTTGAGGTGATTTACCAGGAATATATGCTTGAATGTGTGTTTAAAGTGTATAGTCGGTTGTTTTCAACAGGAAACATTTTCTGAGAGATAAGTACAATTGACTTTTGAGCAACTCAGGGGTCAAGGGCACCGATACTCTGCACAGTCAAAACTCCACGTGTAAAGTGTCATTGGTCCTCCGTATCCTTGGTTCCTCCATATCTGTGATTCTGTATTCGAGGATTCAAACAACTGTGGACCAGGCAGTACTGTAATATTTATTAATGAAAACATTCCTTATATAAGTGGACCCCTATAGTTCAAACCCATGTTGTTCAAGGATCAACTGTATTTTTAGGCAACACAGTGACTAATAGAAAAATTGAAGTATTTCAAATAGCTTTGGCTCCAGATGACTTTTTTTATTGTAAACATATTTTTTTTCCAGAGTTGAGCATTGAGAGTCATTCTTAGTATGAGGGAGCAATGTATTTATCAACTAATTAGTGTTATTATTGTAAGGTTGTTATGTCTTTATATTAGATTTTATGATATTGTAAATTGCTCAAATTAGATGTTAGGCATTAGGCAAGTTATCTATCATCTATTTATTATCTATCTGATATTTATATTTATCTAAAGCACTGGCCATAGTAATTATAACTGATAACCATGAGTGTAGGAGGGTAGCGTAATTAACTGAATCAGTTAGTGGAGTTCTGCTAATTAGATCTGGGCAAATTTTAACTTTCAGAATAGAAAGTGGAGCTAAATGTGAAGGTCTAGGTTAAACTTGGACAGGCATTACCTTCTGATGAGGAAAACTAATTGAAAACAGGTAAGATGATCAAATAAATGACATGAATGTGGTGGGAAGTAATGTGATTTCCTTTCAGCAGAGAAAAGCTGTCCATCTATTTTTTTTTTTTGTAGAAACTTTTATTTTCCCAAATGAAATATTATGAAGAACAATACATAAATATACCAAGCACATGAAACAAATTAGTTCTGGTTTAGCAAGGAGGAAGGACTACATGCTGCATCACTTCAATTTCTCTCCATCTCCCATCATTCAATACTTCCTACAGTGGACTTTTGTATCCCTTTAGTGGGAAGACAGTCCCACATGTTGAGAAGTACATGGACTTTGGTGCTGGTTGAATAGTTGCAAATATTAGCTCTGACACATTTGTGCTGTGTGTTCCAGACATACATAAGCTACTAAGGATTCTTTTTGTTCATGGGAGGATAGCAATGATGTGGTGAAACTGGCTCATGGTAATCATCATCACCATCATCATCAACATTTGTGAAGCACTTTTCCTGTGTTCAATGGAATAATGATTAAATGAACAGTGGGTACCTGACTGCCCAGGTGAGTAGCCTGGTTCTTCCACGAACACCTACGGTACGTCCAAAAACCTGCTACACTTCTACCTGCTTCAGGTTCTCCTCTCTACAAAAATGTGGCTAATTGTCTAGAACAATGTCTGCCCACATGTAAGTGTTCCCTGAGCTCTGATTATTGCTCATATCTTATGGACTTTTAATGAGGGTTAAATGAACTTATACCTAAGGTGCTTAAAAGAGTGACTTACATGTTTTAAGTGCTCCATGAATGTTACCGTAATTTACATGAATTGTTTAATCATCACAACAGATGAATTAGGCAGTTATTATTATCACAATGTATATTATGCAAAGGACAAGTGGTAGTTATTAAAATAATGTCAAAGTCAGTTTTAACTTTTACCACTTTTTCAATGAAAGCTTTTTCCAGTCTCATAAATCACTATTTACATGAGGAGAATCTGTCCTCCAAATTAGCAACATTTAACTTCATTTCCACATTTTTCAGTTAAGGAATGGCAGGTGAATGGTTTAGTGCAATATTGTACAGTTAATAGTTGGATCAAGGCTGGAAACTTATTCTGCTGACATAAAACGGATCAAATTATGTCTGCAATCAGACTGGACATTTTTATTGAGAAAAAATCTGCTAACTGGACCTGGACATTATTTCTACCAGTATATTGGTAGTTGGGGCATAAGAATGTACCAGTTTTGATATTGGAAAGGTAGTTCATCATTCAGTGAAGTAATAGGCAACTCACACATCACCCAAACATGCTGAAATAATAACAGTAGTTCAGAGCCTAGGTCGGAGTCCTTGCATTTGAACCCCAGCTGGGTGACTTTGGGGAAGTTACTTAAACTTTCTGCATATCA
This sequence comes from Phocoena sinus, assembly GCF_008692025.1. NCBI lineage: Eukaryota > Metazoa > Chordata > Mammalia > Artiodactyla > Phocoenidae > Phocoena > Phocoena sinus. The sequence goes on along the minus strand of NC_045774.1, from coordinate 87,708,070 downwards.
GTTTCTTTACCCTAAAAAAGTGATTAATAATACAAACATAAATTTATAGAAGCTTTTATAAGTAGAAACAGCACAAGGTAACTATTCAATAAGCAAAAATTACTATTAAAAAAGTTATTACAAAATCACTTTTGTTACGTTATTAACAAATTTATTTCCTCCAAAACCTGTATACGTTTTAAAGCAGTTTGTAATTTTAACTTATTCTTAAAAGAGAAACAGTAAGTGATAAACTATATAAATAAAAACACCAATAAACCATGACATATAATTTATAAATAAATCCTTTGTGACTTGGTAGAATGGGACATACACGTTATTAAACCACAAATATATTCATATTGACATTAAATAAAAAACAAACTACTTAAGAGCAATCATTTTATAATTTGATTTTGTAGCAGTAAAAAAAATCTGTGTATATAAAGTCTATATATATATATATGATTACACAGCAGTATCATCTGTTAAAAGGGTTTCTTGATTGTTTTTATTTTAATTTTTAACCTTTCTTTGTTGACAGAATTCTTCAGTCGGTGTTACAGATAATCAGAAAAAATAAAACTATTATTATAAAAGTTTTATTTTATTATAAAAATACACATGAGCACTTCTGAGCTGAAGTTTCATATTAACTTATTTATTTTAATTTTTTAAATGCATGTGAAGAAAGAAACCATCTTGTTATAATTAAAATTCCAGTCAGATAGGAATAAAGTTATTTAAACAGTAAATTTGAATTTTTCATCTAATATGGTAATACAGGCTGCACCTGTAGTTTGAGTCTTTTAAAAATGAAATGTTGGGTTTGTCTTAAAATGTATAAAGTAAAAATATAATATCTCATAAACTTATTGACAGTTTTATAATGTAATTCACATTTGTAGTAACCTATTTTGCTTTTAAGTAGTGTGACCACTTATTTTTTTATTTCATATATTTCAAATCAAGTGATTTATGCCTTTCCTAAATATATATAAGTGGTGGTAATTTGTACTCTACAACTAAATTTCCTTATTACTAAATATCCATTTCTTAAAATTGATAATGATTTTCCTCGTAGGACTTTAAGAAACTCTCACAAATACCAGCTCATATTGTGTAAATGATTTTGGACATTATTTTTAATCTTGAGATAAAGATACTCTGTTAGATCTATTCTGGATCATAAAACATAAAGAGTCTGACTTCCACACTGAAGTGTCTGGCCATTTCTATAATTGTCTTTGTAATAGACATTTAAACACATGTACAAGATCATAAAAATACAATAATCACTACAGTGTATTCTTAGTTGAAATGAATGTAATAACACAGCATGGTTACAGACTTACTTTGAAACCATCTCCTTTCAATGGATTTTATAAGAATTACCGAGAGAAATAACTTGTCTCACAGTATACTACTGTCTTTGGGGACGAATTTCTACCACTGTTTTATGTGTGACTCACTTCCAGAATCAGGTCTTTGTGGTATTTTCAATAATTATCCTCTTCAAATAGGGAAGGAGACAAAACCACCTGGACAAGAAATGTAAACAGATTTTATTTTCATAAGTTTCAAAAAAGGTAATCTAATAATATAACCAGATAAAATAGATTGTGCATTATTTCTTAATTAAAATCACAAAGTGCTGTTTATGTATTTATATAATCTGTGTTAATAACATGAGGATTTGAATTTGGATTAGTATCCCAAAGTTAATTTAAGTGAAACTCTCTTCTCCAAGGTACCAACTTGGCCACAACTAACCAAATCACTCAAACCCAACACCTAGGGCTGGTTCTTAGTAACTTCCTTCTCAGTCCCCCACACAGTCAAGCAATCAGCAGGTTCTGCTGATTTTAACACCAAAATATATCCTGACTGTCCACTTATAGTTTTACTGTCACCTCCCTAATCCAAGTCACCAGTATCCAGTGTCATCTTGTACCATCTGAAATAGCCCTCTGCCTCCTTTCCCTGCTTTTTTTTTCTCCTTTTTTTAAAATTTAAATTTATTTAAACTAAATTAAAAAAACAAACAGTCACTCATTTTTCCCACCTCTCACCCCCTGACTCAGGCAACTACCAGTCTATTCTCTGTATCCATGTGCTGGGTTATTTATTTATTTATTATTTGTTAGATTCCACATATAAGAGAGATCATATGGTATTTGTCTTTCTCTTTTTATTTAATTTAGTGTAATGCCTTTCAGGTCCCCCTGCTACTGTTTTTGTTTCTTTATAATTTATTCCCAGGATGATATTCTCAAATGTACAGGGGATTGTAATATTTCTCTGCTTAAACTTCTTTTGATAGCTCACCCTGAGTAATCACATTTAGAATGAGATCTAAATTCTCCACTTCATCACAAAGATCCCTGTAAACTAATTTGTGTCTACACCTCTAATATTGTTTCCTGACTCCCTCCCTCTCCCTCCCCTCCCCCATCTTAGTATTTCTGTCCCCTCCATTGTCACACTCTTAAGCCACAGTCCTTTCTTTTATGTCCCTCCTCTATGTAGCCACACTGCTTTCTGCCTCTGAAAACTTCATCTTTGTAGTTCCTATTACTCACAACATATACTCATACCACATCTCCTGCAACATTACAACCTCAGCCAGGCAGGACTGATAGACCATATTTTTTTTTTTTAACATCTTTATTGGAGTATAATTGCTTTACCATGTTATGTTAGTTTCTGCTGTATAACAAAGTGAATCAGCTATATGTATACATATATCCCCATATCCACTTCCTCTTGCATCTCCCTCCCACCCTCACTATACCACCCCTCTAGGTGGTCACAAAGCACTGAGATGATCTCCCTGTGCTATGCAGCTACTTCCTACTAGTTATTGATTTTATATTTGCTAGTGTTTATAAGTCCATGCCACTCTCTCACTTCATCCCAGCTTACCTTTCCCCCTCCCCCTATTCTCAAATCCATTCTCTACATATGAGTCTTCATTCCTGTCCTGTCACTAGGTTCTTCAGAACTTTTTTTTTTTTTTTTTTAGATTCCATATATATGTGTTAGCATACGGCATTTGTTTTTCTCTTTCTGACTTACTTCACTGTATGACAGACTCTAGGTCCATCTACCTCACTACAAATAACTCAATTTCATTTCTTTTTATGGCTGAGTAATATTCCATTGTGTATATGTGCCCCATCTTCTTTATCCATTCATCTGTCAATGGACACTTAGATTGCTTCCATGTCCTGGCTATTGTAAACAGAGCTGCAGTGAACATTGTGGTACACAACTCTTTTTGAATTATGGTTTTCTCTGGGTATATGCCTAGTAGTGGGATTGCTGGGTTATATGATAATTCTATTTTTCGTTTTTTAAAGAACCTCCATACTGTTCTCCATAGTGGCTGTATCAATTTACATTCCCACCAACAGTGCAAGAGGGTTCCCTTTTTTCCACACCCTCTCTAACATTTGTTGTTTGTAGATATTTTGATGATGGCCATTCTGACTGGTGTGATGTGATACCTCATTGTAGTTTTGATTTGCATTTCTCAAACGATTAGCGATGTTGAGCAGTGTTTCATGTGTTTGTTGGCAATCTGTATATCTTCTCTGGAGAAATGTCTATTTAGATCTTCTGCCCATTTTTGGATTGGGTCGTTTGTTTGTTCATATTGAGCTGCATGAACTGCTTGTAAACTTTGGAGATTAATCCTTTGTCAGTTGCTTCATTTGTAAATATTTTCTCCGATTCTGAGAGTTGTCTTTTCATCTTGTTTATGGTTTCCTTTGCTGTGCAAAAGCTTTTTATTTTTATCTCCATTTCTCTAGGAGGTGGATCAAAAAGGATCTTGCTTTGATTTATGTCATAGAGTGTTTTGCCTAGGTTTTCCTCTAAGAGTTTTATAGTGTCTGGCCTTACATTTAGGTCTTTAATCCATTTAGAGCAATCTTGAGAAAGAAAAATGGAGCTGGGGGATTCAGGCTCCTGTATTTTAGGCTACACTACAAAGCTACAGTTATTAAGACAGTATGGTATTGGCACAAAAAACAGAAATATAGATCAATGGGAAAGGAAAGAAAGTGCAGAGATAAACCCACACACACATATGGTTACCTTATTTTGACAAAGGAGGCAATAATATACAACAGAGAAAGACAGCCTCTTCAATAAGTGGTGCTGGGAGGAGCTTCAAGATGGCAGAGTAAGACGTGCAGATCAGCTTCCTCCCCACAAATACATCAGAAATACATCTACATTTGGAACAACTCCTACAGAACACCTACTGAACACTGGCAGAAGACCTCAGACCTCCCAAAAGGCAAGAAACTCTGCATATACCTGGGTAGGGTTAAAAAACAAAAACAAAAACAAACAAACAAAAAAAACAGAGACAAAGAATAAGGATGAGACCTGCACCAGTGGGAGGGAGTTGTGAAGAAGGAAAGGTTTCCACACACTAGGAAGCCCCTGAACGGGCGGAGACTGTGGGAGGTAGAGAGGGGAGCTTTGGAGCTGCAGAGGAAAGCACAGCAACAGGGGTGCAGAGGGCAAAGCAGAAGGATTCCCGCACAGAGGAGCAGTGCCAACCAGCACTCACCAGCCCAAGAGGCTTCTCTGCTCACCCACTGGGGCAGGCGGGGGCTTGGAGCTAAGGCTTGGGCTTCAGTTGGATCACAGGGAGAGGACTGGGGTTGGTGGCATGAACAGAGCATGAAGGGACTAGGGCACCACAGCTAGCCAGGAGGGAGTCCAGGAACAGTCTGGAACTGCCGAAGAGACAAGAGACTTATTCTTGCCTCTTTGTTTCCTGGTGCCCAAGGAGAGGGTATTAAGAGTGCTGCTTAAAGGAGCTCCAGAGATGGGCACGAGCCACGGCTATCAGCATGGACCACAGAGATGGGCACCAGACGCTAAGGTCGCTGCTACCACTACCAAGAAGGCTGTGTGCAAACACAGGTCACTCTCCACACCTGCCCTCCTGGGAGCCTGTGCAGCCCACCACTGCCAGGGTCCCGTGATCTAGGGACAACTTCCCCAGGAGAATTCACGGCATGCCTCTGGATGGTGCTAAGTCACGCAGGCCTCTGCCGGCAAAGGCTCACCCAGCATCCATACCCCTCTCTCTCCGTGGCCTGAGTGAGCCAGAGCCCCCAATCAGCTGCTCCTTTAACCCCATCCTGTCTGAGCAAAGAATAGGAGCCCTCAGGCGACCTGCACACAGAGGCAGGTCCGAATCCAAAGCAAAACACCGGGAGCTGTACAAAGAAGAGAAAGGGAAATTTCTCCCAGCAGCCTCAGGAGCAGTAAATTAAACCTCCACAATCAACTTGCTGTATACTGCATCTGTGGAATACCTGAATAGGCAACAAATAATCACAAATTGAGGAGGTTGACTTTGGGAACAACTATATATATATATATTTTTTTTTTTTTCTTTTTCTCTTTTTGTGAGTGTGTATGTGTATGCTTCTGTGTGTGATTGTGCCTGTATAGATTTGCTTTTACCATTTGTCCTAGGGTTCTGTCTGCCCATTTTTTTTATTACATAAGTTTTTTTCTTAATAATTATTTTTATTTTAATAAATTTATTTTATTTTACTTTTTTATTTTATTTTATTTTATATTCTTCTTTGTTTTTGTTCTCCCTTTTCTTCTGAGCTGTGTGGAGGACAGGTTATTAGTGCTACCACTAGGAATCAGGGTTGTGCCATTGAGGTGGGAGAGCCAAGTTCATGACACTGGTCCCCAAGATACTTCCCAGCTCCACATAATATCAAACGGTGAAAATCTCCCAGATAGCTCCATCTCAACACCAGGGTCCAGCTCCACTCAATGACCAGCAAGCTACAGTGAGGGACACCCTATGCCAAACAACTAGCAAGACAGGGACACAACCCCACCCATTAGCAGAGAGGCTGCCTAAAATAATAATAAGGCTAGAGACACACCAAAACACACCACCAGACATGGACCTGCCTACCAGCAAGACAAAATCCAGCCTCATCCATCAGAACACAGGCACTAGTCCCCTCCACCAGGAAGCCTACACAACACACTGAACCAACCTTAGCCACTGGGGACAGACACCAAAAACAATGGGAGCTACGAACCTGCAGCCTACAAAAAGGAGACCCCAAACACAGTAAGATAAGGAAAATGAGAAGACAGAAAAACACACAGCAGATAAAGGAGCAAGATAAAAATGCACCAGACCTAACAAATGAAGAGGAAATAGGCAGCCTATGTGAAAAAGAATTCAGAATAATGATAGTAAAGATGATCCAGATTCTTGGAAATAGAATAGACAAAATGCAAGAAACATTTAACGAGGACATAGAAGAACTGAAAATGAAACAAACAATGGTGAATAACACAATAAATGAAATTAAAAATACTCTAGATGGGATCAATAGCAGAAAAACTGAGGCAGAAGAACGGATAAGTGACCTGGAAGATAAAATAGTGGAAATAACTACTGCAGAGCAGAATAAAGAAAAAAGACTGAAAAGAATTGAGGGCAGTCTCAGAGACCTCTGGATCAACATTAAACTCACCAACATTCGAATTATAGGGGTCCCAGAAGAAGAACAGAGAAAGAAAGTGACTGAGAAAATATTTGAAGAGATTGTAGTTGAAAACTTCCCTAATATGGTAAAGGAAATAGTTAATCAAGTCCAAGAAGCACAGAGAGTCCCATACAGGATAAATCCAAGGAGAAACATGCCAAGACATATATTAATCAAACTATCAAAAATGCAATACAAAGAACAAGTATTAAAAGCAGCAAGGGAAAAACAACAAGTAACACACAAGGAAATCCCCAAAAGGTTAACAGCTGATCTTTCAGCAAAACTCTGAAAGACAGAAGAGAGTGGCAGGACATATTTAAAGTGATGAAAGAGAAAAACCTACAACCAAAATTACTCTACCCAGCAAGGATCTCATTCAGATAGGACAGAGAAATTAAAAGCTTTACAAACAAGCAAAATCTAAGAGAATATATCACCACCAAACCAACTTTACAACAAATGCTAGAGGAACTTCTCTAGGCAGGAAACACAAAAGAAGGGAAAGACCTACAATAATAAATCCCCCCAAATTAAGAAAATGCTAATAGGAACATAGATATCCATAATTACCTTAAATGTAAATGGATTAAATGCTCCAAGCAAAACACATAGACTGGCTGAATGGATACAAAAAGAAGACCTGTATATATGCTGTCTACAAGAGACCCACTTCAAACCTAGAGACACATACAGACTGAAAGTGAGGGGATGGAAAAAGTTATTCCATGCAAATGGAAATCAAAAGAAAGCTGTAGTAGCAAATCACATATCAGACAAAATAGACTTTAAAACAAAGACTGTTGCAAGAGACAAAGAAGGACACTACATAACTATCAAGGAATCTATCCAAGAAGAAGACATAACAATTGTAAATATTTATAGGCCCAACATAGTAGGACCTCAATACATAAGGCAAATACTAACAGCCATAAAATGGGAAATCAACAGAACCACAATCATAGTAGGGGACTGTAACACCCAACTTGCACCAGTGGACAGATAATCCAAAATTAAAATAAATAAGGAAACACAAACTTTAAGTGATACACTAAACAAGATGGACTTAATTGATATTTATAAGACATTCCATTCATAAACCACAGAATACACATTCTTCTCAAGTGCTCATAGAACAGTCTCCAGGATAGATCATATCCTTGGTCACAAGTCAAGACATGGTAAATTTAAGAAAATTGAAATCATATAAAATATATTTTCCGACAACAGTGCTTTGAGACTAGATATCAATTACAGGAAAAAATCTGTAAGAAATACAAACACATAGAGGCTAAACAACACATTACTTAATAACCAAGAGATCACTGAAGAAATCAAAGAGGAAATCAAAAAATACCTAGAAACAAATGACATGAAAACACAACGACCCAAAACCTATGGGATGCAGCAAAAGCAGTTTGAAGAGGAAAGTTTAGAGCTATACAAGCCTACCTTAAGAAACAAGAAACATCTAAAATAAACAATGTAAACCTACACCTAAAGCAATTTGAGAAAGAAAAACAAAAAACCCCCAAAGTTTGCAGAAGGAAATAAATCATAAAGATAAGATCAGAAATAAATGAAAAGAAATGAAGGAAACGATAACAAAGATCAATAAAACTAAAAGCTGGTTCTTTGAGAAGGTAAACAAAATTGATCAACCATTAGCCAGATTTATCAAGAGAAAAGGGAGAAGACTCAAATCAATAGAAGTAGAAATGAAAAAGAAGTAACAACTGACACTGCAGAAATACAAAGGATCATGAGAGATTACTACAAGCAACTCTATGCCAATAAAATGGACAACCTGGAAGAAATGGACAAATTCTTACAAATACAAAACCTTCCGAAACTGAACCTGGAAGAAATAGAAAATATGAACAGACCAATCAGAAGCACTGAAATTGAAAATGTGATTAAAAATTTTCCAACAAACAAAAGTCGAGGACCAGATGCTTCACAGGCAATTTCTATCAAACATTTAGAGAAGAGCTAACACCTATCCTTCTCAAAATCTTCCAAAATACAGCAGAGAGAGGAACACTCCCAAACTCATTCTAAGAAGCCAACATCACCCTGATACCAAAACCAGGCAAAGATGTCACCAAGAAAGAAAACTATAGGTCAATATGACTGATGATTACAGATGCAAAAATCCTCAACAAAATACTAGCAAACAGAATCCAACAGCACATTAAAAGGATCCTACTCTATGATCAAGTGGGGTTTATTCCAGGAATGCAAGCATTCTTCAATATATGCAAATAAATCAATGTGATAAACCATATTAACAAATTGAAGAAGTAAAACAATATATCATCTCAATAGATGCAGAGAACGCTTTCAACAAAATTCAACACCTATTTATGCTAAAAACCCTGCAGAAAGTAGGCATAGAGGGAACTTTCCTAAACATAGTAGAGGCCATATATGAAAAACCCACAGCCAACATTGTCCTCAGTGGTGAAAAACTGAAACCATTTCCAATAAGATCAGGAAAAAGACAAGTTGCCCATTCTCACCACTATTATTCAACATAGTTTTGGAAGTTTTAGCCACAGTAATCAGAGAAGTAAAAGAAATAACAGAAATTCAAATTGGAAAAGAAGAAATAAAGCTGTCACTGTTTGTAGATGACCTGATACTCTACATAGAGAATCCTAAAGATGCTATCAAAACACTAGTAGAGCTAATCAATGAATTTGGTAAAGAAGCAGGATACAAAATTAATGTACAGAAATCTCTTGTATTCCTATACACTAATGATGAAAAATCTAAAAGTGAAATTAAGCAGACACTCCCATTTACCATTGCAACCAAAATATCTTGGAATAAACCTACCTAAGGAGACAAAAGACCTGTATGCAAAAAGTATAAGTCAGTGATGAAGGAAATTAAAGATGATACAAATAGATGGAGAGATATACCATGTTCTTGGATTGGAAGAATCAAAATTGTGAAAATGACTGTACTACCCAAAGCAATCTACAGATTCAATGCAATCTCTCTCAAACTACTACTGGCATTTTTCACAGAACTAGAGAAAAAAAATTCACAATTTGTATGGAAACACAAAAGACCCCAAATAGCTAAAGCAATCTTGAGAAAGAAAAATGGAGATGGAGGAATCAAGCTCCCTACTTCAGACTATACCACAAAGCTACAGTAATCTAGACAGGATGGTACTGGCACAAAAACAGAAATATAGATCAATGGAACAAGATAGAAAACCCGAAGATAAACCCATGCACATATGGTCACCTTATCTTTGATAAAGGAGGCAAGAATATACAGTGGAGAAAAGACAGCATCTTCAATAAGTGGTGCTGGAAAACTGGACAGCTACATGTAAAAGAATGAAATTAGAACACTCCCTAACACCATATACAAAAACAAACTCAAAATGGATTAAAAACCTAAATGTAAGGCCACACACCATCAAACTCTTAGAGGAAAACATGGGCCAAACACTTGATTACATAAATCACAGCAAGGTCCTTTTTTACCCACCTCCTAGAGAAATGGAAATAAAAACAAAAATAAACAAATGGGACCTAATGAAACTTAAAAGCTTTTGCACAGCAAAGGAAACCATAAACAAGATGAAAAAACAACACTCAGAATGGGAGAAAATAATTGCAAATGATGCAACTGACAAAGGATTAATCTCCAAAACATACAAGCAACTCATGCAGTTTAATATCAAATAAACAAACAAACGAAGCCAAAAATGGGCAAAAGACCTAAATAGACATTTGTCCAGAGAAGATGTACAACTGGCCAAAAGGCACATGAAAGGATGCTCAACATCATTAATCATTAGAGAAATGCAAATCAAAACTATAATGAGATATCATCTCACACAGGTCAGAAAGGCCATCATCAAAAAATCTATGATACAAATAGATGGAGAGATATACCATGTTCTTGGATGGGAAGAATCAACATTGTGAAAATGACTCTACTACCCAAAGCAATCTACAGATTCAATGCAATCCCTATCAAACTACCACTGGCATTTTTCACAGAACTAGAACAAAAAATTTCGCAATTTGTATGGAAACACAAAAGACCCCGAATAGCAAAAGCAATCTTGAGAACGAAAAAAGGAGCTGGAGGAATCAGGCTCCCTGACTTCAGACTATACTACAAAGCAACAGTAATCAAGACAGTATGGTACTGGCACAAAAACAGAAAGATAGATCAGTGGAACAGGATAGAAAGCTCAGAGATAAACCCACGCACATATGGACACCTTATCTTTGATAAAGGAGGCAGGAATGTACAGTGGAGAAAGGACAGCCTCTTCAATAAATGGTGCTGGGAAAACTGGACAGGTACATGTAAAAGTATGAGATTAGATCACTCCCTAACACCATACACAAAAATAAGCTCAAAATGGATTAAAGACCTAAATGTAAGGCCAGAAACTATCAAACTCTTAGAGGAAAACATAGGAAGAACACTCTATGACATAACTCACAGCAAGATCCTTTCTGACCCACCTCCTAGAGTAATGGAAATAAAAACAAAAATAAACAAATGGGACCTAATGAAACTTCAAAGCTTTTGCACAGCAAAGGAAATCATAATCAAGACCAAAAGACAACCCTCAGAATGGGAGAAAACATTTGCAAATGAAGCAACTGACAAAGGATTAATCTCCAAAATTTACAAGCAGCTCATGCAGCTCAATAACAAAAAAACAAACAACCCCATCCAAAAATGGGCAGAAGACCTAAACAGACATTTCTCCAAAGAAGATATACAGAATGCCAACAAACACATGAAAGAATGCTCAACATCATTAATCATTAGAGAAATGCAAATCAAAACTACAATGAGATATCATCTCACACCAGTCAGAATGGCCATCATCAAAAAATCTAGAAACAATAAATGCTGGAGAGGGTGTGGAGAAAAGGGGACACTCTTGCACTGCTGGTGGGAATGTGAATTGGTTCAGCCACTATGGAGAACAGTATGGAGGTTCCTTAAAAAACTACAAATAGAATTACCATATGACCCAGCAATCCCACTACTTGGCATATACCCTGAGAAAACCAAAATTCAAAAAGAGTCATGTACCAAAATGTTCATTGCAGCTCTATTTACAATAGCCCGGAGATGGAAAGAACCTAAGCACCCATCATCAGACGAATGGATAAAGAAGATGTGGCACATATACACAATGGAATATTACTCAGCCTTAAAAAGAAATGAAATTGAGTTATTTGTAATGAGATGGATAGACCTAGAGTCTGTCATACAGAGTGAAGTAAGTCAGAAAGACAAAGACAAATACCGTATGCTAACACATATATGGAATTTAAGGGGAAAAAAATGTCATGAAGAACCTAGGGATAAGACAGGAATAGAGGAGCAGACCTACTGGAGAACGGACTTGAGGATATGGGGAGGGGGAAGGGTGAGTTTTGACAGGGCGAGAGAGAGTCATGGACATATACACACTAACAAACGTAGTAAGGTAGATAGCTAGGGGGAAGCAGCCGCAAGGCACAGGGATTTTAGCTCGGGGCTTTGGGACAGCCTGGAGGGGTGGGATGGGGAGAGTGGGAGGGAGGGAGACGCAAGAGGGAAGACACATGGGAGCATATGTATATGTATAGCTGATTCACTTTGTTATAAAGCAGAAACTAACACACCATTTGTAAAGCAATTATACCCCAATAAAGATGTTAAAAAAAAAAAAACAAACATGTTGACAATAATGGTAATAAATTTGACCCAAGGGCTTCCCTGGTGGCGCAGTGGTTGAGAGTCCGCCTGCCGATGCAGGGGACACGGGTTCATGCCCTGGTCCAGGAAGATCCCACATGCCGCGGAGCGGCTGGGCCCGTGAGCCATGGCCGCTGAGCCTGTGTGTCCGGAGCCTGTGCTCTGCAACGGGAGAGGCCACAACAGTGAGAGGCCCGCGTACAGCAAAAAAAAAAAAAAAAAAAAAAAAAAAAATTTGACCCAAATCAAAACAAAACAAAAAAAACAAAACAAACAAACAAACAAAAAAAAATCTAGAAACAATAAATGCTGGAGAGGGTGTGGAGAAAAGGGAACCGTCTTGCACTTTTTGTGGGAATATAAATTGATACAGCCACTATGGAGAACAGTGTGGAGGTTCCTTAAAAAACTAAAAATAACAACTACCATACGACCCAGGAATCCCACTGCTGGGCATATACCCTGAGAAATCCATAATTCAAAGAGTCATGTACCAAAATATTCACTGCAGCTCCATTTACAATAGCCAGGACATGGAAGCAACATAAGTGTCCATCAACAGATGAATGGATAAAGAAGATGTGGCACATATATACAATGGAATATTACTCAGCCTTAAAAGGAATGAAACTGAGTTATTTGTAGTGATGTGGATAGACTGTCATACAGAGTGAATTAAGTCAGAAAGAGAAAAACAAATACCATATGCTAACACATATATATGGAATCTAAAAAGAAAAAAAAATGATCAGAAGAACCTAGGGGCAAGATGGGAATAAAGATGCAGACCTACTAGAGAATGGACTTGAGGATACAGGAAGGAGGAAGGGTAAGCTGGAATAAAGTGAGACAGTGGCATGGATGTATATACACTACCAAACGTAAAATAGATAGCTAGTGGGAAGCAGCCGCATAGCACAGGGAGATCAGCTCGGTGCTTTGTGACCATCTAGAGGAGTGGGTTAGGGAGTGTGGGAGGAAGGGAGACACAAGAGGGAAGATATATGGGGATATATATATATATGTATGTATAACTGATTCACTTTATTATAAAACAGAAACTAATGCACCATTGTAAAGCAATTTTAATCCAATAAAGATGTTAAAAAATTTAAAAAAGCATATCATTGATCTTACAGTAAAAAAAAATAAATTAAAAATAAGTGGTGCTGGGAAAACTGGACAGCTACCTGTAAAAGAATAAAATTAGAACACTCCCTAACACCATACACAAAAAGAAACTCAACATCTCGGCCCATCTTAACTAGCAACCCTGATCATATGCCTTTTCATCACCAACAAGGCAATTGTCATCCCAGATTATTTGAGCATTTTTGTCACCCTTAAGCAGAATGTAAGATTTTGAAGACAGGAGACCATTTTTATTTTTTTCTCCATCTTACTGTGGTTCCTCCTTACCTGCCATTTAACTTCCCATAGTTTTAGTTACCCTCACAACTGCAGTCTGAAAACATTAAATGGAAAATTCCAGAAATAAGCAATTCGTAAGATTTGAATTGCACACCATTCTGAGTAGTGTGATGAAATCTCATGCTGTTCCCTCCATCCTTCCTGGGATCCCCAACCAACAGCAGCATCCTGGCTCAGTGATCTGGTATCACCTGAAGCAGATGGTCCTCCTTCTGACATATCTTCAGAAGGTCTATAGTAGCCTAACGCTACCTAACAATGCCTACATCATTCATTTCATTGCAACTCATCACATAGGTATCTTATCACATCATCACTGGAAAGGTGAGTAGAGTACAATAAAATATTTTGAGAGAGGAACAACACATTCATATAAGTTTTATTACAGTATACTGTTATAATTGTTCTAATTTATTACTAGTTTTTGTCTTTAATCTCTTACTGTTCCTAATTTATAAATTAAGCCTTATCCTTAGGTAGGTATGTAATGGAAAAAAAATTCTGCATAGGATTAGGATTCTATACTAAATGCAGATTCAGATATCCACAGGGGGTCTTGAAACCTCGTGGGAAAATTTTGTCTAGGTATATGCCACGTACATGTGCTACATGATGCTGTGTGAATATGTGGACTGTGAGAACACATTTTAGAGCTGTTGAATAGGAAAGACCCAGGTACAATTTATAAGTTCAAACGTTTCAGATTTCAAATATAATTGATCTTTAATTTGCCTAAAATATCCAAAGTGGATTTAAAACTGAAGAGGGCCCATATTTTATGTTTAACAAAAAATTGCTTTATCTTATAAATAGTTTTAATTAAAATAATTAATGTCTATTAATGAGTATGGTTTTTGGGTTTTCTTTGTTTTTTTGTGGTACGTGGGCCTCTCACCGCTGTGGCCTCTCCCGTTGCGGAGGACAGGCTCCAGACGCGCAGGTCCAGGAGCCATGGTTCACGGGTCCAGCCGCTCCACAGCATATGGGATCCTCTCGGACCGGGTCATGAACCCGTGTCCCCTGCATCGGCAGGCAGACTCTCAGCCACTGTGCCACCAGGGAAGCCCAATGAGTATGTTTTTACATAATGAATAAAATGTTACTCATCAAGAAAAAGAAGTTTTTTAGTACTGAAGGCAGGCTATTCCATTTTCCTTTGGGTTGATTATTTATATTTGTATTTTCATCAATTTACTTACGGAGATACGTAGAGTATGTGTAATATGGTTATGCAGGGTTGCATTTAACATATCTGTGAAAAATGATTTGTTTTCAAAACAGAAGTATTACTGTTAATGAGATTTAGAACAAAAATTATCTTAAGTAGATAGTGTTATAAAACTTTACCCTCTACCTGTGTCCTAGGGGAAGACGCTTAACATCATCCCTAAAACCACTCCCAATCCTTTCTGCTACCCATTTTCATCTTCTGTCTTCATTTCTCTTTTTTACTTTAAATAATAATTACTGTTAGTTTTGTTAAATATTTTATTCCACTATTATACTTTTGTTTTGTCATATTTTATACCTTCTAGAGCTTAAAGATTACTTATTTTAAATTTCTCTACACTGTGTTCTAATTTTATATATATATATATATGCATATATATATACACACACATATATATATATATATATATATATACCATAGATTTTTCTAATCTAACACTCTAATTGTGGTTTGTTTCTGAATTGGCTTTCTAAAATTTCCATAATGTGGAGATTTGGGGTTGAGTATAATTCAATTACCATTTATCTCGTTACATATTATATTTTTATGAAGTATAAATAAAATACTTTATTTTATATATTTATTTGTCTAAATAGACCTTTTGTATTGAATTGGATTCTCCTTTATGTCCTATTATAAGACAATTGTTAAATGCATTCTATTGACATTTGAAAAGCATGTACATTTTTTGTTGATAATAAAGTTATCAATATCCATAAATATATATTTTAACCAGATTTGTATTACACATATATAAATATATAGTCATTCATATTCATTATGATGTCAAATATATAGTATTCACTTTTGCTATTGTATCATATACAATGCTGTTATAAAGTCTTATGTGAAACATTTCCTATTAATTTTGCTCTACTACAATTAAGATCTATGGAGATCTCAAGTCACAACTATAATTTTTCTGACTAACTTCTCCTGTCCCCTGAGCATTTAAAATGGTTGCTGGGCACCTAGAAGATGCATAGTCTGGACCACACATTCTAGGCATCCCCACTGCAGCGAGCTGGACAGTGACTTTACTCTGGAGGTGTAGGCACACATCAGCTCTACTGAGAGAAGGGAGCATTTATTGGCCATTATTTATAAATGTTGTCATTCTTCCATCCCCTCTTTAACTAAAACAAACACAACAAAGCAAAATTCTCTTGTCTTTTCTGAGATCTTTTATTTTGTCTGAAGGAGCTTGTGAGTTTCTTATTACTGATGGTTTTCACAGTCAAGCTGATCTCATTCAATGCATATCTTCCAAAATTTCTGACTAAAGTGTTATTTTGCTCCTTTTCTAGTGCTTCTTTAGGGATTTTCTAATGTATATGTTCCTTCTTTCACTCTAATAGAAGTTGATTTAGAAATGAGGTAAATGTACACTTTCAATCAGCCTCCCTGAATCAAAGGCCTCAAATCATATGGGAAAATATTGGTTATGTGATGATCTATCTCCTCATGTGGTCCTATGAGGCCCTACATGAACTGCCCTCTTTGATGTCATCCACCACTAATCTCACCACTGCCTCAACCTGCTCATCCTATGACAATCACACTGACCTCTAACTTGCAATAAGAAAGCAGGCTCTCTATTGCTTCAAGGCTTTGAATTGGCTCTTCCCTCCACCTGAAATGCTGTTTACCGATATCTGCATGGCTTATCTTCCACCTTCTGTAGACTTGTCACTTCTCAGTTTCTCAGTAAGCCTTATCCTGGGCATACCGATTTTAATATATCTCTCTCCACCAATAGTCTGGCACACTTATGGTCAATATGGTACTCAAATGCCAGAACTTTAAAAGAGTTTGCAAGAGGAGAAATGCCTAGAGATAAACATTAATAAGCTGAAAAATAATAAAAATAATGTAGTTCTAAAGAAATCTGATAATATTCTAAAAATCATTTTCAGCAATATAATTGCTCAGTTAGGACTACATGGTCTACAAGGTTTTAAATGAAAAGAAATTCTCAGTACATACGTAAAAGAATAATGATTATCTTTCTTTGGAAATAGCAGGAAAAGAAGAAGGAAAATGTGATAAAAATATGTTAAAAATAAAACACATATTCCACTTGCTTGAATGTATTTACATGAAAAGACTGAGATGCAGCATGTATGTGGTGAGAGCAGGATATATACAAATGCAAGTTATTGTAATTACAAGTTAAAGAAGAAAACCCAAGATCATATTATGCATGAAAGTGTCCTTATTTTTAACTTTACGAATAAAGTACATTGATTTAAATTATTTCATTTGAGACAAAAGATCTCCAGTTATAACAGGAACAATTGGACTTTAAGGAAAACAAACACACAAAAACACTCATAGTTTTCAATCAAGTTTTTAAGCAAGAACATAAGTGTATTTCATATTCTAAATGTTTCCAACTTCTTCTTCCTGAGATACTACTTTATTTGACAAAAGGTGCAGATAAAGTGATTTCATCAGACTTCTAGACTTCTGAAGAGAGTTAGTACCATAAGGAAGCTATAAACTCTGTATTGCATGCTAGCCATTCAAGTATTACTTTGAATTACAACATTTTCAAAAGCTGACAAAAATCTAATAGCGTCTCTTTGAACTGGAGTCACTCTCATTATTCTCACCAATATTTCCTGGAGGGCAGATGATGTAGTGTGCTTAAAAATTTTGGACCAAGGACATAATGATTCCTCCCTGGCATTCAGGTATTAAACATGAATTATAGAAAGTGATTATCCTTGTCACCTTGCCTGAAGTAATGATGTTCTGTTTTGTACAAAGCTATCAAAAACCTGCTGTGTCAGAAATGAGGATGATTTCAGGTTATTATCAAGCATACAAATGTAAGGTCTTGATTTAAATTATACATTTTGAAGATCACTGAAAACATGCAAAGCTAATTTAGAATTTTATACTGCATGTTTTACATTTGACATAAAAATTAGTATTTATCTTTTAGATATTTTACATCATCTAAGGTTACTTTAGACAATGTCTGAGCAAGTGAAACTGCTAGTGTGAGTCTAGGGGAAGAAAAAAAGACTGTCTTAACTAAATTACTAAAATCATTCAGACAATAGAAGAAAGAATCTTTCAGATTATTTATTAAGGCTCATGAGAAACAAAGGTAAAAAACATAACAAAAAACAGATATCCTTGGTTTTATTGCACTTATTTCCCTGTATGTGAGCAATTGTCTGACAAAGTAATATTTGCATACAGTAGAATATAACAGTCTTAAAGCAAGATTTGTAAAGGTTTGTGACTTGCAAATAAAACCACTTCAAATTATTTTTGGACATGTAATTGGTATGACATTTCAATTCTGGTCTCATCTTACTTTCAGCATTCCATTTAATTATTTTGCAATACTCTAAGGAGATTTTATTGTATAATTCTGTTAAAAAATGATATTCAAGTGTGTTTCAAAATATTCCCTGGAAGAAAAAGGGCAAATATACTTTTAATAAAAAACAATAAATATACGTTCATTTTTTCTATGAAAAAGTAATTTTGCCTTCACCCCCACAAAAAATGTTTTATAAAATGTCACAGTTTAGACTCCATGTATGCAGTTGAACAAAAGAATTAAGTGATCTAGAAGTAATACATCAGTGAGTTGTGGAATGATGGGGGACTATCAGGGGAGAAAGAAATAAACATGTAATGCCTCCAAAATCTTCTTTCATTTTTTTCTCTTTCAAATAGAAATAAAATTTAAGGTATAGAAAGTTAGAGTCATTGCCAGTTTGTTTGCTTTATTTTCTTTGAGAAACTAGTTGTTTCCATGGTTCAAATGATGGTTCAAGGGAATTAGTACAAACAAGAAATGTTCCTTTTGAAACAGGACAATTATCAGGAAAATGTTTCTTTTTGATGAATGAGTCAATTTAATTGAAAGTCCATCTTTTGAAGTGAATATTACCTTATGGTCTATGCAAAAGGTGTGATAAAGTTAAGGATCTTTAGAAAAGATGGTTATCCTGGATTATCTGGGTGGGCACTCAATGTATTCACATGTGTCCTTATAAGACAGAGGCACAAGGAGTTTTGGAACAATTACACAGAAGAAAAGACACATAGAAGATTACAAAGGGACTGTGAAAACAGAGCATCTGTAGTCACGAGAAGCTAGAAGAAGTAAGGAACTGAATCTCCCCTAGAGCCTGATGGTAGAGTGCAGCCCTGACAACACCCTGATCTTGTACTTCTGGTCTTCAGAACTATGAGAGAGAAAATTTCTATTATGTTAAGCTGCTTACTGGTAGTGATATATATATATATATATATATATATATATATATATATATATATATATATATTTTAATGGCAGGCCTGGGAAACTGCTACAGATTTTGGTACCAGAAGTGGGTTGCTGAGGCATGACAAAACCCTAAAAGTATGGAAGTGGCTTTGTAATTAGATAATAGGTCAGGGGTCAGAAGGAAGTGAAGAGTATGGTCCATAAACCTTCTATCATCTTAGGGGATGCATGTACGGTCATAAGCAAATGTTGCTAAAAATATGAATGGAAAGGCTCTTTTGGAGGAAGCTCAGAAGGAAATGAGAAACATGTTATTGGAAATGGAAGGAAAATCCTTGTCTTATGGAGACAGAAAACTGGCTGAACTGTGTCCTCTATTTGTGTGGAAAGCAAAACTTGT
This sequence comes from Phocoena sinus, assembly GCF_008692025.1. NCBI lineage: Eukaryota > Metazoa > Chordata > Mammalia > Artiodactyla > Phocoenidae > Phocoena > Phocoena sinus. The sequence continues at coordinate 87,688,481 of NC_045774.1, read as the reverse complement.
AAGTGATGAACTTAGATGTTTAACTGAGACGATTTCCAGGCAGTGTTTAAGGTGCAGCCTGGTTTATTATTGCTCCCCATGGTAAAATGCAGGAAGAAAGGGGTGAATTGAGAAGGAACTGTTAAGAAAAAGTTTGCTGGACTCCAAAAATTCTCTATGTAGGAAAGAGGCTGATAAAACCACTCACAAGCAAACATGTGCTACCATTCAAAAAACTGTAGGAATAACTCTGAGGGCAGAATGCTGGGTGTAGAGGAGTGAGCTTCATGCCACAGGAATCAAGTCACAGGACCAGAGGGCTGAACCGCAAGACATGCTGGACTATTCTCAGTCCTGGAAACCTAGTAGATTTGCCCTGCTAGATTTTGAAATTGTTTGGAACTTGTAACTCCTTTCTGCCTTCCATTTTCTTTCTTGGAATTGGAAGGTCTGTAACTGTTATACTAGGTCTGTTCAGCATTGTATTTCAGGAACACATCATTTGTTTTCTAGTTTCATAGGTCCAGAAAAGGAGAGAGATTTTGCCCCAAGATGGATAATATGCAGAGTCTCACTTATACCTAATTTAGATGATTTAGATGATGAGATTTGGGACTTTTAAATAGATGATGTTTAGATGGGATATTAATATTGAATTGACACTGTACTCATTTCAGACTTTGGATATGTAGGAGTGAAGTAAATATATTTTGCATCTGGGATAGATGTGAATCTGGGGAGTAAAATGATGGAGTGTGGTAGCTAAAAAGAGCAACCCCCCAGATCTTTCACATCTTAATTTCCAGAAACTGAATACTACCTTATATAGCAAAAAGAGTGAATATTTACTTATATGTCAAAACATGTGATTTTGTTAAAGATATTTAGAGAAGGCACTTATCCTGGATTATCCCTATGGGCAGTATATCCAATCAAATGTATCCTTATAAGGGAGAAGCAGCAAGAGTTTTGAGATGGCACACAGAGAAGACAGGGAAGAGAAAAAGACAATGGGACAATAGAAGCAGAGGATGGGGTAATGTGGCCACAAGCCAAAGAATGTGTGCAGCCACCAGTACTGGAAGAGAATAGGAGCAGATTCTCCTGACAGCCTCTGGAGGGAGTGCAATCCTGTTGACATCTTGGTCTTCCAGCCTTCAGACCTGTGAGAGAACAAATTTCTGTTGTTGTGGGCCACCCATTTGTAATAATTTGTTAAGGCATTCATAGAAAACTGATACAAATTTTGTTGGTTTATGTGCCTGTGGGACCAGCTAGATGAGTCTGAAATTTGGAGGGTGGAGTGACGGGAAGGGTGGGCTTCCCTAAAGGAAATTTAGGGGCATAAGTTGACGCTACAGTCCACAAGTGGATTTTCTTTCTCAGGGAACAGTCAGCTTTGCTCTTAAGGCCTTTCAGATGATTGGATCAAACCTGCAAGATTATTGAGGATAATCTCCATTAGTTAAAGTCAACTGATTGTAGATATTATTCACATTTGCAAAGTATCTTTAGAACAACACCTAGATAAGTTTCTGTTTGTTTAACTGGGTACTATGCCAGCCTAAGGTGACACATCAAACTGACCACCACACTGACAGAACAGGTATAAGCAGAAAGAGGACGTTACAGATGGACATTATTCCAGAGTTTAGGAATGCTGGAAATATAAATGGAAATGTTTCTTCCTAAAACTCAGAGGAAAAGGAAAAGGATTACTCTGTAATAGATAACAGACAAAGGATGCCTAAAGTGTATTTTGATGTTTTTATTCATTTCTAGCTCAAGCTTTGGTGACCCCCTACAAAGAAGTGTGTGTGTGAAATTATAATGTTGGTCTGCTGAAAGCATATGTAAAACTTTTACTACTTCCACTTCCAAAGCAGGAAAATATGCAAATGAAACCCAGAAAAAGCATGGGCAAATGAAAGTTTACACATAGTTCTGACTTATTATATAGAATGGTAAAAATGAAGAATGAATAAGGATTACTAGAGAAGTGTTATTTTTCAGCTGTTTTTTAAACGTGGATAAAGCAAAGAGACTACCCCCCTTCAGTGTTTATTTGCAGGGCTGCATGCAGTGCTATCATGAAATTCCCTTACTAGTGTTATATTTTTTACTAATAGTTGGCGGATAGAAGAGGAAAGTTTGCCTTCACTCCTGCTGCACCCTTTTGCAATATATCTGAAATACAGATATTCAGAAACAAGTAAAACTAGCTAGTTTCTAGTGTCGTATTTTGCACTTAACACAAAAATGTATTAAATAGGAAAAGGCAAGAAGCCCTAGAATAAGTTCAGATGCCTTGATTAATAAGGGTTCACCAACAGAATATTTCCATTTTGAACTCTGCCTTTGTTTAATACCCTGAGATTTTATTAACAGCCCAGAGCAACACATGATAGTAAGACTTAGGATGCATAGAGGTATGATTTCTTTTACAGAGGAAGAGAAGCTTGATTATGAAAGAGAATGGGAAAAAATAATCTGCATGATTCCTTGAGAACAGGAGAATTCTGATGTAGTTCAAGTTCAGGAGACACTACAAATGAAAGTTGAGTATCCAGAAATTTATTTTCTTAAAATTCTGTTTGACAGTATGTCTCTTGAAGTTACCCTAAGGTGTATGCACACCTCAGTTCAGGCTACTGACCCAGAGAAAAGCAGGTGGGAAAGTCAAAGAAAATGCAAACAAGAAGGAACAAATTAAATAGAACAATTTAGACAAGAGGCAGAAGTACAGACAGATTCGTGAGTTAAGGAGGCCATTACAAACAAGCCTAGCAAAAGAGTTTGGATGGAACAGGGCCTTGCCGTAGTTCTTTCCTTCTTTAGTGTAGGGCCAAGTTCATCTGAGGAAGGCCTGAGGAGGTCTGACAAAGTTCTGAGAGGCGACATGGTTTTCTACAGCTTGGCATCTATATCACTTTTCTTTTCTTTTTTAACTGAGCAGTAGACTGGAAGTCTTGGGGAAGAACAGAGATGACTTCTGACAGTTCACAGGATACTTTCTTGGCTCTTTTCTCTTCCTATCCACCATGACCTCAAGAAAAGGAGATATCTACTCCTTTGCTTGACTGAAACCTCCTCTGACCCATTGAAAATTGGACTGGGCACACCCAGATGAAGTGGAGGCTTCCCAAATGTCCACCCGACCCCTCCATTCCCAATGGGACCCAGGATTCTGTGCTGCTCTCCCTGAAACGATTTCCCAAGGGAATTAATCAGACTTATGCAAAATATACAAGGTAAGCAGAGAGAATAACTATCAAGTCTACTTTAGAGATATATAAATATTACCTATGATGGGGTCACTACTCTGTGGAAAGATATTCAGAAGACACAGCTCAGGAAAATAAAACCTTTAAATAGCCTAAAAGTAGAATTTTCCAGCAGAAATTGACAACTCTATTTATCCTTAACGAAATGAGCTCCATGATTGCAGATTTCAAGATCTACCTGAGGCATAAACCCTTTTGATATGAGAAGCAGTGAAAAGAATGTGTACATTGTCTCGCCTAGAACTTGCTGGCCACTTCCAGTAGTGATTGTCATGGATAAAGATGATGCTTTGTGGGCTACATATGCAGCTAAGATCCAAGTCTGTCTGGTGTAACTTTGTTATTATCTATAATTGTGCCATGCCATTAAATGCTTCCACAGGCAATGACCACAGCCCTTCAAAAACTCAGATCACATTCCACAGGCATTATGGTTAATTGGCAGGTAAGGAGATTCTTCACTACATTACACATATGTGTAACTAGCCACAGATCAAGAGCAGATTCAGGAAGCATTACGGATTGTCAAAATTAATGCCTGAACTTTCCTCAAATCAGACTTCATTTCTCTCCCGCAAAACTCAAGAGAAAAAACTAGTTTCTGATCATAAACTCTGACACATTATATTGAGGTGAGAGCTAAAAGAATTTTGAAAAGGTTCTTTTCCTCTCTTCATATTTACTCTCTCCTTTATTTGACACATTTGACACTAAGTGTCTACCTTGTGCCAGATACTATTCTAGAGTCTGGCAATGTATCAGTTAAGAAAAGAGACAAAAATTCTTCACCCTAAAAACTTACATTCTATTGGTGAGCAATAATGTACAAAATAAATATAAGTCATATTGGGTGTTAGAAGATGATACAGGTTATATAGAGCACAGCAAAGCAAAGAAGTGTGTAATAAATACATTTCAAAGAATTACAATATAAAACATGTTCAATGCCCCAAATTTGATAAACACAATTTAATATTTGGGTAGATAGTTCTTTGTTATCTTGAAACTGATCCTCACCTTTAATGTCTAATCTATCACATTGATTTAAACAGCATCAAGTCACTGAGGCATCTACATTGGAAACTATTTGGGTCTCAGACTGGCTTATCTGTTAGGTCTCTTATATAATTCTAATATTAGACCAAAAACATGGACAGATCGATGCAAATAAAAAATTCAGGTCTACCTTAAGTACAAATTGAGAATCTTATCACTATGTAGTCGGTCTGTTTTAGGTCATTTGACACTGAAAGTAAAGAGCAATCTTAGAGAAAAATACCATCTATTGAAGACTAATGATTGGTCTTGAATAAATGGGTGTTTGCTACATTTTTTGACTGTTATCTTAGCACCCTGTCTTTTTTGTTTTGTTCTGCTTATGTGTAGCTTGTATGATTTCCTACCCTGTTACCATACAGTATAGGTTTAGAAATATTTCAGGAAACTTGCATCCATATAATAGAAATTTCTTCTGCAATCTGCCTGTACATTTCCAGTTTACACATAAGTCCTCCAAATATCAAAGCGGTCCTTGAAATGTAGGGCACCTTACTATTAGAGACATCTCCAGCTAACTCCAATGTCAGAGAGTAATTATACTGTCTCCCCTTAACTATCCTATGTCCATATCATCTCTGCCTGGAGGAATGTAGTTTAAATGAACATTGTTGGCCACTTGGAAGAGAAGACAATGTTTCATAAAAATAGACAGTGTAAAGTTCCATCTCTTTTGCCTTGGATGCAATGTCTTGGGAATGGTGTCATGAAACAGAGACATATTTTAGATCTGTGTTTGATTGCATGTGGATCTCAGGTGGATTTTGTATTATATTTTTCAATTATTTTTTTCCTAAAGTGTAGATAAAACTCTTCTCGTGCTTGAAGTATCTCTCTTCAAGATGGAGAGCAACTATATCAATAGATAAGCTAAAGGTCAGCATTTTGGGAACCTGATCTTTAAAATCATTGCCTTAGTTTGTCCTTCAACACCAATAACAACAAACTGATGAAAATAAAATTGATTATGAGCTGCCCTTATATTAAATTAACCTTCATATATTTTTAACATTATAAGTAATATTTTACAACTCATAGTTATAATCATTCAATCCATTTCAGTGCAATTTCTATCACATTAATTAAAAAACACACTAAAAGACAAAATATTACAAGAAATTGCCATTAGTTTTTTAACAAAGTATATTTAAATATCGTCCATTTGTTAAAATAGTGCATTAGAAATAAAACACTTAAAGAGGTAAAGCATCTATTGTTTTCAACTAAAGACTTGATATATCACAGTGAATATTCAACTCAGACAAGTATAATTTCAATTTATTTCCAGACTGTAATTATATATTGTAATAAGTTGTAATTCTCACAAAAAAAATTTAAAAATATAATGGAATTACTTGCTCCTTTGTTTCAAAAATAGAGAATTAAATGCTACATAGTCATTAGATGTAGATAGCTGAGCTTGTATCTGGATAGTAGAATCTTGGCTTATAATTAATTGAAAAACATATTGGGTGACATTGAGAAAGAAATGATTATTTCAGGAAAATCTCTATGAATCACAATTTTAGATTGCAGAGTAAGAAAGAAACTTTAACTTATATAACACTCTTGTCTTCCAAAGCTTGATAAAACCATACATAAACACTGCTATGTGAAATTATAAATATATTTCAAAAGAGTTGGACATTTTCTTTAAAATTCTGTGTGAATGCTTATTTTTGTGCAGATAAAACCTTTGAGAGCAGATTTACCTAAGTAGTTGTTTATACTTTTAAACGAGCAAAATACATTTCAAAAATATTTGATAATTGCCAAATGCTTGAGTAGTTCATATATTAGGAAATACTGTAAATAATACCTTTGAGTCCTCTCTGCTTGTTAGGCCATATCCAATTTTCTTGGTCCAGTGTTTTAGAGATTTGTATTTCTTCCAAATTCAGCATAAAAATTACTTCAACCATATGCCTTTGAGAACATACAGTTTTAGCCTCTGGAGAACTAAAACACGGTCTAATTTTTTTTGTCTCCACAATTGAAAGAGGTAAAGGGAGGATATATATATATATATATATATATATATATATATATATATATATATATATGTTTGTTTTCTATTTAATATCTCAAAAGATAGAGATCTTCCTTGTTATACATTAGTGATGATGTCTAACTCGCAAACTGTTTGTACATTTAAATTGGGGTAAATAGTGAAAGAATTATCTAGATAAGGGAAACAGAGGGTTTTCTTTTTCTCTATTTCATGAACATACAAAATGAAAGCAAGTTTTTAAGATATGAGTATCCATACTAGAGGTCACGGTCTCCAATAATCTTTGCTCATCATTTACTTGGTATTATTTTAATTAGTAAGCTCATGATCATGTTTTTGTTGAATTATAACAATACCGGTTTACCAGATACAGGGAGTTTCTTTAATTCTACTAAATGAGGCTCTTCCTGGTTCTTTTCTGTCTCATTAGGTTCTGTTTGCAAAGGACTTTCTCTGTTTTTTTCATGTTGACTGAGAAGCTTCCTGGGTGGAATTACTCTTGGCTCTCTTGAGGGGATATTTAATCCCTGACTATTTCTGTTGAGCAGGACTCTTCCTGGCTCTTTTCTATTCAGGACAGAACTTCCTGGATGGAAGTATTCTTGGCTCTTTTAATTGGAGATTTACTCCCTGACAGAAGCAGAATCAGAAACAACCCGTTTTTTGTCAGACTTTTCTGTTTTTCCTTCCTCTTTGTCCAGGGATTGCTCAGAGCAAGTCTTTCAGCTTCTCAACAAGGGCTGTATGAGAGACCCAGGTGGAGACTGCTTTCTCCTACCTTGCTCCTTTCTCTCTCTGATCCTGTTGTCTCATAAGTAACCCTCAGATACTGAGCACCCTCCTTCTACCTTCCAGCAGACAATGTGTCACCACCATGGCACTAATTCTATTCCAAACCTTCAAAATACTAAGGGTAATTTAGAACTGCAAAGGTCACTTTTGGACTCTTGCAATCTCCCCAAGCTTTCCATCTTTGAAGAGTCCTTGAGTATCAGGGGCCCAGAATCATCCCCTCTAAACAATGGCCTGCTTTATTTACTTGATATGATGAAGCAAAAAAAAAAAAAAATCTTCTCCCAATCAAATTTCAAGCAAGCTCTTCCACAACCTTAATATGCCTTATCTGAAGTTACCTAATCACTTAAAGGTCATATCTGTCTTCTTCCAATGCTCTTTTTCCCTCAAATCTAAGACATTCTTATCCTCAATATTTTCCCCTTCTTTCCCTTTTGCTCCTCCGAATGGGATTCTTTCTCCCCCACCGTGATGTACCTAATGAGCTTTACACTGTACTCTTTCTCTCTTGCCCTCACACAAGTTGTTTACCCTCTAATAATTTATCCATCCTTGCAAGGACACTGGAAACTATGACATTCTTTCACTCAACTCATAGCACAATCTCACAACCCTAATTTGATTGACGGTTATGTACTCTCTTTCTTATGGAAGCCTCAGGGTTCCTCCAAATTCCTGTATCTGCCTCATATTTAAGGGGATACTTTGAGTTATCACTAAAGGACGGACCCTTTAGCTTTCCACCCTAGACTTCAAAAGGAACTTCTCTCAACGTCAATGCTTTTCAAAAAAGTCAATCTATTCTTCCACCAGAACAAAAAAGAAGGCTCTTTCATAGGGCTAAGTATTTGCATTCACATCTACTTTCCACACGTGCAAATACTGATCCTATTAACACGGAAAGCAAGAGAACATATTCCTTGCCTTGTTATATAAATCTAATAGACCAAACGATTCCAAACATAATTTTACCTAGTATGCTTGCGACTAACATTCTATAAGCAATAATTTATCATTTTCCTCTTCCCAATTGAATGGGACATATCCATCAAAACAGACCATATGCATACCAAGATGCAAATCTATGAGACAATTATTTCTATAAACTTGGACAGCCTCTACTGAGACATATTTTATCGTGACAGCCATGCCTATTGATATCTGTCAACTAATTGGGCTGGACCTTGTTATCTAGCTAATATAATTAGCCCTTACTAAATCTTTAGACAGACTGCCTTCTTTTCTCACCTTAAACATTCTGTTACCTCTGATTTAAGTTTTTTGGCCACTAGATGAACCACAAAGTCAACAAAAACATGTTATAACCACAAGCTTAGGCACAGAATCCTAGCACTGAACCTTCCTTTATCCCTTTGTCACCAATTTTTCAAGAAGAGGGTAAGGAAGCATAAAAGCGACATGAGCAAAAGCAGAAAAATAAATGAAATAAATAATTATTAGGTATCTAGAAATACTAAAATTAAAAAATATATATCTCTCCTTGTATCTCATTTAATAAAATATCATTAATAAGGTTATTTTTCAAAGGGATATAGCATAACATTAGATATGCAAAAAATCACTTCCTTCTATACAATAGTCATAAGTCTTTGTAGTTTAAAGGATGGAAAAGTTTTACTTAAAATTAAGGAAATATTTTTCTTTGATCTTTCCATACTTAAAGTATTATTAACTCATGGAGAGAATTTTAAATGTTTTTTAAAATATTTTTTTACATTTAATGTTTTATTTTTCTAATATGCTTATGATTATATTTTTGAATATTTTACTGTTGTTACTGACTTCAATTATGTTTAGGTGACTTTTATAAAACTAATACATTTTTAGTTTTATAGTGAGAATTAATAAACCTAAGAGATTCCACATAAAATATTTGAATTTCCAGCAAAATGACTCGTGTAGAACATTCAGTGCTTTAGGAGAAGCTGCATTACTTCAACCTATTGATATTCTGCCATGTTTTCATGCGGGAAATACTTTTTCTTCCAAATCTCTCTTTTGTATGTGCCAGCAGACAGCACAAAAAGAGAACTAGTTTCTCTGGGAGTAACTATGCTAAAGACATTACCTTCTTCTCTTTATGATGAACTGAAAAGTTCACATTAAGAGGCAAATCCTTCATTTTGAAACATTAACCCATATAGTACTTAATAATTGAAGCTTATGTGATTTAGAGTTTCAGAAATGAATTAAGTGCAAAAATAGATTCTTTCCCCACTTTCCTTTGGTGATGTCCTGGATTGATTGCTCTTCATTTTAGAATTTTGCCTTTTAGGACTTCGTTCCAAGAGAGTCGAAGAATTATCAATAATTACTGAATCCAATAGCATCTTCTCCTTACTTAAATTATTATTTGTCAATTAAAATGTTACTAGTGAAATTGAAATGTGATTGCATTTTATATCTATTAGAAAATTTGAGGGATTATTTTTATTCCTATTCTGTAATAAAGACACTTAAAATATGTTAAGAAATCTGTACCAAAAAAAACTAATATATTCCCAGAGTGGAGCAAAGTGTTTCCAGTATTCCTAGGGGTAGAGATTGGAAAGAAAATTGTATGATCCAGAAATTCCAATATAAGTATATTCCCTGGAAAATCTTGTGCACATGTTCAACAGGAGATTTATAAACAATGGTCATAGCATCATTACTCTTAATAACCCCAAACTTGTAACACCAAATATCCATCCAGAGTAAAATAAGTAAATAATTATTGATGTAGTATAATTAGAATTAATGGATTGTTGTTGTAAACAAAAGAGTTAAACAAGTAAGACATGAAACAATGGATGTTTTTATAAAAATCAAAAGCAAACAATACTTAATGGTATTGCTTAGGAATGCATACATGACATGCAATAATAAAGAAAAGTGAAGAAGCTATTACCGTAAAATGGGATAATGACTGGTTCTAAAGGTAAGAGTGAAATTTATGACTAGGTTAGGATACACCAGGGGATCCAAGGTCCTGGGAATTTTTTGTCATACTTGGGTTTTTATAGAGCTGTTTGCTTTATAATTAATTGTTAAACTGCACTTTCACATTTTTTGCCCTTTTCGATATGTGAATTTTCTGACACAATGAAGAAAAATTACAAATTTAAAAAGTGCCCATTTTCATAAGTAGAAATTCAAAAACTAAAATGACCACACGACGTGATAATGGAAGCAACATTTTTAAATATTCAAAAAGGAGGAAGACTTTTCTGTGAGACAAGAGCAAAGGCTCATTTCTCACTCTAAAGCAAACAAATAACAGACAAAAAAATTGATAGGATAGTTTAACACTATCTAAGGAAAAATGAAGAAAAAAATCTTACCTTTCTAAAATTACATTATCCCTACTTGCTTTCAGAGAAAGGTTTAAACAGCTGGTTTATTCTGAACGTTTATTTGCTGATTAAATTTGAGAGTTTTTCTACTTTGCTACACTGCATACAGCTTCTGTATTAGTTTGCTAGGGCTGTCAGAACAAAGTACCACAAAATGAGGGTCTTAAACAACAGAAATATTTTGTCTCCAAATGCTTCTGGATGCTAGAAGTCCGAGACTAAATTGTTAGCAAGTTTGGTTCTTTCTGAGAGCTGTGAGAAATAATCTAATCCATGTCTCTCCCCCAGCTTCTGGCAATCTTGGGAGTTCCTTGGCTTGTGAAAGCATCACGCTGATCTTTGCCTTCATCTTCATGTGGCCTTCTCCTTGTGTCTGTGTCCGTCTCCAACTTTCCCTTTTTTATAAAGATACCAATCACATTGGATTAGGGCCCACTCTAATGACCTCATTTTAATTTGTGACCTACCTCCAAGTAAGAATCGCATTCTGAGGTACAGGGGGCTTAGACTTCAACACATAAATTTTGAGAGGGCACAGTTCTACCCATTACAGCTTTCTTCATTTTCTTCTATGATTTTCCATCTGGAAATCTCTTTCTCATTTGTTCCCAACCCAAACACATGCAAAGGTCTTTTTTCATTATTTTTCCTGCCACCCACCTGTATAATCATTGACCTAATGTACTTGAGTAAATTTTATGTGTATTGAATCAAAACAATTATCAATATACTTATTTTTTTACTTGCTACTAAATCTCTTCTTTTGTCATTTACTACTGTCAACTGGCAACTAATAAGAAATTTCTCAAATATCCAAAAGAGAGATTTATGGTAGATCAAAAAACACACAAAGATTTTGCAGCTAATGAACAATATAAAGCTGATTCCCCTGTTCTTCTTGATAATCCTATTCTCACTATGCTACACGTTTTTTTAAGAAGTGCTTATTTTTTAAAGTTTTTTTATTTTTTTAATTTTTATTTTATATTGGAGTATAGTTGATTTAAAATGTTGTGTCAGTTTCAGGTGTACAGCAAAGTGATTCAGTTATACATATACATATATCTACACTTTTCTAGAATTTTTTCCCATTTAGGTCATTACAGAATACTGAGTAGAGTTCCCTAAGCTATACAATAGGCCCTTGTTGGTTATCTATTTTATATATTATAGTGTGTGTATATGTTAATCCCAAATTCATAATTTATCTCTCCCCCCCACCTTTCCCTTTTGGTAACAGTAAGTGTGTTTTCTAAGTCTGTGAGTCTGTTTTGTAAATAAGTTAATTTGTATCATGTTTTTTTAGATTCTACATATAAGTGATATCATATGATGTTTGTCTTTCTCTATCTGACTATGCTACAATTTTTAATGACTACTTGTATACTTTCTAAATTAAAATATTCCCTCATCTCAAATTCTTAGGGCTTATGAATTTAGCCTATTATTAGCCTATTATTTAGCCTATTATTTTTGTTATTTATTCTGACTTATAGTCTTAAGGCAACAGCCTACTTCTTCTTTTACTATCAGTACCATTATTTCTTTAGAACAGCATGTTTATTAACAGAGATGGGTCTATTAGATCGCTTCATCTAGTGCATGTTTATGAAAAAGTAGGGATTCCTTTTGTTGTTACTTCAATGTTGTAACTGTTTTAAAGAATGCTCATAGGACCTAGAGATTTACCCTGAAAACATCACTACTGAAAAGGTAGGCTTAGTTACAAAGATCAATGTATTGTTATCAGAAACTGTTCTTGACAAATTCTTCTTGACAAGACTTTATATTCAAATTATCTGAAAATAACAGGCTTCCACCATTCCATACGATACTAATGTGCACTGTCAGGTCCACTTAGGACTCCTTCTATAACCTTTATAAGAAAAGAAAAAGAAGTGAATTTTAAACACACTGAGTAAAACTTGATCACTATGTCCACCATATCCCCACAACAAACACCGTGATTTCTTCAGCCTCAGTGTGACTGGGATTTCATTTTGACTTGTTAGATAAAACTAATTATCCTTTTTGATACTGAAAATTCTACCAGAGTTAAAATCCTTATCAAAAACACTGGTTTTATTTAAACTAATACATGCTTAAATGTGACATAGATTAACAACCTTCCATATTTTAAAATCTATGCAATGCTCCATTTCCTTATGGGGCATTTATGTAGTATTTTTGAACTTAAGTTAATGTAGTAATTCAGAATTTTATTTAAATGGCTGAAACTACATTGTCTCTGGTAAGAAAAGTCACTTAAAAACGATTTATTGCTATGGGGTAAGTTATTGCACAGAAGCTTTTGCAAATGGATTATATAAAAGTAAAAATCTATAATGTATTTTGAATTCTGTAGAGATAAGGCCTGGATCGTTAGTAGAAATACAGTGTTATGCTCCATTTTTCCAGTATTTCTCAAAAATATTTCTTGGGTTAATCATTTGATCAAAGATTTGAAGAATACTGTTTAGGTTAAAAAAATGCAATATTTAGCAAAATTCTGTGGACTCTGAGTGACATTTACTACCTATTGAAAGGACGTTTTTATTTCTTCATTTAATATATTCCCAAATAAAAATAAGATAGAGTTCTTTTCAGCTGATGTATTCTATTATTACATGCCATTGAAAGTCATTTCTTTTTAACATCTTTATTGGAATATAATTGCTATATATTGTTGTGTTAATTTCTGCTGTATAACAAAGTGAATCACCTATATGTATACATATATAATATTCCATTGTGTATATGTGCCACATCTTCTTTATCCATTTATCTGTGGATGGACACTTAGGTTGCTTCCATGTCCTGGCTATGAAAGTCATTTTTATATCTTAAATAAAGAGTAATGAAATGTCCCTACCCCTGTATCTCCTTGTGCTTATTATGCTTTTGAATGGTCAATAAATGATGTAGTGCTATTTCACTAACTGTGATCTTCTTAATGTGTTTCTGAAAGTGAAAGCTTTTCGACATAAACAGTAATGTATAAAATTTATTCTACTGAATCCTTGGTCAAGTTAAGAAAGCAATAAAGAAAGTATAAGTTTCTTCACCGTATTTTCTGGATTTCTATTTACTTATTTTTATTAATAAATGATATTATATTATATGAATCATCAGCTCTAATATGTTTCTAATTTCATTGAAATAGACAGTTGTTATTAAAATTGTGCTTGCAGATTCTTTTGAATCCTTATTCAGTAATAATTTGCCTTATGTATTATGGGCCTTTTTATACTTTATAACACAAGACAGAATCTAAACCATGATATGAGGATTATGAAGATGCAGCTTACTTGTGGTGAATTTAGAAGTTTCTACTAACTCTTTATGTGATATGTTCATTATAATAGGTTAATAAAAGCAGCATAGAATTATTCATTAATTTTATTACCCCATGATATCTTGACTTTATTGCTCTGTAAATATGAACATTAGTGGACTCCCAGTTCACTCCAGCCTTTGCTACTCACTGGCTGTATGACACTAAGCAACCCCTCAAATTCCTTTCAGCATCTATATCCATTGAAAAACTTGGAATGATAATAACTATTGCAATATTACTACATCACGTAAGATTACTTGTGTATGTATAAAACATTACATGTTGTATGTAAATGTATTTAATAAAGACTTGTTGGTATATGAATATAAAATAGGATGGTTTTTAAGTCTCTCAGTTGAATAGGCATTCCTACTTGCAGCACTTAGTTGCTGAGCTCTTGCTATGTATCAGATACTCTGCTAGGCAGCAGGGATTCAAGAGTTCACAAATCAGACATGGCCCAGCCAACTGGAAAAGGTTAAAATGATGACATCAGGGATGGAATAAACAAGAGTATGTGTCTGAGTTGATTTCATGGTTTACCATTTTGAAGTCACTTAGTGTATTTCATGACAAATAATTAAATATAATAAGTATATACTATCTGGGATTTCAAAGTAACACAAAGAAAATCTGCCAAGTAATCCAATAACAGAGATGTAGCCCCTCTTCTCTGCACTCCAACAACCCCTCTCTCCAGTTTTAAATTCTATTGCCTAATTAGATACTGGAATTAGAAATAAGACTCTTTGTAAAATAATTTAGAGGGTGAATTTTTATGGTTAGTTATTGGAATACATTTGTTTTAAAGCACACTTAAGCAATTAAATAGTAGTCATAGACAATAAATTTTAGCAGTTGGAAAAGGTATATTAACTCTTTATGGCTTTGGGGAAACAATTTAATTTACTGCACTCCATATGCATTAAATCGGCCTGAAGGAATAAGTGTACATCAAAAGTGTTAGTAATTAATACTTGGACATAATACATTTTATTTTAATAAATGTGATTCAAACTGGTGACTGGTCAAGTTATTCATTCTCTGATTACTTCACTGTTGTCAACATTTCCTCATTGGTGTAAGTGCCAAATATAACTTTAAAAAATACTTCATAAATTCTAAGTACGGGAGATAAAATAGCTATTATAATTATCTGATGAAGTCAGAAGTTTATATCAAGTAAACTATACTATAACATATTATCATGATATAGTGAAATTGAATTTAGAGCAAGATAAAGCAAGTGTTCTTATCTATATCTTATACATACAATCCCAGCTATGTGACCCTGGGCAATTAAATTCATGAACTTGACTGTGGAGATTATGATATCTATATTGAATGTTTTTGTATAGAACAAATGAAAATCTAATATTTTGTCTGGAACATAGAAAGAGTTCAATAAATACCCAGATTTCATATTTTTTTCCCTGTGTTTTTGTTCTATAACCTTTAGGCCAAAATGAACTTTATAATATATTGCTTATGTGTTTGCACTACATAAAGCTAAGAATCACTCTGATGGCAACTCTTGTTCTTACTTTATACTTAGCTAAATCAATGTTATCTTTCTTATTGTGATGTGTGCTAATGCTTATAGTTTATTCCTAAAAGTATTGTTTAAATTCTGACTTTTCACCCCAATTATGTCTCTGAGCAATATTGTTTCAGACTTATTAAGATCCTATTTTTGATTATGCTTATGTTCAATAAAGGAATATCACAGGCATTTCTTTGTTTTCTCAGTTATTATGAAATTAAGATGCCTACTGGGAAATAGCTAATGCTGTGTCCTTTGGTTATACGTGACAGGAATTGTTTTGTTAGGCATTGTGTTAGTTTTATTTCTCTTATTTCTTGTCTTCATTATACCTTTGTTTGTGAAAGCAAGTCGAAAGGCATTCCATTGAAACAGCTTTTTCATGTTTTCGGGAGGACAATCAAGACATTTCTAGGAAATAAAAGGTCGCTCCCTTGTTCTCTTCAGGTGTGCTAAATAATTCTCAGACTCCTTTCCATGGCTTTCTGATGCAAACTTACACTTTGCCCCTTTGTCCCTCTGTCTTTACACATATGTCTGACCCCAGCCAAATTCATAGATTTGAGTACCTCTCACTCAGCTTATATTTATCCACTACTATATATTTTTATATGTTCCCTCTTCACTTAAGACTTCCTTTCCCACTTATGTCTAGACATACTTTGTTCAGTTTCCCCACTGAATTCACATCCTAATGTGACTAGATTTGCAGTTAGTAGGCTTGATTTATGACCTCTAATAGTTTCTAACATTCCGGAAATTAATAATGCCATATGTAAATTTGCATTGCTACATGAGTAAAGGGAGAAGTGCTTCTATTTGCCAGTAATGGATAAACATTTGTTAACACATGGGACATTTCAATGAATAGTGTTGTGCTACATGTTTTTGGATACAATAGAAGTTTCAAAGACAAAACAGAAAAATATTTAATAAAAAATTACCAAGTAGACTTATAGGATGCTAAAGTATTTAAATATTAAACACCAAAAACTGAATAAAATTTTATCTGTCCAAATATTTTCTGATATGAGAAAGATGATTTCTCTTTTCCTTTTGGATTATGCCAACATTAATGTCGTCAGTTCAAAACAAAGCTGAAGAAAGAGTACAGAGTGACGTCAGTATTCTGGTAGCATAAAACGTCCTTCATTTTGTTCCCAACTTAACAACTAACATTTGGAATCCATCCAGAAGCAAAAGTGTCTCTGAGGGAGTCATGGGATTCAGCACCATAAGCCAAGGAATCTGGGGTGAATCTTGTCCACATGTGCATCAAGTAATAGGTAGATAGAACATGGTACAAGCTGTGAAACTGCCACCAATTCATCATTTGCAGTTCAAGTTTCCTACCCTGGCCCTGGTTCCCAAGAGGTATTTGCCAATAAGTCTCTGTTCCTGTGAGCACAACCCCCATATTCAGCCATCTGTCTCTCCAATCTTGGGAACAGTAGTTTGCGCTGTGTCCTAACCCCTCCTATGGATCCAAGAAGAGTTGTTTTTTCACTCTGCTCAGATTTTTATTTATAGTTAAGATGGAGCCGTGACTTCCAAGCACTTTATATGCAAATCTGAAAAAAACCTTATGGGTATTAATTAGATGTAAGTATATGCAATGAATAACTTCTTTCCATTAAAAAAATGTCAAATCACTTTCTCTATATTCACGTATAAAATTTAAACAGGCTATGTGTGTATGTGTGGCAACTTTCAATTCTAATTTAAAAGGAAGCTTAAGCTAAACTGTCCTTTCATTTAATGATTAATATCATGTCATGGGAATCGTAGTTTGAATAGCAAAAATGCTTTAATTCATAATGCAAGTTAAAAGAAAACCTTTTTTTTAAAGTTTACACGTCTATTTAAACTTTCCAGACTTCAGATAAAACTGGTGAATATAGAAAAAACAGTAGATGGATAGACACATAGGTAGCAAGAGGATAGAGTAGCTAAATAGGTGGAAATTAAAGAGGCATAAATTAGAAAGGAAAACAATACTATGTATTCATAGGAAAAAATAAATAGAATAGCCTTTCCCTGTAATATTTTATGTCTTCATACAATATTATGTAGGTCAATATGTTTTATTTTTTCCAGTGTTTTAAATGTTGATTAAAACTATTTGCTCTGCATATAAACATTTTCTTCATTAATATACTTATTGTGACATTATTTTTAAAAAATTACTCATACACATATTTTTAAGAAAATATCAAAACCATTAGCTTATTTTACCTAAATTCCAAAACACTCTAGATACTGACAAAAACAAACAAACAAACAAACAAACAAAAACATTATGTATACCTACAAAATAAATGAATGACAATTTCTTTATCATTTATTATTCAGGACCACCAATTAAAATATTTATTAAATAAGGGCTTCAGATGCTAAAGAGGTTATTACACAGAATAGCCATAATTTTTGAAATCTTAAGAGATTTCTTTATGATAAATCCATTATAAAAGTTTATATATTATGATGACTGAAAACATAAAAAGATAGATGAAAGTTATTAATGTTCACACAGGTCCCCACCTTAGACAGAAATATGGGAATGGAATTCTTGTGAAAGTTTATTTTGTAATCTTAAATTTTCCTAAGATTGTTATTTAGAATTTAATTTTGTTTTGCCTTAACATCAAAAATTCCTTCCTCCACCGTATTCATCCATAATGTATTTCAAAAAGAACCACTATTAAAAGAAGGTCTAAAATGATGTGACCAATGAGAGCTTAATTTCTAAAATATACAAATAGGTCATATAATTCAATAACAGAAAAACGAACCATCCAATCAAAACAGTTGGCAGAAGACCTACATAAAGATTTCTACAAAGAAGACATACAGATGACAAATAGGCCCATGGAAAGATGTTCAGCTTTGGGTTTCCCTGGTGCACAGTGGTTGAGAGTCCGCCTGCTGAGGCAGGGGACAAGGGTTCCTGCCCCGGTCTGGCAAGATCTCACATGCCGCGGAGCGGCTGGACCCGTGAGCCATGGCTGCTGAGCCTGCCCGTCCGTAGCCTGTGCTCTGCAATGGGAGAGGCCACAACAGTGAGAGGCCCATGTACCACACACACACACAAAAATGATGCTCAGCTTTGTTAATTACTAGAGAAATGCAAATCAAAAGTACAATGAGGTACCACCTTACACCAATCAGAATGACGATCATTAAAAAGTCTACAAACAGTAAATGCTAGAGAGGGTGTGGAGAAAAGGGAACACTTCTACACTGTTGGTGGGAATGTAAGTAGGTACAAGTGCTATGGAAGACAGTATGGAGGTTCCTCAAAAAACTAAAAATAGACTCCCATATATATGATCCAGCAATTCCACTCCTGGTCATATACCCAAGATAGAACTGTAATGCAAAGAGATACATGCACCCCTATATTCATGGCAGCACTATTTACAATAGCCAAGACATGGAAACAACTAAATGTCCATCAACAGATGATGAAGATATGGCACATATATACAGTGGAATAATACTCACCCATAAAAATAATCCAATAATGCCATTTGCAGCAACATGGATGGACATAGAGATTATCATACTAAGTGAAGTAAGTCAGAAAAAGAAAGAATTTAAAATACAACACAAATGAACCTGTCTATGAAACAGAAACAAACTCACATAGAGAACAGAATTGTGGTTGCCAAGGGCAGGTGAAGGGGGAGAGGGAGGTATTGGGAATTTGGGATTAATAGATGCAAGCAAGCAATCATATATAGAATGGATAAAGAACAAGGTCCTACTGTATAGCACAGCGATCTATATTCAATATCCTGTGATAAAGCACAATGGAAAAATAATATTAAAAAAGCATATTATGAATAACTGAGTCACTTTGCTGTACATCAGAAATTAACACAACCTTGTAAATCAACTATACTTCACTAAAATTTAAAAAAAATATAAAAAGGTTTATACAGGAATTATATTTTGAGCTACACTTCTGGAAAAGCATACCTGAGGCTTAAAATCTGAAATGGAGAACTAGAGTTTTAAACAATGAAATAAAAGTTGTAAAACTCTACTTCTGCGTTTAAATGACTGCTATGCACCATGTGCTATGTGCCAGACACTATACAATGCTCTGAAAGATAAAGATAAACCAGACTTTGAGGGACTTATATTTTATTTGGGAGATAGAGACATAAAGGAATAATTATCATACAATGAAATAAGTGACATAACAGTAGAATGAACTAATTGTTACCTGTGTAAAAGGATAAAATTACTATTGAGTAATACCTACAGGGTTTTCATATTTTCAAGTGAAAGGTAATTTTTGCACAGGTCCAGGGACCACTATGTAGAGACGATGGGAAACCACTCCAGGCAATGGATTAACCAGATTAAAAGCAAAATTATCAAAGTGTACAGCATATGCTTACACAGGTTTTTCAATGGTGCCACAGTGGTTATTCTCAAACTTAGTGTAGAGATTCTTTCTTACATATGTAAATAAAATCTTCTGGTAGATTATTTAAATTTCACAAGCTTCTCACTCTAGCTCTGCATTTCATATCCTAGAGATATGACTCTCTAGTTGAGATTCACTATTTATTATAATGAAAGGTGATACTAATAAGATTGCTTTTCATGTGCAAATATTGTTGGGCAGAAATAAAAAAGAACCGTTTGATTACAACTGATAGTGGCATAAGTTATGCTTAAGTCACCCAGACTGTGAAGTGTCAATGTAAGAATAAAAATTGTTCATAATTCTGTAGAAGACACAGTGTCATACAAAATGTTTAGGTACATATGTATAGTGCTTACATCTGAATTCTAAAACAATCATACTGCTAGTACAAAGTGGACAAGAAAGGGTAAGGGTGAACTTTGCAAGAACCTTAAAAGTCACTCCATTCGAGAGAGTATTCTTTGACATCTTCCCCTTTTTCCCTCATGCATGTCACTTCCTTCTCCTCCTCCTCCTTTTTCTTTTCTTCTTTTGCCATTGTCAATGCCTTTCGTGCCTTCTATAAAATGCCTTAAAATTTAAAACATGCTGAAATCAGCTATTAGTAGTTTATTTTGTTTTATTTGCTGCTGTAAATATGTTTTCGGCTATAATTTTTTAACCCTCACAAAACATGAGGCAGCTATTCTTTCCATTTTCTAGTTGAAAAATACTGAGGTTCTGAGAATCCAAATTATTTCTTGAGTGTGTTAATTGATCATTGTCATTAACTATCAGATTCACTATGTCAATTGCTTGATTTTCAGGTATAACATCAAACTTTTGAATGGAATTCTATCTCATATAATTAATAGTAATTAGCAGTTATATTAAATATAGAGTATTTTTATGCTATAGTGAGTTTGATAAGATTAAATCTATTTAATGTACAGCAATTACTGTTTCAGGATTGCACAAGTGTTTAATTTATAAAGGAAATGTAGTACGGTAAAGGAGAGCAGAATAATTTGCAGTAAATATAACACATCCTAAATAATGATATACTTTTTTTAAAATAAAGTAAAAATATGAATGTCAAACATTTTCATTGGTAAGCATTATCAAGTGAAGGTAGCTAAATTATGACAGAATGTCAGACCATAAGAATCTTTAATATTTATCTACTTAACCCTGCATACATTTTGAATCTGTATACAAACATATACTGTATATGTATATACGTAAGTATTCACTCAGAGTTGCAGCAAATAATTTTCTGGCAACTTTTCAGGGAATTTGGTAATTAGTATTACTACTTCCTAAGGTTAACTCAGGTTTTTGTTGCACAGTGTTAATTTTTTGAAGGAGAGCATGGTCTTCCTTTCTAAGCAATGTCACTGTAGCCAAGAACTTCACTGTTCTTGGTTGTCACCCATGATCTTTTATGCACATCTTAGTCCACTGTGACTAAGATGAATCTTCTGTAGTCAAAAAACTGAATCCTCTCTGAAGTAAGTTTAAGAATAGAAATAAAAATGACATGAATGAGTTAGCAAATGAGTTTTTAAAGTTATCAGTGAAGAAGACATATGACTAGTATGAAAGCAGAAAATAAGAGTATTAAAAGGATTACTAAGCAAAGCTGAGTTTATAAAAGGCTAAAGTGACAACCAGAAAAAGTCGTTGTACAGAATGGTAAAGAATGTGAAAATATATACAGGGATCAAGTAGCGTTACACTATATTCACTTGTGTGTATCCATAGCTATTAGTTCTTCTGCTATTAGCTATCAGTTAATTGTTATTTTTCTATTAGCTTTTAACTCTGTTGCTAATTTTTATATGATTACTCTTTATTTTATGTAAAGCTATTTTATTATAAACTCAGACTTTTTATGATTTTTATAAAATGAATGAATAACAATGTCTATTTCAATTATCTTGATATGTTGGTAACAACTTTTGTTTATGATTCCAAGCCTCGCTAATTTATGGCTTAAGTGATGAGATTATGTTAACATTCAGTTGGGTTTTCATCTTCTGGTTCTCTGAAGACATAGCATGATACAGCAGTTCATTCACATGAAGTAAAGTTAATATCTGCATGGCTACTCAAAAACATACTTATCAGGACTTGTGAAATATTCTGGAGATGGTTGTGACCTCAATAAAGTTAATTTAGAATTTTAAAAAATAAAACATATACACTCACAATTTGACACTAGAAAAAATAGACTATTTTCAAATGTATCTTTTGTTGTGTTTTTGTTCTGGAAAATAAGCTTTTATAAAGAGATTCATTATTTTCCAAATATCCAAAAACTGTTTTTTTCATTTTGTTTTGTTTTGTTTTTACTGCTGAGAGTACTGTTGAAATATTTTTCTTGGTGTCTCTTAGAGTAGATCTTAGTGGATGGTTTCCATAGACAACACTATGTCACTGATGAAAGAAGCTTTTCAAAGCAAAAGAAACACTGATTCCATGTTTTATTTCTGAAAGAGTTTGTAAAATAATACAACATTTAACTATCTAAAGTTACCTCTAGGAAAAACTATTTTCATTCAAAAATGTAAAACATATGAGTTCTAATTTTGGAATAAGACATTTTCTAGCTGATTATTTCTCAATGCAATTATGTGAGCAAACCATGGTGTTGGAACAGGTATATCAGTTATGAGAACCAGCATTTGGTTTTAAGTACTCTTAAAAAAGGAAAGGCTAATGGCCTCTGGGCAAAACACCTCTAATATTATGCCAAGTGACTAGAAAAAAAAATGTGAAGATGCAAAATCACTTTAGGATGACCCCTGGGTCATCCTGATATGGAGATGGAAACTAATAAAATATGAACTGTGACAACATTTTGAGACTCAGGCTACTGTTCCTGTCTGGGTACCTCCTGCCTGAAGGGTGGAAAGTAAGTAATCAAGTGGCGTATGAACATTCAAGGACTCTGTTTATGTGTGGCTAATTTTTTTTTTTATATAGCTTGTTAGTGATAAGTCAGCATGAGATAAGAACTCTCAGAAGACTCAGGTCTTGATTTTTAGAGGCTTTGCTATGAGTCTGCTACACCTCAGTTGCTCACTGGTGACCACTGTTGAGATCAGGGCAAATAGGTAGGCAGAAAAGAAAAGAAAACAAAACAAAAAAGCTCTTCCACTGACAATTTGTCATAAATTGGTTTTGTTTGTTTGATTTGCATGAGTTATAGTATTAACACTAAAACCTGGATCACATTTTTAAGAGTTATGCTACAGTACAATTGAAACTATAATCCACATTTATATCTTATCAAAAGAATGACATCACTGTACATTTGAAAATGAGAAACTATTTCATATATCAGTTTTTAAAACATTTTATTTTGGAATAATATTATATTTGCAAAAAAAAGTTGTAAATTTAATACAGAAATTCTGGTATACACTTCAACCCAGTTTCCTTAATGTTAACATCTTACATTTCATGGTACTTTGTCCATACCAAGAAATTCACATTAATATAATACTATTAACTAAACAAGAGAATTTATTCAGATTTCACTAGTTTTTCCATTAATGCCATTTTTCTGTCCTGGTATGTAATCCAGGATACCACATTGTATTTAGATACATCAGTAATTTCAAGTTCCTTTAGAGTTTTGTGTAGTTCTGGTCAAATTTTGCAGTCTGAGTTTATGAGCTACACCTTCTCCAGGACAAGGTGAATTTTAATTCCATGATACCTGACAATCTTGTCAACTGAAAAGGTACATTTTACCCATGTTTGAACACACTGATGAGTGATGAATATGATTTTTCTATGTCATGGGTAAAAACATATTTAATCTGCTTTAAGATATGCTATCTGTAGTTCCTATGGATTTCTTATTTTTAGCTGTTTTTATATAAGAATACATAGTAGTGCCTGAAATCAAAGAATTTTTGATTTCTATGAGGGTACTTTTCCTTAGATATTTCCAAGTCCTTTGGAAATAAATAATTTAGTGATGTTAAATAGTTGAACTTATCTAGGGAAAAAAATACCTTTCTTGTTTTTAATTTGTATCACAAAAGTCTATACTCCCCCATCATCTCAAACTTGCTTTTTTTCAAATTCTAATTTGCTGTTGCTGAAATAATTATTGATGCATTCTCTGAAATAAAAACACATTAAGTCATCCCAATTACCCTGAGCTCCTTCCTCCATCTTTGGTTTTCACATAATGTCTGTAGTCAGGTATTTTTTTAATTCCAGTTCAAAGTTTTACCTATACTAAACCCTCATCTCTAGGAGGCTTTCATATGGCTCTTCATTCCCTCAGTTCAGGTCTTTCTCGAATCTTCCTTAAATGAGTATAACAAACAGCTACTCTGATTTCCTGGAATTAAAATCCTTAACTCAGGCTTCTTTCATAATTTAAAGAAGACACTTCTTTCATAAAGAAGTATAAAACCATTTGGAGAGATAGTAGAATGGACAGTGATATTTTACTGGGATAATCAATACAGATTGATCTGATGAGGTGACATTTGACCAAAGACCTGAAGAAAGAACATAAGTGAAATTTATAGATTTCCTGAGGAAAGTGCATTCCAGACCTCCAATTTACCATTCCACAAAGACTTCAGGGGTCTACTGGGCACTTAAAGAAATCAAGGAGACCATTATGTCTACAACAGCCTGGGCAAGAAGAGCCGTGAGTAATGGAATCAGAGGAGACAGGGCTGGGAGTCATCAAAATATTGAAGAGATGGTAAGAGTTTTTGGTTTTACTTTTGGTGAAATGGGAAACGATAATAGGGATTTCAACACAAGATGCCACAATATAAATTACATAGTAATACAATCACTGAAGCTGTTATGTACATTGAAGGTGGGTGTAAGTAGAAGAGGCCATTATGAGAAAAGTTCAGATTCTCTCTCTCAATCTACAAGATCTTTGGTGGGAAAATGAACCCTGTATGGTGAAGTCCTAACAGCTGTCTTACTAACTATTTTAAGTGTGAAGTTGATCAGAGGAGAATGGCTAGAGATATGCCTGAGTATAATTAGAATATTATGCAGAATATGATATTTAAGTCATAGGACTTGAGGAGATCTCCAAAGAGGATGTAGATAAATCCAAGGATTGAGCCATTTAAGGGGTAAGAGTTCAGATAATGCAAGATAACTTGCAGTATTGCAGTTTCTATGGTGACCTTGTGAACAAAGAGTAGAGTGGTTAATGTCATTGGTGCCTAAATGCAAATGATAGTTTTGAACTTGTGAGTAGTAGTGAGGTAGCAAGGATAAAGGAAGGAGTTTGGGAGAAGTACACACAGTTTGATGTGTTCCCCTGCATTTGCTGAAGGATATGTAGAGATTGGGTTTGGGGCAGCTTCATGTGAACATGAGCATTTTTGTGGATCTTCAGCTCAGTCACTCAATAGGAATGTGAAGACTGGTGAAGCAGCTGGCTCAGACTCTACCCTCCCTTACCTAGCAATCCTTAGTTGACTTAGTAGGCCCTTTTCTTATTTTCCTTTCTCTTGTCCCAGTTGTTCCTAAGAACTCTGTTTATTGCCTTATTCTCTGTATTACCCTTATGATATTATACTTATTTCCATGGTCTCATCTGCCACCTCAATGCTTAGAACACCCATCCTTCATTTCTGTTTTAGACGTTTTTACTAATCTTGACCTGACATCTATCAAGTGATGATTCACAATACTGTTATGTAAATGAGTTTAAATGAACTCCTTTTTGAAAATTATTAAATAAAATACAGAACACACACTTTGGAAATGAATAAAATATTTGAACACACACATATCATTAAAAAGACCATTAATTACGTTAAAAAGATGCCCAACTTCTTTCATTCACTCAGGAAAATGCAAACTAAAACCATATTTGATTTAACTACTACAAATTCAGCAGAATGGCTAAAAGGAAAAGATAAAAAATTCCAAATGATGACAAAGCTGTAGAGTAACTGATATCCTCATCTGTTGCTAGGAGGACTTTAGTTTTTCCTTGCAATGAAGAAACGGATTCTAAGATCATGACCAAACAGAAACACATTAAGAGGGAATGCATAATTCAGAAGATAAAATGATGTCTACCAGATGAATTTTTCTACTGACTTACTTATTTGTCTTTACAATTAGAGTTGAGTTTTACTCAGAAAACATGAATCACTATAATAGTTGGCCATAGAAGCAAGTAAATATTTTAAAAGTATATGCACAACTCCCAAATCATTGTGGTTTATTTTAATTCTGAAACTTTGAGAATAATCTGTGATACACTGACTTTTTAAAAATTTAATAAAAAGATGAGGCTGTGAAGTCTAGGTTCCCCACAGCCACTTCCCCTCCAGTGACAGGTTTATTACCACAGACTTCAACACACTCATTATAGGTGCTTAAGAGTTTTACATAATGAGACCAAGACAAGGGCAACATTCCAGAATTGTATTATCATTATTACTATTATTATTATACCATTTAAGCAATTAGAAAGGTAATTTAGAATAGCTGAAATGAGTACTCTGAATACAGGAAATTCTCAGGAATGGTAAGCAGAACTTCTAAACATTTTTCACATACACCATAAAGTGTTTATAATAGCATCCTAATAGGATATAATTTAGAGGACTAATAGAAATGTCACAGACTTATATGTCTAGTGGAGATTACTAAAGGTCATTTGGCCCATATTCTCCTTCTTTTAGGAAAACTTAAACCTAAATCTTCCCAGATGACTCTTATTTCTAAAAACACCCCGAGGCTCTATGACCTCAGTTTAAATATATATGCACACTTTCCCTCTCAGAAATGTCTTCTTCATGCCTACTCTAAATCACAACACACCTATTTCAACTTACAAAGACTTTGGCATGAACTGGAACTAAATCATGTGTTTATATTGATGAATAATGCTATGTTCTGATTCATATTTAAATCACATATAGATAGAGTTCTATCTGTGGTAAATCATTTCATATTTTTGGTGTTGGGATGGTGGAGTAGCTTTGACTGCAGTAGCTTTGACAAAGACTAGCCAGGTGTTCACCAATTCTGATTCCTCTCACTTTGGTTACAATTATCAGTCTCTTTTGCTCTTGGATCAGGAATGTATAACTAGATATTTTACTTTTATTGAAAGTGGAAACAGAAAGAACAACAGAAACAAACTTCGCAGTATCATTGCATTCAATTTTTCTTAAAAGGAGAAACTGAGGCTCAGAGCATTTAGGTGTAAAACTTTAATCATACATTTAATAAACTGCAAAGCAACTAGCTGGGACTAGATCTTAGGTTTTCTAAAAATGCAGTATTTTTACCAGCATTCCACAGCATTTTTCCATGAGTTATCAGCTCTATTTTAGGTTAAGTTTAAAAATAAGTTTCAAAAACAGTATTGCAAAAACATCTCTAGACACAAAAAAGCATCAAGAAAAGAGAAATATAAAAAAATGGAATCTATTGAGAAAAACAAAAACTGTATAACAAATGAATTATTTACAAAAAACAGTTATATACTAAAACAGACTGTGTCCATCATCACCTGGCAAATGTTCAAAATGAACAAAAGTTTTAATTTCTAAATACCTAAATAAGCAGATGTTTTCAACAGCTTCAAACATAATGGGAATCTAAACACAAGAAATCTCAAAAAATTGTCTTTGGAAGTAACCCATTTATATGCTGAATAAATCGTAAACCTGTTTATATAGAAAATCAATGAAAGCATGGTGGATACAGTCTCCTTTTGGCATGAGGTGCCTGTGAAGTTAGTCATAGTTTAAAAGGCTGTGTGTGAAATAAACATCAGAGTGATGTGGTCTCATTATAGAAACATAATCTGAAAATGAGTTTACAAAAATGGAGGAAAGCAGCTTTATTCTGAATACCTGAGTGTATGAAATGAATTGGAAAATAACGGTATCTGTAGACTGTCCAGGGCATGTCCAAAGGATAGCACACATATTCTGAGTAAGAAGACTCTGGCTTTCTAAAAATATGGTTTGCCCCAAAGGCAAGATTTTGAGTAGTTTCTCTTTTTATTATTTATTTTCTCCCTTGTTATTTTTATCAGTGTCATGGACTTTCATGCTCTCTCTTTACCAATAAACTTTGAAATCTATGTTTCTTCCCCGATATCTGCAAACCCATACAGCCAACTGCTTTATCAATATAACCACTCAGATGTCTAGTAGGCATCTCAAAATCATTGTGTGAAAAACAAGTTCCTGTTTTTCCTCCTCACCCTCAACTTCATCTCAGAAAAAAAACAACTTAGACTTCTCACTCCTTCAGGTAAAATGGCCTCATGTCATTCCTGATAGCTCTCTCATACCACGTGTTCAGTGTCAGAAATACCCGTTACCTCCTCAGCCTTCAAAATATCAAATATCGGTCAAATCTGACAACCTTTTAACCAGCTCTACTGCTAACATCCTGATTCAATCACTACTATTTCTCCCCTGGGGTATTTCAGTAGCCTCCCAGACTGGTTTTACTATTTCTAAACTTGCCCCTATTTAATTTATTTTCAAAGGAGAAGCTATAATAGTCCTCCTAGTAATTCACACTATGCCACTCATGTGCTCAAAATCTTTCCCTGGTTTCCCTTTTCCACGCAGAATAAAAGCCAAGTTGTTTGCTTACATTGTCCCACAATGCATTCCATGGTGTGGCACCTCTCACCTCTTTTACTTTAATGCTTATTACTCCTCCACTCATTCACTCGACCTTTGTCATAGAGATTTTATTTATTTATTTATTTATGGTCATTTGTTGACCTTACAAGACACACTGCAGTTACTCAAATTTGTTCTTGCTATTTTTCCTGCTTAGAATGCTCTTTTGCTAGATGTATGCATACTCTAGTCATGGGCTCAATGGCCTCAAATGAAGATGGAGTCCGGGTTTCTTTAAAGAGGAACTAATTACTAAGGTTTGTGCAAGGTACAAGGGAACACTTCAGCAAAAGGAAAGAAATACTTCCTATTTCCTTTCTCACTAACAGATTAAGGTATTTTACTTATTATCTATTATATCACTCTCCCAACCAAAAACAAATAAACAAACAAAATAAAATTTAAAAATCTAAAAAATCAAATCAAATCAGGAACACCAGAAATTGACTTTCTCTTCTGTCTACTTTTCTATCTCCAGCATTTGTTACCATGTGAATCATATAGTAAGCCCTCAATAAGAAGAATAAGAAGAATGAGTAGTAGTAGTAATCCATACAACCATAGCCATCATGGTTGCTGTCACAACCCTGGTAGCTGTAAACATAGTACTTAAAATGTACCAGACATTGTTGTGTCAAGTGCTTTAATTGCATTATTTTTCTTAATCCTTATTACAACCTATGAAATAGGCGCATTTATTTTCCTCACTTTAAGAGATTAGGAAACCGGGGTTCAGAGAAGTAAAACCACACAGCCAGCACCTAGTGAGGCCAGATGGCAAATCAGGTAACCTGAGTGCAAATCCATATTCCCTTCTTGATGCATTTGCTGCTCCTTAGTTGATACTACTTGACTTTCTCTCCCTCCACAATGTAAGAATCTTGCTTTCACATCTAGAGTGTTAGTCAGTGATCTTGTTTATATACCAGGTGCTGCAGACCCTTTGTAATCATTCCCCAGAGCTGCCATTACAAATTACCACAGACATGGTATATCAAAGCTATAGAAATATTCTCTGACAATACAGTTCAGGAAGCCAAAGGCCAAAACCAAGTTGTTGTCAGGGGCCATGTTCCCTCAAAAACTTTAGGGAGGAAAGCTGGTGGCTTGTGGCAGAACAAGAGAAATCTCTACCTTTATCTTCAGATGGCCTGTTCCCCTGCATCTCTGAGGGTCCTCTCTGTCTCCTCTAAAGATATTCCAATTGGATTTAGCATCTACTCTAATCCAGTATGATCTCACCTTGATTCTTACCTTAATTACATTGAAAAGACCCTATTTCAAAATAAGGTCACATTCTGAAGTTCTGGGTGGAGAAGAATTTGGGAGGAACAATATTCAACGCATTAAGTACTCCTTTCTAGGGACTGAGACTTCAAGTTTTTAACATGGTCTCCTTTCCAATCAGTGAGGATTGACTGCCTTCAGAAGAAAGCATATCAGCTCTGAATAATTACACTATCACCTAAATTCCCATGCTATCTTCTGCTAAGTATAGTCCTTTCTATTCTCTCTGGGATTAAGATTGACTGACAATCCTCTTAGAAACAAATCACCCTGCCAAAGTCCCAAATGAGAACCCATATTTAATAATAAACTTTATACTTAACACTTCCATTTTTTAACAAACAAGGAGGTTCTGATATCTTAAAAACCCTTCAGCTAAAGGCCTACACAATGTTAGATGTTTTTTTAAACCTATGGCTTCATAAATCCTGAAAGGAAACAAACTCCAAAGTTGGGGCATGCTCTGAGGGCATGCTGATCTTAAGTAAAGCTGAAGTTTCAGAGAATACAAGAGGCAAAACTTAGGGCTCTTGAAAGGTGGGAAGAAAGTTTAGTGAACTCTGTGGAAAAATTGACCCTCAAAATTCTATACCTCTCAGCTAAAAATGAACTAACAATATCCATGCCACAAAGGGTTATGGAGAAAAGAATTATGCCTTGGATATTCATAATCATAATCTTGTCCTTATATATACATCAGAATTTCAGATTAATAGTAACCAATTTCAATATATTTCATGGGCATTTAATTTATGAGAAACTACAGAAGAATTTAAGAGCACTAAAATTACCAATTAACATGAATGTATGTGTAAAATATTTATTGTAGCAAAATAAATACTTAAAAATCAAAAGCAAATCAAGCTACATGTTTTTCAGTTGTCTTGCTAATCGGTTGGATACATTTAATATAAATTGGAATATTAAGAGGATATTTGAGACTGTGCTGCTGAAAGAGAAGTGAGATTGAAGTTCTCACTTTCCAGACAGAAAAGTGGTACAGGATAATCAAAAGAAATAGAGTCTCATGGTTCCCAAAGTTGAAGAAATTGGGTCTGCATCTGGACAGTTCTATAGACAGATGGCGAAATTTCTGGAAAATAAAAATAAATAGTTGATGTGTCCAAGCTAAATGGAACAATGGAGAGTCTCACAACAAATGTCTGTGACCAAGTGTGCCTGAAAAACAAAACAGAACTTGGTAAGTCAAGGGAATAGGTACAATAGGTAGATAACAGGTGCTCACCTATATGGACTGGTGACTGTGGATAATCTGGATGTCCTCTGTTAACTAAGAGCCTCAGAAAGTGGCATGAGCTTAACATAAGAGAAGGATAAACTACAACTCTTGGAGATATTCCAAGAATGATATATGTTAGTCTTGAAATAAGAAAGCATATAATTATACATATATGTATTATATATATATATATATATTATATATATGCATACGTACATATATACACGGATACATACACATACATACACATATACACACACATGTATACATAAAATAAATTTATATGTTTTACGGATTGTATTCCTTCATAAAGAAATATGTATTAGTATATCTAATGTACCCCTCAAATTGCAGATTGAGATTTATACATACTGTGTATGTGTGTGTGTATATATATATATATGTGTGTGTGTGTGTGTGTGTGTGTGTGTGTGTGTATGTATAAAACCAGAAATATGCCTATAATATCTTGTTGGTATGAGAAAAAAGCTATTCTTAGAAAAATGTATACAGTATGATTACATTGAATAGGCGTCTTGACTTGGATCTCCTTCAGAACAAACTCAGAGACAAAGAATTGAGTGCAAGTAGATCATTTGGGAGGTGATCCTTGGAAACACAGATGAAGATGCAGGGAAAGTGAGACAGAGAAGGAAGA
Source organism: Phocoena sinus (assembly GCF_008692025.1). Taxonomy (NCBI): domain Eukaryota; kingdom Metazoa; phylum Chordata; class Mammalia; order Artiodactyla; family Phocoenidae; genus Phocoena; species Phocoena sinus. The sequence continues at coordinate 87,656,843 of NC_045774.1, read as the reverse complement.
GAAATCCATGAATTGTGTGGTATGTGATCCATTGATGATTCTGTTACAGGTAAGGAAAGGACAACTGGTCTCAGTTCTGTTGGAGATGCTCTGAAATTGTCTGAAGTGTGCCTCAGAAGGCCCACTGGAGGAAGAGGGGGGAGAAGTGTTATCTACAGACTCTCCTCCCCTCCTTGTATGTAAACCCTATCCCACACCTGTCCAGTGATTGCCAACATGTCTTGGTTACTCAAACTTCTATGGGACTAGCACAAGCTCTTACACCCGAGAGAAGAGAGACTCAAGTAGTTGAGGTAAGGAGTTGTCCAAGTGAGGGAATAAGTGCTACAGCATCTTCTCATGAATGCAGGTTTCCCATGGACTACAGGGACCACTGGCCATGAAAGGCATGTGCTGCGGTGAGGGATAAAAAGATCCACATGTTAGTTGGGTTTAAAACCATTTTCATGAGTATGGAGACTGATGTGGAAGGATACATTTAAATTTTTATCCTGTCATTTGGAGGTTAGAGAGTTTGATAAGTTTCTTCATATACCTTTGCATTGTTTGACATTGCCATAAGCATATATTATTTTTGATATTAAATATAATAGTCATCCACTTTATGGAAATACTTTTACTACTTTGGTAGTCAATCCATTAAGCAAATAACAAATTAATAGACACATTTTTGATTTCTGGAATTCATAGAGTTTATCAGGATAAGAGGAGCTGTAAAAAGGAAATTTAATGAGGCATTCGTGGGCAGATGATTCCATTACGGAGATAAAGTTGGTGATGAGTAAACAAAATCGTACTTCCGTTTTTGGGATGCTTTCTGGTTACTTAATCCTTACTCATGTGTTCAATGGTTAAAATAATATTGTTTAAAATATACTAAGCTTTGTGACTGGGGCAAATGGAGAAAAAGAAGCACTCCAGAGAGTAGGATTAAATAGTTTTCATCCGTGCTCAAAACCAGAAGCTGAGCTTTGCTGAACACAAGACTTTGTATATGTCAACAAAAATGTCTTTGATAGGGCTTCCCTGGTGGTGCAGTGGTTGAGAGTCCGCCTGCCGATGCAGGGGACACGGGTTTATGCCCTGGTCCGGGAAGATCCCACATGCCACCAAGCAGCTGGGCCCGTGAGCCATGGCCCCTGAGCCTGCACGTCCGGAGCCTGTGGTCCACAACACAAGAGGCCACAACAGTGAGAGGCCCGCGTACCAGAAAAAAAAAAATGTCTTTGATAAATGCTGCCTATGTTACTTAATATTTGGTTGACTGATTGAAGAAATGATTCAATCAATCAATTTTACAGATGTGAAAATCTGGAAATAACTGTATTTCATTATGAACTCTCAAATGCATAAACTATTAATTTTTAACATAATGAAACTCTACACTCTTAGGACAGGGTAAATTTGCTTAAACCCCTAATCTCAGTGTCCCCCCACAAGGTTTGTGTCCTTTTTCATATCAAAGATAAATGAAGATCAGGCATTCCACCCTGACACAGTCTTCCAATCTGTGACTTAGGTATCTGGATTCCTTCCATGGTGTTGCTTCATTATTTTGAAATCTTCTTTTCCAGTCAAGGGGAAAAGGAGAAAGGCACCTTGGAAGATAGGTCACATTTCTTTTTTCTTTTCTTTCTTTTTTTTTTTTGGTCAGACCTGGAAGTGACTTTTATCACTTCTGTACAAATTTCATTAGCCAGGAACTTGCTAAACAGTCACAAGCCAAGAGCAAAAGGGCCTTATAATTGTAACCAAAGTGAGAGGAATCAGGATTGGTGAACACTTGGCTAGTCTTTGTCACAGCTACTGCAGTTCTCTGACAACCATTCCAACACCAAAAATATGAAATGATTTACCACAGATAGAATTCTATTTATATGTGATTTAAATATGAAGCAGAACATAGCATTATGCTTCAACGTAAACATATGAATAATTTAGTTCTGGTTCATGTCAAAGTCTTTTTTTTTTTTTAACTGAAGTATAGTTAATTTACAACATTGTGTTAGTTCCACATGTACAGTAAAGTGATTCAGGTATATATATATATTTTTTTCAGATTCTTTTCCATTGTAGGTTATTACAAGGCATTGAATATAGTTCCCTGTGCTATACAGTAGGTCCTTGTGGTTTATCTATCTTATATATAATGGTGTGTATATGTTAATCCCAAACTTCTAACTTATCTCTCCCCCAACTTTCCCCTTTGGTAACCATAAATTTGTTTTCTATGTCTGTGAGCCTATTTCTGTTTTGTAAATAAGTTCATTTATATCATTTTTTTTAGATTCCACATATAAGTGATATTATATGGTATTTGTCTTTTTCTATCTGACTTACTTCACTTAATATGATAATCTCTAGATTCCTCCATGTTGCTGCAAATAGCATCATTTCACTTTCTTATATATACAATATTCCATTGTATATATCTACCATATCTTCTTTAACCATGCATCTATTGAAGGATGCTTGGGTTGCTTCCAAGTCTTAGCTATTGCAAATAATGTTGCTATGAACACTGGGGTGCATGTATCTTTTCAAATTAGAGTTTTCTCCAGAATATTCCCAGGAGTCGGAGCGCTGTATCATAGGTTAACTCTAATTTTAGTTTTTAAGTAACTTCCATACTGTTCTCCATAGTGGTTGCACCAATTTACGTTCCCACCAACAGTGTAAGAGGGTTCCCTTTTCTCCACACTATCTCTCCAGCATTTATTATTTTTAGACTTTTTAATGATGGCCATTCTGATCAGTGTGAGGTAATACCTCATTGTAGCTTTGATTTGCATTCCTCTAATAATCAGTGATATCGAGCGTCTTTTCATGTGCCTGTTGGCCATCCATATGTGTTCTTTGGAAAAATGTCTATTTAGGTCTTCCACCCATTTTTTGATTGTTTTTATTTTTATTGTTTTATATTTTGTTGTATGAGTTGTTTGTATCAAAGTCTTAATAAATTTAAATAAGTGTGGGTGATTTAGAGTAGATATGAAGAGGACATTTCTCAGAGAGGGAAAACCTGAATATATATTTATACTGAGGTCACAGAACCTCAGAGTGTTTTTAGAAATAAGAGTTCTCTGGGAAGATTTAGGTTTAAGTTTTCCTAAAGGAAGGAGAATATGGGCCAGATTATCTTTAGTAATCTCCACAAGCCATATAGGCCTGTAACATTTTTACTAGCTCTCTAAATTATACCCTATTGGGAGGATATTATAAACACTTCTTTGGAGCGGGGTGATTACAGTCTCCATTTCCTTGCTGGCTGTTGGTCAGAGACCATTCTCGACTTGTCCTTAGGCCCTTGCAATGTGGCTCCCTTTCTAGCCCTTTCAGCATAACAGCTTACTTCTTCAAGGCCATGGGAGAGCCTTCCTCTACTCTGATAGTCTGCAGTAACATAGTTATGGGAGTTAACCAAACACTTTTGCTAAATAACTATAACTAATCAAGGAGTGCCTATCAAATTATATTCACAGATTTGGCTCACACTCAAACAAGCGGATTTTATAAGGTGTGTGATCAGGAACAGGAATCTTGAGGGCCACGTTAGAATTCTGTGTACCACATAATTCCCTTAAATATGAGGGAACATTTATCAGAGTTATTTTAAAGCTAATACCAACTAAGGTATCTTCTCCTGTTTTAAATTACTACTGATGAACATTTTAAGGTTTTAGTTTTAGTCAAGAAGAGTGACAATGATTGACTGATGAATGACATTTCAACAAAGATTTAAATTGTCTTAGAAAGGGGCTTCCCTGGGGGTGCAGTGGTTGAGGAGGGTCCGCCTGCCAATGCAGGGGACACGGGTTCATGCCCCGGTCCGGGAAGATCCCACATACCGCAGAGCAGCTGGGCCCGTGAGCCATGGCCGCTAAGCCTGCGCGTCCGGAGCCTGTGCTCCGCAACGGGAGAGGCCACAACAGTGAGAGGCCCGCGTACCGCAAAAAAAAAAAAAAAAAAAAAAAAAAAAGTCTTACAAAGGTGCATCAAATAGAGAAAAAATATGATATAGTTTTAAAAAGTAAGAAAATTAAAGCAGGGACAATAGTACTATATAAAGGCAGTATTTTGAGATTTTTATTTGAATTTGGACAAATCTGTAAGACAAAACACCCACCTACTTTCCACCACAATGTTAATAAGCTTTTGTTTCAACATTGGCCTGGCCTTTGGAGAAAATCAGTCAAATGATACCATCGTTTGTAAAACAACAGCATAGTTTATAGGAAATTCTTGAGTTCATATTTTGGATAAAATAATAGCTACACCTCATAGGTTCCTAAAAAACACTGCCATTTAAAAAGTGAACTTGAAGAGACATCATTTATTATATCTACTATTTACTGAGCTCCTATTATATGGTTTGGCAGCATTTTATATAAATTATATTGTATATTATATAATATATATATAATTGCTGTTTTTCATAATTATTTTGTCAGGAATAATTATTGTGACCATTCTTTCAGGTGGGGTAACACTTCAACACATAGTTTGCTCAAAATTCACACAGTTAGTGAATAGTTAACTCAGGATTTATATCTAAGATTTCATAGATGCTAATTCCACTTCTCATAGCTACTGGAGAGTAGATTTCTGCATCTGCAGATCCAAACTCTGCTGTTTTTACTATTTACAGGGAAATGGGAGATCCTAAAGTAGGTCATTTTGGTTATTTTAAAAAAGCAGTTTTCTGATTTGTATTTCTCTAGTGATTAGTGATGTTGAGCATCCTTTCATGTTGGAAAGGGTGTGGAGAAAAGGGAATGCTCTTGCACTGTTGGTGAGAATGTAAATTGATACAGCCACTATGGAGAACAGTATGGAGGTTCCTTAGAAAACTAAAAATAGAACTAACATATGACACAGCAATCCCACTTCTGGGCATATACCCTGAGAAAACCATAATTCAAAAAGAGTCATGTACCACAACGTTCATTGCAGCTCTATTTACAATAGTCAGGACATGGAAGCAACCTAAGTGTCCATTGACAGATGAATGGATAAAGATGTAGCACATATATACAATGGAATATTACTCAGCCATAAAAAGGAATGAAATTGAGTTACTTGTAGTGAGGTGGATGGATCTAGAGTCTGTCATGCAGAGTGAAGTAAGTCAAAAAGAGAAAAACAAATACCGTATGCTAACACATATATATGGAATCTAAAAAAAAAAAAAAAAAAAAGAAAAGGTTCTGCTGAACCTATGGGCAGGACAGGAATAAAGGCGCAGATGTAGAGAATGGACTTGAGGACATGGGGTGGGGGAAAGGTAAACTGGGATGAAGTGGGAGAATGGCATGGACATATACACACTATCAAATGTAAAATAGAGAGCTAGTGGGAAGCAGCCACATAGCACAGGGAGATCAGCTCGGTGCTTTGTGTCCAACTAGAGGGGTGGAATAGAGAGGGTGGGAGGGAGACACAACAGGAAGGAGATATGGGGATATATGTAAATGTATAGCTGATTCACTTTGTTATACAGCAGAAACTAACACACCACTGTAAAGCAATTATACTGCAATAAAGATGTTAAAAAATGAAAGAGCAGTTTGTAATAAACATTAAGGCAGTTGTGGCTGAGCTTTGCATTTAGCTAGGGAATAAACCAAGTACAAGTGTAGAATATTAATAGGTTTTTTAAAATCTTCTTGACATAATATTTAGGTGGACCCTCATTGTCTTTCTTATTTTGTTAAAAAATGCTCTGTAATTTAAACCACCAATTAGTTGTAAGACAGGTGTTGTTTAAACACTAAAAGGAAGTATTGGATAACTTAGCAAATATGGGGGCTGTGATTTATGGTACAAAAACTCTACCATACAAACCATCTGGAAGCAAGAATAAAAAATCCATAAATCAATTCAAACAAGTGTTCCAGTCTCCACAAATGTACTCACCAAGTGCAAGATACAACTCTAGTATAATGGAGATTTATACTATAAGCATATGCACAATAATCACAAATTTTTTAAGGAAAATTTGATTTGGGAATTTTACATATAATTTTTATATTTTTTTTACTTTTAGAGGGGAAGTGGTATCTCGAGAGTCTTCTTAGAAGGAAAAATTTTCAAGGTATGGGTACTATTCTACTTGAAGAGGGTGATATCAGGTGTTAATACTGATAAAATTAAAATTGTCGGATCTTAGCTCCCTGACCAGGGATTGAACCTGTACCCTCAGCAGTGAGGGCACAGAGTCCCAACCACTGCACCGTGGGGAATTCCTGAAAGATACACTATTGTTTTCACACTCAGACTTTCTTGGATAATGATATCAAGTATATTTAAACAACTGAAATTAAAGGGATATCATCCTGTAGCCATTAGAGTAATCCTTCCTCTGAAGGAAAGGAATAGAGATCATTTCAACAGTCAGTGGTATAGCTAACATTTTAAATGTCTACTTTGAAACCTTTATAAATGCTAATGTACATCCATCGATAGGCAATAGATCAATTTATAGATGTAAATTAAGAATTATAAGGAAGGAAGAGAAGCAATCAACAAAGTTTTTCTTTACACATAACTTTTAATAAAGAGGGTAAAATGAATAAAACCAGAATATACTATATTTTTAAATCCTATTTCCAGATTATGTCCTCAGATCAGCATATTTTCAGTCTTCATTTTGACTGCTTTCATTAGTGCTTCTAAAATGCTGAGGAAAATTGTTTCTGTGTAGGATTAAAGCCTGGGTGCCTAATCAATTAGGCAAGTGAAAAAATATTTACCAAATAATTTTATATGTAGGAGACAATGTGGTTTATTCAAAACAGTAAAAACCACCAGAGTCACACAGAAGTCCTAGTTTTGAGGCCCATGTCTGGAATACCTGAGCTGTGTTACTTTTCAACATCATATTATTCAACATCTCTGAGCTTTTATTTCTTCATGTGTAAGAAAGGGCAACCACCCTACCTATTTTAACTTCCTGGCATATGAAAGGAGTAATGTAAAAATCTTCTGAAAGTGGTAAAATCCTTTTAAATTGCATCTGCATGAGAAATAAAACCTATTGTAAATACTATGTTAAATGAATCAGTAAGCAATTCTGTGAAAAATGAAGTCATCCCTTGGTATTCAGGAGGGATTTTTGTTCCTGGACAAGGGAGGGAGGGAGGGAGAGAGAGAGAGAGAGAGAGAGAGAGAGAGAGAGGTACTCAGCTTGACTCAACATCACCTTTGATCATTCATGTGCAAAAAACAGCCTAAAATATTTCATCTTCAGAAAGAAACCAAAAATATTGAATAACACAAAGGCTTGAAAATATATGAGTCAATAATACTTCCTTGGTAACTGGAGAATTCATCATTGGCTTTTAAAGGAGAAAAATGAAAGGAAATGGACAGTAATGAAGTATTGCAAACTCATAATCAATGAAATATCACTTAATGTTAGATTAAATTTTGGAGAATTTTTTATTTGTAACCTTCTTACCTACCTTTACACATCAAACTTCAAACAATTTCACTGACTTCTTTCCAAAACTTTAGTTTTTAATTCAGAAATAAACCATGATTTTTAAAGAAAACTGACCAGAGTTATCTCTCCTCTTCCACGTAGGAATGAGTGAAGAGTAGTTATAAGTCTGGAGTGTTATCCCATGTAGGTCCTTCCAAATAGAAACATGAAGCAACAAGAAAAGTACCCCCAAAGACCAGAGAGAAATAATTTACAAACACAGCTTCCAGATCTCTACTAGAATACTATATCAGGAAGATTAATTTATCTATCCTACTTAAAAATCTGTACTAAAACAAACTTTGGCATCATTTGGAGGAAGGAGTTTTACCCATACTTGAAACTAATGTCCTGAAAATTGAGATTACTGTCAATATAACTTGCCATTGGAGCTGAAAACTAAGGCCAACTTTATCAGAAAGATTTAACTGTTTCATGAAATTCTTGCCCAGGTAAATAAGATTATTAGCCAGTAAATAACTGTCCTACTTGTTTTTAAAATTCTGTTAGACAAATTAAATTGGGGAAGAAGTTGGCTCACCTTGGCAAAGAGCGCTTGTATCTGGGCAACAGTTTGCTCAACTGGGTAATGCATTGGCTCGTCAGTTTTCTCACTTAAGTGTATCTGTCGATCATAAACTAATATGCTAGAAATTCTTCCCAGTCTCACCTACTTTCCACTCTAAAAGACATCATAAGCCATCTGAACCCAGATGACAAAGTGTATAAATACCTTTAACTTCCTGCATTTCAGACACTGACTCTGACAAGGTTTTGTTTTCCCCTCTGCAGTAACTTTAATAAACTTACTTCTAGGTGATCAACAGTTTTTTCTTTCTTTTTTTAATGGAGTATAGTTGATTTAAAATATAATATTAGTTTCAGGTGTACAACATAGTGTTACAAATATTTTATAAATGTACTCCAATTAAAGTTACTATAAAATGTTGTCTATATTCCCTGTACTGAACAATATGTACTTGTAGCTTCTTTATTTTATAGAGTAGTTTGAACTTCTCAACCCCATACCCCTAAATTGCCCCTCCCCAATTCTCTCTCCTGACAGATAACCACTAATTTGTTCCCTATATCTGTGAGTTTGTTTCTGTTTTGTTATATTTATTCTTTTTCTTTTCTTTTTTAATATTCAACATATAAGCGATAACATACAGTATTTGTCTTTATCTGTCTGACTTATCTCATTTAACATAATACCCTCCAGGTCCATGCATGTTTTTGCAAATGGCAAAATTTCATTCTTTTATATGGCTGAGTAGCAGTCCATTGTCCTTCTTTATCAGTTCATCTGTTGATGGACACTTAAGTTGCTTCCTTATCTTGGCTATTGTAAATAATGCTGCTATGAACATTGGGGTGCATGTATCTTTTGGAATAAGTGTTTTTGTTTTCTTTGGATATTTACCCAGGAATGGAATTGCTGGATTAAATGGTAGGTTGATTTTTCATTTTTTGAGGAATATCCATACTGTCTTCTATAGTGGCTACACATGTTTACATTTCCACTAACAGTGTACAAGGGGTCCCTTTTCTCCAAATCCTTGCCGACATTTATTTGTGGGTCTTTTTGGTGATAGTCATTCTGACAGTTGTGAGATGATATCTCATTGTGATTTTGATGTGGATTTCTCAGTTAATCAGTGATATTGAGTCTCTTTTCATGTGCCTGTTGGCCATCTCTGTGTCTTCTTTGCAAAAATGTCTATTAAGGCTGTCCATTTTTAATTGTTTTTTTATATTGAGTTGTGTGAGCTGTTTACATATTTAGAATATTATACCTTATTTGTCATATGAGTTGCAAACATTTTCTTCCATGCACTGTGTTTTCCTTTTGTTTGTCAGTGGTTTCCTCTGTTGTGCAAAAGTTTTTTAAGTTTAATTAGGTTCATTCTTTTTTTTTTATTTGCTTTTGTGTTAGGAGAAAGATCCAAAAAAATTGCTAAAATTTATATCAGAGAGTGTTCTGCCTGTGTACTCTTCTTGGAGTATTATGGTTTCAAGTTTTACATTTAGATCTTTAGTCCATTTTGAATTTATTTTTGTATATGGTGTGAGGAAATGTTCTAGTATCATTCTTTTACATGTAGCTGTCCAGTTTTCCCAGCACCATTTATTAAAGAGACTGTCATTTCTGCATTGTGCATTCTTGCCTCCTTTGTTGTAGATTAATTGACCATAAGTGTGTAGATTTATTTCTGGGCTCTTTATTCTATTCCATTGATCTACATAACTGTTTTTGTGCCAGTACCTACTGTTTGGATTACTGTAGCTTTTTACTATAGTCTGAAGTCAGGGAGTGTGATACCACCAGCTTTCTTCTTTTTTCTCAAGATTATGTTGGCGATTAGAGATATTTTGTGTTTTTTTGTATTTTGTGGTATTTTAGGGTTTTCTATATATAGTACCATGCCATCTGCAAATAATGGCAGTTTTACTTCTTCCCTTCCAATTTGGAAGCCCTTTATTTTTCTTGTCATTGCTGTGGGCTAAGACTCCCAATACTATGTTAAATAGAAGTGGTGAGGGTGGGAAATCTTGTTTTTTTCTTAATTTTAGAAGAAGTGCTTTTAGCTTTTCACCATGAGTGAGAATGGTGTTAGCTGTGGGTTTGTCATAAATGGCCTTTAAAATGTTGAGATATGTTCCCTGTATACCAAATGTGATGAAAGTGTTTATCCTGAATGGATGTTGAATTTTGTCAAATGCTTTTCCTGTGTATATTGAGATGGTCATGTGGTTTTTACCATTCATTTTGTTAATGTGGTTTACCACATTGATCACTTTGCAGATACTGAAGCATCTTTACATTACTGGAATAAATCTCAATTGCTCATGATGTGTTACTTTTTATATATTGTTGAATTTTGCTTGATAATATTTTGTTGAGAATTTTTGTATCTATATGCATCAGAGAAATTGGCATGCCATTTTATTTTTTATGGTGTCTTTGTCTGGTTTTGGTGTCATGGTAATGGTGGCTTCATACAATGAATAAGGGTGTGTTCAATCCTCTTCAATTTTTTTGAAATATTTGAGAAGTATAGGTGTTATCTCTTTTCATGTGTTTGGTGGAATTTCCCAGAGAAGCCATCACATTCTTGAATTTTCTTTTCATATACTTTTCTTTATTACAAAATCAATTTCACTACTAGCAATTGGTGATTCAGAGGGTCTATTTCTTCCTGATTCAATCTTGTAAGATTGTATATTTGTAGAAATTTGTTAATTTCTTCTAGTTTGTCATATTTGTTGGCTTATAACCATTCTTAGTATTCTCTTGTGATTTTTGTATCTATCTGATATCTGCTGTTATTTCTCCTCTCTCATTTCACATTTTTGTTTATTTGTGTTCTCTTTCATTTTTTCTTAATGAACCTGGCTAAAGGTTTATCAATTTTGTTTTTTTCAAAAAAACAGTTTTTGGTTTTATTGACCTTTTCCATCATATTTTAGTCCTATTTTATTTTATGTCCTCTCTAATCTTTATTATTTTCTTCCTTCTGCTGACTTTGGACTTTTCTCCCTTTTGTATGAGATTTCTTCTTGTTTCTTGACGTAGGCATGTATCAATTTCTTCCTTTATGCCTGTTGATATTTGCTTTATATATTTAGGTGCTCCTGTATTAGGTGTATACATATTAACAAGTGTTATATTCTCTCCTGTATTGATCCCTTTATCCTTATATTATGTTCTTCTTTATCATTTGCAATAGACTTTGTTTTAAAGTGTATGTTGTCTGATATGAGTATTGCTACTCCCACTTTCTTATCATTTCCATTTGCATTATATTCCTTTTTTCCATCCCCTAACATTCAGCCTCTTTGTGTCTTTATCTCTGAAGTGATTCTCTTGTAAGCAGCATATAGATGGTTCTTATAGTTTTCTCCAATCAGCCACACTATGTTCTTTGATTGGAGCATTTAATCCATTGAACTAAAAGTGATTATTGATAGGTATGTACTTTTTTCCATTTTGTTACTTGTTTCTGTGTTTGTAGTTTTTTGTTTGTTTCTTCTTTTAGTTTCTTCCCCTGTGGTTTGATGATTTTCTTTAGTGTTATGCTTATATTCATTTTTCTCAAGTTTTCCTGCATTTATTGTACATTTTAAATTTCTGGTTACTGTGGGGTTTATATATGTTGACCTATAACTATATCTACTTGTTTTTGACTGATAGTCTTTTAACTAGAAACTTATTCTAAAATATCTACATTTTTTCCTCTCTTACTCTGCATTTTGTGTTTTTGATATCAAATTTCACGTCTCCATATTTAGCCTTTTAATGATTATTGTACTTGTATTTGATTTTATAATTATTTTTCTTTTTATCTTTATACTAGCTTATTTAAGTGGTTGATCTTCAGCTTTTATTATATATTTGCCTTTACTAGTGGAGTTTTTCCCTATAAGTACACTTATAGATATTTACTTCTTGTTATAGCCTTCTCTTTTTCACTTAGAGAAGACCATTTAATGTTTCTTTTAGGGTAAGTTTACCACTGATGAACTCTTTTAGTTTTTGCTTGTCTGAAAAGTTCTTTATCTTCCCTTCAATTCTAAAGGTTAATCATACTGAGTAGAGTATCGTAGGTTGCAGTTCCCCCCACCACTGCCCACCTTTCAGCACTTTGAATATATCATCCCACTCCTTTCTGGCCTGTAAAATTTCTACAGAAAAATCAGTTGATAGCCTTATGGTGGTGCCTTAAATATGACTTTTTGTTTTTCCCTTGCTGCTTTTAGAATTTTCTCTTATATTTAATATTTGCCATTTTAATTATGAAATGTCTTTGTGTGTGCCTGTTTGGGTTTATTTGTTTCAGACTCACTGTGCTTCCTGTACTTCGATATGTTTCTTTCTTCAGGTTCAGGACGTTTTCAGCCATAATTATAGCAGATATGCCTTTGGCCCTTTTCTCTCTCTTCTCATTCTTGAACCCTTATAATGGAAACATTAGTATGCTTGCTGTTGAGACTTCCCTAATTTTTTTAGTGTTTTTCTTTCTTTCTTTTTTTTTTTTTTTTTTGCAGTATGCAGGCCTCTCACTGTTGTGGCCTCTCCCACTGCAGAGCACAGGCTCCAGACGTGCAGGCCCAGCGGCCACGGCTCACGGACACAGCTGCTCAGCGGCATGTGGGATCCTCCTGGACCAGGGTATGAACCCACATGCCCTGCATCAGCAGGCAGACTCTCAACCACTGCGCCACCAGGGAAGCCCTAGTGTTTTTCTTTTTGCTGTTCTGACTAGATGATTTCTATTATTCTTTCTTCTATCTATAAGATCACTTATGTGTTATTTCACATCATCTGGTCTGTTGTTCATTTCTTCTAATGTGTTCTTCATTTTACTTACTGTATTCTTCAGTTCTGAGAGATTCTTTTGTATATGTTCTAATTCCTTGTTAAAATTCTCACCATGTTTATCTATTCTTTTCCCTAATTCAGTTAGCATTCTTATTATTAGTGCTTTGAAATCATCTGGTAAATTATTTCTCTTTCATTAGTTGTTTTCTTGGGGATGTTCTCTTGTTCTTTCAATTAAAACAAATTTCTCTGTCTTCTCATTTTCTCTATGAAATTAGGTAAACAGTTACCTATTGCAGTCTTGAAGAGGGTCCTTTTGTGGGAACATCTCTGTACCATCTGCATGTGCCTGGGGTTTGGTGAGAGAGCTGGATCTGATGTGAGCACAGGTCACGTCTTTTACCAGTGTTTGCTGGCAGCTATTACCTTGGTAAGATGTGGGGCTAGAGATGCAAGGGTTAGGGCCAGAGTCAAGTGTGAGCTGGAGCTTACCCTCTGCTTAGAGGACAGTACTACCTTATTGGGGGTAGGGTCAGATCTCAAGTTGCTAGAGCAAAAGCCCTGAGGTTCAAGTCTGAGCTGGCTCCATTTCCTTAAGCTCATGCTCTTTTCCATCAGAGTAGTCACCCTCACCCCAGAGGGGAGCAGTGCTGGAGTAAAAGAGGCTGGCATGGGCTCTCAGCATGTATCTGAGCACAGAATGTGGTGGCATTCCGTCAGAGTCTCGAAACACTTCTGAATTGCTGCCTCTGCAAATGCCGGTAGTGGCTGCCCCTACCATGATCAGATTTGGCCCTGGGTCCAAGCCAGCTTTGTCCCTTACAACAAAGCCTTCCCCTGGACCAGGCACTGCAGCTGTTGCCCTAGTGTCAAGCTGTATCCTCAAGCAAACAGGGCTGGAGTGGCACTAGGCTCAGGTTGGGGCATGTGCCACAGCAGTCACAGGAAACTGGCTTCTGTCCTGTGCAGTTTCAATCCACCCTCTTTGCCCTGTTTCAGGAGTAAGCAAGCATGTACATGCTCCTCTTGAGCAGAGTCCAGGCTTCCCAAAGCCCTCCTGTTAGTTCCACCTGTCCTCCAACTGGCCAGATGGACTCATCTTCCCAGTTTTGGACACTAAGACTTGGGTGCCCTATATGTGGCTCAGACTGTTCATTCCTCAGGGAGGATCTGTGCCTGTGTAAATCCCCTTCCTCTTCTGATCACATCCTGATCTGATCACTTCTCCTTCCTCCCTACCTTATTCCAGGTCTTTCTGTCAGTCACAGTTAGTTTTCCATGAGTATTATTCCACATGTAGATGTATGTTTTATGTGTTTGTGGGGGGAGGTGAGTTCCACAAACTTCCACTCCAGCATCTTGATCTTGCCCCCACACAATTTTATAAGTCTTTGTTCTAGTTCTGTGCAAAATGCTATTGTTATCTGTTTTTTGTTTTTTTGATAGGGATTGCATTGAATCTGTGGATTGCTTTGAGTAGTAGGGTCGTTTTAACAAAATTCATTTTTTTAGTGCTTTTGTAGGGCTTTTTTGGAGCAATTTTATAGATGATAGTTTCCCCCCCATAGAAGTCATTTATTTTCCCTTCAATGGACTGCTTCCAAAATATTATATCATAAGCACGCTTGCCTGACTGCATTTTTACAAATTGGCTCTACTGTTAGTAAAATGAAACCTCATTTTGCTTACCCAAGAAATCTGTCAAGTTTATGTATTTTACTTAAGAAACCATTTTTCCAGATAAGATTTATTATGAAGGATTGTGGCCTTTATACATGATGACATGAAAAGAATATTGTTAATATTATTGTTGTTCAATGGTGAAAAGTTCATATTTTCATATACAAGGAAAAAGAAGACCAAGGAATTATTAGCTTGCTTGAGTCATCCAAAATATTAATGTTTCCTCATTCTAGTGTTCGCCAATCAATTTTAGGACAAACATTTTTATTCAGTTCCAGATAGAGGTCTCCTAAGACAGTATGCTCATATAATACACAATAGTTTCCTATTGCCCTGTTTCCCCATTGGTTTCAGTTACATAGAGAATGAGAGAGTTCACACATTTTAGTACCTTTATGTAAAAAGAATGCTATTAATGAGGAATCTGCCCAAAATAACATCATACAGTCATTTTTGGTCCTAATACTTTATACTAACTCTTTATACTACCTTTTTACTCCAGCTCTAATTACTCACCTTCATCTTAGTTAAGCTCTGATTAAGCAAAGACTCATTGCCAAAGTCATTTTAAAAGTAATTGGTTTAATCATGAATACCTAAAAAGAGGTTCTACACTCAAATATTTAACTTAACATAAAATAAAACCTACATAGTTTCCATTTCTAAAGTAATTGCTGATTTCATTTCAGTTAGATTCAAATACAGACTTTTAATATGATGCTATTTGCAATAGTCAAACTCATTTGCTCTTCTCTTTAAAATGTGAAGTATGTTGTAAATTGATAGGAGAAATGGTCAAATGTTTACTTACACAAAGTGGATACTACATTTTTTTTTCTGGCAGATACTATAGTGGCTTCTGAAATCATTTGAATCAACATTTGCTTTCTTTTTTCTTTAAGCCACCATTATGATACATTTCCCTTTTTACTCATTAAAAGAAAATGGAGAGGAATGCACTGTGTGTGTGTGTGTATATGTGTGTGTATATGAGTGTATATAAAATAGATATATAAATATTTATTATATGTATGTTTTCAAATATTTCTAGAAGTTTAAATAACTTGCTGTTTTAAACAAATATCAATTATGAGCAAAATAGAAATGACACATATTCTGATGATAATGTACTTTGTTTCCTAATTTCATTCTGCCTCTGAAATCACTAACTTCTTTGGTTGGATTTATATTTTTTCCTTTTTTTGTCTGGGTAAGGGTTGAGTAAATGTATCTCTTTTAAATTAATTAAAATGAGAATGTGTTAATTTACTTCTTTCCATTACATAAAAATATTATAAACAAATTAAATATACATTTTAGCAATGACAAAATAAATATATATATTTCTTAATATTTTGTTTACTTGGAAAATAAAATTTTCCAAGTAAAAATTTTCCTGTTAAGCAAATACATGTTAGAAAACACCACTCATGCTTATACACTTTATCAATGATATTTCATCCAGACATGACTATTGTAAACATTCTGTTATATATTTATTTAGCAGTAAATTCTGTTTAATAGAATGCTGATGTAGAGATAGAAATACAGAAATTCATTTCTTTACCTGCAAATTCTGGTCATTTGTATCTTTCTCTATGTAAAAACGTTTTGCACATTTTTGTTGCTGGCATGATTAACATAATTTCAGTAGGATTATTCCTTTTTAAGATCACTTTATTTAACTGATAATATCTATTGATTGTATTATAAATTATATTTAAAATAGTCTAATGTTGTCATTGATTTGTTCCATTGTATATGTTACCAAGATCATTATATCTAAATCTTTGTTCCTATCATTGATTTTTTCTTTAAACTAAATTCCTAGAAGGGTACTTCTCAGTGAACAATCAAGCACAGATATATGGCTTTTGATAAGGCAGCCAAAGAGCCCTTCAAAATGGTTGTACCATTTCACACTTTCAAAAGCAATGCTATATTAGGAGTGATAATTTGTGATAACTAGAAACATATATGTTCCAATGTGGTACATTAATCAGTATTTAGATTTTAATTTTGACTTAATTTTTATTAGTGACGCTACACATTTTTTCATATCTGTTTCACTATTGTATTTTAATTTTTGTGAAATTATTTTCAGGGATATTTGTGGCTTCTTGAATTTAGTAACTATTAAAATGACATGTTCATATGCTAATATTAACACTGTGTAGCATTGTGTAACTATCATCATATTTCCATGTCATATGGATTTTTTTTTCTGCTCATGGTTACATTTTCACTTAAAAAATTAGAACAGTGTTTTATGGTAGTGAACTAAAACTCAAAACTTATGTGAATATTTCTATTCAGAATAAAATAATATCAACAAACAGTAAAAACAACTGTGTGTATAAATAAAGAATTGTGAACTTGTATCCACCTAGAACAAATAACTTATAAACATGATGGTTTTGCAGAAGTAGGTGAGAAAAGAGGTATGTATAAAACTATGAACACCTGAAAACTGGCTCTTATTGAAATGGCAAGTTGTTCACCCCTACTGTTAGCACTCTGAGGAGACACTACTGACATAAGTGACTTATTACAAAGAATTTATAAAACCACTTGAAATATCAAGGAGAGTTATCTTGCTTAGAGAAAAATCAGATGAGATGCATGCAATAGGAAATGACTTAAACCAGGGGTATTGTCAGTGCCAGTTACATCAGTGGAACCACTGATTCAAAAAGTATGAGTGATTTCAAAGAATATGTCTATCAAATATATGAGAGCTAAGGTCATTTTTTGTTTCTTTTTAGTACAGAAAATTTGCACTACAAATGAGTTAAGTTACTTTAGATTTGAGTTTTGGGTCATAGGCTGAAATGATGTTTTGGGAAATATTGAGGGAGCGCCAGTTACAATTATGAAAGAAAGGGTGTTGTCATATCAATAAAATTAGTGTTTCCCATGCCAAACCTCAGTGTTACTTCACAGGAAATAACTGAGGGGCAATTCTGACTCCTGAGCTTGATTAGGTAATGTGGAATACTACCCATTATCTAATCCTTGTCACTCAGTTTCTATCTTTTCCGGACTCTGAGGAGAACCATGTGGTGAATAAAAGCCTGTCTTCTCTCATTGCTGCATGGGAGGAGTAAAGGTGATTATGTGAGTTTCTGAGTTGAGGAATTAAATTACAAAATATATATTTTCATGATGTGACAAGGCCATTAAATCATTATGTTTATGATTTCAAATCATCTCCTTGGGGAATCGTGTTTTTTGTCAATGCATCATGTTTCTTGAATAGTCAGAAACACTGTTCCAGAGAATTAAATTCTAGACTTTTAATATTTGAGGTGATATATCAAGATTCTTTAAATTGGTCTAATAAGTGAGAGATTGTTTCCTACCCTCTGATTATTTGCTTTAATTTTCAAAAGATAAATAAAACTACAGGAGTATGCATATTTATGGCATATTCAAAAGCGTTAATAGAATGTAGACGCCAAATGTAATGGAAGAGTCGATTCAAAATCTATCCAGTGCTTTCTTCAAGTCGAGATATTCAACTTTACACTTCTGGATATATGGTTTTGAGTGTTGTGTGGTCGAGTGTAGAATATGGCCTTCAGTGAGGAATTGATCCTTTATATTTCAGTCTATAGTCACTCCAAATGTCCATTTAACTACCTTAAATGCTCAAAATATGTCATCAGCAATAATAACAATGGCATCAAATTCTATTTCACAGCACTTATATTCAATGAAGAATACAAAACTAATGTGCCATTGTGGAATGAAGGTTGTTTGCTCAGTACAGCATTTCCTTCAGTCACGGGAATCAAGTTTCTTCTGCTTTTTAACGGTAATTCATCATTTTGCTTTTAGTATAAATTCAAGATTGACCTTAAACCCTGAATCAATGATCTTCATCAATACTATCATTGTTTTTGTCACCGCTACATTATTGAACAGTTTTAATGATCACTATCCTGAGTCCTGATATTCATTATCTCATCTAATAAAACCAACAAAAGAAAGAGGTCCAATCTTATTCTGTTTTACAGAGGAAGATTTTATCCTTCAAGTTAATGAAGTCTCAGAGCAAATGATTAGTGGAAGAAGTTGAATAACCTTGGGGAAATCTGCTTCAGTAATATACAACCTTGTAGTCCAAATCTTCATTATTTTCATATTCAGAAAGTTGTCATTTTTATTTAATAGGCTTAAGTTGTTATATCAAACTAATTGTGAATTATTAATATGTAATATATTTAAAATAAATAAAAGACCATGGGTTTATCTATAATTTCTGAAACAAATGAATTAATTTTTCCTCTTCTTGAAACTCCCTATCTTTATGATAAGTGCATTTATAGAGGATTTATGTTTCCTTGCAAAATATGTACGATGTGAGTCACTTTCAAACATGTCAACAGCATTTTACAAAAGCTAGAGCCTGTGTATATTTTATTTTACAAGTTAATGTATTCTCAGATCTAGGACATGATTTCAAAGATGATGTAGCTATGCCCCTGCACACCAAACCTCCTGAGTCACTAATGTCATCATCCAGTGGGAAAGAGTGGAAGACTTTAGCTGTCAGCTGAAAATAACATTATTCTTTCTCTTCATCACTTCTCAACTTGTTCTGTACAAGTTATTCCTCTTTGCCACTGCATGAAATAGCAGGCAGGTTCTGTTACTTTGTTGATAACTTGGACCACTGATCCCCCCAAAAAACAAAACACTAGTAATTAAGGCAAAACCACACACCAAGATACACTGAACTTCTTTGAATTTGTTACAATATTGTTTCTGCTTTATGTTTTGGTTTTATGGCCACAAGGCATGTGGAATCCTAGCTTCCTGACAAGGGATCAAATCTGAACCCCCTGCATTGGAAGGCAAAGTCTTAACCACTGGATCACCAGGGAAGTCCCAAATACTTCTGACCTGAAAGACTTGGTGAAAAAAGAACTGATTGTGAGAAACTCTATAATAAAAAATAGTATTTATTATACTTATAGTGTTTGTTAGGCCCTGTGATCAATGATTAAAGTAAAAAACTGAAAGGATGTGCTCTTTCATAATAAAAGTTTAAAGAAGAGTGATTTTCAGCTTAAAATGTATTTCGCTATTTTGAGACAGTAACTTTAAAATTACAATGTACATAATAATATCATGAAAATATCTTGTTAAAAGCACATGTAGAGAGAGGAGCTTCAAGATGGTGGAAGAGTAAGATGTGGAGATCACCTTCCTCCCCACAGATACACCAGAAATACATCTACACGTGGAACAACTCCTACAGAACACCTACTGAACGCTGGCAGAAGACCTCAGACCACCCAAAAGGCAAGAAAGTCCCCACATGCCTGGGTAGGGCAAAAGAAAAAAGAAAAAACAGAGACAAAAGAATAAGGATGGGACCTGCACCAATGGGAGGGAGCCGTGAAGGAGGAAAGGTTTCCACACACCTGAACCCCCTTCATGGGTGGAGACTGTGGGTGGCGGAGGGGGGAAGTTTCAGAGCCAGGGAGAAGAGCGCAGCCACAGGGGTGCAGAGGGCAAAGCGGAAAGATTCCTGCACAGAGGACCGGTGCCGACTGGCACTCACCAGCCCAAGAGGCTTGTCTCTTCACCCGATGGGTGGGCAGTGCTGGGAGCTGAGGTTTGGGCTGTGGTCGGATCCCAAGGAGGGGACTGGGGTTGGTGGTTGGAACACACCCTGAAGGGGGCTAGTGCACCAGGGCTACCCGGGAGGGACTCCGGGAAAAAGTCTGGACCTGCTGAAGAAGCAAGAGACCATTATTTCCTGGTGCACGAGGAGAGGGGATTAAGCATGCCGCTTAAAGCAGCTCCAGAGACGGGCGCGAGCCGTGGCAATCAGCGCGGACCCCAGAGATGGGCATGAGATGCAAAGGCTGCTGATGCTGCCAACAAGAAGCCTGTGTGTGAGCACAGGTCACTCTCCACACCTCCCTTCCAAGGAGGCTGTGCACCCCACCACTGTCAGGGTCCTGGGATCCAGGGACAATTTCCCCGGGAGAACACATGGCATGCCTCAGGCTGGTGCACTGTCACGCTGGCCTCTGCTGCTGCAGGCTTGCCCTGCATCCGTACCCCTCTCTCGACCCAGCCTGTGTGGACCACAGCCCCCAAATCAGCTGCTCCTTTAACCCCGTCCTGCCTGAGCAAATAGCAGACGCCCTCCGGCGACCTACATGCAGAGGCAGGGCCAAATCCAAAGCTGAACCCCGGAGCTGTGCGAACAAAGAAGAGAAAGAAATCTCTCCCAGCAGCCTTGGGAGAAGCGGATTAAATCTCCGCAATCAATTTGATGTACCCTGCATCTGTGGAATACCTGAATAGACAACAATTCATCCCAAATTGAGGAGGTGGACTTTGGGAACAACTATATATATATATATTTTTTTTTTTTCGCCTTTTTCTCTTTTTGTGAGTGTGTATGTGCATGCTTCTGCGTGAGTTTCTCTGTATAGCTTTGCTTTTACCATTTGTCTTAAGGTTCTGTCTGTCCATCTTTGTTTTTTTTCTTAGTATAGTTTTTCACACTTGTTATCACTGGTGGATTTATTTATCTATTTATGTATTTTTTGGTTTTGTTGCTCTCTTCTTTCTATCTTTCTTTTTCTTTCTTACTTTAATTTTTTTTAATAATTATTTTTTATATTTTATTTTAATAACTTTATTTTAACTTATTTTATCTTCTTCTTTATTTCTTTCTCCATGTTATTCTGAGCCATGTGGATGACAGGCTCTGGGTGCTCCAGCCAGACACCAGGGCTGTGCCTCTGAGGTGGGAGAGCCAAGTTCAAGACACTGGTCCACAAGAGACCTCCCAGCTCCACGTAATATCAAATGGTGAAAATCTCCCAGAGATCTCCATCTCAAAACCAACACCCAGCTCCACTCAACGACCAGCAAGCTACAGTGCTAGACACCCTATGCCAAACAACTAGCAAGACAGGAACACAACCACACCCATTAGCAGACAGGCTGCCAAAAATCACAGTAAAGCTACAGAAACCCGAAAACACACCACCAGATGTGGACCTGCCCACCCAAAAAGACAAGATCCAGCCTCATCCACCAGAACACAGGCTCTAATCCACTCCACCAGGAAGCCTACCCAACCCACTGAACAAACCCTAGCTACTGGGGACAGACACCAAAAACAATGGGAACTACGAACCTGCAGCCTGCAGAAAGCAGACTGCAAACACCATAAGTTAGGCAAAATGAGAAGACAGAGAAACACACATCAGAGAAAGGAGCAAGGCAAAAACCCACCAGACCTAACAAATGATAAGGAAATAGACAGTCTACCTGAAAACGAATTCAGAATAATGAATTCTTTGATAATAATGAACATTTAACAAGGACCTAGAAGAACTAAAGATCAAACAAACTGTGATGGACAACACAAAAAAATGAAATTAAAAATTCTCTAGAAGGGATCCATAGCAGAATAATTGAGGCAGAAGAACGGATAACTGACCTGGAAGATAAAATAATGGAAATAACTTCTGCAAAGCAGAATAAATAAAACAAAGTAAAAAGAATTGAGGACAGTCTCAGGGACCTCTGGGACAACATTAAAAGCACAAATATTCGAATTATAGGGGTCCCAGAAGAAGAGGAAAAGAAAGGAACTGGGAAATTATTTGAAGAGGTTATAGTTGAAAACTTCCTTAATATGGGAAAGGAAATAGTTAATCAAGTCCAGGAAGCACAGGGAGTCCCATACAGGATAAATCCAAGGAGAAACATGCCAAGACACATATTAATCAAACTATCAGAAATTAAATACAAAGAAAAAATATTAAAAGCAGCAAGGGAAAAATAACACACAAGAGAATCCCTCTAAGGTTAACAGCTGAACTTTAAGCAGAAACTCTGCATGGCAGAAGGGAGTGGCCAGACATATTTAAAATGATGAAGGAGAAAAATCTACAACGAAGATTATTCTAACCAGCAAGGATCTCATTCAGATTTGAATGGGATATTAAAAAAGTTACAGACAAGCAAAAGCTAAGAGAATTCAGCACCACCAAACCAGCTTTACAGCAAATGCTGAAGAAACTTATCTAGTCAGGAAACACAATAGAAGGAAAAGTCCTACAATCAAAAATGCAAAAAACTTAAGAAAATGGTAATAGGAACATACATATCGATAACTACCTTAAATGTAAATGGATTAAATGTTCTAACCAAAAGACATAGACTGGCTGAATGGATACAAAAACAGGACCAGTATATATGCTGTATACAAGAGACCCACTTCAGACCTAGGGACACATACAGACAGAAAGTGATGAGACGGAAAAAGATATTCCATGCAAATGGAAACCAAAAGAAAGCTGAGATAACAATAATTATCTGAGATAAAAGAGACTTTAAAACAAGACTATTACAAGAGACAAAGAAGGACGCTACATAATGATCAAGGAATCAATCAAGGAAGAAGATATAACAACTGTAAATATTTATGCACCCAACATAGGAGCACCTCAATACATAATGCAAACACTAACAGCCATAAAATGGGATGTTGACCACAGCACAATCAGAGTAGGGGACTTTAACGCCCCACTTTCACCAATGGACAGATCATCCAAAATGAAAATAAATAAGGAAACACAAGCTTTAAATGATACATTAAACAAGGTTGATTTAATTGATATTTATATGACATTCCATCCAAAAGCAGCAGAATACAAATTCTTCTCAAGTGCTCATGGAACATTCTCCAGGATAGATCATATCTTGGGTCACAAATCAAGCCTTGGTAAAATAAAGAAAATTGAAATTGCATCAAGTATCTTTTCCAAGCACAATGCTATGACACTAGATACCAAATACAGGAAAAAATGTCTGTAAAAAATGCAAACACATGGAGGCTAAACAATTCACTACTTAATAACAAATAGATAACTGAATAAATCAAAGAGGAAATCAAAAAATACCTAGAAACAAGTGACAACAAAAACACGACGACCCAAAACCTATGGGATGCAGCAAAAGCAGTTCTAAGAGGGAAGTTTATAGCAATACAATCCTACCTTAAGAAATAGGAAACATCTCAAATAAACAACCTAACCTTGCACCTAAAGAAATTAGAGAAAGAAGAATTTAAAAACCCCAAAGTTAGCAAAAGGAAAGAAATCATAAAAATCAGATCAGTAATAAATGAAAAAGAAATTAAGGAAACAATAGCAAAGATCAATAAAACTAAAAGCTGGTTCTTTGAGAAGATAAACAAAATTGATCAGCCATTAGCCAGACTTATCAAGAAAAAAAGGGAGAAGACTCAAATCAATAGAATTAGAAATGAAAAAGGAGAAGTAACACCTGACACTGCAGAAATACAAAGGATCATGAGAGATTACTACAAGCAAATATATTCCAATAAAATGGATAACCTGGAAGAAATGGACAAATTCTTAGAAATGCACAACCTTCCAAGACTGAACCAGGAAGAAATAGAAAATATAAACAGACTAATCACAAGTACTGAAATTGAAACTGTGATTAAAAATCTTCCGACAGATGAAAGGCCAGGAAAAAATGGCCTCACGGGCGAATTCTATCAAATATTTAGAGAAGAGCTAACACCTATCCTTCTCAGACTCTTCCAAAATGTAGCAGAGAGAGGAACACTCCCAAACTCATTCTACAAGGCTACCATCACTCTGATACCAAAACCAGACAAATATGTCACAAAGAAAGAAAACTACAGCCCAATAACACTGATGAACAGAGATGCAAAAATCCTTGACAAAATGCTAGCAAACAGAATCTAACAGCACAATAAAAGAGTCATACAACATGATCAAGTGGGGTTTATTCCAGGAATGCAAGGATTCTTCAATATACAAAAATCAGTCAACGTGATACACCATATTAGCAAATTGAAGGAGAAAAACCATATGATCATCTCAGTATATGCAGATAAAGCTTTCAACAAAATTCAACAACCATTTATGATAAAAATATTCCAGAAAGTAGGCCTAGAGTGAACTTTCATCAACATAATTAAGGCCATATATAACAAATCCACAGCCAACATTGTCCTCAATGGTGAAATATTGAAACCACTTCCACTAAGATCAGGAAGAAAAGAAAGTTTCCCACTCTCACCACTCTTATTCAACATAGTTATGGAAGTTTTAGCCACAGAGAAATAAATAAAACTAATCCAAATTGGAAAAGAAGAAGTAAAGCTGTCACTGTTTTCAGATGACATGATACTATACATAAAGAATCCTAAAGATGCTACCAGAAAGCTACTAGAGCTAATCAATGAATTTGGTAAAGTAGTAGGATACAAAATTAGTGTGCAGAAATCTCTTGCATTCCTATACACTAATAATGAAAAATGTGAAAATGAAATTAAGAAAACACTCCCATTTACCATTGCAACAAAAAGAATAAAATATCCAGGAATAAACCTTCTGAAGGAGACAAAAGAACTGTGTGAAGAAAATTATAAGACACTGATGAAAGAAATTAAAGATGATACAAATAGATGGAGAGATATGCCATGTTCTTGGATTGGAAGAATCAACATTGTAAAAATGACTATGCTACATAAAACAATCTACAGTTTCAATGCAATCCCGATCAAACTACCAATGGCATTTTTCACAGAACTAGAACACAAAATTTCACAATATGTATGGAGACACAAAAGACCCTGAATAGCCAAAGAAATGTTGAGAAAGAAAAACAGAGATGGAGGAATCAGGCTCCCTGACTTCAGACAATACTACAAAGCTACTGTAATAAAGACAGTATGGTACTGGCACAAAAACAGAAAGATAGATCAATGTAACAGGATAGAAAGCCCAGAGGTAAACTCACGCACATATGGTCACCTTATCTTTGATAAAGGAGGCTAGAATATATAGTGGAGAAAAGACAGCCTCTTCAATAAGTGGTGCTGGGAAAACTGGACAGCTACATGTAAAAGAATGAAATTAGAACACTCCCTAACACCATACACAAAAATAAACTCAAAATGGATTAAAGACCTAAATGTAAGGCCAGACACTGTCAAACTCTTAGAGGAAAACATAGGCAGAACACTCTATGACATAAATCACAGCAAGATCCTATTTGACCTACCTCCTAGAGAAATGGAAATAAAAACAAAAATAAACAAATGGGACCTAATGAAACTTGAAAGCTTTTGCACAGCAAAGGAAGCCATAAACAAGGGGAAAAGACAGCTCTCAGAATAGGAGAAAATATTTGCAAATGAAGCAACTGAGAAAGGATTAATCTCCAAAATTTACAAGCAGCTCATGCAGCTCAATATCCAAAAAAAGAAAAAAAAGCCCAGTCCAAAAATGGGCAGAAGACCTAAATAGACATTTCTCCATGAAGATATACAGATTGCCAACAAATAAATGAAAGAATACACAACATCATTAATCATTAGAGAAATGCAAATCAAAACTACAATGAGATATCATCTCACACTGGTCAGAATGGCCATCATCAAAAAATCTAGAAACAATAAATGGTGGAGAGGGTGTGGAGAAAAGGGAACCCTCTTGCACTGTTGGTGAGAATGTAAATTGATACAGCCACTATGGAGAACAGTATGGAGGTTCCTTAAAAAACTACAAATAGAACTACCATATGACCCAGCAATCCCACTACTGGGCATATACTCTGAGAAAAACATAATTAAAAAAGAGTCATGTACCAAAATGTTCATTGCAGCTCTAGTTACAATAGCCAGAACATGGAATCAACCTAAGTGTCCATCATCGGATGAATGGATAAAGAAGATGTGGCACATATATATAATGGAATATTACTCAGCCATAAAAAGAAATGAAATTGAGTTATTTGGAGTGAGGTGGATAGACCTAGAGTCTGTCATACAGAGTGAAGTAAGTCAGGAATATATGTTAACACACATATATGGAAAAAAGAAAAAAAAAATCTGAAGAAACTAGGGGCAAGACAGGAATAAAGACACAGACTTACTAGAGAATGGACCTAAGGATACAGGGAGGGGGAATGGTAAGCTGGGACAAATTGAGAGAGTGGCATGTACATATATACACTACCAAACTTAAAATAGATAGCTAGTGGGAAGCCACTGCATAGCACAGGGAGATCAACTCGGTGCTTTGTGACCACCTAGAGGTGTGGGATAGGGAGGGTGGGAGGGAGGGAGATGCAAGAGGGAAGAGATATGGGGACATATGTGTAACTGATTCACTTTGTTATAAAGCAGAAACTAACACACCATTGTAAAGCAATTATACTACAATAAAGATGTTAAAAAGAAAAGCACATCTAATAGGTGATTAAAATGGGGTTCTTTTTGTCTGTATTTTGTCACCTGAAGTGCTGACTTAATATTCTGTAAACATAGCATATCATGCAGCCCACAGTGAGGTGAGGAAACAGGTTAGCAGAGACCATCTTACCCTGTAAGGCTAGGCCTGTGAGACAGATTTGCAAAAAACCATGGAAGGACCCATTTAGAGAGCACAGTCAGTTTCACTCAGGGAAAAGCAAAGAATCTTGTCCTATCCTTAGAGTAAGTGAGGGTACTCCATGGGGACCACTCACAGGTTTTCCCCTTCAAGTGTCGATAAATGAGCTGTACCCATCTGACAGGTCTAATGGTGAGGCTGGGTGAGTGTTGACTGGGTAGAGTAGAGATGGGGCTGCATTTGGAACCAGCTGTATCCCCACTGATGTTGGTGCAAAGACAGGAAGGGTCATCTCAAAAGGAAAATGATCCCAAAAGAAGAGAGGACAACTGGAAACACAGAGGTCGAGGCTGACACCTCAAGTAGCCAGATGCTAGAAACATAGAAGGAAATCCCATCAGAAGTGACCACTGCAGGATCTGGATACCCTGGAAAAGAACCCATGAAAGAGAGGGTTATGCTGGGCAGCGGAGAAGACACTGCACCACGTGACGGTGGTTGGATGCAGGCTGGTGTGCACCTTGACTTTCGGGGGCTTGCAGCTTATATAATTTTGGAAGTCCTCTTAAAGGAAGGGGTTACAGAATCCCTAATATAAAATTAGGTATAAAATAAATATTTGCTTAGAATGAGTAAAAAGTTCATGATAAAGTATAGTTCTCCAAGCTGGTTCTCGTTTTAACCACCAGCTAGCTGTTTCTAACAAGATTCCCCAAGGGTATTTCCATGAGCTAATATTTTTAAATCGCTCATTCAGAATAACAAAATACAACTTCAACTGAAAAATTACTTTAAACAACTTACTGTGATAAACCGCAGCATTTCACTGTTTTCCTTTTGTCATCTGTCACAGAGCCTAGCAAGTAGGTAGTTCATAAGTAGTAATACTTATTATGAAGGTTCTCTAATAAAATGTTTTTCTTGAAAAGTTCAAGTTGGAAGCATGAGAGTATAGAAATTTAGCCATACCTGTTAGTGTGTCTGTTCAGTGGCCTGAAAGTTCCAAGCACTACCTCTGAAAAGAGAGGCCTTGCTTAATTTTCTAATTAGATAAATAATATATTGTGATATATTGTAAAATTACATTATTTATTTTAAATATAGTGTCTTAAAAGTACAAAAGAAACATTATTTAAATGAATAATTAAAGTTTATTTTGAAATACCTCTTGAAAGAAGGCATAATGTGAAAGTAAATTAAAATGTAACACAACTGGATAGATTGGTTAATCTACATTTTTGAAATTTCTAAATGTAAATTATTCATTCAAAAGTATATAATTTACATAAATATTTCCATTAATTTTCCTTTGTATATGATTTTCTCTAGATTATTATTTAAGGAAATTTTACTCACTTATTTCAGATCTGAAAAAACAATGTAAACTTTTTACCCACTGGGATTAATCTTTGATCCCACTAGGATAACTTTAAGATAGCAATTTAAGTTCTTATAAAATATCTTCTATGGGCTTTAAATTCAAAACATATATATTCTTCATATTGTTTCTTGGGATTTTTTTTCTTGTTTTTTTTTTTTTTTTTGACTTTCACATTTCCTTTTATTGTTTTAGTTAAACTTATTGGTTTTTGTTTTTTTGGTTTTTTTTTTTTTTTTGCAGTTCATGGGCCTCTCACTGTTGTGGCCTCTCTGGTGCAGAGCACAGGCTCCAGACGCGCAGGTTCAGCGGCCATGGCTCACGGGCCCAGCTGCTCCGTGGCATGTGCGATCTTCCCATACCGGGGCACGAACCCATGTCCCCTGCATCGGCAGGCGGACTCTCAACCACTGCGCCACCAGGGAAGCCCTAAACTTATTGTTTTGACATGATTACAGACCCACATGCAGTTATAAGAAATGATACAGAGAGCTCAAGTATGGTTTAACCAGTTACCAATGGTAATGCCTTATACAGTATAGTACAATTATCACAACCAGAATGTCATTAATACTGACAAGAAACAACATTTCCATCACCACAGGAATCCCTTATTTTGCAACTTATAACCACAATCACTTCCTTCCTGCCCCACTTCCTCCTTACCTCTGGCAGGCACTAATACATCCTTCATTTCTATGACTGTGTTATTTCAAGAACTGTGTATAAACAGAATCATACAATTTGTAACCTTTTGTAATTTTTTTTCACTTAACCTAAATCTATGGAGATAAATCCAGGCTGTGGTCTGTATCAATAGTGCATTCCTTTTGATTGCTTAGTACTATTCCATGGTATGGATGTGTTACGGTTTCTTTGTATTTCTTTTTTGCCTTTTGTTTATTGAAGTATATTTCATACAATATTATATAATTTACAGACATACATTACAGTGATTCATAATTTTTAAATATTATACTCCATTTATGGCTATTATAAAATATTGATTATATTCCCTGTGCTGTACAGTGTATCCTTGTAGTTTATTTTATACATAATAGTTTATACCTCTCAATCCCTTACCCCTATTTTGCCCCTCCCTTATTCCTCTCCCCAGTGGTAACCACTAGTTTGGTCTCTAAATCTGTGAATCTGTTTCTTTTTTCTATATTCAATAGCTGTATTTTTTAGAGTCAACATAGAGTGATATCATACAGTATTTGTCTTCACAGTTTCTTAAACCATCACCCACTCAAGGTTAACCCACTGAAGGACAGTGGGTTAACTCACTGAAGGACCAAGTTTGACTGTTACAAATAAAGCTGCTATAAACATTTTTGTTGCAGGTGTGTGTGTGTGTGTGTGTGTATTTTTCCATCTATTTGAAATAAGCTCACAAGAGTGCAATTGGTTGGTTGTATGTTTAGTGTTTTAAGAAACTACCAAACTGTTTTCCAGAGTGGCAAAACACACACAGAGCAATGTCTGAGTGGTCCAATTTCTCTGCATCGTCTCCAATATTTGGTGTTTTCAGTGTTTTTCATTTAAGCCAATCTAATAGATATGCAGTGATATCTCACATAATTTTGTCCTACTGACTAGTAATGTTAAGCATCTTTTCATGTGCTATTTGCCACCTGTCCATCCTTTATGGTGAAATGTCTCTTCATGTTTTTGCCCATTTTATAATTGCAATTTTTGGTTGTTTACTCTTTCTGACAGTCCTTTTGCCTATTCTGTTGTTTGCACATATTTTCTACCAGTCTGTAGATTGTGTTTTCATCCTACTAAACATACCGTCACAGAGAAAACATTTTTGGCTGCTTTTTAAAATGTTTGACAAAGTCTAATTTATCAATTTTTCCTTTTATAGATTCTGCTTTTGGTGGCAAGGCTAAGAAGTATTTGTCTAGATTTAGATATCAAAGATTTATTCTAGTGCATTTTGTAAGAGTTTTAGAACTTTACATTTAACACTTAATCATAAGCCATTTTGAATTAATTGTTACATGACTGTTGAATTTTGACAAATGCTTTTTTATATATCAGTTGATAAAATTATGTGACTTTTCTTCTTGAGCCTGTTGATAATATGTATGACATTTACTAATTTGTAAATAATGAACTATACTTGCATCCCTTGGAGTAAATTTGGTCATGGTACATAATTATTTTATGTATTGCTAAATTTCATTTGCTAAGATTTTGTCAAAGACCTTTGCATTTATATTCATGAGAAATACAGATCTGTATTGCTCTTTGTTTATACTTTTCTTGTCTGGTTTCAGTATCAGGTGATACTCTCTTCATAAAATGGACTGGAGTGTTACTTCCTCTTCTATTTCCTGGAAAAGATTGTGTAGAATTCTTCATTAAATGATTGGTGTAATTCTCCTATGAAACTATCTGTGCTTGGAATTTCTATTTTGGGAAACTTTCAATTACAAATTTAAATTGTAGAGATTGCTACAAACAGTGCCTGAAGATGTCTATGTTACTCTATCCTGAGGTTATTTATTATGATCATATTTTATTTTTTATATTAATTGTTTTATAGTAAAAAAATAAGTATTTCCTTAGTTTTATTATCACACATTTCATTATTAATGAGCTTGGATATTTTATGTGTTTGTCAGTCATTCATATTTATTATTCTCTGCCAGTTTTCTATAAATTTCCTTTATCCATTTTATTGAGGTAATGGTAAATATTACCTAATTGATTTATATATACCAAAAATTGTGATATTTTGTTTTATCTATAGAAACCATTTATCCATTTTTCCATGTGCCTTTTAATTTATATTAACTCTTTCTGACATAAGGAAATACTTTTACTATTATTGTAGTTGTCTGTGGTTTTTATTCTACTTTTAAAAAATGCTTTTTTTTTATAAAGATTATCAATTCCTGATATGTAAAACAATATGGAAATAACTCAAAAACATTATGTTGACTGAAAAAAGCCAGGCACAAAAAAGTATAAAGAGTCCATTTATATGAAATTCTAGAAAAGGGAAACTAATGCAAAGTAACAGAAAGACCAATGGCTACCTGGATCTTGGGTAAGGGGTGGGAAAGTTTGACTGTAAATGTCATGAGGGATATTTGTGTGGGTGTTGTGTAAATTGGTTATAAGTGCTCGTTACACAGATGTGTAGATTTGACAAACTGATCCATCTTTGAGCATTCTGTTGCATGCCAATTATGCCTTATAAAATTATTTTTTAATTTATTGTTTATAATTTAGTTGACTTTATTCTACTTAAGTTTCATTAATGTCCGTAATGCTAAATGTGAAAAACAGTCTCACTACCAGTTTATTCTTTTGGCAAAATTGCTTTTCACACATTTAAACGGTCCTTTCACTAACAAGGAAATACTGAAATAAACTGTAAAACGTTGTTGTCTGTTGTCTGCTAAGTTTTACCTCTACTTTTACAGTAGTAAGAACCCAGCCCTGCATGAGTTAATGTTCTAAATGTGTTTATTTTTCCACTCAAAATTTCTGGAGACTGTAAGATCTTTCAGTCTTTCAAACTCCCATGCTTTGAAATTATCACATTTGCAGAAAGCCTTCCAATTTTGTTTGAATTAAGTATAAATCTTTCAGTTCAGAGAAACTCTGTACCTTTTCACAATTCTACATTTTTTAAAACTCTTCCCATGCTACAAGTAGCAAGACATAAATGGTTTACTAGACCATTCTCTACATTAGCATAATGAATAATATGTTACAAAGAAAAATACTGTTGCAAAGAAAACCTGCAACAATAGAGTCTCCTAACAGGTAACAATTTTTTTTTTTTAAATCAAAGATAAAATATTCTTCTTTCCCAATAACTAGAGGCTACGTTGACCTTTCCAGTCACTCTAGGAGAAATCGAACCATTAATACATGTTCAGCCACAAGCATCCTTAGATAAGTTATATCTTACTGTCATCCCATTTCTTCTCATATATTCTAGACATCACAATATGACTTAGACCTCAAGCTCCCTGACAGTTTAGCTCCTAAAAGTATAGAGAAAACAGCAGAAAACATCTTTCCCCACATTCTCTATTACTTATTGGACAAACAGTACTCAATGCCGGCTAACCTACAAAGGAAGGAAAATATGCAATCTGGAATAGGTCTTAAGGTGTTGTCTTCTTTGTCTTCCATCTTCAATGTGCTGGACAATCTGGCATCAGGCCCAGAAAATTGAGATTTACTTCCTTTTCTTTGAAGCTCTCTATTTCCTCTTGATAGGGATACCCATCAGTAAACAAATATTCTTTGGCTCAATTTAGCTCCCAGGAACCTAAACTGAAGTCCTCCATTACACAAGGTTTCTCCCCATTATGTTTGTATTAACGTGTTCCTTCCTCTCACCAATACTCCTTCAGAAAACTTCTCCCTCCCTAGTCGTGTTTTCAATGGACAGAAATTAACCCACATAAATCTTCAGTCCTACATGGTAGTGTTTAGATACTTTCCATTAGCTCACTAGGTTTATTTGTTTGTTCAATAAATATTTATTGAGCTTCTACCTGGCCGTATTATAGGTCAATAAACAATGCAGAACTCTTGCTTTCATGGAATGGCCAACCTAGTGGATCCTGCAAATGTCCTTGTGAGATGGCTTCAGACAGGCAGCATGCTGGGATGTAAGAAAGAAGGACCATAAAGAACCACACTAGCCCAGGCAGGTTTCTTGCTCTCAAAGCTCTCTTTATTATCCTCTGGGTCCATTTTTCTCAGAGATAGGCTGTGTCCTTTGCTTCTTATATCCCCGGAAATATTGGGTTTAACTGCAGGTGTTATGGGGATACATTTAAGAAATCTAGAGAAAGATCATATAAGGGAAATTACTCACTTGGTAGAAATCCAAGTCAGTAGTGTAACTGGAATAATCCACATTACTAGCTTGGAGTACAAACACAATCACTTCACTTTTACTTATTCAGTTTATTGCTTGAGTACCCACCTTCCCTCAGGAAGCCCCCTTATTTCCCAAGGCCTCCCCCAACCCCCATACTTGGGCAGGAACTCTAGGGAAGAGAGAGTAAAGCAGCAAGTGTGACCAGTCCACGAATGCCATGGCTTGAGTATCTACCACATGAAGCTACAGGTGGTCAGTCCTGCACATTCTGATGGCAGGAAATATGTTCACGGTGGTTATAATACTCCTATTGATTCATCTATTTTCTTCCCATCACCCGAGCAGCGTCCCCCTGAGCTCTGAGGACACTATTCTTTTAGATCACACACACATGCTCAGCCATTTCCCCTAATGCTTAGCACAGTGTCAGGTGGGCCACGTTGGAGAAGAACCCAGCCACAGCCTCCTGAGGTGCTGGAATAAGTCTTCCCCATGGAGCTTGGTCCACTCCCCCTACATGGGGCCACCTCAGCACATCCCAATAAGGGATCTCCCCATTTCACATAAAGGGGAAAGACAAATGTTCCTAAGCAACAAACACACACCCATTTTACATACCTACACCTACACACAAACTTTCACTGGCAAGGATTGCCTGTTTGCCTTAAATTTTCATAACTTAGAGGGTCTTTTAAATCCTTCTCTACAATGAAGCAGTATCTTCCAAGGGAGTGTTCTTGGCTATACAATAGAAGTGGCACCCCATTCCAATATTAAATTTTCATAAAGCAAAGTCTGTTCCTCAAGAGTATGGTTGTTGAGTGAGGCCATGTAACCATTATTCAGGGTTTGAATGTTCATGGGGAGGAGAGGTAATTAGCTATTTGACTCTCCCCCAGCATCTGGTAGTTTTAGCCAGCATTAGAATTTTTCTTTTTATTTGTAACACATGTAACTGCAAAGGATTAATATCTAAAATATCCAAAAATGCCAATGGTCAAGAAAGGATCAGTGTTGTAGAAAAATGGGCATTTCATACAAAGGAAACATAAATGGCTAATAAGCCTTATTAGGAATCTTGGAAGTTCACATGAAAAAACGATGACATATATTTCACACCCACCAAGTGGGTAAAAAAATAGAAATTGGACAAAACCAAGTGCTGATGTGGAGGAATGGACATGCTGGTAGGGGAGGGAGTCGCCTCAACTCCTTGGGAAGACAGTGGGGCTCACCGGCCACTGCCCTGTTCAAACAGACCGTGTGTTCAGCGGGTCTGAGTCGTGGTGTGTTCATCCAAGCAGCGTCTCCAGCAGGGGGTCAGCAAGGCCTTTCCAGGATGGGCAGGGGCGCACAATCCATTGCCCTGAAGGAGGTGCGATGCGTGGAAAACCGAGGAATCTCAAAAACCTTCCCAGCCCCCATGCATCAGAGGTGTGAAGCTTGTGGTGAAGCTAGTACTTCCCCAGCTGTAACGGGTGTGATGCGCAGCCTCAGGTTGGCCCCAGTGAGCCTGCCGTTGGCAGTCAAGGCCTCAGTGGCCCCTGGCAGTCTGAGTGGCACCAACCTGTGTAATGACACAGGTGACTTTGGAGGCGCTGGGACTTCCTCCTGGCTCTGTTGGACCACGTGCTGTGGGGTCCCAGCTGCCGTGTTGTAAGGACACTCGAGTTGTCCCGTGGGGTGGAGTGGCCCCGTGATGAGCATTGACTGGCCGGGCAGAGCGAGTGGGCCCTCCAGCCCCAGACCAGCCTTGGACAAATCTTCCTGCAGCCGTAGGAGATCGTAAACGTTCACTGTTTTTAGCATCTGTGTTTTGGAGTGATTTGTTATGTGGTTACAGATCATTGAGAAGCCTTGTCAAACGCAGATTCTCTAACAATCCGTTGCCTGAGGCCTCGAATTCAGCACTTTAACAAGATCCGGGGGATGCCAGCGGGCAGGCGTGTGGTCCACGATGAGGCTCTGACCCCACTGCAGTGAGAGACGTCGCACAAAACAGTGCAGCGTCAGCAGCCCCAGCACCACAGGAGTGGCCAGAGCAGCCAAGCTGCGAGGACAGCCCAGCACAGCAGCGGTGAACAACCTGAGCGCCGAGCCTGACGGGGCAGAAGGATACATGGTGGACTCCGGGAGGCTCTGTGAGCCTGGCGCCTCCCGGTGAGTTCTGGTTCGGTTTAATTCAGTCTGTTCCCTGCACTCCAGAAGGTTCTGTGAGTTCTGGTTCCGTTTAATTCTGAGTTTGCTCTGTCGACTCCAGACAAGTTAATTTTTAAATGGTGAAAAAATAATCTTTAAACAGCTAGAAGTCATATAAATACAACAGGCATTCTAATTTTTTAAATGTGATTTCACTCTTTAATCATGGGACTTCATTTGATTTAAGGTAAGGATTAAGATATCATTCCTCTCTTCAAATAGTTCAATTTCTAATCAATGCTTATTGAAAAATCAATGAAGTTATTATAAATATTGGTTTTTAAAATGTAGACTATTATAAGTTATATTGATAAATGCCAAATTGAATGTCTATGGATTCTCTGACGTGGAATGAAAGATTTAGTGCACAAAAGTTATTTTTTGGAAGGGGGTGTACTGGGTGGTGGTTGAATGTCTTTCTTTAGATTCTTAAGCAAACTTAGGATTAAAAAAAAAGATTAATGACGGCTATCTATAGGTGATATAATGATAATTGATAGGTACTATGTTTTGTCAATGGCATATAATGCTTTGTGGACACTCTTCTCCTGGGGAATTTGTGTCATAAAAGCCACTATGTCTGTACATACAGTACATACAAAGATTAATAAACATCCACATATTGTTTGAAAATATATCCTTTGATAAAATATAGGATAAGAATTAAAATTAAACAGAAACTAGTTTAATGAAGATATGTTTTCTATCAGAGAGGATTCTGAATCCATATGGACATAAAAATAGCTTATTTGCATTTTGCAGATT
The DNA here is from genome assembly GCF_008692025.1 of Phocoena sinus. Taxonomy (NCBI): domain Eukaryota; kingdom Metazoa; phylum Chordata; class Mammalia; order Artiodactyla; family Phocoenidae; genus Phocoena; species Phocoena sinus. Next base: position 87,620,711 of record NC_045774.1, on the reverse strand, counting down.
AATCAACAAAACTGTCCTTTGACAATATCAACAATCGTGAGGTTGATTTCATAGGGATTTCCCACATAAATCATTCTACCATAGAGAATATCATTTTATAAGCCGAACCTCATTGCTTAGAAACCTCTCAGCATTGATCATCATGTTAGAAGAAAATTATGTTCCTTAATAAATGAGAATCAATTTTAGAAATAAGTTAGGTCTTCCATTAAATATTTCTAAATCATTTTAATAAACAAATGTGTGTGAATATACATTCAATTTTGCTTCTGTAGAAGTTACTGTATGATACTGATATTTTTTACTTAGAATTCATCACATATTATTCCCACATACAAGATATGTAGAAATATCCCTACAAGAAAACTCTATATAAATCTTTGAGAGTATTTCATGAGTCTTTTTGATGAAAATTAAAGTGATATTCACAACTTCTAAGGTGCCAGTGAGAAAAGCTTGGTGGTTTAAATCTTTGTAATGCTTTTTATGAGGGGAGCAATTTCCTTCCTACTCTCCCCTTCTCTCTCCACCCTCCATCATAATTATCAACAATATGGTGAAGAATAGATGCTACATGAGTCACTCATCCTGAAATAGATTCTGTGAGAACATGCCTATTGATTTTACTGTTCTGAGCTCTGTGTGATCATTCTCTTAATGACTAGAGAGATATTTAGAGACTAATTTAGTAAACACGTTCTTCAAGAGTTTCTTTTATAAATACCTTAAACTTGCCAAACTGATTACATAATATATAGAGAATCTGATATTGGGTATAATATAGAAATATGTGTTTTCCTTCAAGATACACTTTTAAGAAAATTAGCAACTTTGCTTATGATTATTTGATATGCTTTCAATATTTATCATATTAAGGAAAGCAGTAACTTATAGTGAAAGTGCATTGGGCTTGAAGCAGGAGGACCTGGGCTTTAATCCTTCTGCTATTTACATCAGTGTGCTTTGTGGAAATATGTGTTAAAGGCTGTACATGAACATCTGCACAATGGCAATGAGTCAGTAGGGCATTGAAAACTACACACGCTTTCAGATCAAGAAGCATGACTTTGGAGGAAAGATGCAGCACTAGATTGGGATCTAAATCCTCAAAATTCAGTTTTTCACCTACAAAAGTGAAAATAACAAGTGAATAACAAATAACAACAAACAACAAATAAGCAAACGCTCAATAAATTTTATGCTAGATTTTGTTTTTCTTCTACTTTCATCCTTTAAGAACTTTAAGCAATTAATATAAACTTTATTATTGTTTCTTTGGAAAAATACCATGACTTAAAATGTAGATGTTTGCATCTTAAGGGAAAAATTTTTAATTTTTTTGGTTGCTTTTAATATTGGATGTTGGATAATCCTGCTACCCACACTCTTTCATAATGACTGATGGTAGCATGAAAAATTAATGCATATTTGGATAAGATCTGGTATATTTCCTGTAAGTTTCTGGTATACTTTATGTAAAGTTACATAGTTTATGTAAATCTAATAAGTATTGGTTTAATATGCTCACTTGAAGGTAGCATATTTTATGAGACAAAACAGATTATGATTCCATAAATTTTCCTAGAATTTAAAATACTTTCAACATTTAATAGCATTAGGGGAATTCACTAAGTCCTAACTAAAGTTTCTAAAATATAATGCTATATATTTTATCCCTTAGTATTAACAACAAATATTTCTATTTCATAAGAAATATTTGTTATATTTAAAATGGTCTTTAATAAAATACTATTTTGAGTTCTTTTTTAGGCCTTATGAATTTGTCTTCATATAATTTTCCCTCTAAAAATATTCAATAGTCTAATTTTTAACTCAGTAAAATAGCAATCTCTGTTAGTTTTGCAGAAATTGTCACCAAATATTTAGATAAATTTGTCTTGGCTAAAACTCATTCTTAAATTTTATCTTTAATATTTTTCACATTGTTTTGGTTCTTTATTTTATTAGCTAGTAGCATCTTTTGCACTCTTAGAACAACATTGACTAGCACAATATTTTTAAAAATACAAGTGTTTAAGAAATGTTTATTGAAAGAATAAGAAAGCAAATAATAATATGATTAGATGGGGGAATACATCTTCTTTAGAGCTGAGAAAAAATATTTTTCCATTATCTGTCAACATAAAGTTTAAACCACTGGATAAAGTCGAACACTGCGTGCTCAGATTCTCTCTCTCTCGGCCTGTCCCACGCTACTAAGGAAGATAAATGGAAACTGTACTTTCTTTTTTTGCCTCGGTCCTATTTCTGACCATGAAAACTGTCACAGTGATCCATTAACATTGTGGGTTTCTTTCTTCAGTGCAAGGGACAAGACTGCTATTTTTGAAATAAGTTCTATCTTTCTGTTACAGGCACAATGAATGATTAAAGGTATCAGCACTGGAAATTATTAAACTTTGTCTAAGAATATAGGCAATCTTAAAGTTGACTTACTGCAATAAAAAAAAAGTAGACATTTCACCTCATCTGTCTACTCAGAATGTACAGGGTATAATATGATAGTCATAATGAAAGGCAGAGGTTATATTTTTCTACTTTCAGTGGAAATTTATTTTATGGAACAGAGAAGTACATTATCCCAACTCTTAAAAAGTAAGAGGATGAATCTTGTGAAGGACTGTAATCCCTTCAATCTTGTCTTATATGGAACTTCTAAATATGTCTATTTTTCTTTTGTTTTGTTTTGTTTTACAGCTGAAGGTAAAGCAAAAATCACTGTCTTACTAACACATTAATTCTCCTCTCCATAAAACAAATTTTGTATTGTTTTGACCTTTCTGGGAGAACAGGCAGAGCTGACCCTTTAACAAGTTGCAGGGAGCACCAACCACCCCCAACCTGCAGTTGAAAATCCAAAGGTAAGTTCACAGTCGGACCTCTGTGTCCTCAGTTCTGCATCCCAGAACTCAATCAACAGCAGATCATATAGTAATGTAGCAGGAATGTAGTGAAAAAAGTCTGAAGAGAAGTGGACCTGTGGAGCTCATGTTGTTCAAGTGTCAGTTGTATTCTTACTCAAAATCAAGAACAATATCAAATTGTTATATGCAGTGAGCATATAATCTGGTTCTGTTATACATAAGTTCATAATCCTAGATTTTTCTGTGTATATTTAGGTGGACTCATACTTTTCTACAAAATGTCATCCTGGAAACATAACTAAGCTTGAATATGAGAGATTTGAACACCAGGTTTACTTTATTTTAAATTTAAGACTTAGAATCCCAAATTGCTATAATGTGATTTATTATATAAAATTATATAAAATGCACAAATTTCTTTAAACGAATTTTAGCAAGAGGATTATTTTTCCAAACGAAATATTGTCCAGATGCTCAATAGGTAAAACAGATAAAGTTGGTGGAAGTAGGAAGTGAGAGGTCAGGTGGGAAGTGAGGGTTAGTTTCATCTGCGTTCCCCCAATCTCCCTCTCCCATCTTTAGATCTAGAGACTTCTATAAGATAATTTAAAAATCATTAGAAAACATATTCAGAGAACTATCTGTAAACTGTTGTTCTAAAATAACATCTAACAGGTATGTGATAAGTCAAAGGTGGGATTCCTTTTAGTCAACTATTCATTGTCAGAGCCCCTGCTCTATAATTTATAGTTTAATTTTCAAGGAAAAGTTTCAAATTTAAGTTTATTTCTACTCTCCTTGAATTTGGACTGGCCTGTTATCTGCTTGACCAATAGAACGTGGGAGAAGTGATGTCATGAGGTTTGGAAAGGTAGATCTTAAGCCATCTGGAAGCTCCTATATTAACACTTTTAGATTATTTCCTTGTGGCCACAGCAACTTGAGAGAGCTTAGAATGAATGTCCACTTGCAGCTGAGCCAGATTCCTAGTTCACCCACCAACTAAACACAGCAGCATGAGAGTCTAAGTAGGGTGGTGGCTTTCCTGTTGGCTTATGACTGAGGAGTTTCCTAAGATGTGGGCTGGACAGATGCACAGGGACCTTTTGGCTAGGGTACCCATGTAACTATCAGGTTTAGTCAATGTGACTAAGATCATCAGCGTGTCTGCTTTTGTGGGTCCAGATATGGCAGTCAGTATACCCAAAGTATAATTTCTAGAGATATCAAGGCCTCAAAAGGTCTGTGAAACCAAACAGGTAATTATAGCTGATCATAATCATATGTCTGCACTTCTAGGTTTAACCAAACTGTCAGCATATCAATAGACTACATTTGTCAGCAAGAAACAGAAGCTTTGCTTAATAATGGCTTAAATAATGAGAACAAATTGTTCATAGAAGTGTGAATCCAAAGTTAGGACAGACATCAGATCAGTGGATCCAGCCACTAAAAATATTCTAGAAGTCTCTGTTCTTCTCTCCAAAGCACCACCCAGAACGTTACTTTATTCTGTGGCTGATTGCTTCATGATCATAAAGTGGCTGCCAGGAGAAACTGGGGCTAAGACTTCCTCATTTATCAAAAGAAGGAATGAGTTATTTCTGGGGGAAAAAATGGTTAGGAATTTTGTGAAATTCTCCAGGAACTATTTTGTCTCATTCAGCCTAGTGGACTGTAACCTGTCCCCAGGAAAGCGGGTGGCTTTGCTCTGAGCGATAGGCAGTGTTCAGAGGGAGTTTACCTGGAATCGTGGGGGAGCCTGAACAGAACAGAATGTGGAGGCAGATGCCTGAGGAAGAGGAGGACAATGAATGTCAGGCAGCGAAACAACATTCACAGTAGTCTATTCATTCTGGATCGCAGAAGTCTGCAGTGGTCAGTATTTCAAGTGTGTCAGTGTGTGTAGAATGGCCTGCCTGTTTAGTTCATATTTAGGTCTAGATTGCTTTTTCTGAGACTGAATTTCTCTCATATATATATATATTTTTCCTTTTTATATTGAGGTATAATTGACATATACATTATATTATTATCAGGAGGACAACATAATGATTCAATATTTGTATATACTGTGAAATGATCACAGTACGTCTAGGGAACATCCATCATCACACATAGTACAATTTTTTCCTTGTGATGAGAGCTTTTAACATACTGCTTAGCAACTTTCAAATATGCAATAAATTACTGTTACCATGAGGTATATTACCTTCCCATGACATTTATTTAGTAACTGGAAGTTTGTACCTTCTCATATATTGTTGAATGTGGATAATGTCTTATAAGTAGATTCTGAGGAGTGTTTAAAGGTATTTAAAGATATTAAAGAAATACCTTAGAATCATTTTAGAACACAGGCTTTATAACCTAGCATTGTCCTTCGATCCTGAGAACTCAGCCCTTTTAGTGGTCAACTCTTTTAACCCCACTAACCCCAGTTCTGCATCCAGGTTTTGAAGGAGTGGTGAGTCATCCCAGCCACAGATCCTGGATTAAACGTGCTTCTCCTTTTCCAGCACCAGCCATCTCATCCTATGCTTCAGTTATCTGAACACAGGGCTTCTCCCAAAGTGACCACCCTCTTCCTTCTAACCTCCACAATGACCCTGTTGCCTAAGGCTTAAGGACCCCAGATTCTGTGGTCTGCACAACCATTCTCCCTACCACTCTGGGTTTGGTTAGTGAAGGACATTATGGGGCATTACCACAGGCCTTAGAGTCAGATTGAATGGAACGAGTCATTGAGCCTCCACATACTGGCTCTCTGACCCTAGGAAACACACTTAATCTCTCTAAGCCTGCTTCCTCCTCTGTAAGAATGGATGTAATGAGAGCACGTAGTCATCATTTTTGATGTTTAAGTGAGTTCCTGCAAGTAAATGTATATTAAGAACCATGGGTAGCACAGATCAATGGCTGAATACCTGCTAATTAGTAGAGAATGTTCAGATATGTCTTCCCAAGGTCCCAGACTTGCATTGTTTCCATGTCATCACTGGTTGCCATGTTTATTGATTGGATTCAGTAAGTGAAAACCCAACTCAGCTAAATCTGGGGAAATATAATGAAAACTGTGACCAGCTGAGCCTCAGAGAAACATGGCTGAGCACTTGATGTAGATATATAACACCACAATTTGCTCAGTCAACTAGATTTTAAACCTCACAGTAGTTATTTACCACTCCCTCTTCTCTACAACCAATTAATTTCTAAATCCCACAGATTTTCTTTCCAGAAACTCTTTCCCATCTGTCCCTACTCTTTGATTTCCATGGCTGTCATTCCACTACTGCTTGGCATTAACTCTTTCCCAATCTAGCTTATGGCCTTTGCTTCTCTTTGTGTTTGTGTTTTTTGTTTGTTTGTTTTTTTAATTCCAGCACATTCTACAGATCATCAAAAATTCCATTGCCTCTTTTTTTTTTTTGACATAGACCTTATGTAGCTGGGATAATAAATTTTTTAGACAACTAAGGTCAGTTTGGTTTGCTGAATCATAGTAGTTCTTTTTTTTTTTTTATTGAGGTATAATCAACCTACATCAACATTTTGGTTCCCAGGACACAATACAGTGATTTGATATTTCTGTACATCACAAAATGATCACCATGACATGTCCAATCACCATCTGTCACCATATAAAGATTTTAGAGTATTATTGACTATGCTCCCCAAGCTGTACATTTCATCCCTGTGACTCATTTATTTTGTAACTGGAAATTTGTACCTCTTAATCTCCCTCACCTATTTCACTCCTCCTCCAACACACATCCCCTCTGGAAACCACATGGTTGTTCTCTGTAACTATGAGTCTGTTTTGTTTTGTTATGTTTGTTTATTTAATTTATTTTTTAGATTCCACATATAAGTGACATATAAGTATTTGTCTTTCTCTGTATGATTTATTTCACTAAGTATAATACCTTCTAGGTTTATGCATGCTGTGATGGCAAGATTTCATTCTTTATAGTAGTTGAGTAGTAGTCCATTGTGTATATATAACACATCTTTTTAATCTACTCATCTATTGACAGCACTTAGGTTGCTTCCATATCTTGGCTATTGTAAATAATGCTGCAATGAATGAAGTGATGTATATATTTTTCAAATTAATGTTTTTGTTTTCTTCAGAAAAATACCCAGAAGTGAAATTGCATATGGCACTTCTATTTTTAATTTTTTCAGGAAACTTTATACTGTTTTCCACAGTGGCTGAACAAATTTGCATTCCCACAACAAGTGAACCAGGGTTCTCTTTTTATCCACATCCTCACCAACACTTGTTATTTTTTTGTCATTTTCATAACAGTCACTCTGACAAGTATGAAGTGATATCTCATTGCTGTTTGATTTGCATTTCCTTGATGTTTAGGGATTTTGATCATCTTTTCATATGTCTGTTGGCCATCTATATGTCTTCTGTGGAAACATATCTATTCAGTCCTTCCCTTTTTTAAATCAGGTTGCTTTTTTTTTTTATTTTGAGTTATATATATTTTGGATATTAACCCCTATTGGTCATATCTTCTGAAAATGTGTTCTCCCATTCAGTAGATTGCCTTTTCATTTTTTTTTTTTTTGATGGTTTCATTTGCCGTGCAAAAGCATTTAAGTTTAATTAGGTCCATTTGTTAATTTTTGCTTTTATTTCTTTTAAATTAGGAAACACATACAAAAAAAAACATTGCTACAACTTATGTCAAAGAATGTTCTGCCTATGTTCTCTTCTCGGAGTTTTATGGTTTCTGGTTTTAGGTCTTTAATCCATTTTGAGTTTATTTTTGTATATGGTGTGAGAAAGTGTTTTCTATACACTAAAAATGAACTATATCAGAAAGAGAAAACAAGAAAATTATACCATTTAAATCACATGAAAAGGAATAAAATACACATGAATAAACTTAACTAAGGAAGTGAAAGAACTATACTCTGAAAACAATAACACACTGATGAAGGAAACTGAATATGAAACAAAGAAATGGAAACGTACCCCATGTTAATGGATGGTAAGAATTAATATTGCTAAAATGTCTACACTACTCAAAGAAATCTGCAGATTTAATGGAATCCCTACTAAAACACCCATGGCATTTTTTCACAGAACTAGAACAAATAATCCTAAAATTCATATGGAACCACAAAGGACCCCAAGTTGCCAAAGCAATCTTTAGAAAAATAAGAACAAATCTGGATGTATCACACTCCCTGACTTCAGGCTATACTACAAAGCTAAATTTATCAAAACAGTATGATACTGGCATGAAAACAGACACATAGATCAATGGAACAGGATAGAGAGCCCAGAAATAAACCCATGCACCTATAGTCAATTTATCTATAACAAAGAAAGCAAGAATATACAATGGAGAAGAAAGAGTCTCTAACAAGTGATAATGGGAAAACTAGACAGCTACCTGTAAACAATGAGATTAGAATGTTTCCTCACACCATATACAAAAAAAAGCCATTAGATTTTAAGGCTTGAAAACAACTGTCATTGACTCTATACTCTCTGGGGCCACTGGGGTGGTAATATCACTTCAAAGACCATAGGTGGTAGACCTGCCTCTTTGTGCTGACCAAGAGGCGGTGACCTCTTGGCACTGGGCAGAGACCTCATCCTCTCTGCTGGTGGCACCACCCTGAGGCATTGGGATGGGGAGCCTGGCCCAGTTAAATGAAGCAGGGAGCCTCACCCTCTGAAACCAAGGAGTAAACAGCCTTGCCATTCCAGCTGTACACTCAGGGTCTGTGGTGGGTGTTTCAGCCCTGATGATCTTCCCTTTTCTTTTGGAAAAAAAAATGCATATTTTCAGCGGGATAACTCTATTGTTCTGCTCTATAGAATCTCAGAAGACCCAAAGCCTTCCTTTATTTCATCTATTTTCTATTCCCTTTTGTGCAAACTAACAATATCTCTGTTTGTATAACCCCATCTTTGTTTCTGGCTTCTGTTGAGATGGCTGATTAACATCATGGTTAGTGTCTTTATGGAGTGATCGTCCAAGCCAACCCTTTAATGTACTTTCCAGAACTTTGTTTTTCTTTTTTCCTTTTTTGCTTTTGCTTAATAATTCCTTCTTCAATTCATCTCTCTCCTCTCATGTTTTACTTCAAGCAGTAAGAAAAACCCAGGATGCATTTTCAAGACTTTTCTTAGAAATCTGCTTGGCTAAATACCCAAATTCATCACAAGCCTTCTACTTACCCCAAACCGTTAGAATACAATACACCCAAGTACTTATAACAAGGATCACTTTTCCTCCAGTTTCCAACAGTATATTCCTCATTGCCATCTGAGACCTCTCTGGAATCACCTTTCAGGTACATATTTCCACCAATACTTTGTTCATGATTATATATGTATCCCCTAAGATGATAGACACTTTCTCTACAGGTCTCCTCTTTTCTTTTTGAGCTCTCATCACAATCACCTTTAAGGTTTATATTTTTACCAGCAGCCCCTTCAAGACAACATGAACCTTTTCTGGGATCCATGTCAAAACTCTTCTAGCCTCTACCCATTACCCAGTTCCAAAGCCACTTCCACATTTGTTACAGCAGCACACCACTCTTGGAACCAACATCTATATTAGTCTGCTTGGGCTGTGAAAACACAATTCCACAGGCTGGATGGCTTCAACAACAGAAATTTATTTCTCACAGTTCTGGAGGCTGAAAGTCCAAGATCAAGGTGGCTTCAGGGTTGGTTTCTGTTGAAACTTCTCTCAGTTTGCAGATGGCACTTTCTTCATGTTTCCTCACATGGCCTTTTCTCTGCTCTTCCAGAGGAAGATAGAGCTCTGGTGTCTCTTCTTCTTATAATTGATGAGGGCCCTATCTTTATGACCTCATTTAATCAATTACTTCCTTAGAGGCTCTGTCTCTAAATACAATTGCATTGGGAGTTAGGGCTTCAATATATGAATTTTGAGGGAAATAATTTATTACATAACAGTATGCTTTAAAAGTCCATCCTGATTTGAAGATCAGAAACATATTCATTCATATTTTTTTCAGAATTTTCCAGGATTTTAATTATTACCTGCATTTTTTTAATCAGTTTGGACAAGGTTATATTATGGTAACAATTTTTGAAATGTAAGCACCTTAATAAGTAAATTCCTACTCCTCAGTTTTTGTAAGTTTTTCTTTAGATTCCAAACCTTTGCAAAGTCTATCTCATTTACACACAGAAAACAAGAGCTGGAGGATTGTTCACTAGCTCTGAAATGCTTCAGTCGGAAGAGACATACTGTACCACTTGTAAACAAGGTTGAAAATATAGATGCTGTGTAGTAAGTGGCTTTGCCACATTTTTTCTGATTATAAAATAGTACCTAAATCATAATCTTTTTTAATTACTAAAGGTAAAATGTGAAAATTAAGACATTTTAATACCAATAGCTTTCTTTTTCCAGTTGACTGTATATGACATAATTTAAGCCAATTGTCCCCTAATACCATTAATTGTGACTAATAGAAGTAACATTTTATTGGCTTATATTTATAATATATGCATATTTATGTTGTATTCTATAAGTTACATAATAGTAAAATATTATGTTAATAATACAACATAGACAAAAATAGAAATTTAAAATGATTAAGATATAATTGAAGTTCTAATATGTCTTTCTTCATTCCTATTAAACATATCCAAGGTTGGAGACAGCTCCACTAAAGGAGATCATTTTTATGAAAATTTAATGTGAGAAGGCAAAGAGTTGCTGACAACTCCCTTTCATTTCTGGCTGGGCTATCTGAGGAGTCTCTTTCCCTCAGCGTTCTCCAGAATAGAACTGTTACTGACCAAGAGGGGGCAGTGAGTCTGCTGCCTTACATACAAAATGAAAGAAATGCTAGATACCCTTCTGATGCTACCCCAAAAGTAGAAGCCAGCAGTGGGGATGAGAAAGCTGTCATTATATCTGTTTTTGGTCCATGTGTGCAATTCTGATTAAAAAGACCTTCATGCTCTATGTAAGCCAAGAATTTGGTGGTAATTCTATAGGGCTTTTTGAGACTCATGCTCAGGCCATTTTATTTCTACAAATGAGAGCATCGGTCCTGTCCCCCGACCTTTCTCTCCCCTGTTCATGTCATTGATTGAAACAAAGCCGGTGGTTCTGAAAGACCCACACTGAAGCTTTGGTAAGCTGAGCAATTGTTCACACATCTGCCTACAGCTGTCTCCAGAGAATAGCCACTTGTCTTTCTTCTCCACTTTCCAAATATCTTCAGAGCAGTCTCATTTCACACTGTAACCCAGAACCATATGGCCAAAATAATCCTGGATAAAGCAGGAGATTTCTTATAATAGTGAGTGAGTGAATATTCTCTGAGGAGAACAGCCAGTACAACTCATAACCCACATCAGAGATAGTGGGCCACCTACATTATTCTATAGTTAGCTCACTGATGCTGCCCAGAAGAGTGTTTTCTGACTCTTCTTGTGTGGTTGTCTCTGTGGATGGTGTTTGAACAAGAAGCGTAGGGGACAATGAAGCTCACCAAGCAAGCTGCTCATTTTACAAACGATTTCCCCTCTTGTGTGTCTGTGCTCTTTATTTTACGTGCCCTGGCTACATCCTTCTGCTTTGTAGTGAAGGCAGCAGGCAACATTTATAAGATGTAATTTTAAAAACGTGAATTTATTCTTTTAAGAATTAAGTTTTGAAAATAGATATCTTATTGCTAAATAAGGATAGATAGGTAAATTGTTTACATCACTCCAGTATAAAATATATAATTCTATTATTCAGAAAAGAGTAATTTAGTGAATACTGCATGATTACATCTTGAAATACAAAAAATTAACTTTAATACTCATCTCAGTAGGAGGGCTACTAAATTTCTCAGTTCTAATTCATGGCTGCCTACAATTTCAACTTGACTCTCCATTATCAAAAAAATACTGCTGTGAATCCTTATTACCAAAAGCAATTGAACACCACAAAATGGCCAAAATGTAAATAGGTAACATTAAAGAGAGAAAAATAAACCACTCAACATACACATACATGCTATAAGAGAAATATTCAAATTAATCTTCTCCCCAGGAGCTTAATAAAATATACTATTTAAAACATAAAGTAATTGGGAAAAGAATATATGCCCTGTTTATGGTCAGCACTGCCATTATGCAAAATGTAAAGAGCCTTCGAGGATATAGTAAGGGAGACGTAAATCAATATACTGTTTCTACTGTGACGTTATTAATTTGTGCAACAGGTAGGATATATATATAAACTTCATGACATTCCTTTTATAAGAATCCATTAACATGCACTTCCTATTAAGTTTGTGAAAGAAAAAATTCTGTAGTAAGATATTCTCAAATTATCTATAAAGTTTATGCAGACATTCTAAAATTATTGTTTATATACCAGCTCTGTTATGCAAATAAGTTCTACTTCTTGAATTTTCTGGATTGGTTCCATGCAGACATGACTATAAAATTCCAATGAGGTCTTATTTGTTATAATAAAGTATCTAGAATCCACCTCAGTGGCCTAGAATTCAATTCAGACAAGCTTGCTTTTTAAAATATATATATATATATATTATTGAAAGCATCTTAAAATATATTTACAGAAAAACTAAATTATGCTTTTTTCTCCTTTGGCACTGTTCTAGCTCAGCTGTAATTTACTCATGAAAAACTAAGAGAATATGTACCCCTATCATTAATAATATTTTTAAAGGTCACATACGGTAGTTAAGTGGTAACCACAAAAGTTGAGTCCATCATTTTCTAACTCTTCTGAAGCGTGACTTTTAGCTCCTTCTTCTCTCCCCCATATGCCCAATATTTCCACTCCAACATTTAGCCCAGCATTCAGCTCAGCATTCTTACTACCCCCAATCCCCCCACTACAGGAGCTAAAGCAAACAGGAGAAAACTTCCACGAATTACCACCACCGTATTCAACATCAATGAGCCTTTCTAATCAGTTGTTGCCCTCTCTCCTGTGTCTTTAACTAAACTGCACTAAATCTCATCCTTGTTAACCCTCTTAAGGGCTGTCACTTCAGCAATTTCACCATCTCCCATCCACATCACCAAGCTTTCCTTCTCTTCTAGATCATTGTGGTAAGCATATATGCATTTTTTTCTTACTCTCATCTTATCACCCTCAAGGGCTCTATGCCATCTTTCCCTATTGGCCCCTTTGTCTCCTCCTCAGCTTCCAGCAACATTTCTCAGTTGGTTGGGTGGAGTATACTTCTATCTCCTATCACTCAATGCCATTCTCTCTTAAGTGCCGTTCAATTAGTCTTTTGTTTCCACCACTCTGTAGAGGGTTCCAGAGGTGTGACCTCCAAAGTCCAATGGTCAAACCTAAAGTGCTTTTTATTTATCTTTCTGAACTGGTTAACTTTACCCAGAAAAAAGATTCTTTCTATCTGAAAATACTTGGTTCACTTGGGTTCCTGGAAACTATATTCTCCTAGTTCTCCCCTTGCTTTATTTTCAACTCCAATCAATTAATATCTCTTTTTTAATCAAGTTCTCTTAATGGTAATTTAATTATTTGCTTAATGAAACACTGCTGATGCCATAATTCCTAGCATAGCCATTGGCCAAATTGTGACTAACTCACAGTTTGATAAACAAATTTTATAAAGGAGAAGTTGTGACAAAACACAGTATTAATTAATTCATTGCAATTTAAAACAACGGTTTTTGATTTCCAGACCTTTAGATCAGGTCAATAAAACAGGTCAAGTTTCCTCCCATACCTGAAATCTCAGGTAAAAATAATATTTAATACATATAAACTAGTCTGCTTATGCACCCAGTCTAGTTTACAGTTTGTAATGTAAACATAGAGAATTTCTAATTCACATTGTATAGTTTTATCTATTAGTAACCTTCCAAGCTCTGTGAAATTATTTCTCAAAAATTTATGCTGAATATGTATTCCAACTCTGTTATTAGCATTTTGGGCCAGAAGTGAACTTTTGTGGGGGTAGAAAATGAGTTAGAATTTCTGTTGCTATGAATTGGCATGCAAGCTTTTATTCATATTCTACTCTTATATAAGAATCACAATACAATTAGATGGTTAGTGTCATTCTCAAGAGGCAAACACTTTTACTTTTACTCATAGGAGAACAGCTTAGAGATTATTTTTATTTTAGAAGAAACGCAAAATCACTGAGTTGGGAAGAACATCAGAGAACAGCTAATCACTCCTCAACATCTGGTTCTCAAATCTAGTTTCTTCTTTTTTTTCCAAGGTCATTGATACTTTACATCTAATGTGCTAGTATCCAGAACATTCGTTACATATTGGCAATTTCTTATTTCATTATGTTTAATGCTATTAATATTTCAACTAACATTGCCCAATCTGCTCAGTTTTTTTTTTTAAGGATTACTTTTATTCTGCTTATAGCATAGGCCTTGTTCTACAATTATGCAGCTTTCTGAAATAGTACTGCTTTGGCATACAGACAGTACAGCAATTATAAGTCCAGAGATTCATTAAGACAATCAAAGAGTTAGAAGTTATTGCCATTTTTGGAGTACATAAAATTATTAATATAACACCAAAAAAATCCATGAGGAGGAGAACAGAAGAGAAAATTTTAGGAGCAGTTTTTTCATTTTTGTTTTGTTTTGTTTTTATGGCTGTTCAGTTTCCATACAGTTCAGCACTTGGACTTTTCCAGAACTGAACCCGTGTCCTGACACCTCTGCATGAGTGCACAACAGTGGGTGGGTGTACAGCCTCTACAGTCAGACCCATCCTCTTGCTGGCTTTACATTGATTACCCATGTAAGCCTCACATATTAGGGACCTCTTTAATTCTCAGGATTTTTCATTTGAAATATGGGAAGAATAATACCTGATCCATGGGGATTTCTTTGAGGGTTGAATAAGATAATGTATGCTAAGTGCCTAGCAGTGCATGATACTTAAGAAAGGGGAACTATTAATATTATTATTGTTTATATTATAATAATAAAGCAGAAGTTTGGAGTGCTTTAGCAGGTATCAGTAGTTGTATCAATACTTTAAACCTTCAATTTCCCTTCCTATTTCATCCACATTTTCTTTTTTTTATTGAAATATACTTGACTTACTATATTGTTAGTTTCAGATGTACAATGTATTGATCCAACAATTAAATACATTAGGAACTAATCACCACTATAAGCCTAGTAACCATCTGTCCCCATGCAAACTTACTACAATATTAATGAACATATTTGTTATGCTGTATATTACATCTCTGTGAATAATTTATTTTATAACTGGAAGTTTGTACCTTTAATTACATTCCCCTATTTCAGGCATCCCCTCAGCCCCCTACCCTCTGGCAATCACCCTTATTTTCTCTCTGCCTAAGAGTCAGTTTTACTTGTGTTTTGTTTGTTCTTTGTTTAGTTTTTTTGTGTCCACTTATAAGTGAGATTATACGGTATTTGTCTTTCTCTATCTGACTCATTTCACTTAGTGTGATACACTCAAGGTCCATCCATGTTATCACAAATAGTAAGAGTTTATTCACTTTTATTATTGAGTATTATTCCAGTGGGGTTTGTGTGTGTGTATACACCATACCATATCTTATATATACATCCATCTATCAATGGATAGTCAGGTTACTTCTATATCTTGTCTATTGTAAATAATGCTATAATAAAGATAGGGGTGCATATATCGTTTCAAATTAGTGTTTTGTTTTCTTTAGAAAAATGCCCAGAAGTGAAATTGCTGGATCATATGGTAGTTCTATTTTTTAATTTTTTGAGGTACCTCCATACAGTTTTCCAGAGACTTCACCAATTTACAATCCCCAAAACAGTGCATTAGGGCTCCCTTTTCTCCTCACCGACTCTTTTTATCTGTTTTCTTTTTCATGATAGCATTTCTGCCACCTGTGAGGTGATATCTCATTGCTGTTTTGATTTGCGTTTCCCTGATGATTAACGATGTTGAACATCTTTCCATGTCCTTTGGCCATTTGTATGTCTCATTTGCAAAAATGTTCATTCAGTTCCTCTGCCCATTATAGCTTTTAGCTTTGGCTTATCTTCAGAATCTCTATCTCTCATGCAATTTTGAATGCGGTAACTTCTGGGTAGAGTATTCTTATTTGTAGTTTTCTTCTTTTTTTTCCTTTCAGCACTTTAAATATATGTGTATTCCCTTCTGGCCTACAAATTTCTACAGAAAATTCAGCGGATAGTCTTATGGAACTTCCCTTGTATAATAAGTTGTTACTTTTCTCTTGTTGGTTATAAACTTCTCTGTCTTTAATTTTGACATTTTAATTATAGCATATCTTGGTGTGTACCTTTTTGGGTTCATCTTGTGCTTACTGGACCTGTATGTGTTTCATTCCCCAGATTAAGGAAGTTTTCATCCATTATTTCTTCAAATAAGTTCTCTGCCCCTTTCTCTCTTCTCTTTCTGGGACCCCTGTGATGCAAATGTTAGTATGCTTGATGTTGTCTTAGAGGTTTTTAAAACTATCCTTATTTAAAAAAATATATATTTATTTCTGCTCAGTTTGGGTTGTTTCCACTGCTCTGTCTTCCAAATTAGTGATCCATTCTTCTGCATCACCTACTGTACTGTTGATTCCCTCAATTTAAAAAAAAATAATAATTTCAGTTATTGTAGTATTCAGCTCCACTTTTTAAAAATATTTTCTAATTCTTTGTTGAACTTCTCATTCTGTTCATTCATTCTTCTCCTGAGATCAGTGAGAAATTTTATGATAGTTACCTTGAACTAGTTATAGAGTGGATTGCTTATCTCTGTTTTATTTAATACCTTCCTGAGGTTTTGTTTTGTTCCTTTATTTGAAACATATTTCTCTCTCTCCTCATGTTGCCTAGCTCTCTGTGTTTATTCCTATGTAACAGGTAAATCCTTTACGTCTTGGAGAAATGGCTTATGTAGGAGATGTCCCATGGGGCCCAGCAGCATGCTGTCATCTGGCTACCAGCTAATGCTCCAGTAGTGTCCCCTATGTGGGCTGCATGCACCCTTCTCTTGTGGTGGACTGACTCCTGTTGGTACACTGGTAGATAGGGCTGAACCCCCCCCCCCACCCCGGCTAGCTGCAGGGCCCTACCTGATGTGGCTGTTGTGGACCACTGGTGGGCAAGATCAACACCCAGGACTGCTAGCTTAAGGCCCAGTGTCGTGTGGCTGTTCCGGGTCCATTGGTGGGTGGGGCTGAACTCTAGTGCTATAGTATAGGCTAGAGCAATGTTTGCACAATGGCACTTGACAGGGCCAGTGTTAGCACAGTAGAACAAGACCATAAAAGTGGCTGCTGCTGGCCTCTGTGTCCCCAGGTGTTCCTAGCTGCCTCCTGTCTCTCTGGGAGTTTCTTCAGGACCAGGGAGTAGAACTGACCCAGGTACCTTTCAAACTACTGCTTCTGCAGTGGGACTCAGAGCATGTGAGATTTTGCATTCACCCTTTAAAAATGGAATCTTTATTTCCTGTAGCCCTCAGGCTCTCCTGAGTGGAAACTGCTGGTTTTCAAAACCCAGCTTTCCAGGATCCCATTCCTGGTGCAAGAACTCCAGCTGAGGACCCCCATGTGGAACTTGGACCCATTGCTCATCGGGGAGAACCTCTACTGGTGTAATACCCCTCCTCTTTGCTCCACCATGTAAGCAGATATAGATTCATCCAACTTTCATATTTTAGAGTAGCAGTTTGCCTCCCAATTTCAGTTTTTGATAAGTCCAAGAAAAATAATTTATTTTCAGTGTAGGTTTTTCTTATGCTAACAACGAAAGTGATTACATTTAAACTTTTCTCATGTTGGTTCTGAAACCAGAAGTCACCATAATGCTTTTTAATACCTCCCCTTGTACTCTATAAGTCTTTTAATAGTGGACAGTGTATATTAGAGATGTCTTCCATTTAAGGAAAATCTATTGCAATGTGTCAATAAAAATATTTTGACATTGGTTTTCTTTTATTGAGAAATAAAAATCTTACAACCTTAACTGTTTGTAGATTCCCATAATATTACTAAGTTATCATTTTTATGGTCATTTCTTATTTCTTTATGGAGATTCTCCTGCATTTATATTTATTAATGCCCTGATGTGTCTTAGCACATTCCTACTTTATTCAAATTATAGGTGACTAAAATAATAAATTTCAAGAGGGTTCCATTCCAAAAAATCTATAGAGCAATAGACTGGAAGCATAAAATAGAGTGAAGAGAATCATGTCTTGTTCAACTGGGAGATATATTTTACTCTTCAGCAGCATATTAGAAATTCATGTTTTAGAAAAGGAAGCAAACTACTACTGTACTTTGCTCCCATAAGACACATTTCTCAGCCATGAGCATAATTTTCTTCTTGGCAGAGATTTTTTTTGCAAATGGAAAGCTCATGAGTTTAATTTATTTAGTATTACTCTTGGTACAAGTAAAAATTAATGCACAAGAGAGTCGGGAAAATGGCGGAAGAGTAAGACGCGGAGATCACCTTCCTCCCCACAGATACACCAGAAATACAGCTACACATGGAACAACTCATACAGAACACCTACTGAAGGCTGGCAGAAGACCTCAGACCTCCCAAAAGACAAGAAACTCCCCACGTACCTGGATAGGGCAAAAGAAAAAAAGAAAAAAAACAGAGACAAAAGAATAGGGATGGCACCTACACCAGTGGGAGGGAGCTGTGAAGGAGGAAAAGTTTCCACACACTAGGAAGCCCCTTCACGGGCGGAGACTGCGGGAGGCGGAGGAGGGAACTTCGGGGCCGCAGAGGAGTGCACAGCAACGGGTGCGGAGGGCAAAGCGGGGAGCTTCCCGCACAGAGGATCCATGCCGACCGGGACTCACCAGCCAGAGAGGCTTGTCTGCTCACCCGCCGGGGCAGGCGGGGCTGTGAGCTGAGGCTCCGGTTTCGTTTTTGGAAGGAGTGCAGGGAGAGAAATGGGGTTGGCGGCTTGAACAGAGCCTGAAGGGGTTAGTGCACCACGGCTAGCCGGGAGGGAGTCCGGGGAAAATTCTGGAGCTGCCGAAGAGGCAAGAGACTTTTTCTTCCCTCTTTGTTTCCTGGTGCACGAGGAGAGGGATTTAAGAATGCTGCTTTAAAGGAACTCCGGAGACGGGCGCGAGCCGCGGCTAAAAGTGTGAACCCCAGAGACGGGCATGAGCCGCGGCTAAAAGCACAGACCCCAGGGACGGGCGGGAGATGCTAAGGCTGCTGCTGCCGCCACCAAGGAGCCTGTGTGTGAGCACAGGTCACTCTCCACACCCCTCTTCCGCGGAGCCTGTGCAGTCCGCCACTGCCAGGTTCCCGGGATCCAGGGACAACTTCCCCTGGAGAACGCACGGCAGGCCTCAGGCTGTTGCAACGTCCTGCCGGCCTCTGCCTCCGCAGGCCCGCCCCGCACGCAGTGCCCCTCCCTCCCCCCAGCCTGAGTGCGCCAGAGCCCCTGAATCAGCATCTCCTTTAACCCCGTCCTGTCTGAGCAAAAACAGACGCCCTCCAGCGACCTACACGCAGAGGCAGGGCCAAATCCAAAGCTGAGCCCCTGTGAGCTGTGCGAACAAAGAGAAAGGGAAATCTCTCCCAGCAGCCTCAGAAGCAGCGGATTAAAGCTCCACAATCAGCTTGATGTACCCTGCATCTGTGGAATACATGAATAGACAACAAGTCATCCCAAATTGAGGAGGTGGGCTTCGAGAGCAAGATCTATGATTTTTTTTCCCTTTTCCTTTTTTTGTGAATGTGTATGTGTATGCTTCTGTGTGAGATCTTCTCTGTATAGTTTTGCTTCCACCATTTGTCCTAGGGTTCTATCCGTCCATTTTTTAAAAAAAAAATTTTCTTAATAATTAATTTTAATTTTAATAACTTAAATATACTTTACCTTCGTTCTTTCCTTCTTTCTTTCCTTCCTTCCATCCTTCCTTCCTTTAGACAACGAATCATCCCAAATTGAGGAGGCAGTCTCTGAAAGCAAGATTTACGATTTTTTTCCCCTTTACCACTTTTTGTGAAGGTGTATGTGTATGCTGCTGTGTAAGATTTTGTCTGTATAGCTTTGCTTCCAACATTTGTCCTAAGGTTTTATCCGTCCCTTTTTTTTTTCTAAATAATTATTTTTTAATTCAATAACTTTATTATACTTTATTTTACCTTACTGTATCTTCTTTCCTTCTGTCTTTTTTCCTTCCTTCCCTCCTTCCTTCCCTCCTCCCTCCCTCCCTCCCTCCTTTCTTTCCTTCTTGCCTTCTTTCCTTCCTTCCTTCCTTTCTTTCTTTCTTTCTTCCTTCCTTCCTTCCTTCCTTCCTTCCTTCCTTCCTTCTTTCCCTCCTTTCTTTCTTTCTTTCTTCATACTTCTACTAATTCTCTCTACTTTTTCTCCCTTTTATTCTGAGCTGTGTGGATGGAAGGCTCTTGGTGCTCCAGCCAGGAGTCAGGGCTCTGCCTCTGAGGTAGGAGAGTCAAATTCAGGACACTGGTCAACAATAGGCCTCCCAGCTCCACATAATGTCAAATGGCAAAAATCTCCCAGAGACCTCCATCTTAACACCAGCACCCAGCTTCACTCAATGACCAGCAAGCTACAGTGCTGGACAACCTATGCCAAACAACTAGCAAAATAGGAACACAACCCCACCCGTTAGCAAAGAGGCTGCCTAAAATCATAAGGCTACAGACACCCCAAAACACACCACCAGATGTGAAACTGCCTACTAGAGAGACAAGATCCAGCCTCATCCACCACAGCACAGGCACTAGTCCCCTCCACCAGGAACCCTACACAACCCACTGAACCAACCTTAGCCACTGGAGACAGACATCAAAAACAGCAGGAACTATGACCCTGCAGCCTGCAAAAAGGAGACCCTAAACACAGTAAGATAAGTAAAATGAGAAGACAGAAAAACACAAAGCAGATAAAGGAGCAAGATAAAAATGCACCACACCTAACAAATGAAGAGGAAATAGGCAGTCTACCTGAAAAGGAATTCAGAATTATGATAGTAAGGATGATCCGAAATCTTGGAAGTAGAATGGACAAAATGCAAGAAACAGTTAACAAGGACCTAGAAGAAATAAAGATGAAACAAGCCATGATGAAAAACACAATAAATGAAATTAAAAGTACCCTAGATGGGATCAATAGCAGAATAACTGAGGCAGAAGAACGGATAAGTGACCTGGAAGATAAAATCGTGGAAATAACAACTGCAGAGCAGAATAAAGAAAAAAGAATGAAAAGAACTGAGGACAGTCTCAGAGACCTCTGGGACAACATTAAACGCACCAAAATTCGAATTATAGGGGTTCCAGAAGAAGAAGAGAAAAGGAAAGGGACTGAGAAAATATTTGAAGAGATTATAGCTGAAAACTTCCCTAATATGGGAAAAGAAATAGTTGATCAAGTCCAGGAAGCACAGAGAGTCCCATACAGAATAAATCCAAGGAGAAATATGCCAAGACACATATTAATCAAACTGTCAAAAATTAAATACAAAGAAAGCATATTAAAAGCAGCAAGGGAAAACCAACAAATAACACACAAGGGAATCCCCATAAGGTTAACAGCTGATCTCTCAGCAGAAACCCTACAAGCCAGAAGGGAGTGGCAGGACATACTGAAAGTGATGAAGGAGAAAAACCTGCAACCAAGACTACTCTACCCAGCAAGGATCTCATTCAGATTTGATGGAGAAATTAAAACTTTTACAGACAAGCAAAAGCTGAGAGAGTTCAGCACCACCAAACCAGCTTTACAACAAATGCTAAAGGAACTACTCTAGATAAGAAACACAAGAGAAGGAAAAGACCTATAATAACAAACCCAAAACAATTTAGAAAATGGGAATAGGAACATACATATCTATAATTACCTTAAATGTAAATGGACTAAATACTCCCACCAAAAGACACAGATTGGCTGAATGGATACAAAAACAAGACCCTTCTATATGCTGTCTACAAGAGATCCACTTAAGACCTAGAGACACATACAGACTGAAAGTAAGGGGATGGAAAAAGATATTCCATGCAAATGGAAACCAAAAGAAAGGTGGAGTAGCAATTCTCATATCAGACAAAATAGACTTTAAAATAAGGACTATTAGAAGAGACAAAGAAGGACACTACATAATGATCAAGGGATCGAACCAAGAAGAAGATATAACAATTGTAAATATTTATGCACCCAACATAGGAGCACCTCAATACATACAGCAAATACTAACAGCCATAAAAGGGGAAATTGACAGTAACACATTCATAGTAAGGGACTTTAACACCCCACTTTCACCCATGGACAGATCATCCAAAATGAAAATAAATAAGGAAACACAAGCTTTAAATGATACATTAAACAAGATGGACTTAATTGATATTTATAGGACACTCCATCCAAAAACAACAGAATACACGTTTTTCTCAAGTGCTCATGGAACATTCTCCAGGATAGATCATATCTTGGGTCACAAATCAAGCCTTGGTAAATTTAAGAAAATTAAAATTGTATCAAATATCTTTTCCAACCACAATGCCATGAGACTAGACATCAATTACAGGAAAAGATCTGTAAAAAATACAAACACATGGAGGCTAAACAATACACTACTTAATAATGAAGTGATAAATGAAGAAATCAAAGAGGAAATTAAAAAAAAACCTAGAAACAAATGACAATGAAGACACAACGACCCAAAACCTATGGGATGCAGAAAAAGCAGTTCTAAGGGGGAAGTGTATAGCAATACAAGTCCACCTTAAGAAGCAAGAATCATCTCGAATAAAGAACTAACCTTGCACCTCAAGCAATTAGAGAAAGAAGAACAAAAAAAACCCCAAAGCTAGCAGAAGGAAAGAACTCATAAAGATCAGATCAGAAATAAATGAAAAAGAAATTAAGGAAACAATAGCAAAGATCAATAAAACTAAAAGCTGGTTCTTTGAGAAGATAAACAAAATAGATAAACCACTAGCCAGACTCATCAAGAAAATAAGGGAGAAGACTCAAATCAATAGAATTAGAAATGAAAAAGGAGAAGTAACAACTGACAGTGCAGAAATAAAAAAAGATCATGAGAGATTACTACAAGCAACCCTATGCCAATAAAATGGACAACCTGGAAAAAATGGACAAATTCTTAGAAATGCACAACCTGCCAAGACTGAATCAGGAAGTCATAGAAAATATGAAAAGACCGATCACAAGCACTGAAATTGAAACTGTGATTAAAATCTTCCAATAAACAAAAGCCCAGGACCAGATGGCTTCACAGGCGAATTCTATCAAACATTTACAGAAGAGCTAATGCCTATCCTTCTCAAACTCTTCCAAAATATAGCAGAGGGAGGAACACTCCCAAATTCCTTCTATGAGGCCACCATCACCTTGATACCAAAACCAGACAAGGATGTCACAAAGAAAGAAAACTACAGGCCAATATCACTGATGAACATAGATGCAAAAATCCTCAACAAAATACTAGCAAACAGAATCCAACAGCACATTAAAAGGATCATACACCATGGTCAAGTGGGGTTTATTCCAGGAATGCAAGGATTCTTCAATATACGCAAATCTATCAATGTGATAAACCATATTAACAAATTGAAGGAGAAAAACCATATGATCATCTCAATAGATGCAGAGAAAGCTTTTGACAAAATTCAACACCCATTTATGATAAAAACCATGCAGAAAGTAGACATAGAGGGAACTTTCCTCAACATAATAAAGGCCATATATGACAAGCCCACAGCCAACATCATCCTCAATGGTAAAAAACTGAAAGCATTTCCACTAAGATCAGGAACAAGACAAGTTGCCCACTCTCACCACTCTTATTCAACATAGTCTTGGAATTTTTAGCCACAGCAATCAGAGAAGAAAAGGAAATAAAAGGAATACACATTAGAAAAGAAGAAGTAAAGGTGTCACTGCTTGCAGATGACATGATACTATACATAGAGAATCCTAAAGATGCTACCAGAAAACTACTAGAGCTAATCAATGAATTTGCTAAAGTAGCAGGATACAAAATTAATGCACAGAAGTCTCTGGCATTCCTATATACTAATGATGAAAAATCTGAAAATGAAATCAAGAAAACACTCCAATTTACCATTGCAACAAAAAGAATAAAATATCTAGGAATAATCCTACCTAAGGAGACAAAAGACCTGTATGCAGAAAATTATACACTGATGAGAGAAATTAAAGATGATACAACTAGATGGAGAGATATACCATGTTCTTGGATGGGAAGAATCAACATTGTGAAAATGACTCTACTACCCAAAGCAATCTATAGATTCAATGCAATCCCTATCAAACTACCACTGGCATTTTTCACAGAACTAGAACAAAAAATTTCGCAATTTGTATGGAAACACAAAAGGCCCCGAATAGCCAAATCATTCTTGAAAACGAAAAAAGGAGCTGGAGGAATCAGGCTCCCTGACTTCAGACTATACTACAAAGCTACAGTAATCAAGACAGTATGGTACTGGCACAAAAACAGAAATATAGATCATTGGAACAGGATAGAAAGCCCAGAGATAAACCGAGACACATATGGACACCTTATCTTTGATAAAGGTGGCAGGAATGTACAGTGGAGAAAGGACAGCCTCTTCAATAAGTGGTGCCGGGAAAAGTGGACAGACACATGTAAAAGCATGAGATTAGATCACTCCCTAACACCATACACAAAAATAAGCTCAAAATGGATGAGAGACCTAAATGTAAGGCCAGAAACTATCAAACTCTTAGAGGAAAACATAGGCAGAACACTCTATGACATAAATCACAGCAAAATCCTTCTTGACCCACCTCCTACAGAAATGGAAATAAAAACAAAAATAAACAAATGGGACTTAATGAAACTTCAAAGCTTTTGCACAGCAAAGGAAACCATATACAAGACCAAAAGACAACCCTCAGAATTGGAGAAAATATTTGCAAATGAAGCAACTGACAAAGGATTAATCTCCAAAATTTACAAGCAGCTCATGCAGCTCAATAACAAAAAAGCAAACAACCCAAGCCTAAAATGGGCAGAAGACCTAAATAGACATTTCTACAAAGAAGATATACAGACTGCCAACAAACACATGAAAGAATGCTCAACATCATTAATCATTAGAGAAATGCAAATCAAAACTACAATGAGATATCATCTCACACCAGTCAGAATGGTCATCATCAAAAAATCTAGAAACAATAAATGCTAGAGAGGGTGTGGAGAAAAGGGAGCACTCTTGCACTGCTAGTGGGAATGTGAATTGGTACAGCCACTATGGAGAACAGTATGGAGGTTCCTTAAAAAAGTACAAATAGAACTACCATATGACCCAGCAATCCCACTACTGGGCATATACCCTGAGAAAACCATAATTTAAAAAGAGTCATGTACCACAATGTTCATTGCAGCTCTATTTACAATAGCCCGGAGGTGGAAACAACCTAAGTGCCCATCTTTGGATGAATGGATAAAGAAGATGTGGCACATATATACAATGGAATATTACTCAGCCATAAAAAGAAACGAAATTGAGCTATTTTAATGAGGTGGATAGACCTAGAGTCTGTCATACAGAGTGAAGTAAGTCAGAAAGAAAAAGACAAATACCGTATGCCAACACATATATATGGAAATTAGGAAAAGAAAATAAATGTCATGAAGAACCAGGGGTAAGACAGGAATAAAGACTGAAACCTACTGGAAAATGGACTTTAGCATATGAGGAGGGGGAAGGGTGAGCTGTGACAGGGCGAGAGAGAGTCATGGACATATACACACTAACAATCGTAAGGTAGCTAGCTATTGGGAAACAGCCGCGTGTCACAGGGATATAGGCTTGGTGCTTTGTGACCGCCGGGAGGGGTTGGATAGGGAGGGTGTGAGGGAGGGAGATGTAAGAGGGAAGAGATATGGGAACATAAATATATGTATAACTGATTCATTTTGTAATAAAGCAGAAACTAACACACCATTGTTAAACAATTATACCCCAATAAAGATGTTTAAAAAAAAAAATAGTGCACAGAATTTTAAATTGCATTGTAAGAGTTAGCCATTTACTTCACAGGAAGTTTTTGTTTGGTCGGGAGAGGTTATATTGCTCCATAATATTTGCCAATATGTTTAATTAGAATTTAAAAGTAAACTATAATCATTGCTGAAATTATCTAAAAAAAATATGAAGTAGAATTGCTCAATATGAAGCTTGTTGCCAGTCCAGGTTGGAAGTTCTGTTAAAAATCAATACAAGGGCTTCCCTGGTGGTGCAGTGGTTGAGAGTCCACCTGCCGATGCAGGGGACATGGGTTCGTGCCCGGTCCAGAAGGATCCTGCATACCGCAGAGCGGCTGGGCCCGTGGGCCATGGCCACTGAGCCTGCGCATCTGGAGCCTGTGCTCTGTAACAGGAGCAGCCACAGCAGTGAGAGGCCTGCGTACCGCAAGAAAAAAAAAAAAAAATCAATACAAAATTCTATATTCAGCTATAACAAAGAAGTATTAATGTTTTCTTCTCATTTCTGCAATGTTCAGTGACGCTTCAGCTAACAAAAAAAAAGGCATGACTTTATTTAATCAGGCAAGACAATGTATTTTAAGAAGCATCAGAAAACTTTATGATTGATGAATCATTGTGAGACTTTGGACACAAAAGCTTTTAACCTTTTTTTTTTTTTTTTTTTGCTTCATTTCAAACATCTAAGTAAAATATATATATATATATAATATTTATAATTATATAATAAACATATACATTAAACATATACATTCTGCTAACTTCCTCTATTTCCCTATTCATTGCTTCTATATTTAAATTTTATTAAAGTACTAAAAAACTATCAAGATTACAGTATCTCTGCATGGACTATCTTTTGATATTTTTACCACTAGACAAAAATAGGACCAGAAAACTCTCCTGAGAATGAGTCTTAGGCTTTCCTTACTGTTATGAAGAGATGTAAATTTATACAGCTATGATGACAACAACTTAGCTCTCCAGAGCTCAAGAACAGACAAGCGATACATCAAGAAATAACCATCAGCCATTAAACCTCATGGAAGTCATTATAAAGCTCACACTTGCAGTGCTTTGCGGAGATCTCCAAAGAAATCAATTGGAAAATACACAAGTACCTCAAAGTTCTTCAGCAGAGCATCAATACTGGGACTGCAGTGAAGCATAGATAAAACTCTGAAGAATTTAAA
Source organism: Phocoena sinus (assembly GCF_008692025.1). Lineage (NCBI taxonomy): Eukaryota > Metazoa > Chordata > Mammalia > Artiodactyla > Phocoenidae > Phocoena > Phocoena sinus. The sequence continues at coordinate 87,593,602 of NC_045774.1, read as the reverse complement.
TGATTTAGTGTTGACATAAGAGTCTCTTGAGGTGAACCATTCCCCAAAATACCAAGAGTGCCTTTGCACTTGGGACTTAGAAGAATTCCATACAAAAAGAAATAATTCTCAAAATAATGGAAATTTAAATTACTTTTAAAATATTATTTCATAAAAGCATGGGGAGGTACAGCTGTTTTGCACTAGGAACTCTGGTCTAAAGTGACAGGTACGGGGGACCTTGAAGATGGCGGAAGAGTAAGACGCGGAGATCGCCTTCCTCCCCACGGATACACCAGAAATACATCCACACGTGGAACAACTCCTACAGAACTCCTACTGAAGGCTGGCAGAAGACCTCAGACCTCCCAAAAGGCAAGAAACTCCCCACGTAACTGGGTAGGGCAAAAGAAAAAACAGAGACAAAAGAATAAGGACGGCACCTGCACCAGTGGGAGGGAGCTGCGAAGGAGGAAAAGTTTCCACACACTAGGAAGCCCCTCCGCGGGCGGAGACTGCGGGAGGCAGAGGGGGGAGTTTCGGGACCGCGGAGTAGTGCACAGCGACGGGTGCGGAGGGCAAAGCGGGGAGATTCCTGCACAGACGATCGGTGCTGACCGGCACTCACCAGCCCGAGTGGCTTGTCTGCTCACCCGCCGGGGTGGGCGGGGCTGCGAGCTGAGGCTCGGGTTTTGGTTTTGGACGGAGCTCAGGGAGAGGACTGGGGTTGGCGGCTTGAACATAGCCTGAAGGGGTTAGTGCACCACGACTAGCCGGGAGGGAGTTCGGGGAAAAGCCTGCACCGGCCGAAGAGGCAAGAGACTTTTTCTTCCCTCTTTGTTTCCTGGTGCGCGAGGAGAGGGGTTTAAGAGCGATGCTTAAAGGAACTCCAGAGACGGGCGCGAGCCGCGGCTAAAAGCGCGAACCCCAGAGACGGGCGCGAGCCGCGGCTACAACCGCGGACCCCAGAGACGGGCGGGAGACGCTAAGGCTGCTGCTGCCGCCATCAAGGGGCCTGTGTGCGAGCACAGGTCACTCTCCACACCCCTCTTCCGTGGAGCCTGTGCAGCCCGCCACTGCCAGGTTCCCGGGATCCAGGGACAACTTCCCCGGGACAACGCACGGCGGGCCTCAGGCTGGTGCAACGTCACGCCGGCCTCTGCCGCAACGTCACGCTGCCTCTGCCGCCGCAGGCCCGCCCCGCACGCAGTGCCCCTCCTTCCCCCATCCCCCAACCCCCGGCCTGAGTGAGCGGGAGGCCCCGAATCAGCGGCTCCTTTAACCCCGTCCTGTCTGAGCGACAAAACAGATGCCCTCCAGCGACCTACACGCAGAGGCAGGGCCAAATCCAAAGCTGAGCTCCTGTGAGCTGTGAGAACAAAGAAGAGAAAGGGAAATCTCTCCCAGCAGCCACAGAAGCAGCGGATTAAAGCTCCACAATCAACTTGATATACCCTGCATCTGTGGAATACCTGAATAGACAAGGAATGATCCCAAATTGAAGAGGTGGAATTTAGGAGCGAGATCTATGATTTTTTTCCCTTTTCCTCTTTTTGTGAATGTGTACGTGTATGCTTCTGTGTGAGATCTTGTCTGTACTCTTGCTTCCACCATTTGTCCTAGGGCTCTATCCGTCCATGACTTTTTTTAAAAAATTCTTTTTCTTAATAATTAAGTTTAATTGTAATAACTTTATTATACTTTACCTTCGTTCTTTCTTTCTTTCCTTCCTTCCCTCCCTCCTTTAGAAAACGAATCACCCCAAATTGAGGAGGTGGTCTCAGGGAGCAGGATTTATGATTGTTCCCCCTTTACCTCTTTTTGTGAAGGTGTATGTGTATGCTTCTGTGTAAGATTTTCTCTGTATAGCTTTGCTTCCAACATTTGTCCTAAGGTTCTATCCGTCCCTTTTTTTTTCTAAATATTTTTTAATTCAATAACTATATTATACTTTATTTTATTTTTACTGTATCTTCTTTCTTTCTGTCTTTTTTCCTTCTTTCCCTCCTTCCTTCCTTCCTCCCTCCCTCCCTCCCTCCCTCCTTTCTTTCCTTCTTTGCTTCTTTCTTCCTTCCTTCCTTTCCTCCTTTCCTTCTTTCTTTACTCATACTTCTACTAATTCTCCCTACTTTTTCTCCCTTTTATTCTGAGCTGTGTGGATGAAAGGCTCTTGGTGCTCCAGCCAGGAGTCAGGGCTCTGCCTCTGAGGTAGGAGAGCCAACTTCAGGACACTGGTCAACAAGAGACCTCCCAGCTCCACATAATATTAAACGGTAGAAATATCCCAGAGACCTCCATCTTAACACCAGCACCCAACTTCACTCAACGACCAGCAAGCCACAGTGCTGGACAACCTATGCCAAACAACTAGCAAAACAGGAACACAACCCCACCCATTAGCAGAGAGGCTGCCTAAAATCATAATAAGGCCACAGACACCCCAAAACACACCACCAGACGTGAACCTGCCCACTAGAGAGACAAGATCCAGCCTCATCCACCACAACACAGGCACTAGTCCCCTCCACCAGGAACCCTACACAACCCACTGAACCAACCTTAGCCACTGGAGACAGACATCAAAAACAACGGGAACTACGAAAGTGCAGCCTGCAAAAAGGAGACCCCAAACACAGTAAGATAAGCAAAATGAGAAGACAGAAAAACACACAGCAGATGAAGGAGCAAGATAAAAACCCACCAGACCTAACAAATGAAGAGGAAATAGGCAATCTACCTGAAAAAGAATTCAGAATAATGATAGTAAGGATGATCCGAAATCTTGGAAGTAGAATGGACAAAATGCAAGAAACAGTTAACAAGGACCTACAAGAACTAAAGATGAAACAAGCAACGATGAACAATGCAATAAATGAAATTAAAATCACTCTAGATAGGATCAATAGCAGAATAACTGAGGCAGAAGAACGGATAAGTGACCTGGAAGATAAAATCGTGGAAATAACTACTGCAGAGCAGAATAAAGAAAAAAGAATGAAAAGAACTGAGGACAGTCTCAGAGACCTCTGGGACAACATGAAACGCACCAACATTCGAATTATAGGGGTTCCAGAAGAAGAAGAAAGAAAGAAAGGGACTGAGAAAATATTTGAAGAGATTATAGTTGAAAACTTCCCTAATATGGGAAAGGAAATACTCAAGTCCAGGAAGCACAGAGGGTCCCATACAGGATAAATACAAGGAGAAACACGCCAAGACACATATTAATCAAACTGTCAAAAATTAAATACAAAGAAAGCATATTAAAAGCAGCAAGGGAAAACCAACAAATAACACACAAGGGAATCCCCATAAGGTTAAGAGCTGATCTCTCAGCAGAAACCCTACAAGCCAGAAGGGAGTGGCAGGACATACTGAAAGTGATGAAGGAGAATAGCCTGCAACCAAGACTACTCTACCCAGCAAGGATCTCATTCAGATTTGATGGAGAAATTAAAACCTTTACAGACAAGCAAAAGCTGAGAGAGTTCAGCACCACCAAACCAGCTTTACAACAAATGCTAAAGGAACTTCTCTAGACACGAAACACAAGAGAAGGAAATGACCTATAGTAGCGAACCCAAAACAATATATAAAATGGAAATAGGAACATACATATCGATAATTAACTTAAATGTAAATGGACTAAATGCTCCCACCAAAAGACACAGATTGGCTGAATGGATACAAAAACAAGACCCTTCTATATGCTGTCTACAAGAGACCCACTTCAGAACTAGAGACACATACAGACTGAAAGTAAGGGGATGGAAAAAGATATTCCATGCAAATGGAAACCAAAAGAAAGCTGGAGTAGCAATTCTCATATCAGACAAAATAGACTTTAAAATAAGGACTATTAAAAGGGACAAAGAAGGACACTACATAATGATCAAGGGATCGATCCAAGAAGAAGATATAACAATTGTAAATATTTATGCACCCAACATAGGAGCACCTCAATACATAAGGCAAATACTAACAACCATAAAAGGGGAGATCAACAGTAACACATTCATAGTAGGGGACTTTAACACCCCACTTTCACCCATGGACAGATCATCCAAAATGAAAATAAATAAGGAAACACAAGCTTTAAATGATACATTAAACAAGATGGACTTAATTGATATTTATAGGACACTCCATCCAAAAACAACAGAATACACATTTTTCTCAAGTGCTCATGGAACATTCTCCAGGATAGATCATATCTTGGGTCACAAATCAAGCCTTGGTAAATTTAAGAAAACTGAAATTGTATCAAGTATCTTTTCCGACCACAACGCCATGAGACTAGATATCAATTACAGGAAAAGATCTGTAAAAAATACAAACACATGGAGGCTAAACAATACACTACTTAATAATGAAGTGATCACTGAAGAAATCAAAGAGGAAATAAAAAAATACCTAGAAACAAATGACAATGGAGACACAACGACCCAAAACCTATGGGATGCAGCAAAAGCAGTTCTAAGGGGGAAGTTTATAGCAATACAAGCCCACCTTAAGAAGCAGGAAACATCTCGAATAAACAGCCTAACCTTGCACCTCAAGCAATTAGAGAAAGAAGAACAAAAAAAACCCCAAAGCTAGCAGAAGGAAAGAAATCATAAAAATCAGATCAGAAATAAATGAAAAAGAAATGAAGGAAACAATAGCAAAGATCAATAAAACTAAAAGCTGGTTCTTTGAGAAGATAAACAAAATAGATAAACCACTAGCCAGACTCATCAAGAAAAAAATGGAGAAGACTCAAATCAATAGAATTAGAAATGAAAAAGGAGAAGTAACAACTGACACTGCAGAAATAAAGAAAATCATGAGAGATTACTACAAGCAACTCTATGCCAATAAAATGGACAATCTGGAAGAAATGGACAAATTCTTAGAAATGCACAACCTGCCAAGACTGAATCAGGAAGAAATAGAAAATATGAACAGACCAATCACAAGCACTGAAATTGAAACTGTGATTAAAAACCTTCCAACAAACAAAAGCCCAGGACCAGATGGCTTCACAGGTGAATTCTATCAAACGTTTAGAGAAGAGCTAACACCTATCCTTCTCAAACTCTTCCAAAATATAGCAGAGGGAGGAACACTCCCAAATTCCTACTACGAAGCCACCATCACCTTGATACCAAAACCAGACAAGGATGTCACAAAGAAAGAAAACTACAGGCCAATATCACTGATGAACATAGATGCAAAAATCCTCAACAAAATACTAGCAAACAGAATCCAACAGCACATTAATAGGATCATACACCATGATCAAGTGGGGTTTATTCCAGGAATGCAAGGATTCTTCAATATACGCAAATCTATCAATGTGATAAACCATATTAACAAATTGAAGGAGAAAAACCATATGATCATCTCAATAGATGCAGAGAAAGCTCTCGACAAAATTCAACACCCATTTATGATAAAAACCCTCCAGAAAGTAGGCATAGAGGGAACTTTCCTAAACATAATAAAAGCCATATATGACAAGCCCACAGCAAACATCATCCTCAATAGTGAAAAACTGAAAGCATTTCCACTAAGATCAGGAACAAGACAAGGTTGCCCACTCTCACCACTCTTATTCAACATAGTTTTGGAATTTTTAGCCACAGCAATCAGAGAAGAAAAGGAAATAAAAGGAATACAAATCGGAAAAGAAGAAGTAAAGCTGTCACTGTTTGCAGATGACATGATACTATACATAGAGAATCCTAAAGATGCTACCAGAAAACTACTAGAGCTAATCAATGAATTTGGTAAAGTAGCAGGATACAAAATTAATGCACAGAATTCTCTGGCATTCCTATATACTAATGATGAAAAATCTGAAAGTGAAATCAAGAAAACACTCCCATTTACCATTGCAACAAAAAGAATAAAATATCTAGGAATAAACCTACCTAAGGATACGAAAGACCTGTATGCAGAAAATTATAAGACACTGATGAAAGAAATTAAAGATGATACAAATAGATGGAGAGATGTACCATGTTCTTGGATGGGAAGAATCAACATTGTGAAAATGACTCTACTACCCAAAGCAATCTACAGATTCAATGCAATCCCTATCAAACTACCACTGGCATTTTTCACAGAACTAGAACAAAAAATTTCGCAATATGTATGGAAACACAAAAGACCCCGAATAGCCAAAGCAATCTTGAGAACGAAAAAAGGAGCTGGAGGAATAAGGCTCCCTGACTTTAGACTATATTACAAAGCAACAGTAATCAAGACAGTATGGTACTGGCACAAAAACAGAAAGATAGATCAGTGGAACAGGATAGAAAGCCCAGAGATAAACCCATGCACATATGGACACCTTATCTTTGATAAAGGAGGCAGGAATGTACAGTGGAGAAAGGACAGCCTCTTCAATAAATGGTGCTGGGAAAACTGGACAGGTACATGTAAAAGTATGAGATTAGATCACTCCCTAACACCATACACAAAAATAAGCTCAAAATGGATTAAAGACCTAAATGTAAGGCCAGAAACTATCAAACTCTTAGAAGAAAACATAGGAAGAACACTCTATGACATAACTCACAGCAAGATCCTTTCTGACCCACCTCCTAGAGTAATGGAAATAAAAACAAAAATAAACAAATGGGACCTAATGAAACTTCAACGCTTTTGCACAGCAAAGGAAACCATAACCAAGACCAAAAGACAACCCTCAGAATGGGAGAAAACATTTGCAAATGAAGCAACTGACAAACGATTAATCTCCAAAATTTACAAGCAGCTCATGCGGCTCAATAACAAAAAAACAAACAACCCCATCCAAAAATGGGCAGAAGACCTAAACAGACATTTCTCCAAAGTAGATATACAGAATGCCAACAAACACATGAAAGAATGCTCAACATCATTAATCATTAGAGAAATGCAAATCAAAACTACAATGAGATATCATCTCACACCAGTCAGAATGGCCATCATCAAAAAATCTAGAAACAATAAATGCTGGAGAGGGTGTGGAGAAAAGGGGACACTCTTGCACTGCTGGTGGGAATGTGAATTGGTTCAGCCACTGTGGAGAACAGTATGGAGCTTCCTTAAAAAACTACAAATAGAATTACCATATGACCCAGCAATCCCACTACTTGGCATATACCCTGAGAAAACCAAAATTCAAAAAGAGTCATGTACCAAAATGTTCATTGCAGCTCTATTTACAATAGCCAGGACATGGAAACAACCTAAGCGCCCATCATCGGATGAATGGATAAAGAAGATGTGGCACATATACACAATGGAATATTACTCAGCCTTAAAAAGAAATGAAATTGAGCTATTTGTAATGAGATGGATAGACCTAGAGTCTGTCATACAGAGTGAAGTAAGTCAGAAAGAAAAAGACAAATACCGTATGCTAACACATATATATGGAATTTAAGGGAAAAAAATGTCATGAAGAACCTAGGGGTAAGATAGGAATAAAGACGCAGACCTACTGGAGAACGGACTTGAGGATATGGGGAGGGGGAAGGGTGAGTTTTGACAGGGCGAGAGAGAGTCATGGACATATACACACTAACAAACATAGTAAGGTAGATAGCTGGGGGGAAGCAGCCGCAAGGCACAGGGATATTAGCTCGGTGCTTTGTGACAGCTTGGAAGTGTGGGATGGGGAGAGTGGGAGGGAGGGAGACGCAAGAGGGAAGACATATGGGAACATATGTATATGTATAGCTGATTCACTTTGTTATAAAGCAGAAACTAACACACCATTGTAAAGCAATTATACCCCAATAAAGATGTTTAAAAAAATAAATAAATAAAATAAAGTGACAGGTACAAGGCCTCTACATTACACCATATGAGCAAGTGAAACTAGGTGAAGCAGGAAGGAAATAAAATGATATGTCCCTGGAAGCATAATTACTATAGAGTACTGTGATGGGCATAATCATCGATCTCAAATGATGTCAACATTTAAATCACTGGAACCTCTGTGTGGCTGACAGGGTCTTGGGGCTCTGACCTGATGTCAGACCGGAGCCTCCAAGAAGGGAAAGCGGAATTCAGGACATTGGACTACCAGAGACCTGTGAGCCCCACATAATATCTATTGGTGAGAGCTCTCCCAGAGACCACCGTCTCAACACTAAGACCTGCTCAACCCAATGGTCAGTGAGCTCCAGTGCTGGACATCCCATACAAAACAACTAGCAAGAAAGGAACACAACCCCACCAATTAGGAGAGAGGCTGCATAAAAATATACTAAGTTCACAGACATGCCAAAACACACCACTGGACATGGCCCTGCCCACCAGAAAGAAAAGATCCAGGCCCACCCACCAGAACACAGGCACCAGTCCCCTCTACCAGGAAGCCTACAAAAGTCACTGAACCAACCTTACCCACTGGGGGCAGACACCAGAAACAACAGGAACTACAAAGCTGCAGCCGGCAAAAAGGAGACCCCAAGCACAGTAAGTTAAGCAAAATAAGAAGACAGAGAAATACACAGCAGATGAAGGAACAAGGAAAAAAACCCAACAGACCAAACAAATGAAGAGGAAATAATCAGTCTACCTGAAAAAGAATTCAGAGTAGTGATAGTAAACATGATCCAAAATCTGGGAAATAGAATGGAAAAAATACAAGAAACGTTTAACAATGACCTAGAAGAACTAAAGAGCAAACAAACAATGATGAACAACACAATAAATGAAATTAAAAATACTCTAGGGCTTCCCTGGTGGCACAGTGGTTGAGAGTCAGCCTGCCGATGCAGGGGACATGAGTTCATGTCCTGGTCTGGGAAGATCCCACATGCCATGGAGCAGCTGTGCTCATGAGCTATGGCTGCTGAGCCTGCATATCCAGAGCCTGGGTTCCACAATGGGAAAGGCCACAACAGTGAGAGGCCCGCATGCCACAAAAAAAAAAAAAAAAAAAAAATACTCTAGAAGGAATCAGTACCAGAATAACCAAGACAGAAGAATAGATAAGTGACATGGAAGATAAAATAGTGGGAATAACTACCACAGAGCATAATAAAGAAAAAGAGAATAAAAAGGATTGAGGGCAGTCTCAGAGACTTCTGGGACAATATCAAACACACCAACATTCGAATTATAGGGGTCCCACAAGAAGAAAGTGTATGAGAAAATATTTGAAGAAATTATAGTTGAAAACTTCCCTAAGATGAGAAAGGAAATAGTCAATAAAGTCCAGGAAGTGCAGAGAGTCCCATGTGGGTAAAATCCAAGGAGAAACATGCCAAGACACATATTAATCAAACTGTGAAAAATTAAATACAAAGAAAACATATTAAAAGCAGCAAGGGAAAAGAAACAAAGAACATACAAGGGAATCCCCATAAGGTTAACAGCTGATCTTTCAGCAGAAACTCTGCAAGCCAGAAGGGAGTGGCAACATGTTTAAAGTGATGAAAGGGAAAAACCTACAACCAAGATAACTCAACCCAGCAAAGATCTCATTCAGATTCAAGGGAGAAAATAAAAACTTTACAGACAAGCAAAAGTTAAGAGAAATCAGCACCACCAAACCAGCTTTACAACAAATGATAAAGGAATTTCTCTAAGCAAGAAATACAAGAGAAGAGAACAAAAGAGGAAGGGAAGGGCTTCCCTGGTGGCGCAGTGGTTGAGAGTCCGCCTGCCGATGCAGGGGACACGGGTTCGTGCCCCGGTCTGGGAAGATCCCACATGCCGCGGAGCGGCTGGGCCCGTGAGCCATGGCCGCTGAGCCTGTGCGTCCGGAGCCTGTCCTCCGCAACGGGAGAGGCCACAACAGTGAGAGGCCCGCGTAACGCATAAAAAAAAAAAAAAAAAAAAAAAAAAAAAAAAAAAGAGGAAGGGAAGAATAAAGACCTACAAAAATAAACCCAAAACAATTAAGGAAATGTCAATAGGAACATAGATATCAATGATTACATTAAATGTAAATGAATTAAATGCTCCAACCAAAAGAGAGACTGGATGAATGGATTAAAAAAACAAGAGCCATATATAAGCAGTCTACAAGAGACCCACTTCAGACCTAGGGACACATGCAGACTGAAAGTGAAGAGATGGAACAAGATATTCCATGGAAATGTAAATCAAAAGAAAGGTTGAGTAGCAATACTCATATCAGGTAAAATAGATTTCAAAATAAAGACTACTACAAGAGACAAAGAAGGACACTACATAATGATCAAGGGATCAATTCCAGATGATATATAACAATTGTAAATATTTTTGCATCCAAAGTAGCAGCACCTCAATACATAAGGCAAATGCTAATAGCCATAAAAGGGGAAATCGACAGTAACAAAATAATAATAGGGGACTTTAACACCCCACTTTCACAAATGGACAGATCATCCAAAATGAAAATAAATAAAGGAACACAAGCTTTAAGTGATATATTAAACAAGATGGACTTAATTGATATTTATAGGACATTCCATCGAAAAACAACAGAATACACTTTCTTCTCAAGTGCTCATGGAACATTCTCCAGGATAGATCATATTTGGGTCACAAATCAAGCCTTGGTAAATTTAAGAAAATTGAAATCATATCAAGTACCTTTTCCTACCACAGCACTATGAGACTAAATATCAATTGCAGAAAAATAACTGTAAAAAATACAAACACAAGAAAGCTAAACAATATGCTACTAAATAACCAAGAGATCACTGAAGAAATCAAAGAGGAAATCAAAATATACCTAGGAACAAATGACAATGAAAACATGACAACCCAAAACTTATGGGATGCGGGAAAAGCATTTCTAAGAGGGAAGTTTATAGCAATACACTCCTACCTCAAGATACAAGAAAAATCTCAAATAAACAACCTAAGCATACACCTAAAGCAATTTGAGAAAAAAGAGCAAAAAAAACCCCAAAGTTAGCAGAAGGAATGAAATCATAAAGATCAGATCAGAAATAAATGAAAAAGAAATGAAGGAAACAATTGCAAAGATCAGTAAAACTAAAACTTTGTTCTTTGTGAATATAAACAAAATGATAAACCATTAGCCAGACTCATCAAGAAGAAAAGGAAGAAGACTCAAATCAACAGAATTAGAAATGAAAAAGAAGTAACACTTGACACTGCAGAAATACAAAGGATCATGAGAGATAACAAGCAAATATATGCCAATAAAATGGACAACCTAGAAGAAATGGACAAATTGTTAGAAAGTTATAATCTTCCAATACTGAACCAGGAAGTAAAAGAAAATACAAACAGACCAATCACAAGTAATGAAATTGAAACTGTGATTAAAAATCTTGCAACAAACAAAAGTCCAGGGTCAGACGGTTCAGAGGTGAATTCTATCAAACATTTAAAGAAGAGCTAACACCCATCCTTCTCAAACTCTTCCAAGAAATCACAGAGGAAGGATCACTCCCAAACTCATTCTACAAGACCACCATCACCCTGATACCAAAACCAGACAAAGATGTCACAACAAAAGAAAGCAACAGGCCAATATCACTGATGAACATAGGTGCAGAAATTCTCAACAAAATACTAGCCAACAGAATCCAGTAGCACATTAAAAGGATCATACACCATTATCAAGTGGGGTTTATCCCAGAAATGCATGGATTCTTCAATATTTGCAAATCAATCAATGTGATATGCCAAATTAACAAATTGAAGGATAAAAACCATATGAAAACCTCAATACATGCAGAAAAAGCTTTTGACAAAATTTAACACCTATTTAAGACAAAAACTCTCCAGAAAGTAGAAATAGAGTGACCCTCCCTCAACATAATAAAGGACATATATGACAAACCCACAGCCAACATTGTTCTCAATGGTGAAAACCATTTCCACTACGATCAGGAACAAGACACAGTTGCCAACTCTCACCACTATTATTCAACATAGTTTTGGAAGTTTTAGCCACAGCAATCATAGAAGAAAAATAAATAAAACTAATCCAAATTGGAAAAGAAGAAGTAAAGCTGTCACTGTTTGCAGATGACATGATACTATAAGTAGAGAATCCTAAAGATGCTACCAGAAAACTACTAGAGCTAATCAATGAATTTGGTAAAGTAGCAGGATACAAAATTTATGTGCAGAAATCTCTTGTATTCCTACACACTAATGATGAAAAATCTGAAAGAGAAATTAAGGAAAAACTCCCAATTACCACTGAAACAAAAAGAATAAAATACCTAGGAATAAACCTACCTAAGGAGACAAAAGACCTGTATGCAGAAAACTATGACACTGATGAAAGAAATTAAAGATGATACAAACAGATGGAGAGATAGACCATGTTCTTGGATTGGAAGAATCAACATTGGGAAAATGACTATACTACCCAGAGCAATCTACAGATTCAAGGCAATCCCTATCAAACTACCAATGTCATTTTTCACAGAACTAGAACCAAAAAGTTCACAATTTGTATGGAAACAAAAAAGACTCTGAATAGACAAAGCAAACTTGAGAAAGAAAAAGAGAGCTGGAGGAATCAGAGTTCATGATTTCAGACTCTGCTACAAAGCTACAGTAATCAAGACAGTATGGTACTGGCACAAAACCAGAAATATAGATCATTGGAACAGGATAGAAAGCCCAGAGATAAACCCAGGCACATATGGACACCTTATTTCTGATAAAGGAGGCAAGCATATACAATGGAGAAAAGACAGCCTCTTCAATAAGTGGTGCTGGGAAAACTGAACACTGACATGTAAAAGAATGAAATGAGAACACTTCTTAACACCATACACAAAAATAAACTCAAAATGGATTAAAGACCTAAATGTAAGGCCAGACACTATAAAACTATTAGAGGAAAACATAGGCAGAACACTCCATGACATAAATCACAGCAAGATCCTTTTTGACCCACCTCCTAGAGAAATGGAAATAAAAACAAAAATAAACACATGAGACTTAATAAAACGTAAAAGCTTTTGCACAGCAAAGGAAACCAGAAACGAGGCGAAAAGACAACCCTCAGAATGGGAGAAAATATTTGCAAATGAAGCAACTGAGAAAGGATTAATCTCCAAAATTTACAAGCAGCTCATGCAGCTCAATATCAAATAAACAAACAACACGATCCAGAAATGGGCAGAGAACCTATATAGACCTTTCTCTAAAGAAGATATACATATGGCCAACAAACACATGAAAGAATGCGTAACATCACTAATCATTAGCGAAATGCAAATCAAAACTAAAATGAGATATCATCTCACACTGGTCAGAATGACCATCATCAAAAAATCTACAAATAATTAATGTTGGAAAGGGTGTGGAGAAAAGGGAACTCTCTTGCACTGTTGGTGGGAATGTAAATTGTTACAGCCACTATGGAGAACAGTATGGAGGTTCCTTATAAAACTAAAAATAGAGCTACCATATGACCCAGAAATTCCAGTACTGGGCATATACTCTCTGAGAACCATAATTCAAAAAAAGCCACATACCACAATGTTCATTGCAGCTCTATTTACAATAGCCAGGACATGGAAACAGCCTAAGTGTCCTCTGACAGATGAATGGATAATGAAGATGTGGCACATATGTAAATTGGAATGTTACCCATAAAAAACAGCAAAATTGAGTTATTTGTAGTGAGGTGGATGGACCTAGAGTCTGTCATACACAGTGAAGTAAGTCCGAAAGAGTAAAACAAATACTGTATGCTAACACATATGTATGGAATCTAAAAAAGAAAAAAAATGTTCTGAAGAAACTAGACGCAGGACAAGAATAAAGACACAGACGTAGAGAATGTACTTGAAGACACGGGGTGGGGGAAGGGTAAGGTGGGGTGAAGTGGGAGAGTACCACTGACATACATACACTACTAAATGTAAAATAGATAGCTAGTGAGAAGCAGCCAGATCGCACAGAGAGATCAACTAGGTGATCTGTGACCACCTAGAGGGTTGGGATAGAGAGGGTGGGAAGAAGGGAGACACAAGAGGGAGGAGACATGGGATATATGTATATGTAAAGCTGAGTCACTTTGTTATAAAGCAGAAACTGACACACCATTGTAAAGCAATTATACTCCAGTAAATATTTTTTAAAAATAAAAAAAGAGTCATGTACCACAATGTTCATTGCAGCTCGATTTACAATATCCAGGACATGGATGCAACCTAAGTGCCCATCAACAGATGAATGGATAAAGAAAATGTGGCACATATATGCAATGGAATATTACTCAGCTTTAAAAAGAAATGAAATTGAGTTATTTGTAGTTAGGTGGAATTACCTAGAGTCTGTCATACAGAGTGAAGTAAGTCAGAAGGAGAAAAACAAATACTGTATGCTAACACATATATATGGAATCTAAAAAAAAAAAGGTTCTAATGAACCCAGGAGCAGGACAGAAATAAAGACGTGGATGTAGAGATTGAACTTGAGGACACGGTTAGGGGGAAGAGTAAGCTGGGACAAAGTGAGAGAGTAGCATGGACATATATACACTACCAAATGTAAAATAGATAGCTAGTGGGAAGCAGCTGCATAGCATAGGGAGATCAACTAGGTGCTTTGTGACCACCTAGAGGGGTGGGATAGGGAGGGTGAGAGGGAGATGCAAGAGGGAGGGGATATTGGCCTATATGTATACATATAGCTGATTTACTTTGTTAAACAGCAGATCCAATAAAGATGGTAAATAATAAAACATAAAATAAAATAAAGTTAATGGGTAGAAAATAAATAAAAGCTTGGCATACTTTTCCAGTTTAAATTTTCCAATTTATAATAAAATTATTCACTTTAAAGTTATTGAACTATTATTTCCAGTGTGTGAGCTTATCACCATTCATAAACACATTGCAAGTAAAAATTAGAAGATTTTAGTGACTTTCTGAAAAAACGTGTAAGTGAAACTATTTTCTTTTATCTATTGAAAAAATTGTCAGTTATACGGTGGAGTTAATTCTATCAGAAGATTAAGTTTGACTTAATCAAAACAAATGTTTGAACCTGCATTTGCAAAAATTTACTGATGGGAAGCTTTATTTCATTCAGCGCCGTGCTGGTTTTCCCTCTCTAAATTATTGAGAGGATTAGAGAGAAAATAAATTGAAACCAGATTTATTGAAATATTTTTGACTGATTTTTATTGGAGGTATTTTACAACACTCAGAAGAACTATGAGACTCTCTGAAACACAATAGAATCACCTTTATAAACACAAAAGCATAAAAATGGATGCTTACATTAAATATAATTGAGCCTTTATTCAGTCTTTAAGGGCATAGGTGTGTCATCTTTATTTCTAGTTCACTCCCTTTTGTATAGCAGGCATTCAATAGAGTTAATAACAAGCTAAATGACTGACTGCAAGCCTGATGTGTACAATCACCACTCAGTAATTATTTTCCATGTACAGGCATTCATTGTGAAGTTGGTAGAAAGTTGCAAAACAGAAGCCAAACAGCTATTGTACTATAAAAAAAAATAAACAGAATCCTAAATTAAATAGAGCTGGAAGACCAGAAAGAAACATTCTCACACCCTGTGACAATAGCAGAGCCCAACAGGAAGGAGAAGCCCTCTTCTTTCCTGGCAAAGACTCAGCCAAAAATAACCTATAAACTTTTATTTTTTCCTATAGCCCTCCCATCTTCATTTTTCTCTCTATAAAATCTTTCTCCTTCCCTTGCTGGGTGGGGAACTTGGGTGTGGCTCAATATGGCTGCAGACCTTGGATTGCAATTCTCTGCTGATCCCAAAGAAGCCTACTTTTGCTGGAGAAATATCTGGCAGTCTATTTCAGCTCAACATTTTGGTGGCCCATATGGGGTCCAGAAAACATAAAAACTGAACGTTCATGGATTGGTGAGCAAACAGGTGTGGTACCCACACTTAAACCCATTTTTGCTCACTGCTTTTCTCACCAACCTTGTAGTTTGAAGTTACATCTTTCTCCTGGATCTAAACTCACCCCTAAGCCCCATTATACCCACAGCTCCGGAATATTAATTCTCTTGCCAAACTTTCCATTTTCCCTGAAACTTTCACTCTCCCTTTTTCTCTGAACTTGTCAAATATATCCCTTTGAAAATTAAGGATCCAGAGGTCAAACAATTAAAATTTGGGCCTGAATTAAATTCTCTGGATTAAAACTGTACTGAGAGTCAAAGTCAAAGATTTTCCCAAAGTTTTAAAGATCCTCACAGATATGCTGAGGAATTTAATATAGTCATTCAGACTTATCAACCTGGATTCTCTGACCTGTATGAGCTAGTCCATATGTTTGTTGATGAAGACCAAACACAATATTGGGTGAAAATCTCTAATTGGGAAATCCTTTGAGATCCCTAGAATTACAACTGGGAGACCAGGCTTCTAACAACTTATTATATGACCAGGATCAGGCAATTTCCAGGCAACTTCATAGAGCAACTCCTAAGGCTTTTCCAAAGCCTGTCGATTAGAACAACATTCAGGCTGCCACACAAAAATCTGATGAACCTGTTTATGACTATTACAATCAAGTTCAGATTATTATTTATTTATTTTATTTATTTATTTATTTTTGCGGTATGTGGGCCTCTCACTGTTGTGGTCTCTCCCGTTGTGGAGCACAGGCTCAGGACGCGTGGGCTCAGCGGCCATGGCTCACGGGCCCAGCCGCTCCGCGGCACGTGGGATCCTCCCGGACCGGGGCACGAACCTGTGTCCCCTGCATCAGCCACTGCACCACCAGGGAAGCCCCTCAGATTATTTTTAAAGAAAATTCTAGTCATTCTTCAGATATTGATTTCACCTGGGTAGCTTTCAACTTTGTTAATGGGCTGAGCCAGGACATTCCCTTTCTCTTAAAAAGGACCAGGATGGAATAGGAAACTATGTCCACTCTAGATTGGCAAACCATCTCTCTTCACACTCTAGATGAGCCACGTCAAAGGAAGACTGCCAAAATCCTTTAACTCCAGCAAATGGACGCCCCTTAGTGAAATCAAAACCGTCCTAATTTCTGCTATTATTGCAAAAAGCCAAGACATTGGAAAAGAGATGATTACAAATTTAAGCACTTTAGGCACCTTCAGTCTTTTAACCAGCCTTTTCCCTTTCCTCCTTAGTTCTTCCAACCCTGTCCATCTAGGCTAAGACATCTCAGGGAAGTATCATTCAGAAATGTCTTTCTCCCGAAAGAGGAAACTAATTCTAGAACTTGACAATAGCCATAAAAGTAACCAACAAGGTGAATGAAATGACCCTTTGACTTTTTTATTCCCTCTCTCCCTCTCTCTGATGGTACTAGAGCTGATTCTAAAACAATGATCATTTGTTTCTATTGAATCAGCTACCAACCTCCTTATGGGAAAAATCTCTAACTGATATTGGCAAAGTTTACAGCACACATCCCATTAATATTCAGATAGATCCCACAAAACCTGTTCTCAGAAGTAATCAATATCCTATAGGTAAAGAGGTCTTTTAAAGCATAAAATATATAATAGAAAATTATAAGACTCAAAGCCTTTTGATATCTTGTATTAGTCCCTGTAATACTCCTATTTTCCCATTGAGAAAACCTAAGGGCTGAGGATGGAGGATTTTCCAGGACTCTGAGCAATAAACAACCTTGTTATCCCTCAACATAGTGTTCTAACACTCATACATTACTAAGACCCATTCTCACCTGAAGAAAATTCTTTACTGTAATTGATTTATGCAGTACATTCTTTAGTATTCCAGTTGAAGTTAGCCAGTACATTTTTGTGTACATTTGGGAAAAGAAAAAAATCATCTGGACAGTAATGCCTCAGAGTTGTACTGCAAGTCCTTTCTGTTTCTCCCAGTAAATAAAGGCTGACCTGTATGACATAAATTTTCCTTGAGTTTCTACTAGTTTCAGGATGTGGATCATTTTCTCCTTTGCTCTCCTTCTCAAGCTTCCACACAAAAAGACAGCATCCACTTGCTAAAGCTTTTAGCCTTAAAGAGACATAAGTTTGCCAAAAAAAATTGCAGTTTGTCCAAACCCAGGTTTGATATTTAGGGTATCAGATGTCAGAACACTGGAAACACCTAGATCCAGACAGACTTCATGGTGTCCTAATTTTTCCAAACCCCAAATTAAGTGACAATTGCAAGGTTTTCTGAGGCTAATTAATTATTTTCAAACTTGGATTACAAACTTCTCTCTTGTGGTCAAACCTCTGTAAGTTTTACTAAGAAATAACAACCCTGACCCAATTTTATGGGAAGAATCAGATGACAAAGATTTTAAGACCTTAAAAGAGAATTGCTAATTCCACTTGCCCTTGGGCATTCCAATTATCAGATCACTTTCTCCTCTTTGTATATGAAAAGGAAGGGGATACTCTTGGGGGTACTCATCCAAAAACATAGGGAGCACCATTGACTCATAGGGTATTACAGCCAGAAACTGGACCCTGTGGCCCAGGGATACCCCCTTTGCCTTGAAATTACAGCCACTGCCCTTTGGGTTAAGACCAAATTCTCATGAATTCTCATCACACTCAACATTTCTCAGTCAGTGGCTTCACCT
Source organism: Phocoena sinus (assembly GCF_008692025.1). Lineage (NCBI taxonomy): Eukaryota > Metazoa > Chordata > Mammalia > Artiodactyla > Phocoenidae > Phocoena > Phocoena sinus. Next base: position 87,575,115 of record NC_045774.1, on the reverse strand, counting down.
CCTAGGAAGTCCTTCTGTTGACTGCTCCTCACATAACTCATTTAGATTGTAATGACTTTAAACCTGTTACCCTTCTCTCCTCTGTCTACCAACAAAGTCCCTCATGACTGATTGATGCTGATGGAAGACCTTCTGACTCTTTGTGATCTACAGGAAATTTCTCTGGGTAACACTGACTTGTAGTTCACATTTCTATTTGTACATACAAACAGGGTATGCTATTTCAACTCCTTTTGATATTGTTGAGGCAGCATCTTTTACCTATGGTTACTTCAGCCCAGCAAGCTTAATTATATGCTCTTACATGAGCTTGCACTTTAGCTAAGGGCAAAACTATCAACATTTATACTGATAAAGATATACATTTGGAGTAACTCATGATTTTGAAATGTTCTGGAAACAATGTGGCTTTCTTACTTCCAGTGGAAATGAAATTTAAAATGGCCCCTATGTTTAAAAATTATTGAATGCAATACTTTAACCTACCATTTTAGCTGTTATTAAGATTCTAAGATATTATAAATGTGTCTCTCTGGAAGTTAAGGATAATCACATTGCTGATATTTCCATAAAGAATGATGCCCTAAAGGGGCCAACAGCAGTCAAATATCTACCATGGTCCAATGCACTATTTACCCAAGTGATAACTTAGAAACACTGTCTAGAGAACCCCAACAATTAGCCTCAGAAAAGGAAAAACAAGATTGGAAATTCAACAATTGTTAGTTTGATAAAAATAGAAAATTCTGGTTTAGACCAAATAACCCAGCCCTACTGGAGACTCTAAATTTCCACTCTTCACCAATGTACATGATTCAACCATTGGTCTACTGACAAAATGATGGCTTTAATAAATCTATATTGCTGGGGAAACATTAGCAAGGCCACAAAACTGCCTAACTCACTTGTCCTAGTTGTCTGAAGTACAACCCAGGAAAGTCTGTTTGTACTGCTCCCAGATATTTTAAACTGCTTAATGAACTATTCGAGGTCTGGCAAAAGGCTTTCATGCAACATTCTCCATCTCATGGATATAAATATATTGCAGGCATGGTCTGTATGTTTTCAAACTGAACTGAAGCCATCCCTTGCAATCCTTTTGGGAAAAAAAAAAAAAACATTATTCCTACCTGGGAAACTCCTCTATACTTTATTGTGGCAGAAGGACCCATTTTATTGGTCAGGTACACGTCTGTACAGACTATTTAACTTCATCTGATTTTACAACACTTCTATTGTGCCTCCTACCCTCATTCCTCTGGTTTAGTCAAATGCCCTAATGGCACTGTTATTTCTCAATTGGCAACATCTTAAAGGCTCTCAGAATACATTGGCAAAAACATTGCTGTCGGTCTTTCTAAATCTCAGATCCACCCCTTTTGGAATTCATAAACTCATCCTTTGAGATAGTCATGGGATGCCTAATGCACTTGGCTCCTGCTTTTTTTGACCAACAATCAATAAAAGGAAAAGATACTCCAATATTTCAGGTGCTTAATTACATCTATTAAAAATATCCATGTTTTGGTGGAGCAATCTTTTCACACTGCACTGTTTGGAGATGAAGACATTAAGCATCACACCTTGCTACCTGGAGATTTTATTTGTTAGAAAGGCACCTCCAGAAGGACTCTCTTCATCAGATACTGCCAATCAATCCTTGTGATGCCAAACTCCAAAGAATTGACTTTTGGAGTCACGTGACACACCTAAAGAAAGTACAAAACCCTGACTGGATCTGCATATTATCTGGTAACCCAGAGAGTAAAGATTTCTTGGAGATAAAGCAGGTGACATCTGATGACAGCTTTCCCAAGATATCCAGACAGGCCTGTTGCAAGTTCGTAACCAACCTTTGATGATGACATAACACATCAGATGATCTTCAGTGTCTATGATCCTGATCACATATGGACTTCAGATAAAAAAAATCTGAAAGCTCTCCCTCCTATCCTTCCCAGTATTGCTCACATGTGACTTTAATAGATTTCAAGCCGTGAACTTTCCTTTGGATGTCAGACACTCATCCAGGAAGATCTTTCCTGACATTGAGGGACAAAGAGTAACTGAACCCAGAAAGCCTGACTACTGATCAACAATGCTTTCAGAGAAAAATCCTAAGAAAGGAAAATGTTAAAAATTGATAAACAGAAACCTCAATTAAACAGAGTCATGAAGCACGAAGGAGGAGCTCTCATGCCCTGTGATGATATCAGAGCCCAACAGGAAGGCTCCTCTTGTTTTCTGGCAAGGACTCAGGCAGTGAAAATCCATGGCTGTTTGTTTACTGTAGCCCCCCAACTTTGTTTCTGCCTCTATAATAGCGTTCTCTTTCCCTTGCTGGCAAATATGCTTGCAGAATCCGATTAGCAATTCTCTGCTCTTCACAAGTCAACTCATCTTTGCTGGCAGTCTATTTGTTTTAGGTCAACAGAACAAATTCACATAGAAATGATAGTACATTGGATGTGTGTGTGTGTGTGTGTGTGTGTGTGTGTGTGTGTGTACTTAATGGTGAAGGTAATGAAGTTATCATGTACAGTTGAATGTACAGTTGATAACATTTGCTGAAGTGTTGGATGAGGAGTTTGGAGTGTGTAACAACTATAGAGAACCTTCAAATGTGACTTTAAGAAAGTTGCTCATAATAAATGAATGGTTGTGTTTCTTAATGAGATGGGTAAAGTGAGAGAAAGATGTATTTGGAGAGGGAAAACTCAGAGTAAAATTTTAGGCATGGTACTTTTGAGTTTTCTTTTAGCTATAGCAGTGTTGATGTAAATTAGATGGTGGATTATAGAAGTCTGGAGATCAAAAGAAAAAATGCAGCTAGAAAAATTACTTGTATATCTGCAACAAAGAGAATGTGCTAGAAGATAAAGTACAGGTGGTGGGGTAGAGGGAAGTACTTAAAGAGGAAGTAATAATAATGATATGTTACAAGCTGGAGAGGGTCTATTAAAAAGAGAACTAGGAGTTGACCAATAATTATGCAATCAAGTAGGTATTTGTGAATTTCACAAGGGTGATTTTATTGGAATTGCAGAGTAAAAGTTATTTACATAAATTTTCTTCATCATTAAATTCTAAATCCCTTGATGTCAATATCAGCCATTTTTATGCTGTGTTTTCCAAGGCAAGTTGCTTAGTAATTTCCAAATAAATACTTAATCAATATTTTGGAAAAAATTTATTGAGTGATGTCAAGAAGAAAAAGCAGCTCTCAATTTTCAAACTGTTTGGCTTACTAAGTTGCCTATTTTAGGTTGGTCTAAAATTTTTAGAGAATTAGAGGATGTCAAAATCATTCCGTTTATTATTTTTTTGATAGATCTTTATTGGACTATAATTGCTTCACAATAATGTGTTAGATTCTGCTGCACAACAAAGTGAATCAGCCATATGCATACACATGTCCCTATGTCCCTTCCCTCTTGATCCTCCCTCCCATCCTTCGTATCCCACCCCTCTAGGTCACTACAACGCACTAAGCCCATCTCCCTGTGCTATGATGCTGCTTCCCACTAGCCAACTTTTGAATATTCGGTAGTGTATATATGTTGATGCTACTCTCATTTTACCCCAGCTTCCCCCTCCCACCCCATGTCCTCAAGTCCATTCTCTGTCCATCTCTTTATTCCTGCCCTGCCACTAGATTCATAAGTACCATTTTATTTTATTTTATTTAGATTTCATATATATGCATTAGCATACAGTATTTGTTTTTCTCTTTCTGACTTACTTCACTCTGTATGACAGACTCTAAGTCCATCCACCTCACTACAAATAACTCAATTTCATTCTTTTTTATGGCTAATATTTCATTGTATATATGTGCCACATCTTCTTTACCCTTTCATCTGTTGATGAACATATAGGTTGGTTCCATGCCCTGGCTATTTTAAATAGTGCTGCAATGAACATTGTGGTACATGTATCTTTATGAATTAAGGTTTTCTCGGGGTGTATGCCCAGTAGTAAGATTGCTGGTTCATAAGGTAGTTCTATTTTTAGTTTTTTAAACTCCAAACCGTTTTCCATATTGGTTATATCAATTTACATTCGTACCAACAGTGCAAGAGGGTTCCCATTTCACCACACCCTTGCCAAGAAATGTTTCTAGATATTTTGATAATGGCCATTCTGACTGGCATGAGGTGATACCTCATTGCAGTTTTGATTTGCATTTCTCTAATAATTAGTGATGTTGAGCATCTTTCCATGTGCCTCTTGGCCATCTGTATGTCTTCCTTGGTGAAATGTCTATGTAGGTCTTCTGCGCATTTTATAACTGGAAATTTTGTTTTCTTGATATTGAGCTCCATGAGCTGTTTGTATATTTTGGAGATTAATTCTTTGTCTCTTGTTTCATCTGTGAATATTTTCTCTCATTTTGAGGGTTTTCTTTCTGTCTTGTTTATGGTTTCCTTTGCTGTGCAAGATATCTTAAGTTTAAGTTGCATTTGTTTATTTATTTATTTATTTTTTCTGTTACTCTAGTAGGTGGGTCACAAAAGATCTTGCTGTGGCTTATGTCAATGAATGTTTTTCCGATATTTTCCTCTAAGAGTTTTATAATGTCTGGTCTTACATTTAAGTCTTTAATCCATTTGGAGCTTATTTTGTGTATGGTGTTAGGTAGTGTTCTAAGTTAATTCTTTTACATGTAGTTATCCAGTTTCCCAGCACAACTTATTGAAGAGGCTGTCTTTTCTCCACTGTATGTTCTTGCCTCCTTTGTCATAAATTAGGTGCCCATATATGTGTGGGTTTACCTCTGGGCATTCTATCCTGTACCATTGATCTATATTTCTATTTTTGTGCCGGTACCATACTGGCTTGATAACTGCAGCTTTGTGGTATAGTTTGAAGTCAGGGAGCCTCATTCCTCCAACTGCATCTTTCTTTCTCAAGATTGCTTTGGATATTCAGAGTGTTTTGTGTTTCCATACAAACTGTAAAATTTTTTGTTCTAATTCTGTGAAGAATGCCATTGGTAGTTTGATAGGTATTGCATAGAATCTGTAGATTGCTTTGGGTGGTATAGTCATTTTACAATATTGATTTTTCCAATCCAAGAACGTGGTATATTTCTCCATCTTGTTTATGTCATCTTTTATTTCTTTTGTCAGTGTTTTATAGTTTTCTAAGTACAAGTCTTTCACCTCCTTAGGCAGGCTTATTCCTAGGTATTTTATGATTTTTGTTGCAATGGTAAATGAGAGAATTTCCTTAATTTCTCTTGCGGATTTTTTGTTGTTGGTGTATAGCAATGCCAGAGATTTCTGTGCATTAATTTTGTATCCTGCAACCTTACCAAATTCATTGATTAGTTCTAGTAGTTTTATGGTGGCATCTTTAGGATTTTCTATGTATAGTATCATGTCATCAGTAAAACAGTGACAATTTTACTTCTTCTTTTCCAATTTGTATTCCTTTTATTTCTTTTTCTTCTCTGATTGCTGTGGCTAGGACTTCTTAAACTATGTTGAATAAGTGTAGTGAGAGTGCACATCCTTGTCTTGTTCCTGATCTTAGTGAAAATGCTTTCAGTTTTTCACCATGTGTTTGTCATATCCAGCCTTTATTATGTTGAGGTAGGTTCTGTCTATGCCCATTTTCTGGAGAGTTTTTTTTAATCATAAATAGGTGTTGAATTTTGTCAAAAGCTTTTTTCTGCATCTATTGAGATGATTATGTGGTTTTTATTCCTTAATTTGTTAATATGGTGTATCACATTGATTGATTTGCATACATTGAAGAACGTTTGCATCCCTGGGATAAATCCCACTTGATCAGGGTGTATGATCCTTTCAATGTGCTGTTGGCTTCTATTTGCTAGTATTTTGTTCAGGATTTTTGCATCTATGTTCATCAGTGATATTGGTCTTTAATTTTCTTTTTTTCTGATTTTTTTCCTGGTTTTGGTATCAGTGTGATGGTGGCTTCATAGAATGAATTTAGGAATTTTTCTCCCTCTGCAATTCTTTGGAAGTGTTTGAGAAGGTTCAGTGTTTTCTCTAAATGTTTGAGAGAATTGACCTGTGAAGCCATCTCATCTTGGACTTTAGTTTATTAGAAGATTTTAAATTACGGTTTCAATTTCATTACTTGTGATAGGTCTGTTTATATTTTCTAATTCTTCCTGGTTCAGTCTTGAAAAATTGTACCTTTCCAAGAATTTGTCCATTTCTTCATGGTTGTCCATTTCTTCATGGTTGTCCATTTTATTGGCATATTGTTGTTTGTAGTAGTCTCTTATAATCCTTTGTATTTCTTCAGTGTCAATTATGATTTCTCCTTTTTCATTTCTAATTTTATGATTTGCATCCTCTCCTTTTTTTCTTGATGAGTCTGGCTAATGGTTTATCAATTTTGTTTATCTTCTCAAACAACCAGCTTTTAGTTTTATTTATCTTTGTTATTGTTTTCTTCATTCCTATTTCATTTATTTCTGCTCTGATCTTTATGATTTATTTCCTCTACTGACTTTGGGTTTTCTTTGCTCTTCTTTCTCTAGTTGTTTTAAGTGTAGTGTTAGATTGTTTTTTTTGAGATTTTCTTGTTTCTTGAAGTGAAATTGAATTGCTATAAACTTCCCTCTTAGAACTAATTTTGTTGCGTCCCATAGGTTTTGGGCCATCGTGCTTTCATTGTCATTTGTTTCTATGTATTTTTAATTTGTTCCTTGATTTCTTCAGTGATCTCTTTGTTATTTAGTAGTGCACTGTTTAGCCTCCATTTATTTGTGTTTTTTTACAGTATTTTTCGTGTAATTGATTTCCAGTCTCATTGTGTTGTGGTCAGAATAAATGCTTAATATGATTTCAATTTTCTTAAATATTCCAAGGCTTGATTTGTGACCCAAGATGTGATCTATCCTGGAGAATGTTTCATGTGCATTTGAGAAGAAAGTGTAGTCTGCCACTTTGGGTGGAATGATATATAAATATCAATTAAATCTATCTGGTCTATTGTGTCATTTAAAGCTTGTGTTTTCTTATTTATTTTCATTTTGCAAGATCTGTCCATTGTTATAAGTGGGGTGTTAAATAACCTAGTATTATTATGTTACTGTTGATTCTCCCTTTCTTGGTTGTTAGCATTTGCCTGATGTATTGAGGTGCTCCTATGTTGGGTGCATAAACATTTATAATTGTGGTATATTCTTTTTGGATTGATCCTTTGATCAATATGTAGTATCCCTCCTTATCTCTTGCAACAGTCTTTATTTTAAAGTCTATTTTATCTGATATGAGTATTGCTACTCCAGCTTTCTTTTGATTTCTATTTGCATGGAGTACCTTTTTCCATCCCTCACTTCCAGTCTGTATGTGTCCCTAAGTCCTAAGTGAGTGTCTTATAGACAGCATATATATGGGTCTTGTTTTGTATCCATTCAGCCAGTCTGTGTCTTTTGGTTGGGGCATTTAATCCATTTACATTCAAGGTTATTATCCATATGTTATGTTCCTATTACCATTTTCTTAATTGTTTTAGGTTTGTTTGTGTGTGTCTTTTTCTTTTCTTGTGTTTCCTGCCTAGAGAAGTTTCTTTAGTATTTGCTGTAAAGCTGGTTTGGTGGTGCTGAATTCTCTTAGCTTTTGCATGCCTGAAAAGCTTTTGACTTCTCCATCGAATCTGAATGAGATCCTTGCTGGGTAGAGTAATCTTGGTTGTAAGTTTTTCTCTTTCCTCACTTTAAGTATATCTTGTCACTCCCCCTGGCCAGCAGTGTTCCCAATGAAAAATCAACTGATAACCTTATGCAGATTCCTTTGTATGTTACTTTTTGTTTTTCCCTTGCTGCTTTTAATATTTTTTCTTTGAATTTATATTTTTTTAGTTTGATTAATATGTGTCTTGGTGTGTTTTTCCTAGGGTTTATCTTGTATGTGATTCTCTGTGCTTCCTGGTCTTAGGTGACTATTTTCTTTCCCGTGTTAGGGAAGTTTTTCACTATAATCTCTTCAAATATTTTCTCAGACCCTTTCTTTTTCTCTTCTTCTGGGACACCTATAATTCGAATGTTGGTGTGTTTAGTGTTGTCTCAGAGGTGTCTGAGATTGTCTTCAATTATTTTCATTCTCTTTTCTTTATTCTGTTCCTCAGCAGTTATTTCCACAATTTTGTCTTTCAGCTCACTTATTCGTTCCTCTGCCTCACTTATTCTGTTATTGATTCCTTCTACTGTATTTTTCATTTCAGTTATTGTATTGCTCATCTCTATTTGTTCTTTAGTTCTTCTAGACCTTTATTAAACATTTCTTGTATTTTCTCAATCCATACCACCATTCTATTTCTGAGATTCTGGATCATCTTATTATTATTACTCTGAATTCTTTTTCAGGTAGATTTGCCTATTTCCTTTTCATTTATTTGGTCTTGTAGGTTTTCACCTTGTTCCTTCATCTTGACATATTCTTTTGCCATCTCATTTCTTTTTTTTTTTTTCTTTTTTCTTTTTTTTTTTATGAGTGGGATTGTATTCCTGTCTTACTCGTTGTTTGGCTTGAGGCTTCCAACACTGGAGTTGGTAAATTATTGGGTAGAGCTGGATCTTGGTGCTGAGATAAGGAACTCTGTGAGACCTCACTCTGATGAATATTCCCTGGGGTCTGAGGTTCTCTGTTAGTCCAGTGGTTTGGACTCAGAGCTCCCACCCCAGGAGCTTTGGCCTGACCCCTGGCTCATGAACCAGGATCCCACAAGCCACGTGGGGCAGCAAAAACAAAAAAAAATTAGAGAACAATAACAAAGTTAAAAATAAAATTAAACTAGGAAACTTCAGATATGTTAGAAAGAATATAAAAATAAAAATATAGATGAATCAACAACCAGAAGGTATATTAGTACCACAATAGTAAAAACAAGGAGAGTGGGGGAAAGGGAAAAGGCTTTGGCTGTGGAGGGTGAGGCCTAAGCAAGGGTGAAGTTTGGGTGGTGGGCAGGGCCAATGCTCAGCACACACAGGGCTGGAAAAGGCTCTGGGAGCTGTGGGGGGTGGGGCTTAGGCTCAAGGAACAGAAGGGGCCCAGTTGTACCTCCACCCCTGGTCTCAGAGGGGAGGGGACCTCACCTGGGAGCCCAGCAGGCTTCCAGGGCTCGAGTGCTCAGGGCAGACACTCTCCTCTCCTCTCCTGCTCCTCCTGTTGGCTCCTCCCACCTGCTTCTCCTGACCTCCCAGGTCTCCCTCCTGTGCCCCCAAGGACCCACGTGGCCTGGGGAGGCTTTGAAGGGCAGAGGTTCAGCCTGGGAGCTCAGTAGGCTTCCCGTGCCTGAGTGGGCAGGGCAAATGCCTTCTACTCCTCTCCCTTTCCTCTTGGAGGGCCCCTCCTGCCTGCCTCTCCTGATCTCCCTGGCCTCAGGGGTGCCGAGCCTTCTGGCCTCCACTTCTCCTCCTCCCTCAGTCCCCTACATCCTACTAGTTCACTTTGGGTTGCCTCCCATCTTCTTGGGCATCAAAATCCTCCACCAGCGGCCGGCAGGTGCCCTAGTTGTGGGGAGACACTAACTCCATTCATTCACTTTACTTTTAAATCCTTCCATTAAATGATTATGCTTTTTTGCAAAGACAGACATGAAAATACATTTAACACTAATGCACAGAACTGTGGTGACCCTTGGGGTTACTTTCAGATGTTTTCTTCTAGGCAAGTTCTTTGATTTGCAGGAAACCTAATAATTTTATTTCTAAGCCAGTATATGTAATTGACAATTCAAGACCTTTTCTTTTCCCTCTGTTACAACAATAGCACTTTCCAGACAGCAGCTGCCCCAGCAACCCAGGTCCCTGAGTTAAGCCAGCAGTGATACAGAAAAGACTCACTAGAAGACCTGCAATAAAATGAATAACAACAACCAAACCAAACAAAAATGGTTATTGTTGAAGCACAAAATTTAGGGAGTATTTGCTATCTCAGCATAACCTAACTATTCTGATTGATACAAGCACAAAGCAAATTTTCTCAATGTGCTTACATATTTAAACTATCTGCTTGGATGATAATTTGAATGAGTAACATATACTGTTTCTTCCAATATAGTTACCTTTTCCTTACTTGCTTTCATGAAGTTAGAAAGTTATATTCTTTACTGGTGTCTGGAAAGTATGTGGTAGGGAAGAAATGAGATGTAGGGTCAAGCCATTCTACTCTTTGTACACTAAATACCTAATTCCTTGGGAGAGCATAAAGTTAATAAAAAAGGTAAAAGTGGAGGAGGAAATTTGGAATCATAGAAGTGCCACCTTGGAGAAGCATCTTTATGGGTATAGCTTTTCCTCTAAGACAAGAAAAATATTTCTGTAAGACTAGAACAAAGTGTTCATTCACTCACGTTGGAAGTGTTAGAGAAAGGCAACAAAATGAGGGAGGTTGGTTGCATAAGTAGCTCCAGATAGATAAGATAAGCAGTTTAAAAAAAGTATCTTGGGAAGCTGTAGAAGCATACTAAACTCATGGACATCATCAAGAAAGTGATGAGAGATAGTTTTGCAGTAACTCATGTTGTCTGAGTGTCGGCCTCACTCCTTTTAATCCTTCAGCTGTCTGTAAGAAACAACTAGGGCACAATCCCTTCTATACAGATGGGGTTGTATGTGTGGGTCCCAGTTTATCTGCCAGTCCAATGGAAGACAATACTAGAGGATGAGATATTAAAAATAAAGCTTTAGCTCTTGAAGGCCTGAATCTGACTATTGTGATAGAGATTCATAATTGCTATATTTATTTATAAAATAAAAATATAATATATTTATACCTATTTTACTTGTCCAATTCAAATAGGAAGATTTTATCACACTGCAAAAGATAATATGTCGGTTAAAATTTCTATGCCTTTAGAGTTCATAAAACTTTTTTATAAACACTATCTAATACTCACACTATCCTTCTAAGACTGGTAACATCACTATGTTTACTTCAATAATTAATAAACTGGATGTACTCCTCTTTTCATGTGGAAAAAGAAAATCAGCTAGTGAACAGTACATTTTTCAAATCAAAATTTTATTCAATATTACAGTATAATCTTTAAAATCAAGAATATGTTGTTTAAATAAACAGTTTTATAGTAGTGAATTATTATGATCAATAAGAAACTACTAGATGTGATGAGTCAATTTAATTCTCATAAAAAAATCTGAATCTGAGGGCGTTTCTTAATTTATATTTGGAAGATTATGAATAAAGATTTGAGTAACCTGAAGAAGCCACAGTGGAGAGAGAACTTTCAGTGCTCTTCCCATGCTTTCTTCTCTGTTTACTCCACATTCACTTTCATACTTTAAGAAAAAAATCATTGCTGTTCCAATTTTTTGACATATAGGATACCCAGTGCCCAGGGTACTTTGCTCCTCTTCATCCAAGGGCAAAATCTGGTAAGACATATTTCCTATTCTTGCTACCTTATTACCAGTCATCAAACCTGAATCTCAAAGGTAAAGTGGTGTGGCACTATCTGGAGGGGATCAACCATGTATATTCAGATGAGAAGAGAAAAACCTTACTCAAGCTTCCTTATCTAAGTTTTGTTCTCTAAAAATTTAGACTGTTATGCATTTGAGTAGATTGTATGCATGTTTAACTGTTAAAATTGTACTGAGTTCCTGATTCTGTGATCAGTTCTTTGTGTACAGCTGAAAAAGTTTGGAACTCCAAGGGAAGCTGGGGTTATGATAAAATTTGGGCTCCTGACCACTATAATCTGTGATTATAACCTGTGATTATATTGTTTTATGGAGTTTTCTTTATCAGTGAAGAACTCCTAAGTCCTATTCCTGTAACTGAACCATTATACATTATACTGGAATTTGGTTGAAGCAGTGAAGTGAACACAACACAGTAAGCACAAAGAAGTGCTGTCTTTTTTCCCAAGAATTTACTTGAAGAAAACTAATGCCTTCACTCCTTTTAAGTAGTATTTTTCTAAATCTCTTTCATGAGATTGATCAAATGGATCACGCTTCAGCAGGTTGTAATTCCACTTGAATTCTGAGTTACCATAGAAACAACTGATTCCCAAAACACTCTTTAAATAAGATTATACTTAAGGGAAAATGCACTAATTAACTTTTTTTTTTTTACATTGGAAACTAAAGATCTTACAATATTTAGCATCTATGACACTTCCCAGAAAAGAATGTATTTTCAGAATGAATTCATATAAAAAGAACAAACTACTGGTATGTTTATTTGTGTTCAATGATATATATTTTTACATGGAAAATGCACACATTATTTTTCTAAAAATAGATTGTGCTAAATTGTCATATACATTAAGTATAATCATATGGTAGAAATAAGGTAAAACACTAAGAAATTAAAATAATTTGTATAGTAAGACAAAGAATTACAAAGGAAGAGGCAGTTTCTTTGGGGAAAAGAGCTATAAATTAAAAGGCACTGTGACACGGATATATCTTCTAGCATTTTCTCATAGGTAATCTCACTGACATGAATATCCATATTTCTTCAAATATGAGAGCACCAATTCTATGAAGTAAAGGCATTAATAAAATCAACTCTAAAATAAATGCTTCTAAGGAACACAAACTGTATAGAGGCAAAAAGGTAGTTTATCTGCAGTTTTAGAATTACAACACAAGATCACAGATTATGGAGGAACACAGAATTAGTATGCCCTGGAGGAAGTATTTAGACTGGATGAAGGAGAGGGAAATTTCCCTTCCCCCAAGGAATTTATAGTAGAAAGATGGGCAGAGATGTAGGTGAATCAGACTTTTAGATGTTTTCTCACTTCTGGTCTCTGAATTTCAGATGGATGCAGGTATTAGGTAGGAGGAAGGCAGCACAGAGACTCACACACCCCTGGTTGAGAGTCCTATATCTAGACTGCTCTGTACCAAAGTGAGGAAGTCAAAGCCGATTCAAGGGGACAAAGTTGCTTGATCAGAGAGAGAGAGCAAGTTTTCCCAAGCCCCTCTTTCTTTCAGGGTGGGGTTGCCACACTGAGCTTGGAGCCAGCCAGTTGGCCACAGGACCAGCTGTGATACGACTTGTCAACCACAGGGCCAAGCCTAGAGGGGGACCCATGGGCTGGAGAACTGAATTGAGGGTGTGACAGAGCCAAGGCCTACAGCTGGACAAGTCTGAATAGAACCTAAATGTGCAGAGGAAAACTGGAGGTTGCATTCTAGGATCTTGCCTGAGCTAAATAATGAAAAGTGAGTTGACCAGTGGCACACATCAGCATCAGAGGCCTGAACACAGCCTGTGACTAGACTATGCTTTTAAAATTTATTTGACTTGGACTTTTATTTAACCACCTCTCATGATTATTTAATCATACTCTCTGATGTCCCTCTTTTTGTTATTAAGTTCCACCTTTTTAAAAATTAAAAGTTAAAACTCATATAATTGGTCCTTTTAAGTTTTCCTGCTGGTGGAGACACGGGCTCTAAATTGAAAGCAATGTAAGTAGGGAAAAACAGATGAGACTTTAATCAACTTTTAAAAATCGTTTGCAACCTTCAATATGTTGAATTGTCTTCTATCTGTTCTCTAACTTTACCTTTGAAAAAGTAAAAATATAAGCCAAAATCTAATAGTGTTAGCTACATTCATTGCAGGCTGAATATTGAATTGTCTTCATGCTCACTATTTCTTTTTCCTGTTAATTCCTCTTTTCAAATCATTTTAATCATTAAAAATTAGTTTTAGAAATGTTCTTTTTGTAATTAATTCTATTTGTCTTTTTATCTTTGTATTATATTTTCTTTTCTCTTTTTTGATTATGCTAATTTCTGATTTTAAGATCGTGAGTTTGTTTCAGAAAATTTAGAAAATATCAACTCATTATACATACCAAGAAGAGAAATCAAATTACCATATACAATGATGACTATTTTAATGTGCCTCCTCTCAGTTCTTATATTTGTACAATTTTATTTTATTTTACTTTATTTTATTTTATTTTATTTTATATTTTTAAACCCCACATTTGTTTATTTATTTATTTTTTGGCTGTGTTGGGTCTTCGTTTCTGTGTGAGGGCTTTCTCTAGTTGTGGCAAGCGGGGGACACTCTTCATTGCGGTGCGCGGGCCTCTCACTATCGTGGCGTCTCTTGTTGCAGAGCACAGGCTCCAGAGGCGCAGGCTCAGTAGTTGTGGCTCACGGGCCTAGTTGCTCCGCAGCCTGTGGGCTTGAACCCGTGTCCCCTGCATTAGCAGGCAGATTCTCAACCACTGTGCCACCAGGGAAGCCCCTGTACAATTTTATAAACATAAGCAGCACTATATACATGTTTTGTATTTATATCTAATATATCTAATATTACAACATATACTTGCATAATTTTTAGGTAAATTATGAAGATGTAATTTATTAAGACATGTTGGATAAGTTAAAGTTTTCAGAAAAGTTAAATGGTAGCAACTTAGATGAATTTCCATGACTATCTTAAGAAAAATGGATCTTAGCACAGCATTGATTCTCTTGATTTAGTATAAAGACCATTTCTTCACTTGTTAATTTAAAAACTGAATAAATTTTTAAAGGTTTCTATATAATGGCACATTATGTGTCAATTAATCCAGGCAGTTCCTTGTATGGAAGAGACATTTAGTAAGTGCCCCCTGCTTTCCCCATCCCACCTTCCTGACTATCCCTTCCTCCTCTAAAGGGATAAACTCTGAGAATTATATTTTTCAGATTAGGAAAATATAATCACCCATGGATTTTTACATTGTCAAACACATGCTTCATATCTGATCATTTTGTTTTCCTGCCTCTGCAATGTGACAAAGAAAAATAAGTGTCAGATTAAAGAAATTCTCTGGTAATAGAATGATCTATTTGTTTAGCTGATTAGAATCATGAAAAACAGGCAAAACTAAGAATGTAAGAAGGCAAAAAGGACCTCTTATAACTGAGGTTGACATAAACACTGAAGAAAGCTGCACAGAGACATTTTCAATTGAATATAAATGAAAGAAAATGCTGGTGATAAAGGAGAAAAAACATGACCTGGAAAAAGTTGGCCCATGATAGGTTAAGCAAATAATTATAATTATTACCAGATACTGAGTAACTAACATAAGCCAGGTACTAAGTATATCTCATATATTATCTAATTTAGTCTTTACAATAGCCCTATGGTACAAACCCTGTTAATCCAAAATTATATGAGAAATGAAGCCTGACAGTAATTTGTCGAAGATCACTGTTAGCATTTAGCAGACTAGGGTTGAAATGTAGGTCTGATTGTGTTAGCAGACAGGTCTCTTAAGCACAGTATTCTATTTCCCTTCAAAGGAGCAATGAGAGTTGGTGTCCCAGGAAAGAAAAACAAGGAGCGATAACAGTAAGAATTGTTACCTGAAACATTAATTTTTGTTCAAAAACATGTTTAAATATAGTTCTGTTTAATGTACATTTTAGCTGTTTTCCTAAGTTAAAAAATAACTTCCCTTGTGGCACAGTGGTTGAGAGTCCGCACGAACACGGCTTCGTGCCCTGGTCCGGGAAGATCCCACATGCAGCGGAGTGGCTAGGCCCATGAGCCATGGCCGCTGAGCCTCGCGTGCGTGTCCGGAGCCTGTGCTCCGCAACGGGAGAGGCCACAACAGTGAGAGGCCAGCGTACCGCAAAAAAAAAAAAAAAAAATTGTTTTAAAGAAATAAAACAAATATTTCCTCTTCTAAAAAACAGGAGGGATATTGCTCATCTCATAACATTATAGTAAAAATAAAACATGGAAATGGAGGTAAATTGCTAACTCCAAGTCCCAATCCAGACTAAGCACTTACAAAGTCATTAATGTAATGATATCACTGTTATAATTACACTGGCTTTGATACATCAATGACTTTTTGCTGAAATTTTATACAAGTTTGTCTAGGAATGTTTAACTTCTTGAAAACTGAATTGTTCATGAACAAATAAGCCTAGTGTCCTGTAGATGTTTCACAGTAATAGATTTTTATTATATTTCATTTTTTTGGAGATTTGTCAATTTCATTACATATTTTCCGACATGATAATTTAAATATAAAGGCAGTTTCTTAAGTTATCCCCTCCCCTTTGAAAATAACATGTATATATATAGCTCTGTTATTTATACATATTAATATTTTTACTTATGAAACTAAATGCCTCTCATGTATCTACCAATGGATATTTACATTGAAATTTTTACTGACCAATGCAGTCAGTGATTCAAGTTTATACATTATCAAGATGTCATTAGAATATTCCTTATTGTCATCAATCAACAAAACATTAACCTAAATCAGTTATATAGTTGATTTTTGAGACCTCTTCAGGGAAAATAGATAATAAGAAGCAAGCAATTGAACATTCAAAATGAATTAAGAAAAATTCATTCAAATAAAGTTAATTAAGAAATAGAAAACACCTATGAGAAAAAGTAAATACAGGTTAAAATGGCAGAGGTAATAAAGACAGGCAAGAACAAAAGTTATGGTCGAAAAAATCAGACAAAAACCAAATTATGTAATTATTTCAAGAGCTCATTTAGAGACAAAGGTTTAGATAAGTTCAAGTCAAAAACAACTATAATTTTGAAAATAACTCTGTAAAATAAATTCTTCACCAGAAATAACATTTAGTAGTTAATAATACTACTAAACAAGACTTCCTTCTAGAAACCCATATCTAAGGTTTCTGATTCTTGTGGAGTCTGGTAACTATAGAAATAAATTCATCTAATTTTTAACATTAGATAGCATAGAGTAGGGGAGTTGCCACATAAAATACAGGGTTCCCAGTTAAATATGAATTTCAGATAAACAAAGAATACTATTTTACTATGAGTAAATAGGAATGCACTATGGGGACATATGTAACTGAGTGTACTGAATTTTTATTTGCTATATCCAGCAATCCCATACAAGAGTCAGGCTTCACAGCAGTGAGTTATTTTTGAGTACATATTTAATGTTTAACTAATGGTCAAGAACTATATTGCATTCTTTTTTGTTCATTTTTCACATGTTGACATCTGAAAATGAAATGAGGCATCATATACTAAAAGTATTGAAGAGTATTAGAGTTTCCTCTTTACCAGAAAACCTAAACTATATTATTAGGAACCAGATGCATAATATAATTTAGAGAAATACAAAATACCAGAGATTGAGGCCAAATAACATAAGGCAAAGTGAACACTGCTGCGAATATTAGAACTCAAGTCAAAGGGGACCCATATTACATGCTAAGCAAGTTAGGAGGTCAAGTATCAGAGCAGACAGCAAAGCACGAAATACCCACAGAGGGTAAGATGAGAAAACTGACTTACTCCACCGGAGTGAAACTCCAGAACTTGGGCAAATAAATCAGGCCAGCAAAGTCGTCAGAGCCAAAGGAAGCAGCAGGAAGAGCAGGAGTCAACTTTGCCGAATCTTGACAATTCCAAACCTAAAACCAACCTCAGGCTATCTTCCAACTGCACTCCCAAGTAAAAGCACATAGGTACAATAATTAGACTTAAAGGCAAGAGTCTGAGTAGTAAAAAAAAAAAAAAAAAGAGGTAGAATTCTGAAGGGAAGAATCAATCCTTACAGTACCAGGATTAAAGTTAACAATTTAAGCTTATGCAGCACAATAGTTTATATCTAAATACAGTGACATAATCCAGACTGGAAATATCAAAAGGCTAAAAATATAAGTATGAAAAATATGACCACGTTTTGAAAGAAAAAAATAAATACCAAACCAGTCATTATTTTAAAAATACATAGTTTGGTATCAGCTATATTCTGCAAAGGGCTAGAAATATATTGGTGAGCAAAACAAATGTGACCCCAGATTCTATAGCTTACAGCTTAGCATTTACCAGCAATAGCAAGTGTCAGAAAGGAAAATTACAGAGTGGTAACTTAGGATTCAAGTCAGAAGGCTACTATGAGTTGAAAGATAGCAGAGAGGAATTGTGTGTGTGTGTGTGTGTGTATACAGAGGTCAACATAGGCTTAACCATAAAACATCTTACAGGCCATGCTAAGGATTGTTAAGGGTTTATCTTAAAAACAACAAAGGATCTTTGGAGAATGATGAGGAAATTATACATAGTCATATAGAGGTGAGAATCAGAGCTGGAGGGCAAGGGTTTGATCAAATGTGCAGTTTTAAGTGACTAGATATACCCACATGAACATCAAGAAAAGTATTTCAGGGCCTCCCTGGTGGCGCAGTGGTTGAGAATCTGCCTGCTAATGCAGGGGACACGGGTTCGAGCCCTGGTCTGGGAGGATCCCACATGTTGCAGAGCAAGTAGGCCCGTGAGCCACAACTACTGAGCCTGCGCATCTGGAGCCTGTGCTCCGCAACAAGAGAGGCCATGATAGTGAGAGGCCCGTGCACCTCGATGAAGAGTGACCCCCGCTTGCCACAACTAGAGAAAGCCCTCGCACAGAAATGAAGATGCAACACAGCAAAAATAAATTAATTAATTAATACTCCTACCCCCAACATTTCCTTTAAAAAAAAATACTATCAGTTTAAAACAATAGATATAGTTATAAGTCAACATATATGAACCCCATAGTAACCACAAATCAAAAACCTACAATAGATACACAAAAACTAGAGAGAAAGGAACACAAACATACCACTAAAGAAAATCATCAAATCATGAGGGAAGAGACTAAAAGGAGAAAAGAATAGAGAAAAACTACAAAAGCAACTGGAAAATAAATAACAAAATGGCAATAAGAACATATCTATCAATAATCACTTTTATGTCAATGGGATAAATGATCAAATCAAAAGACATAAGGTGGCTGATTGGATTAAAAAAAAGACTAAATCTATATGCTGCCTACAAAAGGATCACATCAGAGCTAAAGACACAACAGACTGAAAGTGAGGGTATGGAAAAAGATATTTCTTGCAAATGGCAATGACAAGAAAACTGGGGTAGAAACACTCATCAGACAAAGCATACTTTAAAACAAAGTCTATAGCAAAAGACAAAAAATGGCATTATATAATGATAAGGGGGTCAATACAAAAGTAGGATATAACACTTGTAAACATATACACACCTAATATAGGAGCACCTAAATATATAAAACAAACATTGACAGACATCAACAGAGATATTAACAGTAATACATTAACAGTAGGGGACTTTAATACCCCACTTACATCAACTGTCACATCATTCAGACAGAAAATCAATAAGGCAACAGTGGTCTTAAACGACACAACAGACCAGTTAGACTTAATAGATACCTACAGGACATTACATCTCCAAACAGCAGAACACACATTCTTTTCAAGTGCACATACAACATTCTCTAGGATAAAATACATGCTAAGCCACAAAAGTAGTCTAACAAATTTAAGAAGATAGAAATTATATCAAGCACTTTTTCAAACCACAACATTATGAAACTAGAAATCAATTACAGGAAGAAAAATGGGAAAAGCAGAAACATATGGAGACTAAAAAACATGCTATTAAAAATCCAGTGGGTCAGGACTTCCCTGGTGGTGCAGTGGTTAAGAATTCGCCTGCCAATGCAGGGGACACGGGTTCGAGCCCTGGTCTGGGAGGATCTCACATGCCGCGGAGAAACTAGGCCCATGAGCCATAACTACTGAGCCTGCGCATCTGGAGCCCGTAAGCCACAACTACTGAAGGCTGTGAGCCACAACTACTGAGCCTGCGTGTCTGGAGTCTGTGCTCCACAACAAGAGAGGCCGCAATAGTGAGAGGCCTGTGCTCTGTGATGAAGAGTGGCCCCCACTTGCCACAAATAGAGAAAGCCCTCCCACAGAAAAGAAAACCCAACACAGCAAAAATAAATAAATTAATTAATAAACTCCTAACCCCAACACCTTTTTAAAAAAGTATTTCATACTTGGTTCAAACATGTGCAGGTCCAAAATTATTCTGAAGTCATTTCTCCCTTTCAGTCACTTTCACTGAGGAAGAATGAAGGAAATCCCTCTCAGTGGTCACTGGAAGGAGTCCTGCAACTATCTAAATAGAAATATTAGAAGTCATGTGTTAAATTGCTTTGTCTGTGTGTGCATAGAACATGGTTTTCAATATTAGAATAAAAATAGAAAGAAAACATTTAAGGAAAAAAAATCCATTTTTAGTAAATCTAAGCACTTCAGAAGCACTGGTGATATATTAGTCAGTATGATTCTTTTCTAAGGTACGTAGCGTATTCTGAGCACATTTCCTACTCAGAAAAAAACCTACAAATATTAGAGTTTCTTTTACATTCAAATGAGGACATATTTTTCTAAAGGAATTTTCACAAATAACTGGTTACAATGAAAAGACAGAATTAGAAAAGCAAGAGAGGGAGGGAAGGAGGGAGGCAGGAAGGGTAAAGCATGAGACATTTAAAAAGTATCTGGTTACCTTCTGCTAGTCTAAATGTTGTGCTTTGTTTCTTTTTTTTTTAAGATCTTTCTCCAAGTATAACTGCTTTACCATGTTGTGTTAGTTTCTGCTGTATAACAAAGTGAATCATATATATATATATATATATATATATATATGTATATATATCCCATATATAGATATATATATATGTATATATATATATGTATATATATATCCCTGTATCCACTCCCTCTTGCATCTGCCTGCCACCCTCCCTATCTCACCCCTCTAGGTGGTCACAAAGCACAGAGATG
The DNA here is from genome assembly GCF_008692025.1 of Phocoena sinus. Lineage (NCBI taxonomy): Eukaryota > Metazoa > Chordata > Mammalia > Artiodactyla > Phocoenidae > Phocoena > Phocoena sinus. The sequence goes on along the minus strand of NC_045774.1, from coordinate 87,554,471 downwards.
TTCTCCCTGTGCTATGAGACTGCTTCTCACTAGCTATCTATGTTACATTTGGTAGTGTATATATGTCCATGCCACTATCTCACTTTGTCCCAGCTTACCCTTCCCCATCCCCATATCCTCAAGTCCATTTTCTATATCTGCATCTTTATTCCTGTCCTGCCCCTAGTTTCTTCAGAACCTTTTTTTTTTTATTCCATATATATGTGTTAGCACATGACATTGTTTTTCTCTTTCTGACTTACTTCATTCTGTATGACAGACTCTTATGTCCATCCACCTCACTACAAATAACTCAATTTTGTTTCTTTTTATGGCTGAGTAATATTCCACTGTATATATGTGCCACAACTTCTTTATCCATTCATCTGTTGATGGATACCTAGGTTGCTTCCATGTCCAGGCTACTGTAAATATAGCTGCAAAGAACATTGTGGTATATGACTCTTTTTGAGTTATGGTTTTCTCAGGTTATATGTCCAGTAGTGGAATGGCTGGGTCATATTGTAGTTCTATTTTTAGTTTTTAAGGAACCTCCATATTGTTCTCCATAGTGGCAGTATCAATTTACATTCCCACCAACAGTGCAAGAGAGTTCCCTTTTCTCCACACCCTCTCCAGCATTTGTTGTTTGTAGATTTTTTGATGATGACCAATCTGACCAATGTGGAGTGACACCTCATTGTGGTTTTGATTGGCATTTCTCTAACAATTAGTGATCTTGAGCATCCTTTCATATGTTTGTTGGCAATCTGTACGTCTTCTTTGGAGAAATGTCTATTTAGGTCTTCCTCCCATTTTTGGATTGTGTTGTTGTTTTTTTTTTTGATATTGAGCTGCATGAGCTGCTTGTAAATTTTGGAGATTCATCCTTTGTCAGTTGCTTCATTTGCCAATATTTTTCCCCAATCTGAGGGTTGTCTTTTTGTCTTTTTTATGGTTTCCTTTGCTGTTCAAAAGCTTCTAAGTTTCATTAGATCCCATTTGTTTATTTTTGTTTTTATTTCCATTTCTCTTGGAGGTGGGTTAAAAAGGATCTTGCTGTGATTTATGTCATAGAGTGTTCTGCCTGTAGTTTTCTCTAAGAGATTTATAGTGTCTGGCCTTACAGTTAGGTCTTTAATTCATTTTGAGTTTATTTTTGTGTATGGTGTTAGGAAGTATTCTAATTTCATTCTGATTCTCACTACACTTGTCTAACTCTCATGACAGAGGTTGTTGTATGTCTTAAATTGCAATCACCTATCTCTTGAAGACCTATCTTTGAGAACATGAGACAATTGTGAGAAGTGTTTCTGATAGCTGAGTAAGGGTGAGAATTGGGAATAAATATTTTAATGTCAGAATTGCCAGTGGATATTTCTGCATCTAAATCCAATGAGCTACACCCTAGGCTTGAAGTTTTACGTTAATAAATTTGTATAGCATGCAACCACACAAAAAGCTAGAACAAATCTAGTAAAATATATACAATGTAAGTTAAATTGATTACTCTTTTCTCCAAAATGCCAAAAAGTAGAAGTAAACATCAAGTAAAATAAAATCTCCAAAGATTATTTTCTCCATTACATGAAACAAGATTACATAGTAAATGAAAATTAATTACTTGTTTCTTGTGAGATTTTCCCTTATATATAATGTCCTCATTCCTCTCTGCATGTACCAGATGTTCTGTAGACATTTTTCAGGGCTAACGATTTAATAGACTACCTCCTCTCCTGTCAGATGTTTTTACATGATTAGCAGTTATAAAGTGTTGTTTTGGTTCTCCCCAAATTTACATTTCTCCAATATAGTGGATATTTTGGGACACCAAGTTTCATACAAACTTGTTCCAATATTTTTTTTTTTTTCCAGTACGCAGGCCTCTCACTGTTGTGGCCTCTCCCGCTGCAGAGCACAGGCTCCGGACGCGCAGGCTCAGCGGCCATGGCTCACGGGCCCAGCCGCTCCGCGGCATGTGGGACCTTCCCGGACTGGGACGCGAACCCGTGTCCCCTGCATTGGCAGGCGGACTCTCAACCACTGCGCCACCAGGGAAGCCCAGATTTTTTTTGAAGGCAGTCCTCCCGTTCCCTTGATTTTCTAGCTCATTTTTGAAGATACACATTTTAACAGGTAAGTCAAAATGAGAAAATGAAATTAAAAGATAAAATTATGCAGAAAATTTGGGAGTCAAAATAGCATTTATTTTTAAAATGTATGTTGAGTTTCTGGACATCATATTTGACTACTTAAATCTCTAAGTTCCCCTTATCCTTGCAGAAGTAGTTCAGTTTGTACTTTCACATTGCCTGTATAGTTAAAACCTAAAATCTACTGTGAAATATGATTTTGTTCTTAATTTCTGTAAACTGATTCTAAGATTGATGAATTTTTTGTTAAGTTCTTTAACTCTTATATTCATTAGATTTTTTATTAGTGTTACTCAGAGATGCTTTTGCTTTCAAGTTAGTTTAAATTAAACCCTAAAAACTTAAGCAGTGAGACAGTAGAATAAATCTCATTTCTGTTTGGCCAATATTATGTCTCCCTCAGTGGTTCAAAGCAGTATTATAAGGGAGGGGTGGAAATGCTCTTTAAGGAAACATTTTTAGAATTGTAGAGGGTACAAAGAGTTATGCTGTCTCATGAGTTAGTACAGCTTAGTGTTAAGGCTTCATTAATCTATTTACGTTTTATCTCACATGAGGTCACATCTTTACAATAAACACAGTGAAGTAGTTTATATTATTCCAATTTGTTATATTATTCCAATTTCGTCTGTATTTTTGCTCTATTCAGACCTGTAACAGATTGGATAATGCCAACTCGATTTGGTGGGGGAGATCTTTACGTAGTCAGCCGATTTAAGTACTAATCTCTTCTAGAAACACCATCACAGACCTGACACACCCAAAATTAATGTTTTATCAATTATCTGTGCATCCGTTCGCCCAGTCAAGTTGATACATAAAATTAACACAGCAGTTGTCCAAAGTTACATGGTGTGATATTATTTATACATTGTATAATCTTTTCAGATTTCTCAATACAATTCTGAAGATATAAAGCAAAATTCTAAGCATAGTTTCTTTGGGAAACTCTCAACTAATGAATCTACTAATGGATTTGAATGAGACATAAAGGTAGGTCCTATAAATAAATAACCCACTGACCAGAATAGTACAACACTTGAGAAACAGCAAAGAAGAGGTTTAACCTTACTGCAGACACTATGGTAAAGGAAAACACAAATAACTGGATAAACGGGCAGTTGTCTCTGTGTGAACCTCCCACCCCACCCCAGTCAGGGACTCTACTACTAAATCCATTCAGAAGGTATCAGAACCCAGCTCAGGCAGAGAAAAGGGCTAAGATATAATGCAGAGATGTGCATTATATCCTGAAATGTGTAAGGCACCTTGGGAAACTGTTACAAGTGGTTTCAGTGACAAAAGAGCCTGCCAAGAAGCATGGCCAGGAGAGTAAGAATCGTTTTAAATTCACAATAGAAAGATACAGAAAAGAATAAGATTTTAGCTCATATGTTTTAATATAATTAAATAATTTAGTTCTGAAGGGGAAAAAAGAGTCCAAATATATTACAGAGAATATTAAATGAATGGTCATAATACACTAAATATTGGCTAAAATCTGCGCACTGATACTTTTACAGACTGTGACGTATAAGGAAGTATTTCACCAGAAAACCTGTGTGTACAAAGGGATGATAACAACTGTGCCCAGAAAAATACCTAAACCTATTTCTCCTAATTCAGGGGTAAGTAATCAGGAAACAAAATAGCACCTGATAAAACCTGCAACACAGAAATCTGAGAAAATCCTAGAGGCCAAGGCAAAGCAGATATCTGGAAATAATTGTTGCACATAATAGAAGTAATTATTAAAACACCTATCTATATTTGCTGCTTTTTTCCAATATTTAACTAAACTTTATTGAATGACTAACAGTTGATAGATATTGTAGGACACAGTGAGGAAGACCATCTAAATCTCATCCCTCACAGGGCTTACTGTCCAATATCTCTGTAAGCTCTAGGAAGACAGATATTCCCAAGAAACAAAAGTAAATCCATGGTAAGGAGATGCTAAATTAAAAAGATGGAGATAAAATACTGTCTGGCTCAGTGAGGAACAGAGAACAGTGAGTTAACATCAGCAAGATGGTAGAATCGGAGGCTCCAGCTCTCTTTCCTTGCCCCCTCTAAAAACACCAAGTTTAATAACAGCCAATGAACAAGAATTACCTTCACGGAAGCCCAGAGGTCCCAGCACCTTAGGAGGAAAACATCTGAGAACAGACGTACTGAAGAGAGTAAAGTTTCACTTGGCCTGTGTGACCCCATCCCCCAAGAGCCTAGGAAGGTCTTTTTGGCCCACACTTATTCCCATCTGGAAAGTGAGAGTGAAGTGACCACCCAGCTTCCCCAGCCCTGTTGGACTTTGCTGCATTGGTCCAATTCTGTGTCACCCCACCTAAAATACTAAGCATAACAGAGTAGTCTGGAAACAACCAGAGGCAGAGAAAAAGGGCAAAGGCTCAGAGTAGAGAGCACATGGATCTCAACAATTGGCCACAGATCCTACTGACTCGTGGGCTCCCCAGAGAACTGCACATAAAGTTCACAGGACCGCCCACCTGAGGATGCCTGCAGCCAGCCATCAATACCCCCAGAATCTTGCACTGCCCACGGTTGCAGTTTGACTCCTGCAGGCTGCACCAGGGCAGCCTCTGCCTAGGCACGCATGAGCTCCTTCAGAGAGCGCACGAATAGCACCAGCCAGCTGGATTTTGCTGCACTGGGAGAAGATGCACAAATGGGACACTTCAGGGCACTGACCTAGAGAAAACAAACCAGAGGCTCTCAGAGCCAGGTCTGACTTCACGGGATCCAGAAGAGACGCAAGATCCTAGAACTTCTTCCCCAAGACAAAGAAAGAGGAGCAGAGGGGACACAGCCACAGAAAAGGTCTGAGAGACAAATAAAAGGATTTACCAATTACAAGAGTTACCAAATACTGGGAACTTATGGAGCTCTTACCCTGCTAAGTATAAGCATTACCTCATTAAGTCTTATCAATAACCTTGTTAAAGTGGCATAATCTGGCCCATCTAATAGATGAACAAAATGAGGCTCACAAAAGTGACCTTACTAGGCAATGGTCACATACCTCAAAAGGGATGGCAAGGAGATTTGAAGACAAAATGTGAGAACTCAAAACCTTTACTTTCAACTTCAGTGACATATATCTTCAGATAATAGTAAATCTATGTTTAAGGAGAGTAGCAAGGAAGAAGACACACAGGGAGTCTCCTATGGTGGGATAGATAGTTTGGAATTTGTTATTCAGACAATAGGAAGTTGCTGGAATTTAAAAAGGGAGCAGACACAATCAAACATGTTAATTAAATGAAATTATATTAAATCACGTGATCATGTTTTCTTACATGTATCAGACCAGAAGTTATTAGGGGCATAAATCACAGAACTGAGAGAAGGAAGGAACAAAGGAGAATGATGACAGTGGTGTCTGAGGCAAAAGAGATCCCTGGATAGGCCAGGCTGGGGGAAGAAAAGGTGTCTGCTGTCCAGGAAAGGATTTTGCTTTCTGTCATGTAAACAGCTGATTTTTTACAAGACTCCTCTCAGTGATGAATAATGAAGCTAGTATATTGTGACCTATTGTATAGGTCTGGTAAATTATTCTTAATTCAAAACTGATAGTGTGGCTTTCCTGGTGGCACAGTGGTTGGGAATCCACCTGCCAATGTGGGGGACACGGGTTCAAGCCCTGGTCTGGGAAGATCCCACATGCCACGGAGCACCTAAGCCCATGTGCCACAACTAGTGAGCCCATGCACCTAGAGCCCATGCTCTGCAGTGGGAGAGGCCATTGCAATGAGAAGCCTATGCACTGCAATGAAGAGTAGACCCGGCTTACCACAATCAGAGAAAAGCCCGTACGCAGCAACAAAGACCCAATGCAACCAAAAACAATAAATAAATAAAATAAAATAATAAATAAATAAATTTGTAAAAAACAAAACTGATAGGATTTAGGTAAGGAAAGAAAGGAGTAGAAAAGAGTAGAAAAGAAAAATATTACTTCTGGAATTTATCTGTATCTTTTTTAAAATAAATCTATTCTCTGATATTTCCATGACATTTTAAAGTTCTCAAATCCAATGAGTTGGGGAAGTGGCAATATTATGTTTTGTACACAAATTTGTTTCCAGTTTCAGTTTCTTACTTGCAATCCTTATTTGACCACTTGCTAGCTATATTACTTTGATTTTTTTTTTTTCGGTACACGGGCGTCTCACTGTTGTGGCCTCTCCCATTGCAGAGCACAGGCTCCGGATGCACAGGCTCAGCAGCCATGGCTCATGGGCCCAGCTGTACCGCGGCATGTGGGATCTTCCCAGACCGGGGCATGAACCCGTGTCCCCTGCATCGGCAGGCAGACTCTCAACCACTGCACCACCAGGGAAGCCCAGCTGTATTACTTTGAGAAGGTTACAGGATATCTCTAACTTCAGTGAAACCACAAATGGTTGTTGTGATGGTTAAATGAAATAGTGTGGAACAAGCACTAAGTGTACTGCTGTCCCAGAGTCACAGCCTAAAAATGTTGGAGGTATTCTCAATATGTTATGTACCCTCAATCCACTTTTCTTGAGACTTAATTTATATTGACTTTCGTTTCATCAACAACAAAAAATAATGAATTGATTCATTCAACAAATATTTATTGAGTCCCCATATATGTGGCAGCCCCTAGGAACCAAGGAAAATTAGTTTCAAAAACAGTAAAAAAAAAAACCTTGCCCTCATGGTATTATATTTTTTATTTATTGAGTGTTTTAAAAGTTAGTCACTGGGAAGCACTTCCAGAATGGCATTGTAAGCACCTGCAAAATTCTCCTCTTCTTTGAAAGCAATGAGAAGTTGGCAAAAATGGTCAAAATCAACTTTCAGCACTCTGAAAATTAGCCAAAGGTTTGCAACAATCTGAGAAACTTTTATTAAAGGAAAACAGCTACAAAAAGAAAAGCAAACGTTACAGCGTTTTCAATTGTCCTATTCTCATCCTTCCACTAACAGCCTCATGGTAGTCTCAAAAACAAACAAACAACAACAACAAAATAAACTAGCCTTGCAGTCACGGTAGATGAAAACCAACAGTCGAGCACCCTTGGAGGATGGAGAACAGGTTTGGAGCTCCACCAAAAGCCCCAATCCCAAAGAATTGTCAGTACTTGTCCTGTGTGGTAGTTCTTGAATCTGACTTCTTAATTGATCTTAATTGATCTGACTCAGGTTTTGTTCAATTCAAATAGCCTTTTGCCTAGGTACGTCTTAAAATAATCAGCAATTGCCTAACATCACAGATGACTGAGGCGGAGTACCCAAAATGAAAGCCAGAGAGAGATGTGCAAATGGGACTCTGAAGTCTGAGATATATCCTGGGAATCTGGAAGGCCAGCGACACGTGCAGGACTGTGTGCAGCCCCAGGAATGACCTGAGAAGGTCTGGATCTCTCACCCCTGGCTGATGCCGAGGCTCTGCACAAGCAGGAAGTGAACAATAAGGCCAAGATGGAAACTACCTGATAGAGTCTTGAAGATAGATTCCAAACACACACCACACACAGAGCCCTTCAGAAAAAAAAAAAGGCAGTAGATTAAGACAATTAAGGAAACGTCTGTCCAATCATGACCTGACAATTAAGCCAACTAAGCTGAGACTTCAGTGGTCACACATGACACAGAATACAGACCTTACAGACTGCAGGAAAGCTGCTAAAAACAGCAACAAGGGCAAATCTTGGGGAAGAAACTGGAGAATGTGACTTCAAAAGCTCCTAAACTATGCTATTTAACATGTCCAATTTTTAACAAAAATATTCTTGTCATGAAAAAGACAGGAAAGCAGGGTCAAAACATAGAGAAAAAAATCAATAAAACTGTTGTTGAGATGACCAGACATTGCACCTACTAGTAAAAGATATTAAAATCAAAATTGGATTATTAAAAGGAGAAATAAAATTAACAAAACTTTATCTTAACAAATCATATGTTTACAAGAGGAGAACCAAATCACCAAAGTCAGTAATAAAAGAGGATACATTACTTCCAACTGTGGGAAATAGAAAAGATTATGAGAAAACATTATAAACAATTGTATGCAACAAATTAGATAACAGCTGAAATGGACAAATTCTTTTGAATGAACAAATTACTGATATGACTCAAGAAGAAACAGAAAATCTGAATTGACCTATACAATATTGAATTAATAACCAAAAACTTCCCCAAAAGTAAGCCTAATTGTAGATTACTTTACTGGTGAATTCTACAAAATGTTTAAAGGAGAATATAACACTAGTTCTTTACAAACTTCCGAAAACAGAAGAGGAAAAACAAAACAAAGCAAAACTTCCTAACACATTCTATGAAGCTAGGATTACCATGGTACAAAAATCAGACAACTACAACCTAAGAAGACTACAGAACATTATACCTATGAATATAGGTACAAAAATTCTAATACCAGAACACTGAATGAAGCAAAATATAAAAAGGATTGAACACCATAATGATGTAGATTTATCGTGCAAAGCTGGTTCAACATTTTTTTTTAAATGTATTTCACCATATCAATGGAATAAAGAAAAAAACCACATGATCATCTAAGAATATGTAAAAGTGTATTTGACAAAAATTAATTGTAATCTGCCCTGCAATACACAGGTTCTACATCCATAGATTCTATGAACCATGGATCAAAAATATTTGAAAATATAAGTCCAGAGAGTGCTAAAAAGCAAAACTTAAATTTGTTGTATGACAACAGCTATTTACATAGCATTTACATTTTATTTACAACCATTTACATAGTATTTACATTGTGTTAGGCATTATAAGTAATCTAGAGATGATTTAAAGTATATGGGAGGATGTGTGTAGGTTGTATGCAAACACTTAGCCATTTTATATAAAGGACTTGAGCATCCATGGATTTTGGTATCCAAGGGTATTTTGGTGTCCTGGAACCAATCCCTCATGGATACCAAGGGATGACTGTACCTTTCAAGATTAAAAACTAAATAAAACAAAAACTCAAATAAACTAGGGACAGAATGCAAATTCTCAAACTGATAAACAGCATCTATGAAAACCACACAATTAACATTATACTTAATAGTGAAAAGCTGATCACTGTACCACTAAGAGCAGGAAGAATACTCTCATGTCTGCTCTCATCACTTTAATTCCACCTTATTCTTGAGGTTCTAGTCAGAAGGACTACTAAAGGAAAAGAAATAAAAGAAATCCTGATTGGGAAAAAAATAAGTAAAACTTTCTTTCTTTGGAAAGGATATGATCTTTTTTGTAGATATTTCTATGGAATCCACAGAAAGATTGTGAACTTATCAAAGAGTTCATCAGAGTTGTAGTATATAAGACCAATATACAAAAATCCATTGTATTTCTATTCATTAGCAAAGAGCAATCCAAAAATGAATTAAGAAAATAATTCCACTTAAAATAACATCAACAATAACACAATGCTGAGGAATAAATTTAACAAATGAAGTTTGAGACTTGTACCCTGAGACCTATAAAACAGCATGGAAGCAAATTAAAGAAGACCTAAATAAGTGCACTCCATGTTCACAGATTGGAAGACATAATATTGTTGAGATGATATTACTCCCCAAGGTGATCTAATATTCAATATGATACCCTTGAAATTCCAGAGAGCTTTTTGCAGAAATTGGCAAGCTGATCTTAAACTCATATGAAAATGCAAGGGACTCAGAATAGTCAAAGCAATATTACAGAAGAAAAATGAAGTTGGAAGACTCACATTTCTTCAAAACTTACTTTGAAGCTACAGTAATCATGACAGTGTGGTGCTGGTATAATGATATGTAGGACAATGGAATAGATTTGAGAGTTCAGAAATAAATCTACACATTTATCATCTTGGTACTTAACAAGAATACCAAGACAATTAAATAGAAGAAGTAGTTTTTAAAATAGTGTGACTGGGCTTCCCTGGTGGCACAGTGGTTGAGAGTCCGCCTGCCGATGTAGGGGACATGGGTTCGTGCCCCGGTCCGGGAAGATCCCACATGCCACAGAGCAGCTGGGCCCGTGATCCATGGCCCCTGAGCCTGTGCATCTGGAGCCTGTGCTCTGCAACGGGAGAGGCCACAACAGTGAGAGGTCCACGTACCACAAAAAAAAAAAAAAAAAAAAAAAAAAAAGTGTGAGACAACTGAATATCCACCTGCAAAAGACGGAGTTAGAACCATATCTCAAATCACATACAAAAATTACACATGGAAATTTAACAGGTAAAACTGTAAAGTTCTTAGAAGAAAACATAGGAGTAAACCTTTTAATCTTGGATTAAATAATGACTTCTTAAATATAACATCAAAAGCCCATGTGACACTACATAAAAAAAATGGAACTTCATCACCACTTTTAAAAAGTTTTGTTTCAAAGCACTACTATCAAAAAGGTGAAAAAACAGTTCATAGAATGGAAAAATATTTGCAAATTATATATCTGATAAGAGACTGGTATTCAGAACATATACTCATAAAATTACCATAAAAGACAAATAACCCAATTTAAAAAAACATGCAAAAGAATTAACAGATATTTCTCCTATGAATGTACAGAAATGGTAAATAGGCACATATGCTCAAAATGATTAGTCAGTAGGGGAATGCCTATCAAAAACACGAGGTTGTTTTTTCAACCCCAGTAAAGTAGCTAAATTTAAAATGACAGACAAAAACAAGTGCTGATGAGGATGAGAAATTTGAACCCTCATACATTGCCAGTAAGATTGTAAGTGATACACACACTTTGGGAAACAGTTTGACAGTTTCTCAAAATGTTAAACATGACCCAGCATTTCCACTCTTAGGTACATACCAAAAAGAACTGAAAACATATGCCCATATAAAAATGTATACGTAATTGACCAAAGCAACTTTATTCATAATAGCCAGAGAAGTAGATACAGCACAATTATCTATCAATTGATGAATAAATAAGCAAAACATGGCATATCCATACAATGAAATATTATTCAGCAATGAAATGGAATGTAGTACTGATTGTGCCACAACATGGACAACCTTACATAATGCAGTGTTACAAAATGCATTATGTAAACTGAAGGAAGCCAGTCACCAAAGGCCACATGCTTTATAAGTCCATTTAAATGAAATCTCCAGAATAGGCAATCCACAGAGACAGAAATTAGGTTAATGATTTCCCAGTGCTCAAGGGAGGTGGGTATGAGGTGTGATTGCTAATGCATATTAGTTTTTTGGAGGGGCAATTAAAAATATGCTAAAATTAGATTGTGGTCATGGGTGCACAATTCTGTAAATGTACTGAAAAACACTTGGATTGTACACTTGAAAGGGAAAATTTTATGATATGTTCATTACCTGTCGATAGGCCTGTTATTTAAAAAATTCTCTGTAAGGAAAAGATACCTCTGGGGTCATTTTGCTGTGCATCTTTAATACCTTCAGGATGTGTATTAAAAAAAAAATACAGCCACTACTTATTGCAATGCATTATTTTATAGTGTCAAGTTTATATTATGTTCCATTTTGATTATAGAGGTAAATGTTATGTGGGAATCTCAATCCTCATCAATATTAGCTGCTCCATCGCCCTCTGATATTGGTTCATTGATGGATGACTTACAAATTAGTCAACAAATAAAGAAATCCTTAAATTCTTCATCCTTAAATCTGACCATCAAAGGCCACTTGGATCAGAAAAAGCAGTAATAACCAGAGTGCATATTTATTCTTCCAGTTTTTATTTCTTCTAGCCCCCTTGTGAGGATTTGCACCACAAAAAAAAAAAAAAAAAAAAAAAAAAAGCAGGTAAAGAGAAGAACCACTCACTGAGGATTAAGGACCTCTATTCCAGACGCTCCATCAGAGCTATAGTTAATGGCCAGCACCTTCCATCACTCAGGGAGCGTATGAGCTCAGCAGCTTGGAACTGTGAGGGCAACATTGTGTAGAGTCTGGGACAACAGAATGTAGAAAGCAGGCATCTCAGTGTCTTATTTTTGTGTATATGTATTAGAATATCCTCCCCTGAGACATCTTGGAAATATTAAAAAGTGTGGCTCTCCCATTTACTCTTCCCTAGGGATGAAAATTAAAGATGGTGAGACTGGAAAAATGATCTGTGCATAGGTTTTCTCTCTCACTTCAGGCTCTATCGTCCTGGAGTCAACACATCCATCTAGTTCTCCTGGCCTCCATAAAGTGAGCTCACCAGTTGTGTGTTGGATTCTACTTATTAGAGGCAAGCCAGTAGGCAAATTCCTAATGCTGCACACTGTTGAGTGCCCAAGAGCTACAGGGCAAATATTCCTCCTTACAGTTGCATCTTCTTCAGACACAAACTCTCCCTTATGCAAAATGTCCCAAGATCCAAATTGGAGGACCTAAGTTATTAATAATATGGAGGAACTCCATCTGACCAAACTACTTTCTGTTATAGGAGTAGCAGCAAAATCCTGACCATTGTAATTCTGAATCATGCATCTATGTCTCAAATGATTTTTTAAATTAGGAGGAGGAGGGTGGGTATTATTGAAATTCAAACACTAATTCATTATGTAAATACTTATACTCCCTTATCAAAATTTTTCTCATTATACTATAAAAATACAACTATTGTGGGCTTAACATCTAACTGTGAGATTGAATGTCATTTTTAATTTGCCATCACTCAGTTTGTTCCAAGAATAGGCTTGCTTGGCACTTATAGGAAAGTTAAGTAAGTTTTGCTCTGTAGCTGAAAATAAGGAAGAATGTTGTCCTGGTTTCTGGTAGCAGTTATTTCATGACCATAAAGAGAACCAAACTTAGGGTAAAGCTAAAAGTACACAGAGAAATGCAAGGAGATGCTTGGAACCTGGGACCCTGAAGACACATTTGAACCCTCAAGTCTGTCCTCCATCTAAACCTCCTGTCACGTGTGTGCTTCTGTCTGCATTACTTAAGATCATTCAGCTGGGGTTTTGTTAATTAAAGTAAAGTATATATCAGTTGATTCAAAATAAGGTACTATCCTTGGGTCCCTGCAAGGACAGATTCTAAAATATGGAATTACTTGTAAGGAAAAAGTAGAACTCTAAGCAATGAGGTCTTCATAATTCCTGTCTGAGAACTTGGTTGTGAAGTTGGCTAGGCTGCTGTATGTTCTGCATTGTTTCCAGGCCAATAGCCAACCGAGACCACAATATTTCTGCAAATTGTAGTCACATTATAGAATATTGGTGTGTGTTCACAATTTCTTGTGGCATTTGGCAAGTTTATAAAGGAATAGGCTAGTTTTGTCTGAAGGTGGCTATCTAAAAAGCAAGACAAAATAAGGACAGTTTGGTCGGAGGACTGTTTTGCCTGTGACTTCAAAACAAGCTGCCTGAGATTTCCATAATTTAAAAAACTGGAGTAGAAAAAGCTTGAATCCTCAATGGCTTCTAAAGCAATTGAATCAACAAACATATCCTGAAGTTTGCCCTACTTCTAAACTTTCCAACTGGAGATAATGAGATCATGATTTGCTAGGCTTCTTTGAGACTGGGTTTCTAATCTTTGCATTAGTAAACATCTTAACTAATACAACAAAAGAGCTTATCTGCTTGCATAGCCAAGGTTTAACTTTGGGGTTAGACTTCAAAATAATTGAGGGTTAGTCTTTGCCATATTTGCTTTTGTATTTCCAGTAAGTCACACAATACCTGGAACATGATAACATTCAATAAATACTTGTTTAAAAGATGAATATGGCAAGCATTTAGCAGAATATCAGAGCCTCAGATAAAATGTTGAGGTTCAGTATCAAGGGGAAATGTTGGCTATGATGGAGATACACAGCAGGCTCCACAAGCCCTTCTGAGATGCTGTCTGCCCTTTGATGACTGGATGGAAAGCTGGAGATGGGCTTGTGGCATTTAGAACTAATTAGTAGATGTAGTCACAGGACAAGTCAAGACAAAGGCAAGGAAATTGATGAAGTGTCTGATAATCCCCTAATCTACATATGTAGTCCTACAGTTCTGGGAAGCTAAGGGTCATTAATCATCCTGATTAAACTTTGCTGCAAAGTAGGCTCTACTGACACTGATGAATAATTAACTCCCCTTAGATGTGCTGCTAGTTGCTATAGACCAGATAGTACCTGATAGCAAGTTTGGCTTCCTACCAAGCAGAGTCCTGAGACACTGACACAGCCTTGGCCGTGATCAGTACCATAGTCACCATTTGCGAGACCAATAGGTCTCTCCCGTTTTCCCAATGAGGAAAACACCACTCATGCTCACAGACATAATTGGAACCCAGATATGAAAAAGCCTTCATGGGACAAAAAGCCCAGATATAAAACAATAGGAAAGAAGTCAAAATCATGCTACATCAATTGGCCTTACTATTAGTAAATAACGTAATATTCAGTGAGTCAAGCAGACAAGGTCATGTGAAATCCAGTCCCATATCCATGAATCCAAATACCTCATCTTTGTATGGAGAGATATGCCTGTGTTTTGCTGTGAGTATAGAACTGTTTCCCTGAACAAGCATAACTCATGGAATGTAATCCTAAAGTGCTTTTCATTTTTAAATTTGGCTGGATTAGTCATCGCTCCCTTGGACTGGGAAGGGGGACATCATCAGGTCCCAAACATTTTTGATAATCCTAAAATAATTCAGGCTCCTCTCATCAGGAATTAAAATGTCTACCCCAACATAGCAGTGAACACTTTGAGTGACTTCATGCCATGGCTATTCTTCTTTCCCTAAACCACTCCACCCCTCACTCAAATGTGAGCAAACTTTGATGCCCACATTCACGAAAAAGTGTGGTATGTTTCTCCTCCTTTGATTTCTTGCCTATTTCTCCTCCACCCAATTGGATTCTGAACTTGCAGTGCTAGTGCACAGGAACAGTGAAGACTTAAGTAGGCAGTAAAGGGTTCAGTCAACAGGTAGCATCATACCTATGACTTTGGGAACTGTATAGGCCCCAGTCCCTTACATGACTGTTACCATGCATTCCTCAGATACATGGCTGGGAACCTCTCACCTTCAATTTTGGAGAGTTTCTCTCTGGATCATTGCTTTCTAACATATCTCCACCCAGGTATCTAATAATACCCCTAGGTACTCTGGCAAGATCTGTTCACCTTTGCTCTTAGAAAGAATTCTGTATAACCCCATGCTGACTCTATATCACTTGTGCTTTACATCAGGTTGATAGGCAACAGAAAACATACTGTTTACCTTAATAAAATCTAAAAGTGCAGGATGGTAAATATAGCCCTGCAAATTTGGCTCAACCCTCAGCATCTAGGCAATGCAACTCTCTTGATTTTAGATTTGAAAGGTGAGGACAGACATAGGTCTGCTTCAGGGACAGATTTCAAGCTAGGTGATTCTACTTACTACCTGTTACCAGACCTATAATAAAGAGCAGGAAAGTCAAACAATCACCCTCTTTAAAATGGTGGAGCTCATGGGTCAACAAAAATTAATGTGTTTCTCTCCGTGCTTCTTTTCTCAGACTTTCCAAACTCTTTTGAAGCATAGTTGGTTGAGTGTGGAGGTTGGTTGGCAGATTTTCTGTTATTAACATTTTGCTATTCCGGGAGAGTGGTTTTAATGCATTGCCAGTTGTTCTCAAGCCTCAGCTGAAACTGATCTTATGTTTCTAATTACACCTTTTTCTCTTTTTTTAAAGGTGTATAAGTGGGTATCTTCGCAAATATGAAATTCATCCTTTTTGATATGTTTATACTTGAGTGTCCTTAATTACATTCTTTACTGCCAGGCTTCTGATCCACACATATAAAAATAAATAATCAAAGTTTCCAGCCAAGATGGAATAACAGTGATTAGATTTACCCTCACTTTTGAAATAAAAACAAACAAAATGGACAAGATGTCTGAAACAATGGTTTCACGCAATTGTATATCAGGCAACAAAAACAATGATTCCTGAGAGAGAGGAAATAAAGGAGGTGAGCCCTAAAATTTCCAGATCACATCCTTGAGAGACTGTCCAGGGGCACAGGGCAGGGGTGAACCCGGTCAGAGGCTGGTAGACTCCCTGTTTTGAGGAGATAGACATGGGGCCCAAGATAGGCCAAGGCATCTTCAGTACACAGGACAGAGTACTAGATGGGAGAGAGCTGCACAGAGAAGAGAACCCTAGAGGTAATCAGGGTGTTCCCCTCAAATCTTCAGCTGACTACTGATGAGCACATATGTGTCAAATGAACTACTGGAGTCCATGAAAAAATATTCAATCTCTAAGAAGGCCAGGATCTGTTCACATTGCTACCAGCCAGGATGGAATGCTTCATAATTCAATACGGTATTTGGGAGAGTACCCCAAAGGATATTGCCTAGGCAGTGGGCAAAACTAGTCTTGAACTGAAGTCTGCCCTGACCTTACCTAACAAAGTATAAAGCAAGATCTGAAATGATCAAATTGTTTTCATGTATCTTAACTGTATTTTAAATAAAATCTAAAGAACATTTGTAGAGAAAGTTAAATGCAGAAGAAATTAAAACAAATAGAATGGGATAGAAAGGATAAAATCAGTCGAGAGTTACGAACAGAACAAGTCATACAAATTATAATCATCTTCATCAGTTCATTCAGTCTCCTGTAACTAATTCTTGTTTTGTTACATCTTGGGTTATCAGAGTTATGAATCAATCAGTTTTCCATTAGAGTTTTAGAAATTCTTACTTAGTTCAGTGTTATGATCTTAGAGACACCAAACCTGTATTCTAGAGTACTTGCTAGAGTCTTTTCCATGAATCTCTTTGATGATGAAGCATTTTTGTGTACAGTTGATTTTAAATGCTTTCAGATCAGAATCAAGAGTAAAACAATAATTGTCTGTGAGCAACAAAAGACATGAAAATAGCCATGGTTAAAGATTTGGTGAGTGTTCACCAAAAAAAGTGAGGCAGTTGAGAAGCAAATTGTTATTTTTATGATATACAGTATTATAAAATAATACTGGAACTATGAGCTATTACACCAAGACATGACAAAATTTTAGAAGTTTCGTATAATTTCAAGAACACATATTAATAATGTATACACATTATATAAAATCTAAGACTGTTAAACACTATTTTTATATGATAATGTTTCCCATGCAATTTAACACATCAAATAAACCTAAATAAATTAATATTTCTCTTTTTATAAGGAAAGAGAGCAACTCTCAGATCTTTTGGGGCCTTCTGGACACCTAGTTTGAGGTCAAATGGACTTCATATAGAGTTTGATTTGGGGAAGTTTGTTAAAAATATCAAAAAATTTGGGCTTCCCTGGTGGCACAGTGGTTGAGAGTCCGCCTGCCGATGCAGGGGACACGGGTTCGTGCCCCGGTGTGGGAGGATCCCACATGCCGCGGAGCGGCTGGGCCCGTGAGCCATGGCCGCTGAGCCTGCGCGTCCGGAGCCTGTTGCTTCGCAACGGGAGAGGCCACAACAGTGAGAGGCCCGCGTACCGCAAAAAAAAAAAAAAAAAAAATATCAAAAAATTTAAAACACTTGATCAAATAGGACCACAGGTCACTGTGAAACAATGATTTCACTCTTCCACTCAGTTATCCACTCTTCCAAAGTGACAATTAAAAGACTTTAAAAGCAAATACAGAAAGTTATATAGTTGTAAAAACAAACAAACAAACAAAAAAAAACTTAAGGTATTTTAGTATTGAAAAGACTCAGTTTTTCTAAGTAATCAAAAACTTTATACAGACAACATGAAGGATAAAAATATTTTCATAAGGCACAGAGTCTTTGTTTCCTAGGCAAATTACATTATATGTAAAGAAAAACATTTTATAATATTTTACTAAGATCAGGGCAATAATCTAAGACAATTTATTATTTTAACAGAGAGAAAATTAAACATCAGTTTTGTATCTACATTATTGAACACATTAAAAATCCTTTGTAAATAAACATATTAAATTCTACCTAGCTTTGATCTCATAACATAAAATTTATTTTCCATGATCCTTCTGAAATTTTCTATATCCATTTAGGTCTGTCATTTTTTCTCTTTCCTATTCTGGAAACACCAGTTTCTTTATTTTTTTTTAACATCTTTATTGGAGCATAACTGCTTTAAAATGGTGTTAGTTTCTGCTTTATAACAAAGTGACTCAGCTATACATAAGCATGTATCCCCATATCTCCTCCCACTTTCATCCCCCTCCTACCCTCCCTATCCCACCCCTTTAGGTGGTCACAAAGCACTGAGCTGATCTCCCTGTGCTATGCTGTTGCTTCCCACTAGCGATCTATTTTACATTTGGTAGTATATATAAGTCCTTGCCACTCTCTCACTTCTTCCCAGCTTACACTTCCCCCTCCCTGTGTCCTCAAGTTCATTCTCTACGTCTGTGCCTTTATTCCTGTCCTGCCCCTAAGTTCTTCAGAAAC
Organism: Phocoena sinus; assembly: GCF_008692025.1. Classification (NCBI taxonomy): domain Eukaryota; kingdom Metazoa; phylum Chordata; class Mammalia; order Artiodactyla; family Phocoenidae; genus Phocoena; species Phocoena sinus. The sequence goes on along the minus strand of NC_045774.1, from coordinate 87,535,930 downwards.
ATTTTATTTTTTTATATTCCATATATATGTGTTAGCATATGGTATTTGTTTTTCTCTTTCTGACTTACTTCACTCTGTATGATAGACTCTAAGTCCATCCACTTCACTACCAACAACTCAATTTTGTTTCTTTTTATGGCTGAGTAATATTCCATTGTATATATGTGCCACATCTTCTTTATCCATTCATCTGTCCATGGACAATTTAGGTTGCTTCCATATCCTGGCTATTGTAAATAGAGCTGCAATGAACATTGTGGTACATGACTCTTTTAATTATAGTTTTCTCAGGGTATATGCCCAGGAGTGGGATTGCTGGGTCCTATGGTAGTTCTATTTTTAGTTTTTTAAGGAAACTCCATACTGTTCTCCATAGTGGGAGCATCAATTTACATTCCCACCAACAGTGCAAGAGTGTTCCCTTTTCTCTACACCATTTCCAGAATTTATTTTTTTAGACTTTTTGATGACGGCCATTCTGACCAGTGTGAGATGATATCTCATTGTAGTTTTGATTTGCATTTCTGTAATGATTAGTGATGTTGAGCATACTTTCATGTGTTTGTTGGCAATCTGTATATCTTCTTTGGACAAATGTCTATTTAGGTCTTCTGCCTATTTTTGGATTGGGTTGTTTGTTTTTGACATTGAGCTGTTGTATATTTTGGAGATTAATCCTTTGTCAGTTGCTTCATCTGCAAATATTTTCTCCCATTCTGAGGGTTGTCTTTTCATCTTGTTTATGGTTTCCTTTGCTGTGCAAAAGCATTTAAGCTTCATTAGGTCCCATTTGTTTATTTTTGTTTTTATTTCCATTTCTCTAGGAGGTGGGTCAAAAAGGATCTTGCTGTGATGTATGTCATAGAGTGTTCTGCCTATGTTTTCCTCTAAGAGATTTATAGTGTCTGGTCTTACATTTAGGTCTTTAATCATTTTGAGTTTACTTTTGTGTACAGTGTTAGGGAGTATTCTAATTTCATTCTTTTACATGTAGCTGTCCACTTTTCCCAGTACCATTTATTTAAGTGGCTGTCTTTTCTTCATTGTATATTCTTGCCTCCTTTATCAAAAATAAGTTGACCATATGTGTGTGGGTTTATCTCTGGGCTTTCTATCCTGTTCCATTGATCTATATTTCTGTTTTAGTACCACTACCATACTGTTTTGATTGCTGTAGTTTTGTAGTATAGTCTGAAGTCAGGAAGCCTGCCAGTCATTTTCTTTTAGGACAAACTTACTCTCCTTTTTCTCTGACAAAAGCAGATTCTATATTCCTTGCATTCTTTTCATTTAAAAACATATCCTATTTTCTTTCCATATTTGTATGCATATTTGTTTCCCTTTCTTCTTATTGTTCCTAGTGGTTTTATTTTTATGTATTTGATTATAAGTTGTGAGTGTTAGTAACCTTTAGTTTCCAGTGAAAACTAGGAAGCAGGAAATTGTGAACTGTCTGTCATATATTAGTATCCTGTAGTAGATTAGCAAATTTATAAATACATAATTATAAACACTTATAACTTACAATTTACATATGTTTTTCATAATATAATTTTAATGTGGCAAAACATATATTTATTAATAGACCCAAATATTCTTTGTCTCTCTAAAATTTAAGTCAAAAAGATAAGTTTAAATATGTTTCACAATCAATGTCTCAGTATATTATCTTATTTGGAAATGATCTAGATATTCAAAGAATATCCTTTATTCAATTTAACAGTATAAAATTTTATTTTATTTACATTTAATTAAATTAACTTGTTTTTAACAATTTTGTTTAGATTAGACATCAAGCAGCTAACAAACATTTCATTTTTCTTGTTGACAAATTCTGTGCCACAGGGATCGAATAAGCTTATTTGACTTGTAAACCCAGGTAGAAAAAGTTATGTTTGCATTATATTTAATATAGACAACTCTGAAGAAGAAATGCCTGCTTTTACTAAACCAACAAACTTACACTAGCTTTTAATTATCAAAGTTTATCATGGGTCATGTGAACTTGAAAAACATTTGGGTTAGTTTTTATATTTCTGAAAGTTTTAGGAATACTTATTTTATATAAATTCTTAGTTTTCTTTAAGCCAATCAATTAGAGCTCTTCAAAAAATATCACTTATACATATTATACTTATAGACATATGACTATATATATAAACATGTAGACAGAACCTGAATTTATCACTTCCATTAAAAATTTTGCCATGCCTCAGGTACCAAAATAAAAGCTCAAAAAAAAAATTTGGATCCAAATTGTTTTTCTGGCATTTGGACTACGTTAAGTTTACATGTTTAGATGGCCAAAATTTTTTATTAAAGACTTTTTATTTGCATTCTGTAAGGATCCTTTCAGATCTATTTTTAGAGTTGTTTTGTTTTTAAGAAGCTTCTGCATGCAGATAAAAGAATGAATTCCATTATCTTTAAGTAGTTTAGGATCCTGTCTTTTCAAGGGTACCTCTTAAGGTGGACTATATTATGTAAGTTAAATATTCCTCAGTGTGGCCATTACAGTTCTCAATTATCCAAAAGTTCACCCATTTTCCAAGAAGATGCAAGATCTTGGTCCATAGTGGGCATACATATAGGAAGTAGGAGGTTTTTGGGGGGTGGTGGAGAAAGAGTCTTAGACCAGGTAGAACCCATCCTTGCCTTTAGATTTCCTAAGAGACCTTAACTATGAGAGAACTTTTTTTGAACAGCTGTTCCAAAACACAGGGACTCACACATTGCCCCCCATCAACTTTGGGCAGAATAGGGTGACTTCAACAAACAAAATACAGGTATTCACAATAAAATCATACAGCTCAAAATGCAGAGAGAGACATACCTTCAAACTCCAGGGTCAGCGAGAAAGCAAGTGAGATCAGTGGGCTCTGTGGATAACAGCACCTGGTTTCTCAGTGGCCTCAGAGACTTTGGCAGTCATCTTTGTGTTCCAAGTCTGACACCAGAAAATGCCAAAAACCCAGAAATAGCAAAACTAAGATCAACAAATTAATAAATAACATTTAGTAAGAGTTTATTGTGCATGTAAGAACAGTTTGGGAACTGGAAGCTTCAAAATCAAAGACTGATATGAAGATGTTCAGGGTTATGAAGTTATAGGACAGCTTATAAAGTGAAAAATAAGAAGGTTATTTACCATTTACAATGATTGGTTATTACAATGGAGGTTTCCAGGTGGCAAGGATTGTTTTGAAGTGATTATATTATGTCATTTTTAGAAAGATGACATGTTTCTTTCATGATTATCAGAGGCATTTATAATGAATAACCAAAGTTAAGTTTTGCTTATGTTCATGACATAAACTAGATTTAATTTTGCTAACATAGTTTAAATGTCTTTGTCTGCTCAAGGAATTCTCAAGTCCAGTTTCCATTTTGTATTTAATTTTAACAGTAGGGAAAGTTTTCCTCTATTAGAGGGACAAATGTAAGGGTTTTAGGTGTTCAGCTTCCCCTACTGCACAGCAGTAGTGTAGTTCCCCAGCTGAGGTTTACTTCAGGGTAAGGCCAATAAATAAAAAGGAGAAAAATTAGGGAAATGTCCCTCATCCCCCTAACACACACGAAAAAATGAGGGTTCTCCTCACACTCTGGGGCTGGCAAACATTTTGGTTTTGAAGTTCCTTTTATCAGAAAGATGGGATCCTCTCCATGGGTTTACTAAAATCATCTGCCGTGCATTTCTTGATTTAGTCTGCTCTTATATCAAAACTGGGAGATAATGAGAGAAACGCAACCCAGAAGCTCATTGCCACTGCTCTTCTCTTGCTGTTTTTCAAATTTTAGCTTCCATTACCAATCTGCCTGCTAATATTTACTTCTCAGAGTCCTTACACAGTGTAACCTCTCATAAAGGTAGGAGAAGTAAATACTTTGGTTCTTCATTAAACATCATTACTACTAGTTTCCTGAGCAAAGACAGACAATTCAGAAGAATGTGTACTCCAGGACCTTATTTCATGATTTTTCACATCATTCAAAACTCAGTCTACACAAGGGAGCTTCCTGAATAAGGTCCTCCTTCCCAGAAAACACTTTACCTCAGTTGTGGTTGGTGATATCAGCCCATGACTCCAGGAGTGGTGGTTATAAGAGAAGCAAAACACCAGCTATGCTCTGATCCGGTGGCCTGTGCCTTTTGTCTTGAATTTGGTGGTGAGGGAAGATTTCATTCTGAATTGAGTGAGGAAAGGAGATAGAGTGGGCCTGTGTTTCCTAAATCAAAATTTGGATATGTTAAGTATGTCACATGTTGTAAACTACTCTAAGCCTCCTATTCAACTGCGGTATTTCTTGTGCCTTACTATCATAGAAGAAAGCTTATTTCAGCCACTATAAAGTAACTCCTTTGGTTTCTTTTTTTGTTTTGTTTTGTTTACTTTATATGTATCAGTTTACAGGCTAAAAATATTTCTGGTTGTGTTGGGGAAAGTGCGGTGATATCTCATTCTGTTATATAGGATTGAAAAAAATATGTGAAAATATGTCTTAAAGTCTGATATATATGAGAGTTCAAAACTGTTACTTCAATCTAGCATGAGAAAACCATGATTTAATAAAATAAAATACATTAACCATGATATTTTCACAACATTAAAAAACTGTTGCAAATAACTCTAACACTCAAAAATGGGGCTATAAAATTTGTTTCTCTCTATGAAGTTAACATTATATGCTTTTATCTAAAAACTTTTTCGCCGATGGTTGCCAGTGTTTTCTCTCCACATCAGGTAATTAACTGACATCTTTGCAGCAGTGTGTTTGCTTCTCAGTTACTTTCTTTTTTTCAATGTTGAAATTTACTTTTTTTTTTAGCATCTTTATTGGAGTATAATTGCTTTACAATGGTGTGTTAGTTTCACCTTTATATCACAGTGAATCAGTTATACATATACATATGTTCCCACATCTCTTCCCTCTAGTGTCTCACTCCCTGCCACCCTCTCTATCCCACCCCACTGGGTGGTCACAAAGCACGGAGCTGATCTCCCTGTGCTATGCAGTGGCTTCCCACTAGCTATCTATTTTACGTTTTGTAGTGTATATATGTCTATGCCTCTCTCGCTTTGTCACAGCTTACCCTTTCCCCTCCCCATATCCTCAAGTCCATTCTCTAGTTCTGTGTCTTTATTCCCGTCTTACCCCTAGGTTCTTCATGACATTTTTTTTTCATAAATACGATATATATGTGTTAGCATACGATATTTGTCTTTCTCTTTCTGACTTACTTCACTCTGTATGACAGACTCTAGGTCCATCCACCTCACTACAAATAATTCAGTTTCATTTCTTTTTATGGCTAATATTCCATTGTATATATGTGCCACATCTTCTTTATCCATTAATCCGATGATGTACACTTAGGATGCTTCCACATCCTGGCTATTGTAAATAGAGCTGCAATGAACATTTTGGTACATGACTCTTTTTGAATTATGGTTTTCTCAGGGTATATGCCCAGTAGTGGGATTGCTGGGTCCTGTGGTAGTTTTATTTTTAGATTTTTAAGGAAACTCCATACTGTTCTCCATAGTGGCTGTATCAATGTACATTCCCACCAACAGTGCAAGAGGGTTCCCTTTTCTCCACACCCTCTCCAGCATTTATTGTTTGTGGATTTTTGGGTGATGGCCATTCTGACCAGTGTGAGATGATATCCCATTGCAGTTTTGATTTGCATTTCTTTAATAATTAGTGATGTTGAGAATATTTTCATGTGCTTCTTGGCCATCTGTATGTCTTCTTTGGAGAAACGTCTATTTAGGTCTTCTGCCCATTTTTGGATTAGGTTATTTGTTTTTTTTTATTGAGCTGCATGGGCTGTTTATATACTTTGGAGATTAATCCTTTGGCCATTGATTCATTTGCAAATATTTTCTCCTATTCTGAAGGCTGTCTTTTCATCTTATTTATGGTTTCCTTTGCTGTACAAAAGTTTTGAAGTTTCATTAGGTCCCATTTGTTTATTTTTGTTTCTATTTCCATTACTCTAGGAGGTAGATCAAAACAGATCTCACTCTGAATTATGTCAAAGAGTGCTTTTCCTATGTTTTCCTCTAAGAGTTTCATAGTGTCCAGTCTTACATTTAAGTCTCTAATCCATTTTGAGTTTACTTTTTGTGTATGGTGTGACAGAGTGTTCTAATTTCATTCTTTTACATGTAGCTATCCAGTTTTCCCAGCACCATTTATTGAAGAGACTGTCTTTTCTCCATTGTATATTCTTGCTTCCTTTGTCATAGATTAGTTGACCATAAGTGTGTGGGATTATCTCTGGGCTTTCTATCTTGTTCCATTTATCTATGTTTCTGTTTTTGTGCTAGTACCATATTGTCTTGATTACTGTAGCTTTGTAGTAGAGTCTGAAGTCAGGGAGTCTGATTCGTCCAGCTCCATTTTTTTTCCCCTCGAGACTGCTTTGGATATTCGGGGTCTTTTTTGTCTCCATACAAATTTTAAGATATTTTGTTCTAGTTCTGAAAAAAATGTCGTTGGTAATTTGATAGGGATTGCATTGAATCTGTAGATTGCTTTGGGTAGTATAGTCATTTTCACAATATTGATTCTTCCAATCCAAAAACATGGTATATCTCTCCATCTGTTGGTATCATCTTTAATTTATTTCATCAGTGTCTTATACCTGCACACAGGTATTTTGTCTTCTTAAGTAGTTTAATTCCTAGGTATTTTATTCTTTTTGTTGCAATGGTAAGTGGGAGTGTTTCCTTAATTTCTCTTTCAGATTGTTAATCATTAGTGTATAGAAATGCAAGAGATTTCTGTGCATTAATTTTGTATCCTGCAACTTTACCAAATTCATTGATTAACTCTAGTAGTTTTCTAGTGACATCTTTAGGATTCTCTATGTATAGTATCATGTCATCTGCAAACTGTGACAGTTTTACTTCTTCTTTTCCAATTTGTATTCCTTTTATTTCTTTTTCTTCTCTGATTGTCATGGCTAGAACTTCCAAATGTATGTTGAATAATTGTGGTGAGAGCAGACATCCTTGTCTTTTTCCTCATCTTAGAGGAAATGCTTTCAGTTTTTCACCATTGAGAATGATGTTTGCTGTGGGTTTGTTGTATATGGCCTTTATTATGTTGAGGTAGGTTCCCTCTATGCCCACTTTCTGGAGAGGTTTTATCATAAATTGGTGTTGAATTTTGTCAAAAGCTTTTTCTGCATCTATTGAGATGATCATATGGTTTTTATTATTCAATTTGTTAATATGGTGTATCACATTGATTGATTTGCATATATTGAAGAATCTTTGCATCCCTGGAATAAATCCCACTTGATCATGGTGTATGATAGTTTTAATGTGTTGTTGGATTCTGTTTGCTAGCATTTTGTTGAGGATTTTTACATCTATATTCATCAGTGATATTGGTCTGTAATTTTCTTTTTTTGTAGTATCTTTGTCTGGCTTTGGTATCAGGGTGATTGTGGCTGCATAGAATGAGTTTGGTAGTGTTCCTTCCTCTGAAATTTTTTGGAGGAGTTTGAGAAAGATGGGTGTTAGCTCTTCTCTAAATGTTTGATAGAATTCACCTGTGAAGCCATCTGGTCCTGGACTTTTGTTTGTTGGAAGATTTTTAATCACAGTTCCAATTTCAGTGCTTATGATTGGTCTGGTTATATTTTCTATTTCTTCCTGGTTCAGACTTGGAAGGTTATACCTTTCTAATAATTTTCCATTTCTTCCAAGTTGTCCATTTTATTGGCATAGGGTTGCTTGTAGTACTCTCTTAGGATGCTTTTTATTTCTCCAGTGTCTGCTGTAACTTCTCCTTTTTCATTTCTAATTTTATTGATGTTAAGTCCTCTCCCTCTTTTCCTTGATGAGTCTGGGTAAAGGTTTATCAATTTTGTTTATCTTCTCAAAGAACCAGGTTTTAGGTTTATTGATCTTTGCTATTGTTTTCTTTGTTTCTATTTCATTTATTTCTGCTCTGATCTTTATGATTTCATTCCTTTTGCTAACTTTGGGTTTTGTTTGTTCTTCTTTATTTAGTTCCTTTATGTGTAAGGTTAGATTGTTTATTTGAGATTTTTCTTGTTTCTTGATGTAAGTTTGTATAGCTATAAACTTCCCTCTTAGACCTGCTTTTGCTGTAACCCATAGGTTTTGGCTCATCATGTTTTCATTGTTGTTTGTCTCTAGGTATTTTTTGATTTCCTCTTTGATTTCTTCATTAATCTCTTGGTTATTTAGTAACGTATTGTTTAACCTCCATGTATTTGTGTGTTTTACATTTGTTTCCCTGTAATTCATTTCTTATCTCATAGCGTTGTGGTCAGAAAAGATGCTTGATATAATTTCAGTTTTCTTAAATTTGCTGAGATTTGATTTGTGACCCAAGATGTGATCTTTCCTGGAGAATGTTCCATGCACACTTAAGAAGTGTAATCTGCTGTTTTTGGTTGCAATGTCCTATAAATATCAATTAATTCTATCTGGTCATTTAAAGCTTCTGTTTCCTGGGCTTCCCTGGTGGCGCAGTTGTTGAGAGTCCACCTGCCAATGCAGGGGACACAGGTTCTTGCCCCGGTCCGGGAAAATCCCACATGCCGCAGAGCGGCTGGGCCCATGAGCCATGGCCACTGAAGCTGTGTGTCCGGAGCCTGTGCTCCACAATGGGAGAGGCCACAACAGTGAGAGGCCCGCATACCGCAAAAAAAAAAAAAAAATTCTGTTTCCTTAGTTATTTTCATTTTGGTTGATCTGTCCATTGGTTTAAGTGAGGTATTAAAGTCCCCCACTGTTATTGTGTTACTGTCAATTTCCTCTTTTATACCTGTTAGCAGTCGCTTTATGTATTGAGGTGCTCCTATGTTGGATGCATATATATTTATAGTTGTTATATCTTCTTCTTGGATTAATCCCTTGATCATTATGTAGTGTCCTTACGTGACTCTTGTAACATTCCTTATTTTAAAGTCAATTTTATGAGGATTTCTAATATATATATTTAATGCTCTGTATTACAGAAGGACAGCTGTAAAATCCCCTAAATGTTTTGTGATTAAACAACACACTTTAACAATACATAGGTGTAATAATAATCCTCAAAAGATATTTAAAAATATTTTGGACTAAATGAAAATTAAGATACAATTTATCAAAATTTAGGGGATGCAATAAAAGTAGTGCTTTTAGTGAAATTTACAGCATAAATGTATACATTGATGTTAGATCTTTTCCAATCTAAAAACAATATTCTATTCTTCCATTTGAAGAAACAGAAAAAAGAGAAATCTAAGCATACTGTAAGCTAAAGAAAATAGATAACAAAAATTGAAGCATAAATTATTGAAATTGAGATGGGAAAACAATACAAAATCAATGAAACCAACAGTTGATTCTTTGAAAGACGAATAAAATTGATTAACCTCTGGTCAGGCTAACCAAGAAGAAAGACCAGAAATGAAGAAGGGGTCATTAATTCTGGTCTTACAGACATTAAAATTATAATAAAATAAATTATGAACAACTGTATTCCCATTAATTTGGTATCTTACATGTAATGGAGCAATTAGTTGAACAACACATACTACCAAAATTCATAAAAGAAGAAATAAATAAGTTGAATAGGACTATCTCTATAAAATATATTGAATCACTTATAACTTTCTGAAAAAGAAATCACCTCGCCTAGATGATTTCACTTGTGTATCCCATCAAATATTTAAGAGGGAAATTTTAGCATTTCTTCTCAGTCCCTTTCCGAAAATAGAAGTAGACGGCATACTTCTTAACTCTTTCCATGAGGCCATTATTATGGTAACATTAAAACTAGATAGGGCTTCCCTGGTGGCACAGTGGTTGAGAGTCTGCCTGCCGATGCGGGGGACACGGGTTCGTGCCCCGGTCCGGGAAGATCCCACATGCCACAGGGCGGCTGGGCCCGTGAGCCATGGCCACTGAGCCTGCGCGTCCGGAGCCTGTGCTCCGCAACGGGAGAGGCCACAACAGTGAGAGACCTGCATACCGCAAAAAAACCAAAACAAAACAAAATAAAACAAAACAACAACAACAAAAAACTAGATAAAGGCACTGCAAGAAATGAAAACTACAGACCAGTATCTTTCATGAACAAAAATACTCAAGAAAACATTAACAAACTGAGTCCAACAAGGTATGAAATTTTAATATTAAAGTTATTTCTGTGTTTTACAATCCCTTCCTTATATCTGCCTGTTTTCCAAGAGAATTTTAATTCCTCCAGGATTAAAAAATGAATCTTCTTGAGCTAACTTGGCTATGATTCTGCACTCATGCCCCCATATTGCCAGACAACTTGAAAGTTTTGTTTGTAACAGTAGTCTGAAAACTGGATAGAAAACTTGGAATTGTACAACCACCACCAAATCACCATGTTTGACACCTTGGAAATTAGCAAAACACCTTAATTTTAAACATTTGTTACTGGATACTGTTTTCTAATTTTTGTTTCAACTCCAATTTCTCCTCTTTGCTGCTTTCTCTTTTTCATGCCTATTGCTAAGTTTTGAGATGTTTTGAAGCCAAGACCTTAATATGATGTCATCCCATTTTATTCCTTTCCTTAAGATTATCCAAAACAGTAATTTAATGTGCTATTCTAGAATTTTCCCTTTACTTTGATTACTACTAGGGGCTTAACAGCCTGCAGCTTTCCAAAACCTTATTTATCTTATTTTTTAAAAATCTGCCATTTTTAGTTTTCTGACATATCTCCTTCGCTTTTGCAATCTCAAATATTTCAGGGTTTTGGTGATCATATCAGAAAAGCCTGTTTTTCGTCTGTTGAGACAGCTGTTCTTATGAAAGCTTTTCTTGTTATAATACATAATCAACATAGAAACTTTTTATTTCTATGTTGTTCACACTTTCGAATATATTTAATACTACTCTCTTCGATTTATGTCACAGGTATCCTTTAAATTTTTGAAAACTAATTTTTGAAGTCATAATTTTATTTTCCAAGTTAAAGTATCTCTGGTGTTCTATTCACTATTGACTCAATATTTTTTTCTTATTCTTTTTTTTCAAATTATACCACATGCATGTATGCACAGACAACACCACCAACTTGATCTGGATGACTTTTGTAAGTTTGCATTTGATAGCATATCTGGAGAAATTTAAAGAATTGTCTTGTGCAAGACAACTTTTGTTCAGTTAGTCTCTTATTAATAGTTTCTTTTCCTGAAGAAGTCAATTGTTACCTATATAATGAACCCAGCTTCTAACACTTTGAACATGAAAGGCCTCATGTTCTTCCCTGAATGCTAAAGGCCTGCCTGTTCCTGGACATACTGCTGCCTTGCCAACAGGCTAGCAAACATTTATTTACAACTGACAACAGGCACATCCCTCCTGCTGATTTTGCCCAAAGTGTTTTCAATCCTTTTGACTTTCAACCTACGAAGTATACAATTAGAAAGCAATATAACAATTAAGAATTATACTCTTTCTTAATCTCTCCAAATTTATTCCAAAAGAAATGCACAGACAATTTTCTGTCTTAATATTTATAATTTCAAATGCTTTAGTGTTGTGTAATTATTCCTGGGAGGTACAATGTGTGAGCTATTTACATGAGATGAATAGGTCCATGAATTTATAAGTACATGCTCCATCACACTCAAAGTGTATTACTTCTTAATTTACATCTTGCTTTGGGCCATGCAGAAGATTATTCTGACAATTTTTAAAGAGTTGTTCCAAAATCTGTAGATTCATCTCCCAAGGCTCTTTTTTATTTTCTGATTTGAAAATCATTTGGTGGGTAGAAATTTCATCAGGCATTTGTCAGATAAATTTCACATTGATCATATTTGGCTTATGGCAATATGGTGGTTTCAGAAGAAGAAGAAAGCATACAGCCCATGACTTACTCTAGTGGGACAGGGAAATATAGAGCTAGAATAGAAAGAATATAATCACATTCTTATGAGCAATCATGTAACTATATTACTAACAATGTTCTTTAAATAGCACAGTCAAATGGAGAAAGAAGAAAAAGCATCAGAAGCCAGACTAAAAAATCATTTTATCTGACTTCCAGACTGCTCTAGCTAGCAAGTTGAAAGCATCAACTTTATGTGTCTTCCTAAAATGTAGCTGGTTTAATTAAGGATATCATTAACCAGGATCTTGCTGGAAAAAAAAATAAATAAATAAAGATTAAAACTTTTGAAGCTTGAGGGACTTCCCTCGTGGTCCAGTGGTAAAGAATCCACCTTACAATGCAGGGGACATAGGTTCAATCCCTGGTTGGGGAACTAAGATCTCACATGCCATGGGGCAACTAAACTGGCACACCACAACTACTGAGCTCATGTGCCTCAACTAGAAAGGCTGCATGCTGCAAACTACAGAGCCCATGTACTCTGGAACCTGCATGCCACATCTACAGAGCCCTTGTACCCTGGAACCTGTGCACCACAGCTGGAGAGAAGCCCACACAGCCCAAGGAAGTATTTCACATGCCTCAACGAAGACTTCATGTGCTGCAACTAAGACCCAACATGGCCAAAAATAAATAAAATAAATAAATAAATCTTAAAAAAAAAAAAAACTTGTAAAGCTTGAGAAATAAATGTTGCTTCTAAACAAAGTGCATAATTTATTTCAGAAGAAAACGAGATTTCATATACCAAAAGTAGCATGTTTGTCACTGAATTCATCATTTAAAATAATTCAAAATAATCACCATTTTCTGTGAGAGAATGGGAGAAATACAGTAGTTATGATTCTTATTTATTGTAAATTCATTACTTTGATAAAAATTTAGGCAGCACTTGAATGAAAAGTTGGGAAATGACACTAAAAACCTGACTTTTTCACAAACTGGTTATATATCTTTGGGAAACCCTTTTAAGCTTTCTCTGTGTCACCTATAAAATAAGGTAGGTATAATAGCAGTGGTCAGAAGACCATTCTTGGAACTTCAGGATTTTGTTTCTAACGTGCTACCAAGCATATTCTTTGTAATTCCCTACAGAAGAACAATAGAATTTTCTTTCTAGTTAAAAGACTTTAAATTCATTGTATAGAAAATAAGTGACTGAATGCTTACTCTTTGATCATTAAATCAATAGTTTCCATACAAGAAAAATGTCTCTTTGAGTGTGTGAAGGAATGTTTCCCAGGTTACACATGCTCCCTGCCTTTTTCCACATTTGTGAATCCCAGAGATGCTCTTGCGTTGAGGAGGTTTGTGGAAAGCAAAGATGGTGAAGCAGTTGATGGCCGTGTGTATTTTGAAAATGTCACAAGGTATCTAATATGAACCTCTTCCTAACCCAGTTGAATAATACTTTTTTAGATTTAACATTTTTAATTATGTTTTTCTCTTTTTTAACCTGTACATTATTTTTCGTATTCTTTTCCATTGTAATTTATTACAAGATATCAAGTATAGTTCCCTGTGCTATATAATAGGTCCTTGTTGTTTATATATTTTGTATATAATAGTTTGTATCTGCTAATCCCAAACTCCTAATTTATCCCTGCACCCTCCCCTTTCCTTTTTGATAACCATAAATTTGTTTTCTATGCCTGTGAGTCTAATTTTTTTTGTAAATAAATTCATTCGTATCATATTTTATTTTTTGTTTGCTTTTTCCATTATCTCACACATACATGTATTTTAGTAGGGATTATTCTATTTTATTTTTTTTTGCTTCACAATGTTGTGTTAGTTTCTGCTTTATAACAAAGTGAATCATATACATGTATACATATATTCCCATATCCCCTCCCTCTTTCACCTCTCTCCCACCCTCCCTCTCCCACCCCTCTAAGTGGTCACAAAGCAACGAGTTGATCTCCCTGTGCTATGCAGCTGCTTTCCACTAGCTATTTTACATTTGGTAGTGTATATATCATATTTTAGGTTCCACATATAAGTGATATTTGTCTCATGTTTTTTAAAATTTTTATATGATTTTTAAAGGTTACTTTACATTTACAGTTACTACGAAATATTAGCTATATTTCCCATGTTGTACAGTACATCCTTGTGCTAATCTTACACTCAATACTTTGTACCTCTCACTGTCCCACCCTTATGTTGCCCCTCCCCCTCAGAGAAAGACAAATACTGTATGTTATCACTTAAATGTGAAATCTGACAAATACAACAAACTAGTGAATATAACAAAAAAGAAGCAGACTCAGATATAGAGAACAAACTAGTGATTTAACATTTTTTCAGAGTATATGTAGCTGTATGGACTGTTTTCTTGATCCTCCTAAAGCAAGAATATCAGCCATATATACAAATTCACAGATTTTTTATGTGTGAACATTTGTACGTGGACTTCTTGAAATTCAATCACTTTTAATTATGGCTTTCGTGAATCATCACTCTTGAACTTGAAAAATAATAAGCATTAAGGCTAACTTGAACTGTTTGCCTCCCATAATTATGGATATGTCATACCTCTACATTTTAACCAATAATTTCATGTCATAAACACTCATTAAATATTTAGAATCTCTTCAACACATAAAACCTTTTACTACATACACTTGTCTTCTTCCTCCTTTCCATGTTTGTGCATATAAATCATGGGAGGAAGGTGTTCTTTAAGAAGAGGTTCACTGAGGCTATGGGGGGCTCATTGCAGAGAAGGCAAATGAGATGGCCCAGGGCTTTTGTGCAGGCACAGATATTTATCCTTATCAGGGCCCTTATCAGGGCTACTGATACCTGCAACACAGGACAGAACACTCATGTGTGTCCATAATCAATCAGTTTTTCTTCCTGTAGCCAAAGTACACGGGCAACCAAATCACGACCAAAGTTTTTTGGTGAGTATGGAATGAGAGCAAAGTGAGTTTAATGAGTTAATATCCAACCACTTCAAGCTAATGTTGTATAACAGCAGTATCACTGGTTATGTCCCAAACATAGAAGCACACATCTCTACAAGTTCCCATAGAAACCACTGTTGGAAGGAATTGCATTTATATTAAATATTCATATCTATAGATATAAATAGAGATAGAGATACATAGCACATGGAATATTTTGTAATATGAACAACACAAGGTAAAGCTTTCCCAAATCTTTCTCCACCTCAGATATGAATATATTGATCTAAAGGCTATATTGAAAAACATCTATATGTATTGAATATCATACTAATTTTAAAAACTCCAGGCTCTTGTTTCATCTCTCCAACCATAAAACTCTTTTTGCAGTTGCTTAGAAGTTTTCATCTCTCCTGCCTCTGATCTTTTAGCACACTATCCTCTTACTGGAACACTTCTATTTCCACTTGGTTTTTCAGCTAAGTCCTATCTATATTTTAGCAGATATTTTAAGTGCTACTTCTCCAGGTGAAATCTCCTATCGTCTTCTCTATCCACACCCAGTGCTTACTCTTTGTTAGAACAGTGGTGTTTGATACCTGCAAAGCCACGTGATACATTTTTAATAAAAGAATTAATGAATAAATGATTCCTTTTCTGTGCTTTTATTGAATTCTAAACTTATTTTAGAATAGTACATTTCAAATAAAATCTAGATAAAGTAACATCAGGTTAAGCCCTGTTCCAAAACCTTCTTTGCCTCTTCCAGGTGATTTTCATTATTAGTATTTTTTAAACATATTTACTTTAGTATTTTTAACCCCATTTTAAAGTAACAGATTTACAGAACAGCAAATCTACTCAAATATGTAAGGACTGACACTGAATAGTAAGTTTTCATATTGTTTCTTTTCTCCCATTGCATTTCCTCTTTCACGATGATATCTAACTCTTCAAGTTCCTGGCCCAGCTCCACTTCCTTCTCTGCTCCACAACACTTAGTATTGAGCTTTTGCTCTCCATCCTTGCTGTCATCACATCATCTTTATTGCTCACAGGGAAGGATGGAGCAGTAAAGGCCCTTCTGGAGGAGGTCCGTTATTACAGATATATTCTTAACAGCAGCTCTGAGATGACTACAGATATTATCCTTCTTTTAAAAAATTAATGGCCTTAGACAATCTCTAAAATGACATTTTTTCTAGCAAATGTTAGAAGAATTGAATCCAGGAAGCCTTCAATTGGGCCTCTTCTATAATTGGTGTTCAAAAAACATGTGTTTCATGGTGCAAGATTGCAAGAGTAGCCAATAATCTCTGTGTGTATTCATGATATGTTAGTATTAATGCACTGAAAAGCTGCAAACATCTTGAGATAGAGTCACTGGACAGATCTTTAGTCAGTGTACTTTCAAATCTGCCCAGGAGAGAGGTTGCCAATATGGGCAAACATAATTATCAATAACCATACACATTATGACGTGGATAACTATTTCCCTTTCTCTGAGCTAACATACTTTCCTTGTGGCAATGCCATCCTTATTCTACTACTTTTTAAATTTACTTATTTTATTTTTGGCTGTGTTGGGTTTTAGTTGCTGTGCACAGGCTTTTCTCTAGTTGCGGAGACCAGGGGCTCCTCTTCATCATGGTGCATGGGTTTCTCATTGCTGTGGCCTCTCTTGTTGTGGAGCATGGGCTCTAGGCATGTGGGTTTCAGTAGCTGTGGCATGCAGGCTCAGTAGTTGTGGCTCACGGGCTCTAGAACACAGGCTCTCCATGGCCTTTGGGATCCTCCCGGACCAGGGCTCAAACCCCTGTCCCCTGCTTTGGCAGGTGTATTCTTAACCACTGCGCCACTAGGGAAGTCCTCTACTATCTTAGTAGCTTACTCTAATAAACAATTAATGTGAAAATAGGTTATCAGTGTATACATCTGCATTTCTCTTGTAATTTAACATTTTCTGGGCTTTATAGTAGTCACTTGTTTGACTAATAGTTTATATCTTTTATTAACCAGTAAGTAGTTCCATTTTGTTAATAACTAAAAGAAATGGCTGTCAACTATATCTGGATTTTCTTAAATATAAAAAAAGTACAAAAAATGCTATATTTGTAAAATGGCACCTATTTTGCAAGTATTAAAAGACTAGTCAAGAAATAATCATTGTTTTAGAAAATAATTTGATTATAAGAAAAAAATTAAAAATGTATTCTTTGAAAACATTTGATAATGTAGCCCTTTATGTTATGTTTTTTATATGCATTCAAATAAGTGACTTCTCTTCTCTTTCTCTTGAAAAAAAATTAGTTTGATTTGATGATTAATTTTAAGAAAATTAGATGTTTCTCCTTTTGAGGTTTACAATAAATATAATGGAATTTATATATAAATAGAATATGAGTAGAATTATGCCTCCTTTTAAAAAGATAAACTAAGAATTTTCAGCAAAAACAAAGAATTGATCAAAAGGGATTCATTTTGACACTTGACCCAGGTTGATTCTATTCAATTATTTTTCAGTAATTTAAATAAGAAACACAGAAAAGAGTAATTCAACTCTTAAGTCGGACATTGGAACAGTAACATTAGTGGAACCAGGCTGGAGTTGTCACCATTGTATGCCAACCTTGCACAAGCTCAGTGTGGATAAGCAGAGGCCAATCACTGAGGAGAACTAATGCATTTAGGAGAGCAGAAAGTAGTATTTCTCTTTTTTTATTATATAAATTACAGGTGTACAATATAGTGTTTCATAATTTTTAAAGGTTATACCTCATTTATAGTTATTAAAATTTTTGGCTATACTCCCCTTGTTGTACAATATATCCTTGTAGCTAACATTACATGTAGTAGTTTGTACCTCTTAATTCCCTCCCATTTTGTCCCTCACCCTTTCTCTATCCCCACTGGTAACCACTAGTTTGTTCTCTATATTCATGAGTCTGCTTCTGCTTTGTTATATTCACTAGTTTTGTTTTTGTTTTTTATTAGATTCCACATAAGTGTGATATTATACAGCTGTTGACTTTCTCTGTTTGACTTATTTCACTTAGTATAATACCCTCCAAGCTCATCCATGTTGTTGTGAATGGAAAATTATCATTTTTTTTTTTATGGCAGGGTAGTATTCCCTTGTGTGTGTGTATACACATCTATCTCATCCATTCATCTGCTGATGGACACTAAGGTCACTTCCATATCTTGGCAATTATAAATAATACTGCTATGAACATTGTGGTGCATGCATCTTCTCAAATTATTATTATTTTTTTTATCAGATATATACCCAGGAGTGGAATTGCTGGGTCATAAGGTAGCTCTATTTTTAGCTTTTTGGGAAACCTCTGTACTGTTTTCCACAGTGGCTCCATCAATTTTCATTTCCACTGACACTGGAAATGTAACATAGAAGTAGTATTTCTATAGTGAGAAATAGAAAATAGAGACCATACAACCCCAGACATTAGGACAAGATCAGCCAAGACAGTTTTCCTAAGATATAACTGTGCTGCCTAAAATTAGGTACCTGGAGAGTGCTCTGTGTATTCTCAATGAGCTACCTTTGGAACCTGGGCTTATATGAAAAATTCTTCAGTTCTTCAAACCAAATATTCCCCAGCTAAAATAATCTTATACTAAATGAGTTAACTGAGTGTATACATATAATCCAATATTTTAAATTGTACATAGATAACCTAAGCAGTTTAAATTTGTATCCATGTAATATATACCAAGGATAATTCTTCAAAAGGTATATTCAGGGGCTTTCCTGGTGGCGCAGTGTTTGAGAGTCAGCCTGCCGATGCAGGAGACACAGGTTCGTGCCCCAGTCTGGGAAGATCCCACATGCCACTGAGTGGCTGGGCCCGTGAGCCACAGCCACTGAGCCTGCACGTCCAGAGCCTGTGTTCCACAACGAGAGAGGCCACAACAGTGAGAGGCCCACGTACCACAAAAAAAAAAAAAAAAAAAAAAAGGTATATTCAGGAATTGGCTCCTTACTTTATAATGCTCACTGTAATTATCAAATTGTCAAATGTTCCTTTCTAAGCTTTAATTATATTAAAGATTCTTCAAATTAAAACTTCAAAATTATGTTAAAAATTTGAGAATGAACAAAACTTACTGCATAAAGAGAAATGTTAGTACTTTTTCTCTAAATCTATAAGTAAATATGTCTAATAAGGTATAGTTATATTAGAAATTGTAGAAAGGGGATATGAGTTCTAGTTTATCCCAACAGAAATTCCACATTAACCCTTCATGAGAGTTGTGACCAAGAGGGCCAGCTTTTTTTTTTCCAGAAATTACTCTGTATTTCTTAGATAAAAGTGCCTTAGAAGAGACTACTACAAACAACTATATTCCAATAAAATGCACAACCATGAAGAAGTGAACAAATACTTGGAAAGGTACAATTTTCCAAGACTGAACCAGGAAGAATTACAAAATATAAGCAGACCTATCACAAGTAATGAAACTGAAAGCATGACTAAAAATCTTCCAACAAACAAAAGTCCAAGACCAGATGGATTCACAGGTGAATTCTTTCAAACATTTAGAGAAGAGATAGCACTGATCCTTCCCAAATTCTTCCAAAAAAATTGCAGAAGGAGAAACACTCCCAAATTCATTCAACAAAGCCACCATCACCCTGATACCAAAACCAGAAAAAGATATCACAAAGAAAGAAAATTATAGACCAATATCACTGACGAATATAGATGCAAAAATCCTCAACAAAATACTAGCAAATGGAATCCAACAGCACAATAAAAGGATCACACACTATGATCAAGTGGGATTTATCCCAGAGATGCAAGGATTCTTCAATATATGCAAATCAATCAATGTGATACACCATATTAACAAATTAAGGAATAAAAACCACATAATCATCTCAATAGATGTAGTAAAACTTTCAACAAAATTCAACACCCATTTATGATAAAAACCCTCCACAAAGTAGGCATAGAGAGAACTTACCTCAACATAATTAAGGCCATATATGACAAACCCACAGCCAACATCATTCTCAATGGTGAAAACCTGAAACCATTTCTATTAAGATCAGGAACAAGACAAGGTGTCCACTCTCATCACTCTTATTCAGCATAGGTTTGGAAGTCCTAGTCACAGCAATCAGAGAAGAAAATGATATAACAGAAATACAAATTGGAAAAGAAGAAGTAAAACGGTCACTGTTTTACTGATGACATGACACTATACATAGAAAATCCTAAAGATGCCACCAAAAAACTACTAGAACTAATCAACGAATTTGGTAAGGTTTCAGGATACAAAATTAATGCACAGAAATCTCTGGCATTCCTATACAACAACGATGAAAAATCAGAAAGAGAAATAAAGGAAACACTCACATTTACCATTGCAACAAAAGGAATAAAATACCTAGGTATAAACCTGCCTATGCAGGTGAAAGATTTGTACTCAGAAAACTATAAAACACTGATGAAATAAATCAAAGATGACATAAACAGATGGAGGAATATGCCATGTTCTTGGATTGGAAGAATCAATATCATGAAAATGACTATAATACCCAAAACAGTCTACAGATTCAATGCAATGCCTATAAAACTACCAATGGCATTCTTCACAGAATTAGAGCAAAAAACTTTACAATCTGTATGGGAATACAAAAGACACAGAATAGCCAAAGCAATCTTGAGAAAGAAAAACGGAGTTGGAGGAATCAGGCTCCCTGACTTCAAACTATACCACAAAGCTACAGTAATCAAGGCAGTGTGATACTGGCACAAAAACAGAAATATAGATCAATGGTACAGGATAGAATGCCCAGAGATAAACCCACATGCACATATGGGAACCTAATTTGCAACAAAGGAGGCAAGAACATACAATGGACAAAAGACAGCCTCTTCAATAAGTGGTGCTGGGAAAACTGGACAGCTACAGGTAAAAGAATGTAATTAGAACACTACCTAACATCATATGCAAAAATAAACTCAAAATGAATTATAGACCTAAATGTAAGGCCAGACACTCCAACCCTGTAGAGCAAAACATAGGAAAAACACTTTGACATAAACCTCAGCAAGATCTTTTTTGACCCACATCCTAGAGTAACAGAAATGAAAACAAAAATAAACAACCACAGTTTTAGGTTTGGAATATCAAAAAGTTTTAGTTTTATCCTAGTGTAATGAGAACTTAGCTTCTGAAGAGATAGGCGCTCTTCTTTCTGCTATTGTAATTCTGGACCGCAAGTGGATAATGGATTAATTCCGGTCCAATTTGTGTATGTTTTGTGGGCCCAAATTTTTGCTATCCCAGGTACCCTGTGAGATCTGCATTTGGCTTTATGGCCCTTACTTCCAGGAGTTCTTGGTGTCTGGTAAGGCACAAGTTCAGAGGAGGGTCTTTCAGTACCTCATGTCAGTCACCTGAATGCTCTGGAAGACTATACCTATTTTTCCCTAGTGTTCTGTAAAATGTTAGCTGGATGGTGCTTCAGCCTTTGTCCTTCTGTGTTACAGTGCCTCTCAAGCCATTGGGGTTTATGATGTGTGCTTTTGTGGATAACAGGGGGAAGTGACCCTCACAATATCCCTTCCTCATTCTAATCACAGTTCAGCCCAGGATCTAGGCTGTTACTGGAGGATTTCCCTATGGTGTATCCTCTCTGGTCTAGTCAGCATTTTCTTCTTATTACCAGCCCTTTTTTCTTTTTCTTTTTCTTTTTTTTTTTTTTTTAAGTAATCTAAGGATAGAGGGATACTTTCATTTCTTTGTTGAGAGAAAATGTGTTTCCTGTTTTGAGTCTGAGCCTAAAACAGTTCCCTTATAGCATAACCCTGTGATTTCTCCCTTTATAATGATGTTAATGTTTCTCCATGACCCGTGGCTTGGAGTAATATTGTTCAGTCATTTAATGGCTAATTAATTTGGAATACAGATTTTCATTGAATTATATACATCCCAGTTTTAAAACACAAGAAAGGATGCTAGAATCATATGGAAATGGTGCAGTTTTCCTAAATGAATTCTTTTTATAAACATAGCTCTTGGTAGGTTTTCTTTCCCTTTATTTGCTAATTTATGTTTATACTTTGTCTTTTTCTGTTGAAAATATTGTCTTATGGCTGAATTCAACGAAGAAGGAAACTGGTTTCTTTACCAAAACAATCTATCATCATATTAAAAGCTATATTTTTAAGTTTTTGTGAGCATCAGTTTTTTCTTGTTGATGTTAATACACATATTTTACATGGTCAGTAGCCATGGTTATTTGTTTCTCTTTCCTATTATTCTTTCTTTTAAGGCAATGTGAAATGAAATATAGAATAATATAAAACTCAGTCTCAATAAAACATTATAAATACAAGGATCTTACAACAATTCAAATCATGTTAAATATGTCATTTTAGAGGTAGAAATGCTTCATCCTACACCACAATTTTATTTAATTTAGTGTAAAAGAGTAGAAAATTTTATATAAGGGGTTCCCACATTTAGATATTGACACTATTATATATGATTGTGTTCGATTAGTTCCTTCAGAAAATCCTATCAAAATCATAAGTAGAATTTGACTTTTAATCTGTTAGTCTTAATTTCTATAACTGGAGAGATATCATAAAATACAAAGTAATGCTTAAATTCAGATTCCAAATTCACCTTTTAGTACTTGTATTCTGTTAACATGAAGCCATATATGGTAATTTTTATTTGGAAAATTATTCAAACTGAATTTCCTATTTTTTAATTTAAAAAAAATCTAAATTTTAACGAAAATATTTGTTTATTTACTCTGTGTTAAAGAATTTACTGACTCTCTTTACTAGTATTTGAAAACGAAGTGAAATTAACTTTTTGTAGGAAAAAAGTCTACCAAATAAAATAAGGACTATTAAATTTGGAAGTATAAAAAAATTGAAAGTATGCATACACACATGGAATCAAGAGTTATTTTAGGGTCTTTAATTAGTGTAAGCTATAAATAGAAAATGTTTACTTTGTATCTATAGTATTCTTTATTGTTTTATCAATATTATTCTATATGCAAAAACTCCAAACCTTAGACTTTAAAAGTTCTGAAAAAAGTTATACAAGTGTTTTATCAGTTTATGAAAAGAAATTATGTTTACATTTATTTAATTGAAAATAACTTTAAATATGTATCACCTGGATTCAAGTTTCATTTTATCTCTTTGGTCCATACTGTCTTCCTAAATATCAAGCAGGTTCTAAATTAGAACTTAAACACTGAGTCCACCTCTCTCATTAACTGCTTGTGTCACTAATGTAAGTTGTTTTTCATCTTTATAAAAATCAAAATTTTATAAATGAGCTACAATCCTAAAGTCAAAAATCTAAAACCTCGTATGGAGTCATATTTCTGACAGAGTTGAATTTAGGTCTTAAGCTTGTTTGTTTGTTTTCCTGAGAAAATAATTCTAATACACTGTTAGTGGATGCTGATTATTATTACTATTTTAAGCTCTTTCCCAAGAAACTTACATACAAGGCACACAGACCCTGATCACAAACAAGTTCAATAACCACAAAGTGACTTCCTTTTTTACTTCCTAAGAGGTTGTTAAGTGAAATAATGGATTATGCATGGGTGCTTGTCATAAAGACATTTCCACATAACTTAGCTGACATACCCAGCAGTGCTCTTAAACATAGTTTTGTAGCCTATGTAAGATGCCAGAATATTTCACCCTAAAATATGTCTCTTTGACATAAATATTATTTTGAACTGAAGGCAATTAAGAAGCAGCAAACTCAGAAAAAGCTCCCTCTTTTTTGCCTAATGGCAAGGCACAAATTTTCCTTTTACTGGACACCCTCTCCTCAGGCCAGGGTTGGCACCAGCAAAATCTACAAATGAACCTTCTCACTCCATTACTTTCCTCCCGTATGTTTACCCTCGTACAGTTTGCCACCCTTGGAAGCCTCGAACTTCTTTCTTTTGTCTTTTCATTTCCCTACAAATTGACGATTCATAGTTGATGATGCTATATAAGCTGCAGTTCTAAGCTGCTGTGTTGAGTTACATTTTTTTTGTTCTTATTTATTATTATATTTTTAACATCTTTATTGGGCTATAATTGCTTTACAATGGTGTGTTAGTTTGTGCTTTATAACAAAGTGAATCAGTTAGACATATACATATGTTCCCATATGTCTTCCCTCTTGCGTCTCCCTCCCTCCCACCCTCCCTATCCCACCCCTCCAGGTTGTCACAAAGCAACGAGCCAATATCCCTGTGCCATGTGCCTGCTTCCCACTAGATATCTACCTTACTACGTTTGTTAGTGTGTATAAGTCCATGACTCTCTCTCGCCCTGTCACAGCTCACCATTCCCTCTCCCCATATCCTCAAGTCCGTTCTCCAATAGGTCTGCGTCTTTATTCCTGTCTTACCCCTAGGTTCTTCATGACATTTTCTTTTCTTAAATTCCATATACATGTGTTAGCATACGGTATTTGTCTTTTTTTTCTGACTTACTTCACTCTGTATGACAGACTCTAGGTCTATCCACCTCATTACAAATAGCTCAATTTCGTTTCTTTATATGGCTGAGTAATATCCATTGTATATATGTGCCACATCTTCTCTATCCATTCATTCGATGATGGGCACTTAGGTTGTTTCCAGCTATTGTAAATAGAGCTTCAATGAATATTTTAGGACATCACTCTTTTTGAATTTTGGTTTTCTCAGGGTATATGCCCAGTAGTGGGATTGCTGGGTCATATGGTAGTTCAATTTGTAGTTTTTTAAGGAACCTCCATACTGTTCTCCATAGTGGCTGAACCAATTCACATTCCCACCAGCAGTGAAAGACTGTTCCCTTTTCTCCACATCCTCTCCAGCATTTATTGTTTCTAGATTTTTTGATGATGGCCATTCTGACTGGTGTGAGATGATATCTCATTGTAGTTTTGATTTGCATTTCTCTAATGATTAATGATGTTGAGCATTCTTTAATGTGTTTGTTGGCAGACTGTATATCTTCTTTGGAGAAATGTCTATTTAGGTCTTCTGCCCATTTTTGGATTGGGTTTTTTGTTTTTTTGTTATTGAGCTGCATGAGCTGCTTGTAAATTTTGGAGATTAATCCTTTGTCAGTTGCCTCATTTGCAAATATTTTCTCCCATTCTGAGAGTTGTCTTTTGGTCTTGTTTATGGTTTCCTTTGCTGTGCAAAAGCTTTGAAGTTTCACTAGGTCCCACTTGTTCATTTTTGTTTTTATTTCCATTACTCTAGGAGGTGGGTCAGAAAGGATCTTGCTGTGATTTATGTCATAGGGTGTTCTGCCTATGTTTTCCTCTAAGAGTTTGATAGTTTCTGGCCTTACATTTAGGTCTTTAATCCGTTTTGAGCTTATTTTTGTGTATGGTGTTAGGGAGTGATCTAATCTCATACTTTTACATGTACCTGTCAGTTTCCCAAGCACAACTTATTGAAGAGGCTGTCCTTTCTCCACTGTACATTCCTGCCACCTTTATCAAAGATAAGGTGTCCATATGTGCGTGGGTTTATCTCTGGGCTTTCTATCCTGTTCCATTGATCTACCTTTCTGTTTTTGTGCCAGTACCATACTGTCTTGATTACTGTAGCTTTGTAGTATAGTCTGAAGTCCAGGAGCTTGATTACTCCAGCTCTTTTTTTCGTTCTCAAGATTGCTTTGGCTATTCGGGGTCTTTTGTGTTTCCATACAAATTGCGAAATTTTTTGTTCTAGTTCTGTGAAAAATGCCAGTGGTAGTTTAATAGGGATTGCATTGAATCTATAGATTGCTTTGGGTAGTAGAGTCATTTTCACAATGTTGATTCTTCCAATCCAAGAACATGGTATATCTCTCCATCTATTTGTATCATCTTTAATTTCTTTCATCAGTGTCTTATAATTTTCTGCATACAGGTCTTTTGTCTCCTTAGGTAGGATTTTTCCTAGATATTTTATTCTTTTTGTTGCAATGGTAAATGGGAGTGTTTTCTTGATTTCATTTTCAGATTTTTCATCATTAGTATATGGGAATGCCAGAGATTTCTGTGCATTAATTTTGTATCCTGCTACTTTACCAAATTCATTGATTAGCTCTAGTAGTTTTCTGGTAGCATCTTTAGGATTCTCTATGTATAGTATCATGTCATCTGCAAACAGTGACAGCTTTACTTCTTCTTTTCCGATTTGGATTCTTTTTATTTCCTTTTCCTCTCTGATTACTGTGGCTAAAACTTCAAAAACTATGTTGAATATGAGTGGTGAGAGTGGGCAACCTTGTCTTGTTCCTAATCTTAGTAGAAGTGCTTTCAGTTTTTCACGATTGAGGATGATGTTTGCTGTGGGCTTGTCATATATGGCCTTTATTATGTTGAGGAAAGTTCCTTCTATGCCTACTTTGTGGAGGGTTTTTATCATAAATGGGTGTTGAATTTTGTCAAAAGCTTTCTCTGCATCTATTGAGATGATCACATGGTTTTTCTCCTTTAATTAGTTAATATGGTTTATCACATTGATAGATTTGCATATATTGAAGAATCCTTGCATTCCTGGAATAAAACCCACTTGATCATGGTGTATGATCCTTTTAATGTGTTGTTGGATTCTGTTTGCTAGTATTTTGTTGAGGATTTTTGCATCTATGTGCATTAGTGATATTGGCCTGTAGTTTTCTTTCTTTGTGACATCCTTGTCTGGTTTTGGTATCAAGGTGATGGTGGCCTCATAGAAGGAATTTGGGAGTGTTCCTCCCTCTGCTATATTTTGGAAGAGTTTGAGAATGATGGGTGTTAGTTCTTCTCTAAATGTTTGATAGAATTCTCCTGTGAAGCCATCTGGTCCTGGGCTTTTGGTTGTTGGAAGATTTTTAATCACAGTTTCAATTTCAGTGCTTGTGATTGTTCTGTTCCTATTTTCTATTTCTTCCTGATTCAGTCTTGGCAGGTTGTGCATTTCTAAGAATTTGTCCATTTCTTCCAGATTGTCCATTTTATTGGCATAGAGTTGCTTGTAGTAATCTCTCATGATCTTTTGTATTTCTGAGTGTCAGTGGTTACTTCTCCTTTTACATTTCTAATTCTATTGATTTGAGTCTTCTCCCTTATTTTCTTGATGAGTCTGGCTAGTGGTTTATCTATTTTGTTTACCTTCTCAATGAAACAGCTTTTAGTTTTATTGATCTTTGCTATTGTTTCCTTCATTTCTTTTTCATTTATTTCTGATCTGAATTTTATGATTTCTTTCCTTCTGCTAGCTTTGGGTTTTTTTCATTCTTCTTTCTCTAATTCCTTAAGGTGCAAGGTTAGGTTGTTTACTCGAGATGTTTCCTGCTTCTTAAGGTGGGCTTGTATTGCTATAAACTTCCCCCTTAGAACTGCTTTTGCTGCATCCCATAGGTTTTGGGTTGTTGTGTCTCCATTGTCATTTGTTTGTAGGTATTTTTTTATTTCCTCTTTGATTTCTTCAGTGATCACATCATCATTAATAGTGTATTGTTTAGCCTCCATGTGTTTGTATTTTTTACAGATCTTTTCCTGTAATTGATATCTAGTCTCATGGCATTGTGGTCAGAAAAGATATTTGATACAATTTCAATTTTCTTAAATTTACCAAGGCTTGATTTGTGACCCAAGACATGATCTATCATGGAGAATGTTCTATGAGCACTTGAGAAAAATGTGTATTCTGTTGTTTTTGGATGGAGTGTCCTATAAATATTAATTAAGTCCATCTTGTTTAATGTATCATTTAAAGCTTGTGTTTCCTTATTTATTTTCATTTTGGATGATCTCTGCATTGGTGAAAGTGGGGTGTTAAAGTCCCCTACTATGAATGTGTTACTGTCGATTTCCCTTTTATGGCTGTTAGTATTTGCCTTATGTATTGAGGTGCTCCTATGTTGGGTGCATAAATATTTACAATTGTTATATCTTCTTCTTGGATCGATCCCTTGATCATTATGTAGTGTCCTTCTTTGTCTCTTCTAATAGTCCTTATTTTAAAGTCTATTTTGTCTGATATGAGTATTGCTACTCCAGCTTTCTTTTGGTTTCCATTTGCATGGAATATCTTTTTCCATCCCCTTACTTTCAGTATGTATGTGTCTCTAGGTCTGAAGGGGATCTCTTGTAGACAGCATATATAAGGGTCTTCTTTTTGTATCCATTCAGCTAATCTGTGTCTTTTGGTGGGATCATTTAGTCCATTTACATTTAAGGTAATTATCGATATGTATGTTCCTATTCCCATTTTCTAAATTGTTTTGGGTTCGTTATTATAGGTCTTTTCCTTCTCTTGTGTTTCTTGTCTAGAGATGTTCCTTTAGCATTTGTTGTAAAGCTGGTTTGGTGGTGCTGAACTCTTTCAGCTTTTGCTTGTCTGTAAAGGTTTTAATTTCTCCATCAAATCTGAATGGGATCCTTGCTGGGTAGAGTAGTCTTGGTTGCAGGTTTTTCTCCTTCATCACTTTCAGTATGTCCTGCCACTCCCTTCTGGCTTGTAGGGTTTCTGCTGAGAGATCAGCTCTTAACCTTATGGGGATTCCCTTGTGTGTTATTTGTTGTTTTCCCTTGCTGTTTTTAATATGCTTTCTTGGTATTTAATTTTTGACAGTTTGATTAATATGTGTCTTGGTGTATTTCTCCTTGGAATTATTCTGTATGGGACTCTCTGTGCTTCCTGGACTTGATTAACTATTTCCTTTCCCATATCAGGGAAGCTTTCAACTGTAATCTCTTCAAATATTTTCTCAGTCCCTTTCTTTTTCTCTTCTTCTTCTGGAACCCCTATAATTCGAATGTTGGTGCGTTTAATGTTGTCTCAGAGGTCTCTGAGACTGTCCTCAGTTCTTTTCATTCTTTTTTCTTTATTCTGCTCTGCAGTAGTTATTTCCACTATTTTATCTTCCAGGTCACTTATCCGTTCTTCTGCCTCAGTTTTTCTGCTATTGATCCCATCTAGAGTACTTTTAATTTCATTTATTGTGTTGTTCATCGTTGCTTGTTTCATCTTTATTTTTTCTAGGTCCTTGTTAACTGTTTCTTGCATTTTGTTCATTCTATTTCCAAGATTTCAGATCATCTTTACTATCATTATTCTGAATTCTTTTTCACATAGACTGCCTATTTCCTCTTCATTTGTTAGGTCTGGTGCATTTTTATCTTGCTCCTTTATCTGCTGTGTTTTTTTCTGTCTTCTCATTTTGCTTATCTTACTGTGTTTGGGGTCTCCTTTCTGCAGGCTGCAGGTTCGTAGTTCCCGCTGTTTTTGATGTCTGTCTCCAGTGGCTAAGGTTGGTTCAGTGGGTTGTGTAGGGTTCCTGGTGGAGGAGACTAGTGCCTGTGTTGTGGTGGATGAGGCTGGATCTTGTCTCTCTAGTGGGCAGGTTCACGTCTGATGGTGTGTTTTGGGGTGTCTGTGGCCTTATTATGATTTTAGGCAGCCTCTCTGCTAATGGGTGGGGTTGTGTTCCTGTTTTGCTAGTTGTTTGGCATAGGTTGTCCAGCACTGTGGCTTGCTGGTCGTTGAGTGAAGCTGGGTGCTGGTGTTAAGATGGAGGTCTCTGGGAGATTTCCACCATTTAATATTATGTGGAGCTGGGAGGTCTCTTGTTGATCAGTGTCCTGAAGTTGGCTCTCCTACCTCAGAGGCAGAGCCCTGACTCCTGGCTGGAGCACCAAGAGCCTTTCATCCACACAGCTCAGGATAAAAGGGAGAAAAAGTAGAGAGGATTAGTAGAAGTATGAAGAAAGAAAGAAAAGAAAGAAAGGAGGGAAAGAAGGAAGGAAGGAAGGAAGAAAGAAAGAAAGAAAGAAAGAAAGAAAGAAAGAAAGAAAGAAAGAAAGAAGCAAAGAGGGAAAGAAGGCAAGAAGGAAAGAAAGCAGGGAGGGAGGGAGGGAGGAAGGAAGGAAGGAGGGAAAGAAGGAAAAAAGACAGAAAGAAATTAGATACAGTAAAAATAAAATAAAGTATAATAAAGTTATTGAATTAAAAAAATACTTAGAAAAAAAAAAAAAAAAAGAGACAGATAGAACCTTAGGAC
The DNA here is from genome assembly GCF_008692025.1 of Phocoena sinus. Lineage (NCBI taxonomy): Eukaryota > Metazoa > Chordata > Mammalia > Artiodactyla > Phocoenidae > Phocoena > Phocoena sinus. The sequence continues at coordinate 87,506,058 of NC_045774.1, read as the reverse complement.
AAATGTTGGAAGCAAAGCTATACAGACAAAATCTTACACAGAAGCATACACATACACCCTCACAAAAAGAGGTAAAGGGGGAAAAATCATAAATCTTGCTCTCGGAGACCACGTCCTCAATTTGGGATGATTCATTGTCTAAAAGAGGAAAGAAAGAAAGAAAGAAAGAAAGAACGAAGGTAAGGTATAATAAAGTTATTAAAATTAATTATTAAGAAAAAAGTATTTTTTAAAATCCATGGACGGATAGAACCCTAGGACAAATGGTGGAAGAAAGACTATACTGACAAGATCTCACACAGAAGCATACACATACACATTCACAAAAAGAGGAAAAGGGAAAAAAATCATAGATCTTGCTCCTAAAGTCCACCTCTTCAATTTGCGATCATTCCATGTCTATTCAGGTATTCCACAAATGCAGAGTACATCAAGTTGATTGTGGAGCTTTAATCCGCTGCTTCTGAGGCTGCTGGGAGAGATTTTCCTTTCTCTTCTTTGTTCTCACAGCTCACAGAGGCTCAGCTTTGGATTTGGCCCTGCCTCTGCGTGTAGGTCGCTGGAGGGCATCTCTTTTTTGCTCAGACAGGACAGGGTTAAAGGGGCCGTTGATTCGGGGGCTCTGGCGCCCTCAGGCCGGGGGGGTTGGGAGGGGCACTGCATGCGGGGCGGGCCTGCGGTGGCAGAGGCCGGCATGACGTTGCACCAGCCTGAGGCCCGCAGTGCGTTCTCCAGGGGAAGTTGTCCCTGGATCCTGGGAACCTGGCAGTGGCAGGCTGCACAGTCTCCGTGGAAGAGGGGTGTGGAGAGTGACCTGTGCTCGCACACAGGCCCTTTGGTGGCGGCAGCAGCAGCCTTAGCATCTCCCGCCCGTCTCTGGGGTCCGCGCTTTTAGCCGCGGCTCGCGCCCATCTCTGGAGTTCCTTTAAGCAGCGCTCTTAAATCCCTCTCCTCACGCACCAGGAAACAAAGAGGGAAGAAAAAGTCTCTTGCCTCTTCAGCAGCTCCAGACTTTACCCCGGACTCCCTCCCGGCTAGCCGTGATGCACTAACCCCTTCAGGCTATGTTCAAGCTGCCAACCCCATTTCTCTCCCTGCGCTCCTTCCGAAACCGAAACCCGAGCCTCAGCTCGCAGCCCCGCCCGCCCCGGCCAGTGAGCAGACAAGCCTCTCGGGCTGGTGAGTGCGGGTCGGCACCGACCCTCTGTGCGGGAATCTCCCCGCTTTGCCCTCCGCACCCCTGTTGCTGTGCACTCCTCTGCGGCCCCGAAGCTCCCCCCTCCGCCTCCCACAGTCTTCACCCGCGAAGGGGCTTCCTAGTGTGTGGAAACTTTTCCTCCTTCACAGCTCCCTCCCACTGGTGCAGGTGCCGTCCCTATTCTTTTGTCTCTGTTTTTTCTTTTTTTTCTTTTGCCCTACCCAGGTACGTGGGGAGTTTCTTGCCTTTTGGGAGGTCTGAGGTCTTCTGCCAGCCTTCAGTAGGTGTTCTGTAGGAGTTGTTCCACGTGTAGATGTATTTCTGGTGTGTCTGTGGGGAGGAAGGTGATCTCCGCGTCTTACTCTTCCGCCATCTTCCTACAAGCCGAGTTACGTTTTTGTTGAGATTTCTTCCAGATGATGAGCCCAGAACACATTATTAAACTGTTAGTTTTTCTTTTGTAAAACTTTTTGTTGAAGAGTCCTCGATGAAAACCTAAAATAGGTAAGGTTCTGCTTCCCTCATAACTACATGTGCATTAAAATCCCAGAGGTTTTTCTTAAATATTGGTTTGTGGCCTACATATCTATTAGTTGGTTTGTGGCCTACATATCTATTAGAACCCCAGGTGTTTTTATTTTGCACTATCATTCATCCCATCATGACAATTATCTTGAGTTTATTATGAACAGCTAGAACCCTTGAAATAAGGAAAACTTCTATTTTTCAACAGTAATGCTGAGGTTCCATTGATATCCCCAGAGGCCTCACTAGGTCAGGTGGGAGCCTTTCCTATTCCTGCCACAGATATATAGTAAATGTCTCTAAATCTTAAATGAGAAAGTATAATATAAAAGATGCAAGGACATCGTTGGAATTGTATGTGATTTTTCAGAAGAAATCTGATATCATTCAACAGACACATTTTAATGCACAAGGACTTTTTTTTAAATAAAAATAAAAATAGTTATTGGCACTCAAATAAAAAAAATACACAAGGTGCAGAGAAGAGAAATGATCTTGCTTTCAATGTCCCAGTGTATATCCTGAGGAAAGGTGGTATCTCACCTCCTTTGTGGCTCATACCCTGTAAAGCTCTGTCCATATTTGGTGACAGTGTTGGTAGAACAAGTAATGGTGCTAATGAAGTATACTTTTTGAGCTGCCTTTGATGACAATGTGGCAAACCCTTCAGAGTAGAAACTGGGAAAAATTTATCTCATCCATTACCTGGTACAACAGTTGGCTTCCTCCATTCTTTCTCCTTTTGATGTTTCACATTAATGTATTTTTTTTCTAGCTAGCTTCCATTTATTTCATTCAGTTTAAATACTTACTCAAAATTACAGCCAGGAGACCTTCAAGATGGTGGAAGAGTAAGAGTTGGAGATCACTTTCCTCCCAAAAATACATCAGAAATACATGTGCATGTGGAAAAACTCCTACAGAACACCTGCTGAACACTGGCAGAAGACTTCAGACTCCCCAAAAGGCCAGAAACTCCCCACATACATGGGTGGGGCCAAAAACAGAAATATGTGTTCCCTTCCACACACTAGGAAGCCCCTTCAATGGCAGAGACGGTGGGTGGCAGAGGTGAAACTTCAGAGCCATAGAGGAGAATGCAGCACCAAGGTACAGAGAGAAAAGTGGGGAGATTTCCGCACAGAGGATTGGTGCTGACCAGCACTCACCAGCCCCAGAGGCTTGTCTGCTCACCCGCCAGGGTGGGCAGGGGCTGGGAGCTGAGGCTCGTGCTTTGGAGGTGAGATCCCAGGGAGACAACTGGGGTTGGCAGCATGAACACAGCCTGAAGGGGGCTAGGACAACACAGGAGGGAGTTCAGAAAAAAGTCTGGACCTGCTTAAGAGGCAAGAGACCATTGTTTCTGGATGAACGAGGAGAGGGGATTCAGAGCACCAACTAAACGAGCTCCAGAGATGGAAATGAGCCGTGCTATCAGTGCTGACACCAGAGACGGGCATGAAACGCTAGGGCTACTGCTGCAGCCACAAAGAAGCCTGTGTGTAAGCACAGGTCACTATCCACACCTCCACTCCTGAGAACCTGTGCAGCCTGCCACTGCCAGGGTCCAGTGATGCAGGGACAACTTCCCCGGGAGAACACACGGCACACCTCAGGATGTTGCAACGTCACGTCGGCCTCTGCTGCCACAGGATCATCCCACATTCTGTACCTCTTCCTCCCCCTGGACTCAGTGAGCCAGATCCCCCTACTAAGCTGCTGCTTTAACCCCGTCCTGTCTGAGGGAAGAACAGATGACCCCCAGCGACCTACATGCAGAGGCAGGGACAAGCCCAAACCTGAATCCCAAGAGCAGTGCAAACAAAGAAGAGAAAGGGAAATCTTTCCCAGCAGCCTCAGGAGGAGCAGATTAAATCTCCACAATCAACTTGATGTACCCTGCATCTGTGGAATACCTGAATAGACAATGAATTACCCCACGTTGAGAAGATGGACTTTGGGAGCAATGATATATAAATATTTCTCCATTTTTGTGAATGTGTATGTGTATGATACTTTGTGTGAGTTTGTCTGTATACCTTTGCTCTACCATTTGTCCCAGGGTTCTGCCTGTCTGTTTTTTGTTGGTTTGTTTGTTTTTTTGCTTCATTTTTTGTTTGTTTATTATTGTTTTAAACAACTTTGATCATTTGTGGATTTGGTTTTTGGTTTGGTTGCTCTCTTCTTCCTTTCTCTCTCTCTCTCTCTTTTTTTTTCTTTTTCTTATTACTTTTTAATTATTTTTATTTTAATTAAATACTTTTTATTTTAATAACTTTATTATTATTCTTTCTTTCTTTTTTCTCCCTTTTTTTCTGAGCTGTGTGGCTGACAGGGTCTTGGTGCTCTGGCCGGATGTCAGGCCTGTGTCTCTGAGGTGGGAGAGCTGAATTCAGGACTTTAGTGCACCAGAGACCTCCTGGCTACATGTAATATCAAATGGCAACAGCTCTCCCAGATTTCTACATCTCAAGGTTAAGACCTAGCTCCACTCAACAACCAGAAAGCTACAGTGCTGGACACACTATGTCTAACAACTAGTAAGACAGGAACATGGCCCCCCACACTCATTAGCAGAGAGGCTGAATAAAATCATACTAAGATCACAGAAACCCCAAAACACATCACTGAAAGTAGTCCTGCTCATCAGAAAGACAAGATCCAGCCTCATCCACCAGAACACAGGCACCAGTCCCCTCCATCAGGAAGCCTTCACACACACTGAACTAAACTTAACCACTGGGGGCAGACACCAAAAACAATAGGAATAATGAACCTGCAGGCTGTGAAAAGGAGACACCAAACACAGTAAGTTAAGCAAAATGAGAAGACAGAGAAACACATAGCTGATGAAGGAGCAAGGTAAAAACCCACCAGATCAAACAAATGAAGAGGAAACACACAGTCTACCTGAAAAATATTTGAGAGTAATGATAGTAAAAATGATCCAAAATCTTGCAAATAGAATGGAGAAAATAAAAGAAACATTTAACAAAGACCAAGAAGAACTAAGGAGCAAACAAACAATGAAGAACAATAAAATAAATGAAATTAAAAATTCTCCAGAAGGAATCAATAGTGGAATAACTGATGCAGAAGAATGGATAAATCAACTGGAAGACAAAATAGTGGAAATAACTACTGCAGAGCAGAATAAAGAAAAAAATATGAAAAGAATTGAGGACAGTCTCAGAGACAACTGGGACAACATTAAATGCACTAACATTCGAATTATATGGGTCCCAGAAGAAGAAGAGAGAAAGAAACGGATTGAGATAATATTTGAAGAGATTATAGATGAAAATTTCCCTAATATGGGAATGGAAATACTTAAGTCCAGGAAGCACAGAGAGTCTCACATACAGGATAAGTCCAAGGAGAAACATGATAAGATAAATATTAATCAAACTATCAAAAATTATATGCAAAGGAAAAATATTAAAAGAAGCAAGGGAAAAATAACAAATAAAATGTAAGGTAATCCCCATAAGGTTAACAGCTGATCTTTCAGCAGAAACTCCGCAAGCCGAAGGGAGTGGCATGACATATTTAAAGTGATGAAAGGGAAAAACCTACAACCAAGATTAAACTACACAGCAAGGATCTCATTCAGATTCAAAGGAGAAATTAAAAACTTTACAGACAGGCAAAATCTAAGAGAAATCAGAACAACCAAACCAGCATTACAAGAAATGTTCAAGGAAATTCTCTAGGCAGGAAACACAAGAGAAGGAAATGACCTAAAATAACAAACCCCAAACCATTAAGAAAATGGTAATAAGAACATGCACATTGATAACTACCTTAAATGTAAATGGATTAAATGCTCCAACCAAAAGACATAGACTGGCTGAATGGATGCAAAAACAACACCCGTATATATGCTGTCTACAAGAGACCCACTTCAGATTTAGGGACACATACAGACTGAACAAGATGGAATGGAAAAAATATTCCATCCAAATGGGAATCAAAAGAAAGTTGGAGTAGCGTTTCTCTTAGCAGACAAAAATAGACTTTAAAAGAAAGACTATTACAAGAGACAAAGAAGGACACCATATAATGATCAAGGGATCAATCCAAGAAGAAAACATAACAATTATAAATATTTATGCACCCAATATAGGAGCACTTCAGTATATAAGGAAAATGCTAACAGCCATAAAAGGGGAAATTGACAGTAACACAATCATAGTAGGGGACTTTAAAACCCTACTTTCATCTATGGACAGAGCATACAAAATGAAAATAAATAAGGAAACACAAGCTTTAAATGATACATTAAAAAAAGAGGACTTAATTGATATCTATAGGACATTCCATCCAAAAACAACAGAATGCACTTTCTTCTCAACGGTTAATGAACTTTTCCAGGATAGATCATATCTTGGGTCACTAATCAAGCCTAGGTAAATTTAAGAAAATTGAAATTGCATCAAGTATCTTTTCTGATCACAATGCTATGAGATTAGATATCAAATACAGGAAATAGTCTGTAAAATATACAAACACATGGAAGGTAAACAATACACTACTTAATAAAGAAGAGATCACTGAGGAAATCAAAAAGGAAATCAAAAGATACCTAGAAACAAATGACAATGAAAACACAATGACCCAAAACCTATGGGATGCAGCAAAAAGCAGTTCTAAGAGGGAAGTTTTTAGCAATAAATGCTTACCTCAAGAAACAAGAAACATCTCAAATAAACGACCTAACCATACAACTAAAGCAATTAGAGAAAGAAGAAAAGAAAAAAACAAAAAACAAAAAACAAAAAAACAAAAAAACCACCTAAAGTTAGAGAAAGAAATCATAAAGATCAGAAAAGAAATAAATGAAAAAGAAATGAAGGAAACAATTGCAAAAATCAATAAAACTAACAGCTTGTTCTGTGAGAAGATAAAAAAAAATGATAAACCATTAGCCAGATTCATCAAGAAAAATAGGGAGAAGACTCAAATCAATAGAATTAGAAATGAAAAAGGAGAAATCACAACTGACACTGAAGAATGACAAAGGATCATGAGAGACTACTACAAGCAATTATATGCCAATCAAATGGACAACCTGGAAGAAATGGACAAACTCTTTAAAAAGCACAACCTTCCAAGACTGAACCAGGAAGAAATAGAAAATATAAACAGACCAATCACAAGCATTTAAATTGAGACTGTGATTAAAAATCTTCCAACAAACAAAAGCCCAGGACCAGATGGCGAATTCTATCAAATATTTAGAGAAGAGCTAACACCTATCCTTCTCAAACTCTTCCAAAATATAGCAGAGGGAGGAACACTCCTAAAATCATCCTAACAGGCCACAATCACCCTGATACCAAAACCAGACAAATATGTCACAAAGAAAGAAAACTACGAGCCAATATCACTGATGAACAAAGATGCAAAAATCCTCAACAAAATACTAGCCAATAGAAACCAACAGCACATTAAAGGGATCATACACTATGTTCATGTGGAGTTTATCCCAGGAATGCAAGTATCCTTCAATATATGCTAATCAATCAATGTCATACATCATAACAACAAATTGAATGATAAAAGCCATATGATCATCTCAATAGATGCAGAGAAACTTTCAACAAAATTCAACGCCAATTTATGATAAAAACCTTCCAGAAAGTAGGCATAGAGGGAATTTACCTCAACATAATAAAGGCTATATATGAAAAACCCACAGCCAACATCATTCTCAATGGTGAAAACCTGAAACCATGTCCACTAAGTTCAGGAACAAGACAAGGTTGCACACTCTCACCACTATTATTCAACACAGTTTTGGAAGTTTTAGTCACAGCATTCAGAGAAAAAAAGAAATAAAAGGATCTAAATTGGAAAAGAAGAAGAAAAGCTGTCACTGTTTGCAGATGACATGATACTATACATAGCAAATCCTAAGGACACTACCTGAAAACTACTAGAGCTAATCAATGAATCTGGTAAAGTAGCAGGATACAAAATTAATGCACAGAAACCTCTTGCTTTCCTATACATTAATGATAAAATATCTGAAAGAGAAATTAAGGAAACCCTGCCATTTTCCACTGCAACAAAAACAATAAAATACCTAAGAATAAACTTACCTAATGAGACAAAAGACCTGTATGCAGAAAACGATAAGACACTAATGAAAGAAATTAAAAATGATACAAACAGATGGAGAGATAGACCACGTTCTTGGATTGGAAGTATCAATATTGTGAAAATGAATCTACTACCCAAAGCAATCTACAGATTCAATGCAATCCCTATCAAACTACCAATGGCATTTTTCACAGAACTAGAACAAAAATTTTCACAATTTGTATGGAAACACAAAATACCCCAAATAGCAAAAGCAATATTGAGAAAGAAAAACGGAGCTGGAGTAATCAAGCTCCTGGACTTCAGACTCTACTACAAAGCTACAGTAATCAATACAGTATGGTACTGACACAAAAACAGAATTATAGATCAATGGAACAGGATAGAACGTCCAGAGATAAACCTATGTACATATGGTCAGCTTATTTTTCATAAAGGAGGCAAGAACCTACAATGGAGAAAAGACAACCTCTTAGTGGTGCTGGGAGAACTGGACAGCTACATGCAAAAGAATGAAGTTAGAACACTCCCAAACACCAAACACAAAAATAAACTCAAGAGGGATTAAAGACCTAAATGCAAGGCCAGACACTATAAAACTCTTACAGAAATCATAGGCAGAACACTCCATGATATAAATCACAGCAAGATCCTTTTTGACCCATGTCCTAGAGTAATGGAAATAGAAACAAAAATAAACAAATGAGACCTAATAAAACTTAAAAGCTTTTTCATAGCAAAGGAAACCCTAAACAAATGAAAAGACAACCCTCAGAATGGGAGAAAATATTTGCAAATGAAGTAACGGACAAAGGATTAATCTCCAAAATATACAAGCAGCTCATGCAGCTCAATATCAAAAATACAAACAACCCAATCGAAAACTTGTCAGAACACCTAAATAGACATTTCTACAAAGGAAATATACAGATTGCAAAGAAACACTTGAAAGAATGCTCAACATCACTACTCAGTAGAGAAATGCAAATCTAAACTACCATGAGGTATCACCTCACACCAGTCAGAATGGCCATCATCATAAAGTCTACAGGGTTTCCCTGGTGGCGCAGTGGTTGAGAGTCCACCTGCTGATGCAGGGGGCTCGGGTTCACGTCCTGGTCCGGGAGGATCCCATATGCTGCGGAGCGGCTGGGCCCATGAGCCATGGCTGCTGGGCCTGTGCATCCAGAGCCTGTGTTCCACAACGGGAGAGGTCACAGCAGTGAGAGGCACGTGTACCACACACAAAAAAAAAATAAATAAAATAAAATAAAATCTACAAATAGTTAATGTTGGAGTGGGTGTGGAGGAAAAGGACCCTTCTTGCACTGTTGGTGGGAATGTAAATTGATACAGCCACTATGGAGAAGAGTATGGATGTTCTTTAAAAAACTAAAAATAGAACTACCATACGACCCAGCAATTCCACTACTGGGCATATACCTTGAGAAAACCATAATTCAAAAGAGTCATGTACCACAAAGTTCATTGCAGCTCTATTTACAATAGCCAGGACATGGAAGCAACCAAAGTGTCCATTGACAGATGAATGGATAAAGAAGATGTGGCATATATATATACAATGGAATATTACTCAGCCATAAATAGAAATGAAATTGAGTTATTTGTAGTGAGGTGGATGGACATAGAGTCTGTCATACAGAGTCAAGCAAGTCAGAAAGTGAAAAACAAATACCGTATGCTAACACATATATATGGAATCTAAAAAAATAAAATGTTTCTTAAGAACCTAGGGGTAGGACAAGAATAAAGATGCAGACGTAGTGAATGGACTTGATGACACGGGGAGAGAGAGGGTAATCTGGGATGAAGTGAGAGAGTGGCATGCACATATATACACTACCAAATATAAAATAGATAGCTAGTGGGAAGCAGATGCATATCACAGGGAGATAAGCTCGGTGCTTTGTAACCACCTAGAGGGGTTGGATAGGGAGGGTGGGAGGGAATCGCAAGACGGAGGACATATGGGGCTATTTGTATATGTATAACTGATTCACTTTCTTATAAAGCAGAAACTAACACACCATTTTAAAGCAATTATACTTCAAGAAAGATGTTAAAAGACAAAAAATAAAAAAAATAAAAACCAGAAAAAACAACACACATTTGGTAAGGCTTAAGTCCTGAGCTATTATTCTGAAAATTTTCCACAGTGGAGGACTTCAAAAAAAAAAAAAAAAACACTTTCTATATATTCAGTGCCTGGTAAATGCCAACCAATTATTCAATCTTCATAAATATATGATGGAAAAATTTTTTTAAAGTACATACTTTTACGTTTTCTGAAACAAATTCTTAGTGACTTTCTGATTGAAACTTCTCCATTAAGGGAAATAATAGATAAATATTCAATTATGTAAGTACCAAATTGGTATAGTTCTTGCATTTGCTGTATGAATAAAAAAAGCTACTCATATTTATCCCTCTCTTTATGGCTACTCTTCCCTAGAAACCAATTTACGAAGGTTAGTAAACTATAGGTGTGGAGACTTAAATATTCTTTCATCAACTTGCATCCTCTTTCACTAACAGTGTATTAATTACAACCTCTGACATTATTATTTCATCCATTTATTCATGTCCTATATGAAAATCAACAGTTCTGTATACACGTTTTATTCTTTCCCCATTGGTTTTGATCTAAATTCACAATGAAGGCTTATTTAAATATTAATCTATTTATAAAAATTTAAAGTGTACTTACTATGAATATAATACACAAAAGCTGCATATTATTATAATTTTTGAGTGAGAATATCAGTAAAATATGTTAATGTGCTATATATGAGAAAGTAATATAAAAATAAAAAAGTATAAACTTATTTCATTAATCTCTAAACCAATAAACTTTTTATTTCATTTTAAAATGAATTTTAAAATTATAATAAAAATACAGACTACTAATATTGTCAACATTTAGTACAATCACTTGCTTCTTCTAGCTACTAATTTGTAAGTGCCCTTAACGGTACATTTTTCAGATGGAATATTGCACTACCAAATAGAATTGTGCTGTAACCATCCAGAGGGAAGATTTTTTAAACCTCAGTGTAAGTGGTAATCTGAAAACAGGTGAAAATACCCTCTAGGCACAAAGGTATCAGAAAGCTTTCACAAGATTCCCCATAATAAAAAAGAAAAAAAAATACCTCTTAGTAGTTGGGAAAATGAGTCAGAAGGTTTTTTTTTTTTTTTTTTTTTTTATGCGTTACGCGGGCCTCTCACTGCTGTGGCCTCTCCCGTTGCGGAGGACAGGCTCCGGACGCGCAGGCTCAGCGGCCATGGCTCACGGGCCCAGCCGCTCCGCGGCATGTGGGATCCTCCCAGACCGGGGCACGAACCCGTGTCCCCTGCATCGGCAGGCGGACTCTCAACCACTGCGCCACCAGGGAAGCCCAGTCAGAAGGTTTTTAATGGAAGGAAGGGGAGAGAATGAACATGGTTGACAACTTACTATGCACCATGTAATTTCTTTAATACATTACATTTACCATCTCAGTGAGATGTACAGACTGCTGAGAAGAAAACAAGACTTTTAAGAGAAATATATATTTTGGAATATTATACAGTTTTATAACCACTTAGAATCACCACTAGACTCTTTACAATGAAAGTACAGGGCTCCATGTGTTTTGTTCACAATCATATTTTGTAACGTGTCAATGCACATTGCAAGTGATAATAACTATTGAAGGAATTAATATTAAACCAGGTTAGCACATCACAGTGCAGTTTAATAAATTATACTGATAATCTTCATCCTGATTTGCCAAATAAAGGTTAAATTTTATTGAATGTAGTCTATTCAAAATTTTATCTTCAACTAGCTCCTATATTAAAGGCTTCCATTCCCAAATTCCCAAGCAACTAGATTTCAGTCTACTGTTCATTCTAGTACCAAAAGTTCACTTGTTGACAAGATTACTACAGTTAAATATTGGCTGTGTGGGCTTCCCTGGTGGTGCAATGGTTGAGAGTCCGCCTGCTGATGCAGGGGACACGGGTTTGTGCTCCAGTCCGGGAAGATCTCACATGACACGGAGTGGCTGAACCAGTGAGCCATGGCTGCTGGGCCTGCACGTCCGGAGCCTGTGCTCCACAATGGGAGAGGCCACAACAGTGAGAGGCCCAGGTACCACAAAAAAAAAAAAAAAAATTGGCTGTGAAGGAAAAATGGGTGAGAATACCTCCATCAGTTAAATGTCAGGGGAAAGAAATTTCTCAAAGATCTAAAATATGGCAAAACCTTTGTTAGATCATTTAAATAAACTATTCAGCCACTTATTTTTTTTAGAGCCACAGAATGAGAGGCAAGGTATTACTCTGATTTCATACATAATAAAATCGTTAACTCAGAAACGTGAAATGTCATACATCTAGTTAAGTGAATCTAATCTTAATTAGTTGAATCTAACCACTAATTAGATTCAACTCCTGTGTTACTTCAAGCCCAGGACAGTTCCAATTTACCCCTTTTCATTTGTGTTATATATTTCTCTACAATATTATTCTTTTCTTTCCTTTTTTGTTTTTTGGCTATTTTTATTTTTGGTACAATTTTTAAAGTTACTTTACATTTACAGTTATCACAAAATATTGGCTATATTCCTCGTGCTGTACAGTACCTCCTTGAGTCCACTTTACACCCAGTAGTTTGTACCTCCCACTCCCCCACCCCTATATTGCTCCTTGCCTTCCACTGGCAACCACTAGTTTGTTCTCTATGTCTGTGGGTCTGTTGTATTTTTTAGATTCCACATATAATATCATACAGTATTTGTCTTTCTTTGTCTGACTTGCCCTCCTAGTCCATCCATGTTGCAACAAATAAACACACACACACCACATCATCTTTATCCATTCATCTGTTGATGGACACTCAAGTTGCTTCCATGTAAATAATGCTGCTATGAACATTGGGGTGCATATATTTTTTTGAAGTTTTTTTCGGGTGGGTGTGATTTGTTTCTTTTTTTCTATACATACCCAGAAGTGGAACTGCTTGGTCACATGGTAGTTTTACTTTTAGATTTTTGAGAAACCTCCATACTGTTCTTCATAATAGCTGCACCAATTTACATTCCAACCAAGTGTGCACAAGTGTTCCCTGTTCTCCACATCCTCACCAACATTTGTTATTTGTGATATTTTTGACAGTAGCCATTCTGACAGTGAGGTGATATCTCATTTTTGTTTTTATTTGCATTTCCCTGATGATTAGCAATGTTGAACATCTTTTCATGTGCTTGTTGGCCATCTGTATTTCCTCCTTGGAAAACATCTATCCAGTTCTGTCCATGTTTTAATTGGGCTGTTTGTTTATTTGAGGTTGAGTTGTATGAGCTGTTTATGTGTTGGATATTAATCCCTTATCTATTATATCACTTGCAAATATTTTTGCCCATTCAGTAGGCTGTCTTTTATTTTGTCAATGGTTTCCTTTGCTGTGCAAAACCTTTTAAGTTGAATTAGGTCCCATTTGTTTACTCGCTTTTACTTCCTTTACTTTAGGGGACAGATCCAGAAACATATTACTGTAATCTACCTCAAAGAGTGTTCTTTCCTTTCTACTTAAACCCTTGTAAATATTGTGCATTTTTGTTTGGATCCTGCATATAATTAATTTCTCCTTCTAGTATCTGTTAAAAACTCAGCTTCATTATAAGATTTTCTTAAATATTTGATATTTTAAAGGAAATACTACTTACCTATTTTATTCTTCAATATACATGTATTACCCTCCAGTGCTATAATTGTTTAATCACTCAAATATTTCTCTACCAAACTGTTGTTCTGTCTAGACTATAAAGAAATACTCTTATTTTCTTCTATATTTCTTTTTGTCTGTATCTCAGTATTTCCTTTTATCTACTACACATACTAATATAGGCACTTTACTGAGGAGATTTTTTCACTGTATTAAATACATGCTTTGGGAGACTTCCCATGTTAGTCCTGACATGTAAAGAACTAGGAAGTCATCATTCCCATCCTAATGACACGACAAAGCTGAGGAAACTGAAATCAATGATGTGTAGGACTTTTCAGAGAACTGAGGTGCAGGACAAACCACCACTCTGACATTTGAAGAGAGAGATGAACCCGGATGGTTGCAGCTGAAGTCTGCTTCCCAGAACAGAAGCTGCTGAACCATAACTGATAGAAATATTTAAATGGCAATTTGATGAATTTAACATTTAAATTTGATGAATTTCTGGAGGCTGTGTGTTTACTACATTGAGAGTGAGAAACTGCTGGGGCCCCAGTTTGAAGGAGACCTTAAACTTTGATGGGTTTGACCTTTAGGAAACCCATCAGGTTCCCATGGTGAAGAGTCAAGAGAGAGACCCTCAAGGGGGAAAGGGAGGAGTAACCATTGTAAAATATGTTTAGCCTTGCTAAGGCTCTCCATAAAAATGTCTTCTCTCTAAGACAAAATACTTTATCAGAGCCTTATCTTGTCCAGGAGAAGGTATTTCCCTGACTGTTGACCCCTGTAGTTTCCTATCTCACCTAAGAGTGGAGAAACACTTGTAAAGGGCACACCAGGTTATAAATCCACTAAAAAAATTGATTTAAATATAAGATTACAGAGTGAATCCAAATCTGTTCATCTTACCACCATGTCAGCAGGACTCCTCTCTAATTATAGTGGTTTACAGCTGAAAGAGCTTCAAGGTGCACACTCTACCTGAGGAGGAATTCTTAGGGAAACCCAAGGATTTCATGGGAGATATAAAGAAGGTCACTAAAGAAGTTTGAAACTTCTGGCACCTAAGCTATAGCAAATACTGAACACAAGCAGCTACTAGCTTGATTAACATAAAACCTCATACTAAACACTATATATGTCAGTTACTATTACCCAATACAACACATCTGGCTTTAAACAGAAAATTACACAGCAGGCTAAAGAAAAGCAAATGCAAACACAACCTAAAGAGACAAGTTAAATATCAGAACCAGAATCAGATATGACAGACTTTGGAATTATCCATAAGGAAATTTAAAGAAACTATGATTAATATTATGGTGCTAATGGAAAAAGTAGACACCACGAAGAACAGATGGATGATGTAAGCAGAGAGACAGAAATTCTAAGAAAAAATCAAAAGAAAGCACTACTAATTAACAACATTGAAATTAACAATTCCAGAAATGAGGAATTCCTTTGATGGGCTCATCGGTAGGATGGATGACCCTGAGAAAAGAATCAGCATGTTTGAAAATATGTGAATGCAAACTTTCTAAACTGAAATACAAAGAAAGAACAAAAAGAATGAATAAAATAGAATATCCATAAACTGTGGGACAATTACAAAACATGTTATAGACATATAATTGGAATGCCGAAAGGAGAAGAAAGAGATTGGAGCAGAAAAAATATTTGATATAATTTGAAAAATACTAGCTAAGAAATTTTCCATATTAATAACAGATAGCAAACCACAGATCTAGATAGCTCACAGGACACAGGCAGTATAAACAAATAACTTTGGTAAAGAACACAATATACTTTATACAGATCATATTAATTCTTATGATGAGTGAAGTGGGAGGAGTTCATCCACTGAATATGAACTAGGTTTGTGATAGGAATGGGTTCTGATATTGAGGTCAGCTCTAAGTTGATCTAATTATAGGGCTTGCTGTTTTTTTTAAATTTATGTTGGGGTATAGTTGCTTCACAATGTTGTGTTAGCTTCAGGTGTATAGCAAAGTGATTTAGTTATACATATATCTATTATTTTTCAGATTCTTTTTCCCATATAGGTTATTACAGAGTATTGAATATAGTTCCCTGTGCTATACAGTAGGTCCTTGTTGATTACTTTACATATAGTAGTGTGTATATGTCAATCCTAACCTCCTAATTCATCCCTCCTGCCACCTTTCCCCTTTGGCAGCCACAAGCATAGGGCTTGTTTTTACTTGGTCAGTTAATATGAAGGAAATCCTTCACAGTGACAATGAAAAACAGAAAAATAGGTTAAAATTAGTTATAATTTTTATAGCTATTTAAAACCTAACAAAAGTACAACTAAACTGTAAATTAAACCTTTTTATTTTGGCATGCACTTTTTTTTTTTTTTTTTTTTTGCGGTACATGGGCCTCTCACTGTCGTGGCCTCTCCCGTTGCGGAGCACAGGCTCCGGACGCACAGGTCCAGCGGCCACGGCCCACAGACCCAGCCGCTCCACGGCACGTGGGATCCTCCCAGACCGTGGCACGAACCCGCGTCCCCTGCATCAGCAGGCAGACTACGCCACCAGGGAAGCCCCTGGAATGCACTTTTTAATCTCAGTGGTAACCCTAAGAACAGAAAGGAGAATCATTTGCTCTCAGTAACCACAGAAATCCAGATGTAAATTAAGCCTTTACTTCTAGTTACATCAATGGAAACTTTTAAGATTTCCAAGTTATTTTCATGTTAGCTAGTTTTGCTGAAAGAAAACCAAGGCAAACAAATCTGAAACCCTTGTTTGGATAGTTATACAGTTGATTCAAACAATCTAGTGGTTGGGTTAATGACCCTCCAGACAGTCGAAAATCTGAGTGTAACTTTACAGTTGGCTCTCTGCACCTGGGGTTCCCCCATATCCAGAGTTCTGGTGGTACTATAGTATTTACTATTGAAAAAAATCCATATATCAAAACAATGGACCAGTGCACTTCAAACCCATGTTGTTCAAAGGTCAACTGTATTTCTCTTCCTTTAGGACTGATGCCAGGTGGTCCTTATAGACAGAACACACAGAATTACTCCATGTTTTAGATGAAACACTTTATTTCACCCAAGTGAATATTTTTTTAAAAACTTCTTTATTCTGAGAACACAATAGGAAGAAACTGACTTAGGGGGACTTCCTTGGTGGTGCAGTGGTTAAGACTCCATGCTCCCAATGCAGGGGACCTGGGTTCGACCCCTGGTCAGGGAACTAGATCCCACATGCATGCCACAACTAATAGTTTGCATGCCACAACTAAGGAGCCCATCTGTCACAACTAAGACCTGGTACAACCAAATAAATAAATAAATATTTAAAAAACAAACAAGCAAAAATAATTCTTGGTACTGCATTAATAGACATGGTAATACAAGAAAAAATGCAACCCCCGTCCTTGAGGAAATAATATTTGAGTACTCATCTATTTTCTTTTCTTTTCTTTTTCATTGACTTGCTTTCCCCTCCAAAATCACATACCAGCAGTAATTTCCACCAGTAGATATTTAGGAATACCAAGATGAATGTAAAATTAAGGATAATTTCCTAAAGTGCTCCCTGACTCCTTTCTCACCTGGAAACCTGTACCCTGCATATTCTTCCTCTGGGAAGCCTTGTCTTATCTCTTGCAGTGGTGTGTTTCTGACATTCGACAATTTGAAATCTACTATGATCAATCAAAACCACCTCTACTGCTTATTTAAGTGAGGTTTGTGCAATATAGTTAGAAGAGTTGATGCTAGTAATCAGAATAATATATCCTTTTGTCTCGTGCAAATAGGCAAGCCAGGAGATGCTTTATTTGACAGTGCATATTGTCTGTACAACTGACTTTTAATTTTTATGTATAAATTGTTTGGGTTCTAAAACTGACAATGATACCACAAAGAGAAATGAAATGATTATGGAAGCATATAATCAGTAAGAAATGATAATTAATTATTTATTGGACAGTAAATCAGTAGAAGCAGCTTGTGACCATTTTCATATTGTCACACACATAACAGATAACTAGGCATAATCAATAGAGAGCTAATTCCTATAGCCCCAAAGAAATGGCTGATTTCATAAATATATATGTGCTTAATATATCAAGTTGGCATAAACTCCTTCAGAATAAGTTAGAAATGTCCTACATTGTCTAATTTGTAAATATTTTAAAAAGCAAAAACACTACTTTGTGTTAAATATAATGATCCTGCTGTCACTGTGATCATATATTTTTCACTTATAATATTTGTAAATAATTTGATACATATAGTTGTCAGCAGACCTGCATAAGATATATTAAAGGAAGATCTTCAGACTAAAAGGAAGTAATTTTGGATAAAATTTCAGGTCTGGAATAGCAAAAATAATAAAAACATGGGTAAATGTAAGTTATTTTTCTCTTTTCTTGATTGTTTTAAATTAAGACATTTAGTTATTTAGAGAAATGATAATAAAAATGTACTTTGAGATTCATAATAATGACCAAAAGATAGATGATATCAACAGAAATATACTGTTTTAATTTTCTCATATGATAAGTGAAATGATAGACATACAATAGGTAACATGGTATATTAATTCAAATTATATTGTGTTAAGGGAATGTATATTGTAATTGCTGGAGAAAGTCACTGGGGAAACAAGTAAAACAGATATACAGTTGACCCCTGAACAACACAGGTTTGCACTGCATGGGTCCACTTACACATGGATTTTTTTTAATAGTAAAAACTAAGTTCTACATGATCCAAGGTTGGTTGAATCCATGAATAGAGAGCAAAGGATATGGAGGGACTGCAGATTCAGAGGGCAGTTTGTTACAAAAACTTGTGTAGTTTTTAATTGCACAGAGGCTCAGCACCCCAAAATCCCATATTGTTCGAAGGTCAATGGTAGTCACATTTATAGAGAGGACAAATGAGAATGCTGAAATTAATTGACTGATTAAAAAAAGAAAAGTTCGTCCAAAATAAGCAGGAAAGGAGAAATGAAAACAAGTGACATACATACCATTATCCTCATTTGGTAGGTAAGGATCCATATAGTAAGTGAACTTAAGAAAATTGCCCAAGATTACATAACTATTTAGTGTAAGCTCTATGAACAGACTTGATGAGTTCCAATTATACCTCATCCCTAAATGATATTGACTAAATATTTTAATTATAATCGTGAGTGAAAAATAACACAGTTTTGACTGGGGTGTGTATTAGAGTATAAATATTTCTGCTGAAAAAATATTCTTAGATAAAACTTTGAAAAACTTTAGGTAACAAATTATTGTACTTTTCTTCTTATTACCTCTTTTTCTTCCTACTTAATGATTTTAACTTAAAAAACAGTCACTTAAAAAGTGATATAAAGTCATATAACTATATGCCAATAGAAAAGATGAAATGTAATAATAAAAAGTAATCATGTAATCCAAAAGTAGTAGTAGAAATGAGACAAAAAGGAAACAGAAAAATATCAATACTGTAAACAAATCTAATCAGATAGTTAATTACATTAAATGTAAATTGACTTAGTACACAAAATTAGAGGGAGAGTTTTTCAGAATGGATTAAAATACACAAATGCAAATCCATGACGTCTTCAACATTTTCATTTTAAATATAAAGACACTGGCATTTTAAAAGTTAAGTAATAGGAACAAGAGATGTACTGGGAAAACCAGTTAAGAGAAAGAAAAAAATATTTAAAAATATAGTATCACTAGAGATAAAGTGGGATGTTTCAGATTTATAAAACTGCCAAATTTTCAAAAAGAAATAACAATTCTAAAAGTAGATGCACCTAATAGACCCTTGAAACCATGAAACAAAAACTGACAAATACAGGAACAAATAGACAGGATTCATAAATTTTTTTGAAGATTTTAGACATTATTTTTTGGCAATGAATAGAACAAAGGTAGACAAAAAGAAGGAATATCTGTTTCCAGACATGACAGAATAATTGTTATTACAATCACCATCCTACCAGCAGCAACTATAAAAATGAACAAAATATATGTGGCCAAGTCATTAGTCCTGAAAAACAGACATCATAAGATGTCAATCCCTGATAGGAGATAAGTTCACAAGATGAAGCCTATGACCATCCCAGCCTGTGAACAATTTCCCAAACCATAATGTTGTCCCTGTGTTGAGATAAAAAATCTGAGATGAGAATTAGTGTCTTTTAAAGCAATTTGGAGTCTGAGAGGTGGGGCACTTAGAAAAGAAGTAGAGTGAAACATAAGAAGCCTATATAGGGCTTCCCCACAAGTTCTTGGTTGAGGGTTGAGGTACATGTAAGTGAAGAGCAAGAAAATATGATGTTTACAGAACAGCAGCTGCTGTTAAGTTTGTGAGCAGAAAAACAAGACTAAAGGGCAAAGATTCTGAGAAATTATTTAGTACTGGCTTAGCCAGGATAGAGAAAACATTTTAATGCATAGGTTATTCATCTGAGATACCAGAAATACCATACTTAGGAATGAACTACTGTAGAGAAAGAACTTGCTCTAGACACACTCTTGTAAAGCTCAAAACCAAACTCAATAAGATCAACAAGGGATTCAGCATTTCTAGGTTGAGTATCATCAAGCTAGGTGACCTTAGGAAACTCATTGATCTTTCCACATATCTGCCCTAATTAAGCACTGAATCAAGTCTACATGGGTCCAAGGTGATTAGGCAATAATTGAACTACCTGCTAGAACACACGACATTTCTCAATGTAAGATAACAGAATATAGAGCCTCTAAAATGTATCACCCATTATGTCCAGCAATTTAAAAAATTGCTATACATGCAAAGTACAGTAAAATGTTATCCAAAGTCAAGAGAGAAAGCAGTCAATATAAATTGACCACAAAAGACTAAGGAAATTGGATTTAGCATACAAAAGCTTTAAAACAGCTATTATAAATATATTTAAAGGGAAACATGTCATTTTCATGAGTAAAAATACAGATATTTTCAGCAATAAAAAAGGAAGCTATTCAAAGCAAGTAAACATTTAGCAATTATGAAATAAAATAACTGAAATAAAAGAGTTCTCAGATGTATTTGGAAAAGATGTCAATAGTTGCACAGTTGGGGCAGGCAGTTGAATGAAATTATATGTTTACTGTATTTGTAATGTAGGAAAAAGGAAGGAAAAGTTGAGGGTGGGAAAAAAGAAGTGGAAATTGTGAAATGTGAAGTCAGATATGGAAAGTGAGAATATTCATCTATAAAGTCAGAAGTTGGGAGTAAGACTTGGGGAGTATGAAGTTTACAATGGCATTATATCAGTACTATATATACTTTAATGAGTTAAGGATGCCTCTATTGAAAGAGATGCAGCTAACTAGCCAATAGAGGACATAAATGAAAATATTTTATTAAATGAAAAGATAGGGAAAGAGCAAGAAAAGAACTGTAGAAGAAAGCTTGGGCAAAGGATAATAAATAACAAGAAGATAGAATTAAACCACATCAATCATTATATTAAATCTAAAAGAAAACACTCTAATTAAATGACACAGATTGCTAGACTGGATAAGAAAGCAAGACCAAATTTATGCTGTCAGTAGAAACACATAAGTTGGAAGTAAAAAGGTGAAAAACTAGCATACTGCATAAACAGCTTCAGGAAGCTGGTGTGGCTGTATCAATATCAGACAATGTAGAACTCAAGCCAAGTAGTATTATGACATGAAGAGAGACACTGCATAAAGATAAAAGGGGTAATTCACCACAGGGATGTAACAAGCCAAATTTAGTAAGCCCATAATAATAGAGTTTCAAAAGATGTAAAGAAAATCCTCACAGAATGAAAGAAATGATTAGATACATTCACAATAATTGGAGGCACTGTTCTTTCAGTTATTAGAAGAAATAGACTTTTCACTGTTTCATGCTGTATTAGTTTCTTATTGCTGTTGCAAAAAATCAACACAAATTTAGTGGCTTAAAACAACATAGATGTATTATCTCATAGTTTTGGAGGTCAGTACCCCAAATAAGTCTCCCTGGGCTGAAATCAAGATGCCAGCAAGCCTGTGTTCCTTTCAGGAAGCTCTAATGGAGAGAAGCCTCTTTTTCTTGCCTTTCCCAGATTCTAGAGTTTGCTTACATTTTTTTTTCTTTGCCTACAGGCACCCTTCCACATTCAAAGGCAGCAATTGTTAATTGTGTCTTTCTCACATCTCCTCACTTGACACTGATTCTTCTGCCTTCTTTTTGCCCATTTAAGGAGATTTGTAATTACATTGGCCCAGTGTATAATCCTGGATAATCCTGGATAATATCCCTATGTTAAATCCAGCTGACTAGCAAACATAACTCCATCTGCAACCTTAATTCTCCCTTGCCATATAAAAATATAGCATATTCCCAGGTCCTGGGGATTATCAGAACCTTTGATTATCTGTGCACACCCTGACAGACCACTATTATGTATACCACAAAATTATATATCAACAAAACTTAAGAGAAAATTAATGTTAAAAGACATAAAAAGCATAAAAGAGGCTCTATATGTTTAAATAAGAAATATAAATCTTTAAAAAATGTAAAGTACCACTTAATATTTTATTATAAATTTTAATGTTTTACCTCACTTCACAGTTTCCTGTTTCATGTCTTGATGCACTAGTCTCCATTTATTCAAGGCCTTCTCTGATATGAGACAGAGTAAGAACCCGAGTTTCACTTTGGCTTAACAGGTGCCTGAAGTTTTACCAGAAATAGCCCATGTTAATTTCATGCTGTGACTTGGATGGTTGTGTATTTCATATGTGAGTTCTTATACTGGTATCAATGTGATGTTAGTCTAATTGAAATAGCTCAGATTGAAAAGGACAATTTTTGTCACAGCTCCCCGACTCAAAGGTCCTTTTCCCCCACTGCCAACTTCTTGTTTACCTTAGCAATGAAATTTCTGAGCCAGAAATTTCAAACCAATGTGACCCACTTATTTAAGTAAGGCAAACAGATATGACTCTGCCATATTTTTTTCCTGATAAAATTGTTGGTTTTACATTTTCCATTTTGAAGACATGGTGAGATTGGTTAATTTTGGGGTAGACACTATCCTACCTATTAACACCTGGGTGCCACCCCTAAAGACTGTAATTTATCACTTCACTTCCAGTGGTTGCTAGGATATTGCTTTCCCATGGTTCTCTTGGGGGACGTTTCAATTACAATGGACCCTTCAACAACACAGGTTTGAACTGCACAGATCCACTTATATTTGTATTATTTTTACTAAATGCATATTACAATATAACACAATCTGGAGTTGGTTGATTCCCTGATGTGCAACCATGGATACAGAGGGCCAACTGTAAAGTCACACTTGCATTTTAGACAACATGGGGGTTGGCACCCTAACCATGAGTTGTTCAAGGGCAAATGATATTAGTAATTAATTTGCATTGCTTATCTTACTTTTCCAACGGAGCTTGTCCACATTTCTACAGCAAATTTTCAGAGACTTTACATGACTCATATTTTATTATAGCTTTTTTTAAGTAACAAAAATCAGAACTTCCTTGGGAATAGAATCAACTAAAGCCAAAGAAGGCTACTTCTAAAACTCAGTGTTTGTTAGAATCATGAGAGACACATACTTTTCTTTTCAATGCACACATAGTGTTCATGAAACAAACAGTTGTTTCATTGCACAGTGCTTCAGAGGCACAATTAATAAAGTTATGGAGATGCTTGAGAACTTCATCTGCTATGGGGTTTTAGGGATTAATTCCTCTGAAAAACTTGACAACGTCTACGTTTTATATCGATGAGGTCTTGGTTACCACCTAAACATAAGAGTCTCTTGATCATTCATGTCCTTTTACACTTTCATTACCACATGGACTTGTTGTCTTCTCTCTGGCCACACACCCTCTCACTTCACCCTTAGGAAAATGAGTATACTAATCAAACTTACCTCCGAAACATCTCAAAATCTTGTTCTCTAGTCATAAATGCTCTTATACATGGTTGGTCTCATTACTGAGCGTCTACTCCATGGGTGGTAACAAATCAAAACTCCTTACCCTTGAAGATATCATTTTCTCTGTGTCTTCTCAGTACTACTGACTCAGGTAAATCCCACACATCTCAGTATTAGGATGTGAGCTTAATCTTCCTCATTTCAAAAGACCACACTACAATTATTCATCTCTTTCATACTTATGTAAATCCCTTCCTTCCTTCCTTCTTTCTTTCCTTCCTTTCTCTGTTTCTTTTAATTGAAGTGTAGTTGATTTACAACATTATATTAGTTTCAGGTGTACAACATAATCTTTTTATAGCTTGTACTCCATTTAAAGTTATTACCAAGAAAAATGGTATATATCATATACCTCTGTGCTCTACAACATATCTTTGTTGTCCCGACCTGATGACTTCTCTTGTGGGAAGCCGTTGTTCTGCCATGCCGCAGATAACGTGGAAGCCGTTGTTCTGCTGGTCACAGATAACGGTTATCAGGGAGTAGCCCAAAGGCTATGTGCCACACATGCGCCACGACGAGCCAATATGCTAATAAAGGCTCAGAATTGCAACCAATAAATTGTGAACAGCACATATCTTGTTGAGTTAACCAGCCAACCACAGATTGAGTTAACCAGCCAACCACAGGTTGAGTTAATCAGCCAACCACAGGTTGCCACAGGTTCTAGTGCATTATAAAAAGCCAGTGTGAACAAAGCTCGGGGTCTTCCTTCCATCTGTCTAAAACCAAGCTGTACTCCAATAAAGTGTGATACGAGAAGAATCTAGCGTGTGGTGACTCGTCATTCTGCTGGTCAGAAGCGGCTCGCCGCAAGTGGTGCCGAAACCCGGGAACTTCGCACCTCGCGTGGGGGACCGATTCAGAACTCGACACACGGAGTGGACCGTCGGTGAGTAGTCCAGGTATGTTTTTTTCACTTTAGTAAGTTGTTTGTTTAGGAAAGTGAAAATATAGGGACTACAGTAGATAGGCCTAAGAATCCTAGGAAAAAGAGAGAAAAACAAATAGAAAAATCGGATGCAACGCCAGGATTGTATCCACTTTTAGATGAATTTAAAGCGCTTTATTTGTCTCAGGATGAGTTGAATCCCAAGGAGGAGGCGGATCTGGAAGCTATGCTGGATTTAATTATAGAAGGAAAGGTATTTTCCGGTCTGGTTGATACCGGAGCTGATCGCAGTATTATTACTGCCACCTACTGGCCAAAATCCTGGCCTTTACAGACCTCCTCTCAGACCTTACAGGGTTTAGGATACGCCAAAGCACCCCAAATTAGCTCTAAAATACTGACCTGGATTTTTGAAGATCAGAAAGGGAAGTTTCAACCCTTTGTGGTTGAAGGATTGCCGCTTAATCTGTGGGGAAGGGATGTGCAAAGCCAGATGAAATTGAAACTTACTAATGATTATTCCGAGACTGCACAGCAAATGTTGCTTAGGTCTGGTTTTATACCGGGCAGAGGGATAAGAAAAAATTTACAAGGTATTGCTACTCCTATAGAAGCTCAAGGAAACCCCAATCGCAGGGGGCTGGGTTTTTCTCAGGGGTCACTGAGTTAATGATTCCTATTACATGGAAGACCACGATGCCCGTGTGGATTCCTCAGTGGCCGTTGTCTAAGGAGAAATTGGAAGCAGCGTCGCAACTTGTGGAGGAACAATTACAATTGGGACACCTAGAACCCTCTCAATCACCCTGGAATACTCCTATTTTTGTTATTAAGAAAAAATCAGGGAAATGGCGCTTGCTCCATGATCTAAGAGCAATAAATCAACAAATGCAAATTATGGGACCCATACAGCGCGGTCTGCCGGCCTTGACAGCCATCCCGCGAGGGTGGCCTGTTATAGCTGTTGATATAAAAGATTGCTTTTTTTCCATTCCATTGAATAGCAAAGACAAAGAGAGGTTTGCCTTTACATTACCCTCAATTAGTCATGAAAGGCCTGATAAGAGGTATCAATGGGTCGTGCTTCCTCAGGGTATGGCCAATAGCCCTACCATGTGTCAACTTTATGTTGACACTGCCTTACAGCCAGTACGGGATAAGTTCCCGGATGTTAAAATTATTCATTACATGGATGATGTTTTGCTGTCAGCCCCTAGCATGACACTGCTTGAGCAGGCTTTAGGAAATTTATCAATGACTTTGGAGACTAGAGGTTTATATTTGGCCCCTGAAAAAATTCAAAAGGGAGATTCTATTAGTTTTTTGGGAGCCGTTATAAATAAGACCACAATAATACCTCAGAAAATTGAAATTAGAACTAATCATTTAACAACTTTGAATGATTTTCAGAAATTGCTTGGGGATATTAATTGGCTTCGACCGTATTTGAGTCTGACTCGCTTTGAACTACAGCCTTTGTTTGCTGTATTGGAAGGTAATCCTGATCTTAATTCCCCGCGTCAGTTGACCCCCGAGGCCCAAACAGCTCTTCAGAAGGTGGAACAGGCTCTTATGAAAGCACAATTACAGCGTTATAACAATGCCTTGCCTATTTGGATGTGTGTTCTTCCAACCTTAGGATTTCCAACAGGTGTTCTTTGGCAAGATGGGCCTTTGCTTTGGATTCATACCAAGTCTCTAGGGATGAAGACGCTGTCTCACTATCCATCTATGGTTGCTGAGGTTGCCTTTTTGGGTATTAAACAATGTGTTTCCGCCTTTGCAATGTTGCCGGAAAAACTTGTAGTTCCCTATACTAAAGATCAAATAGAATCATTAACTGCCACTACCTCTGAGTGGTCTATACTTATGTATACCTTTTCTGGAATTATTGATAACCATTTGCCCAAGAGTGAAATTTTGAAATTCGTTATCCAGCAACCTGTCATTTTTCCAAGGGTCACTGTAGAGCGACCACTAAATGATGCCCTGACCATTTATACGGACGGATCAAAATCCGGAAAAGGGGCTTATATGGTTCAGGGTCAGCATCCTGTCGTTATAGACTATCGACCTGATGATCCTCAAGTGGTGGAATGTCATGTGGTTTTGGAAGTTTTTCAACGATTTCAAGAACCTTTTAATTTGATCTCTGATTCATTGTACGTGGTTAATACAGTGAAACATCTCGAAGTGACCCCCCATATTCGATCATCCAACACAGTGGCATCCTTGTTGGCCGGGATAAGGTTTCAGATATTGCGCTGCCAACACCCCTTTTATGTTACCCATATACGGGCTCATTCCCTGTTGCCTGGTCCAATGGCAAAAGCCAATGAACAAGTTGATATGGCAACGCGTGTTTTCTTATCCTTGGATCAAAAGCAGCAAGCACAAGAATTTCATGAGCTATATCATGTATCATCTGCAGTGTTGAGAAAGAAGTTTTTCATTACTAGAGCCGAGTCCAGACATATTGTTAAGTCTTGTTCCACTTGTGCCCAATTTTTGCCGGCCCAAAAGACTGGTGTAAATCCCAGAGGTTTGTCCCCAAACGAGCTGTGGCAGATGGATGTCACTCATGTTCCCTCCTTTGGGAAGCTCCAGTATGTTCATGTGTCTGTGGATACCTATTCCGGGGTGGTACATGCTACCCCTCTCTCTGGAGAACGGGTTCAACATGTTATTACTCATTGCCTTGAAGCCTGGGCAGCCTGGGGCAAGCCTGCTAAACTAAAGACAGATAACGGCCCAGCTTATAGTTCCAAGAGCTTTGCTCTCTTTTGTCACAAAATGCAAATAGAACACGTTACGGGCCTGCCTTACAATCCACAAGGCCAAAGTATAATAGAGCAAACTAATCGCACACTTAAAGAATTACTTTTAAAACAAAAAGGGGGAATAGCGGAGAATTGCACCCCGAAGCAGAAATTGTCGCTTGCCTTATTTACTATTAATTTTTTGAATTTACATGATGAGAAAGAAACTTCTGCTAAACGCCATACTATACATGAACAAAAGGAACATGGTATAGTGATGTGGAAAGATGTCTTGACCAATCGATGGAAGGGCCCGGATCGCGTTGTCACGCGATCCAGGGGATCTCTTTGTGTTTTTCCGCAGGATCAAGATCCGATTTGGGTCCCAACAAGATTAACAAGGGTCCTGGAAGAGGATCCCAAGGGCGATGCAGGGCGCTCAAGGGATGATGCTGAGCTGGATGGTGTTGACGGGCCTTTCCCTACTCAAGGCGGAAGACAAGATGCCCTGAACCGGAGCAGGGAGATTGGCACTTTCCTGAGAGGCAATTGGTCCCGAGAGGCTGAATTGATGCTGTTAAACCAGAAGATACAGATTAAGACTTTAAATGCTACTAGGCTATACCCCGTTACGCTTGGGGACTTTACTACCTGGCTGTCTTCTGCCTTTACTTTCTTTAAGGAGTGGGTCGGTGTAGGGATGTTTGCAGTGTGTTGCATGGCAGGACTTGTGGTGTGCCTGTGGTTGATATGTCGTTTGCGAACTCGGACAAAGCGAGATAAGATGCTGTTCATGCAGGCATTGGTGGCCATTAGTAAAGGCGACTCCCCTGGCGCCTGGATCTCCATCTTGAACGACCCGTAGTGATTGCCCTTGCACAAAAAGGTTTATGACCATTGCACTTTTGATGGGAATCACGAGGAACATCAGCCCCTGCACTCCGCGGTCTGTATGGACATTGCACGACGGGGAGGGTGATGAGCCAGCTTCTCGAACTAACTCTTGCTCAGCGAGCATCCCATGGGGTGAGCGCTTGTGCGGGCATTGTTCGAGTTCAGCTCCTGGGTCTAAGAAAACAAAAAGGGGGAGATGTGGGAAGCCGTTGTTCTGCCATGCCGCAGATAACGTGGAAGCCGTTGTTCTGCTGGTCACAGATAACGGTTATCAGGGAGTAGCCCAAAGGCTATGTGCCACACATGCGCCACGACGAGCCAATATGCTAATAAAGGCTCAGAATTGCAACCAATAAATTGTGAACAGCACATATCTTGTTGAGTTAACCAGCCAACCACAGATTGAGTTAACCAGCCAACCACAGGTTGAGTTAATCAGCCAACCACAGGTTGCCACAGGTTCTAGTGCATTATAAAAAGCCAGTGTGAACAAAGCTCGGGGTCTTCCTTCCATCTGTCTAAAACCAAGCTGTACTCCAATAAAGTGTGATACGAGAAGAATCTAGCGTGTGGTGACTCGTCATTCTGCTGGTCAGAAGCGGCTCGCCGCATTCTCTTTCCTTCCTACCCAATTTCTTGTGGAGCTTTCTTACAGCCTTGGTTGTACAGGAGTCTTTCTGCCATTTTCCAGTTAGTTTTCATGGAGAATTGTTCCACATTAATTGTATTTTTGATGTATTTGGGGGTGTGTGTGGAGATGAGTTCAGTGACTTCCTACCCTCCCACAATTGACTTAGATGTGTCAAATGTCTTATTTTGGATGTATATATTCTTATCTAGCTAATATCACTCCATATCCAACTTCAGTACTTTATCTATTTAACACCTGATAAATTCCATTAATGTATTGAAAATGTTGGCATCTGACTCCTTCACTCAAAGTCCTGCCATCATGATCAGGAATTTCAAGTTGTAATGTGGATGAACTATTAAAAATTCAGCATCTTTACTTTTTACTTCTACTCATGTCGGCCAGTCATCCAACTTCCAGAGGCATGAGGTGGAGCTTATTGTCATGATTGTTTAACAACCAGTTTTCAGAAACACACACACAGACAAACTGGTTTGGGTCACATGAAGATTTACATTGGTAATTCTCCCACTGAACACAAATCAGAAGTGCACTTAATCTGTTCCAGCACATTACTGCTTATAGCCTAGACCTGATGTATCAAATACTTTAACATTTTCAGATTCCAATTCTTTACATTCAACTTGCTGTCAGCTAAGTTACTTGCAATTATCTAACTTTCTTTATATATCTAATATGAACTTCAAATAAATCAACAAAACTTTTCCCTTGCTGAAATTGCCAACTCCCTTGGCCAGTTGTCCTCTGCTCCAAAGCATGGCAAAACTCTTGATAAAGAATTTCCATACCTACTCTGAGCTACTAAAAATAAATGGAAAATATCTTATAAATTTATTAATTATTGTCATAGTAAAGGTATCTAACCTCAGTTCAGTCCTCAACATTTATTCTATGTTTACATATGGAATTCAGGATCCTTGCTCTTTAAAAACTCTTTCAATTTAAACTCCTTAAATATCAGAATCTGCTGTCACCACTTTCACCTTTTGGAAACCATCACATTTCTTTCTTCATTCAGTCGCTAAATATAACCTTATTAGCTGGATCTCCTCATTCCCAACCTCCTGAGAAACATACATCTTACAATTTCTCCCTTTCCATCCAACATTTATACTCCTATACTGGATCCTTCTAACCAATATTAAATGCGTTTCAATACCTCCTTTTAAAATTTCTAATTCCATGTTTTACAGTTCTTCCTGACTCCCTTGACAGAGAACTTTTACTGTCTCTTCTTTCTGATATAACATTTCTACTACAGTACAACTGAAATTTGATGATAACTCATATCGCTCCAATAAGCTTATCTTGCTAAAATTACCAGTGGCCCATGTGTTTTGACATGCTCTTTAAACATTTCATATCACTGATCATTCTGTGCTTTTTTCTTAACTTTTCCTTGTTTTATATTTCTTTATCCTTCACTGTATCCTTCTTAGTCTACTCTTCCTTTCAATTTGGTCTCAAGAATTAACTTATGAATTATTCTTCTCAATCAATATTGTTCTTAAATGATTTCATTTATCCTCATGTAAGCAACATGGTATTTTGATGTCTTCCAAAACTAGATTTTTAGACAAAGTTTCTTAACCTGGAAAATTAGGTATCTATTTGATCGACAGACATCAAATTTAGTATCAGCATGCCTAAGGCTCAAAATATTACTGTCTCATCAGACAGCCACCTTCTCTTATGATTGTTCTTTGTGAGCACCTATCACTATATTTTTCCCCAACTAGAAACTTGGACATCATCCTTGAAATTCTGTCTTCCTATCTAGTAATTGAATCACCAACCCATCTATTGAATTTTGTAACTTTTTGGGTCTGTGGACTCCTTTCTTTTCCCATTGTACTTCTCTTATCTTAGAATCTCATCATTCCACTCTAGTTATTATACTTGGTTAATCTTCAGTTTTAAATCCAAACAGTATATACCACAGCTGGTGTGAATTTTGTCAATCAAAAAATTGATAATATCACTACCCAATTAAAACACTTCAATAGCTCAGTATTTCGTTGATGTTAAGGTAAATAAAAAACAAAACAAAAATAAACAAGCCCTTTTAATATGACTTTGTTATTGGTGTGAGAAATCTCCAATCTAGATCTAGATTTTTTTTTTTTTTTTTTTTTTTTTTTTTTTTTTTTTTTTTTTTGCGTGCAGTCCTCTCACTGTTGTGGCCTCTCCCGTTGCGGAGCACAGGATCCAGACTCACAGGCTCAGTGGCCATGGCTCACGGGCCCAGTCACTTTGCGGCATGTGGGATCCTCCCAGACAGGGGCACAAACCTGTGTCCCCCACATTGGCAGGTGGACTCTCAACCACTGTGCCAACAGAGAAGACCCTAGATCTAGATATTTTTAAAGAAATTTTGTTAAGTGCTGTAGGGATAAAGACAAACTAAAACACTATGTTAATTAAGCTGGTTGTTGTCTAAAAATTTCAGTAACTTAAACATAAAACTTTATTTCTCCCTAGTATTAATTTCATAATAGGCTTTTGTGACAAGCAGTAGAAAGCACATTTTTGAACAGTGATTCGAAGATCTGGGAGACTCCCCCATCTTTACCACATGATATCCAAGTTATTCTGGAGGTCAACACCCAGTGGCAGAAAACAGAAAATGATTGTGGATAGTGTGATTGTCATTTCTAGGAATAGAACATATCACTTCAGTTTTTTAGGTCTAAGACAACTTCTGAAATTCTGTAAAATGAGCTATGTGCCCATCAAGAAGATAAAAGTTTGGTAATCAAGTAGTATCTCCTGTTCATGCAGTGGCAGAAAACAGATATGCCCCTGTGATAGAGGCTTTACTATCTAAATGTCAGGTCTCCCAGCATGCATGCCCACTTGACCCAATTATCATCAATGAATCATAACCAAAGTCTCCTGGATTTATTCTTATCCCCTTCTTTCCTTATTTCTATGTTAAACATTTATATGATGGCTCAATCTGTCCTTGCCCTCTGACCACTCTGAAGATAAGACCAAAAGAATCACAGATTTGCTGTGACTGATATCATTGCACTTGAGCCAGGAAATGCCTACCTCTAGACTTCTTATATCAACAAATAGAGTCCAAGTTCTTTAAACCAGTCTTGTCAGGTTTTCTGTAACTTGTAACCAAAACGTTCTTAACAGATATATCTGCCATCTAGGATCATGTAATTTAGTATTTGGTTGTTCTTAGGTAATATTAATCTGGCTGTTAATGTTCCACATATACTCTGTGTTAAGATTTAAAGAGGAAAAAGTGATGCATACAATAAATATTTCCTTATTTGTTAATAAAATGTGTATGTGCTTGCTATGAAATACAAGAATTATGAAACTGTACCATACCTATAAGGTTTAAGGTTTTTAAAATTGCATTTTGCAAATTCTGTGATTATTACCTTGGAAATTTAATAAACTTTAAGAAATTCATGACAAATATAAAAGATTAATTTTTCAAATATTTTCTAATTGTTATTTTAAAATTTTTATTTGTAAGAAACATTTTATATTTGTTGGCTCTTTAAAATCCATCCTCTCCCAACATGCGTTTCTACCTATTTATTGGCAGAGGGAAATATACATGCATATATAGATTTAATTTTTGAACAGGCAATATATTGATGTTATACAAAGTAGAAAAGCACAAGTTGATTAAAAGTGAAAATTATGTTTCTGTTACATCCTTTAGCAGTTCTTTTTCCCAAAAGTAAACAATACCTGCTTCCTTTACATTCTTCCCAAGAATCTCTACATATGCAAACATCTGCTTATTACAAATGTATGAAAATTTCCTTTACTTTGGAAATTTTGTGTTTTCATCTACATTACCATTTATAGACATTGGCTGATTGTGTCAAGTTACTGTTTAAAACATAATTGCCAGGCTATGCTTTTGACAGTCATATTTGCAATGTCTTTTGTTTTGGCTTCAATTCTTAGCAACACTCTATGACTATTGTGGATCTCATAAGTGAATATAATATTTTTATTCATTTTGAAAATTTTTGTATGTTTACTCTAAGGGTGACAATAGCTTCAGAT
Source organism: Phocoena sinus (assembly GCF_008692025.1). Taxonomy (NCBI): domain Eukaryota; kingdom Metazoa; phylum Chordata; class Mammalia; order Artiodactyla; family Phocoenidae; genus Phocoena; species Phocoena sinus. The sequence continues at coordinate 87,473,254 of NC_045774.1, read as the reverse complement.
GTGGCCTCTTTCACTGTGCTTGGTCACAAGGAACGTAACTCCAGATTTCAGGCGGGATGAAGAAAGTGGAATTTTGTAGGAGATTGCTATAGATGACCTAGGGATTGAACTGCTTTCTAACTAAACAGCCTTCAACAGCCTTTCTCATTTTAGCCACCAGTGCTTTATCCCTAATTTCGAAGGCACTTGCTGATCCATTTGAGGGATCTTCAGTGCAGAGCCGGCTTTCTCATCTTTTGCTCACTCTTGGTTTAGATTTCAGCTATCTCAGAGCTGCCTCTAGTTACCATTTGTTTATCTGCATTTGTTGCTGTTGTCCTATCTCCTATAATCTCTATCTCTGCAGTTTTATGACTTAAAAATAATGTTTTCTCAATAACTGGAGGGATATTTCATGATGACACAAAATTAAATGTAAGTAAGTCTTTAATCCACCTTCTTAACCTGGAACCCCAAATTAAATTTTTAGAGTACCCTTTTCTCTCCAGTATTTAGAAAGATACAGGATAGTACAGTTCCAGATCACATAACATCATCTTCAATTTTAATATTTTATGATTTCTAGAATCGTTTCCAATAGGTTGGAACTAAAAATATGTACCTTAACATTATGGTTACAGACACAGGCCATTCCTCATATGGATAGGTATTCTCTTTAAATATGTAAGCAAATAAATATACTGAGAAGCATATACCCTTTAGTTTTATTTAAATTGTTCAGGATCGAATAAAAATAAATCAAACAGCCAAAAAATTGTGAAATAAAATTATAGTTTTAATGCATTCAGCAAAGTAAAAATGTACAGAAAATAAATCAGAAAATGTGGAATCCTTGTTTTGAATTAAGGATTGGGTTAATATGGATCTTTATCTAAATCTAGATTTACATGAACAAAATACTTGCTCATCATATTGTTAAAAAAGAAAATTATACAATTGTGAGACATCTGGTGAAGCCAAGATTCAACTGGTTTGTGTATTTGAAACACAAGGAAATTTAACAAACAAAGCCATGCATCTGTCAAATGATTTCAACCACATTAAAATCTTGTTTTCTAATATTTAGATGGCAGTTATTAAAGAAATAGTCTTGCCATATTTCTTCAACATGAAGCTTAATGAAATTAGTGATGTCTATCAAGATAGCTAACACTTGTTTAGTCCTTTTTAAGGTACCATAAAAGATGATAACTTTGAAATGGTACGTGGTTTTTTTTGGTCAAAGAAAAGCTGAGCTGGAAGAAAATCCTTGGTATTTTAATCACTTATACTGTTTTGATTCTTCACAAGAGATAGGTTTTTATGGATTTTGTGAAGAGGAAAATATCACACATTGTGATGTCCCATTTTTTTCTGCATTGCATGCATTGGTGTCCAACACTATAATGTGATCTTGAAATTTTTTTCTACTGCCATGAAACTGGATCTCTATGAGCTAATCCTTGAACCATGTATCTTTTTACAAGTCCACTTAAAAAGTGTATCTTTTTAAGTGGACTTGTAAAAATTAAGGCAAAAAATATAGTTTTCAAACTACACAATATTCACTGGTTTAATTGACTAAGCATGAAATAATTTATTCAAACTCAGCATAAGTTTCACTCTTTTAGAGATAAGAAATGGCCAATCTAAGAGCAATTTAAAAATAAAGAGTAAATCCATACTGTGCTTCATTTGGTGGAGTTCTATGGGTGTGTGAGTGAGTTAAGGACTTCAAACTTCAGTCCTGCAAGCTCACCATTATGAATACTGCTTTGGTCAAGCTGTCACTCTATATTAAGTTACTTGAGAAAGACAACTATGTAAATCCTCCCATTTAATTTATCTGCAGGTATATATCTGAAGAAACCTGGAAACCCTGAAGAAAATTGTTGAATGTTAGTTTTGCTCAGATGAACTTAAAATTGAAACATAGATTTGTAATCCTTTCCTTACTGACATGGACAGCAAATCAATGATACAGACCTTGCCAAAAATGACCTCACTGACTTTAAGGACAAAGGGAATGATGCTTCATAAATTTCACTCAAGTCTTAGAGAGTTTTGTTGTTCCTTGACACAGACTTATCCTCATTTGTCAAAGTGAGCTATGAGAGTTTTTATCCTTTTTCTATATGCTCTTCTGATTCAGGGTTTCAGCACTTATTGCCATAAAAATGAGAAATGAAAAATTGATTGGAGATCAAATATGGCATGTTGCCTTACAAAAGACTACTCAATAATTTAAACCTCTTTTTCAAGACTAAAAAAACATTTTAATAGAAATATTTAAGCAGAAATAAATTGACTTTTTTGATTTATGTTCACAATTTTCCTTTTTCTTGGAAGTAGAAGGTATTTAATGGGCTGCCTGAATGTTAGACCCAAACGGTCTACGAGGGATTCCAACTCGCCCAAGAACCGCCAAGAGTCGAGAGCTGTGGCAACACGCAAGAGGTTTATTAGGAGCCGATGCACCGGGGTTCCCTGAACCTCACACAGGAGGCCGATGAGGAACCCCTAAAAGCGGAATCACATACTTTTTATAGGTTTATTTACTCATAGGGCGGGTATATTCTCACAATGATTGGGTAAATGTGGTGACTTTTGAATTCATTGGCTTAGGAACTTTTGCCCCACCTTCTGGCCGTTACAGTTGTTTGTTCATTGTGGCGGTTAGGGCGTATACCTGTTACGGGCAACTGGAAAATTACCCGCTGGCTGGAAAGTCCCCGTCAACTGAAAAACTCCAAGAATTGGTTTCGATAGGGAGAAGAATTGGTTTCGATAGGGAGAAGAATTGGTTTCAATAGGGAGAAGGAGTGGCGCAAGAGGTTGGTTTACGGGAACAAGTGAGGGGGTGGAAAGTCCCTAAAGGCCCCACATGAACATCATCAAACTCTTTCATGAATATTCCCTATAACACCTAGCGTTAAACAAAAATTAGCGCTTCATAATATTCTGCTTTCTTGAACTTCTCACAAGTGGAATTGGTCATTTAATCAAAATCCATATGTAGTCATATAGGTGGAAAGTATAATTTTCCTCTTCACCTACCTGATCAGTGTCTTTTTGAGACAATTGTCCCTTCACTGTTGTAATTTAAAAAAATAATAAAGTCCTTACCCTTTACACTTTATGTAACTTGTTATAAATCCTGCACCCCTACTCTATTTCTCCTATGACAGCATTCTAGTCATTCTCCCCAATCCTTTAATGACGTTGGCAGCTACTTTACAGCCTAGATTTTGAATAACATTCTGCATTTGTAAATGATCCACCCAAAAATCCTGTCCCCTTGTTTTCTTGACCTCTTTCCAATGACTTTATCTTCCATTTTTTCAACTTTTTTCCTTGGCCATACCATGAGCTTCATAATTAACCCAAACTCTTCTACTTTGAGTCACAATTTCATATATCCAATTTCTGACCATTCCTATACCTCCAATTTTCCAATTATCTAACACTTAGAATGCATGCCATGCAATTTTGTTGAATTGAATGAAAGCATACATCATTATAAAGTATAGTATAAAATAGTGTATCTCAAGAAAATAATTTACAATACAAAATTAAAATAGGTTATATTTTTCTTAATTGAGTTTAATGTAATTTTCAAAGAATTCTGTAATCCAGAAAAGTTTAAGGATTACAGTCATGGTCATGCATATGTGTGTGTATATATATAGGTGTGTAAGTTTATATATATATATATATATATATATATATATATATATATACACACACACACATACACACAAACACATATGTCATTATTCATGAATTTGTGAAAGAGAGTGGTTATATTAGCTATTTACTCAACATAATCTCGCCTCCAAATTTTTAATATCCAAAAGAGCAGGAGAGATGCATTATGTTTCCTTATATCCAACACATCTACATCCATAACAAACTCTGTGCAAGATTTGTGTTTAATAAAACCCCTACTTTTAAAGTAATGTATGTCATTTGAGTATATATTTAGGTTTGAGAATGGTAGATAATAAGCATTATCAGAGTAAGGAAAGAGTTTAATGAGTATATAGTTATTGTAAGGAAAAGAAGCCTGACTGGAAATAAGAATTGATTAAAAAAAAAACAAAGAAGCTGACTAGAGAGAGTAAAAATAAAGATAAGAGCAGAAAAATTAAAAAAAATATACAATTGTCATAGCTAAATCTGAACAGGAAAACGAGTCTATCAAATTTCCTGAAAATTGTATTTGCATACCAGAAAAAAAAGGTAAGCAAACCAAAGCCCATTTAAATCAGACTTTCTTAACCTCCAGGCAATGGTCCTATTGGGATGGCTAATTCTTTGTTGTGGGGTCTTAACAACATCTTTATCTCTACCTACTAGCTGCCAGTAACAACCACATCCTGTGGTTGTCACAGACCAAAATGTCTCTAGACATTTCAAAATATCCCCTGGGAGACAAAAACCCCCTGATTGGCACCCACTGATTAAAGGAAAGGAACAATAAAGGATCTCACACTCCTTTGTGGGGGGTGTCTAACTTCCTCTCTTCCTCTGCTCTTGTGGATGAGAAGAGTGAAGTTCCCATCTCCTTAGCTTTAACATGCTGTTGGTTGTCAGTGACACTTAAAAGGAAGAAACTGGGGGACTTAGGAGAAAGTTATACCCTCCCATTGGCAATTAGGAAGCCAACAAGCACACACACTAAAGAAAAAAACAAAAAATAAAAGCTTTTTATGAGGGAGACTAAAGGTGTAGGTAATATAAAATAACAAAATTACACACACACATACACACACACACACGTGCAAAATATGGCAGTGGTATAGTGTGCCCCCGTAAACTCTAGAGGTATATTTATCCTTATTTTTCATCTTTCTTTTTTCAAGCATCTAGTATATACAATTTCGGTTGCTCTTTTTTTTTATTTTTATTGTTTTCAGGAAACAATTTTACTATTTTATACCATTTTGAAATGTAAAGATTTATGGAAGGCATTACACAGCAAACCCTACAATTTGCATTATAATATCTGATTGAGAATCACTGTATTCCTTGGCTACTGCTGTTTTGTATTGATTGTACACTAAGAGTTTCATTAGACTACCTTCTAAAACTTTACTCCAAATGCTTTATATATTTGCTAATTTCAATAATTGCCCTGATACTGTGACTCTATAAGTGACTAAAAATATGTACTACAGGAAGGCAATGTTAGTCAGTGATTTAGCCACCTTACCAGCTGAAATCTGAAGGCTCAGTATGGCTTTCATGATTCATATTGATTAGGACCACTCTCTGAGTTGAACAATTCAGATGAATGTTTGGTTTAAATGTATGTTGATTTACTTAGTTTTCTTTCTTCTTTTTTCCCAGAATGCAATATGCATTCCCTGAAATTTGGTAAATTTGCTTTTACTCTTCAACTTTATCTATGATAGTTGCAACATAGCTAGAATCTTCTGAGTGCATATGGAAAATTCAGATTCTTGAGTAGAATAGATCAGATTCAGGTTAGCCCCTATCCTAGGGTTTATGCTGATATAATTCCATTATACATTGTTCTCCCCTTTAAAGAGGTCCCCAAATATAAACCTGAGTGTCAGTCTTTAAACAAGGGACCATATTTTTCTACATCATTTAAGTAAAGTGACATAAATGTTTGTTTCAATTAGCAGGTTATTTCATATTCTCTTTGTCTTACTACTCATTCTGTTTTATATTTATAGACAGTAAAACTCTAATGTGGAAACAAGTTTTAATTTGTCTTATTATTAATACAACATTAATAATTAATTAATTATTACTTAGTATTAGTTATTATTTCATAGGGAAATATCATTTCCAAACTATAACAGCTCTTGGACTGACAGTTTTTAGTCTAAATATTATATCTTTAGTAATTTCCATCCTTTAATAATTTGTTTCGCCTCTTTAAAGCTGTGGCTAGATCAAACATGTTTATTACCTTCTGTACTTTAAAAGTTGCTAAATGACATATTTAACTTCTGCTAACAAGGAAAGGACAATTTTCTGACAACCAAATAATGAATATGGCATACATATTCAGAAATTATTTTGGGGTAATATTAAAAGAAGAAACAAATTATTTGTAAAGAATTCGTTAAATTATTAATAATAAAATTCATTATGTGAATAGTAATAAAATATCTAAAGCACCTCACATTAATATTCTACAATCCTTTTCCCATATAAGCAGACTTAAAACTAAAATAGAGGGCTTCCCTGGTGGCGCAGTGGTTGAGAATCTGCCTGCCAATGCAGGGGACATAGGTTCGAGCCCTGGTCTGGGAAGATCCCATATGCCGCAGAGCAACTAGGCCTGTGAGCCACAGCTACTGAGCCTGCGTGTCTGGAGCCTGTGCTCCGTAACAAGAGAGGCTGCGACAGTGAGAGGCCTGTGCACCGCGATGAAGAGTCGCCCCCACTTGCCGCAACTAGAGAAAGCCCTCACACAGAAATGAAGACCCAACACAGCCAAAAATAATAAATAAATAAAAATTAAAAAAGAAAAAACTAAAATAGAAAGAACTAAACTTACACTAGACAATATTTTTTTTCGAAATTCCCTTGTGCTCCAGTGGTTAGGACTCTGCACTTCCACTGCAGGGGGCATGGGTTCGATCACTGGTCGGGAAATAAAATCCCACCTGCTGTGCAGTGCTGCCAAAAATATATATATATTTTCTATTTAACAATGATATTTGGTTATCTATATAATTGAGACATTGTTGGAGCTATGATCTCATTTAGATATTATAGACAATATGTAGATAATAAACTATTAGCAAATAAGTTGTTGCATTTACTCAAGTTTATTTTCAGATTGATTCCATACATTATTTGAAATAGCATAGAATAATGCAATTAGAAAAACTTCACATGAAGAAATAGATTTTAAATTTTGCTCTCTATTGAACACTGATGTGCCCCACTGCTAGCCATTTCTCCTTTAATATTGGTTTTGTTCTCAAATAAGTTTGAGAAGATAGAAAACTATGGAATTTTCTCTTATGATAACTTTTGTAGGATCCTGAGTCTTTCATGTGATGACATAAATGGTAGAGAAAGTTTGATCAATCATCTTTTGTTATGAAATTGATACTCTTCAGAGGTTATAGCTTTACTGAAGCTCTTGGTGCTTACTTAAAAGCTAAAATTAGCTATAAGACTAAGAATGCTGTGGGTGACTATAGGGTCACAGCCTGTAATGTCACTGGTGTGGGCCTCTGATAATGCTTAGGAAAGCATTTTACAATAGTCTGAGATTTTACAATAGTTTGAATTAAACCTTATAATTCATACTTGCATTCTGAAAATACACTAAATTATGTTTTTTTTTATGGTACGTCCTTCTGTAAAGTGCTAATTGCTAAATATCTCATATTTGAGCAGTTTTCTTTCCCTCCTGCTGTTTGATCACATTAAGAGGTCATAATTCTTTGTTTATGATCTCATAGTCTATCAATTGAAGTGCTTACAGTGTCAAAAGTAATATTATATGCAAAATTTCTCAGAATAAGCACAACAAAATTAGTTAATAAACATATTTTATATTAATGAGGAACATATTAATATAAAACTGTTATTAACATAAACCAGAGCTAGTTATCATTCATACATTCAGCAAATATGTCTTGTTCATGCTAAATTTTCATAGATCTTTGGTTATAGTAATTAATCTTTAGTTATGTTAAGTCATAAACCACTGAGGAATGTTGAGTGAAGGATTATGGGAACTGCCTAAGCTATTTTTGCAACTATTCTATAAATCTAATAGTAGAACAACTTTTGAAAAAAATAAAATTAAAAGTTTGAGATTAAAATTCTTGGTATCATAATATGATAATTATTTGCCTAGACAACTTAAATATTTCTAAAATACCACAGAATAGTTTTGTTTTACACACACACACACACACACACACACACTAGTCTGCTCAGGCTGCCATAAAATAATACTACAGACTGAGTGGCTTAAACAATAGGCATTTATTTTCTCATTTATTTTCTGGAGACTAGAGTTCCATGATCTAGGTGCCAGCAAATTTGGTGCTTGATGAGGGCTCTTTTCCTGGCTTCCAGCCACCTTCTTACTGTGCCTCACATGACCTTTCCTTTGTGAGTGTTCCTGAGAGGGTTCGATCACTCTGGTGTCTCATCCTCTCCTTATAAGGACATTAGTCTCATAGGACTAGGGTCCCACTCTTATGACCTCACTTAATATGAACTACCTCTGTAAAGTCTCTATCTCAAAATATGGTCACATAGGCAGTTAAGACTGCAAAAACGTGAATTTTGAAAGGACAAAATTTGTCCATAATAACATATACACGTATATATGCATTCAATGAAACTTTGAATTAGGTCATCAAACTGGTGAATGATTCAATCTCAGACAGTTCAGAGCTTTTGTTTCTGGTTGAGAAAGGGCTCTAGGACATACCCTGTGCTAATCTTTTAAGCGGTATTGATCATGGGAGCATTTTCAACAACTGAATTGCCGTACAGCCACACGGCCTCTTCAGTTCAAGAAGCTCAGTTCATTCTAGGCCACATCTGGGACAAGAGAACTTAAGAGGGGCAAAGTTTTTATTGTATTTTTATTTTTTAGTTGTATTTCTTTCTGGAGCTCAGGTTTTAGGCAAGCAACTGACAGAAAGAAAAGTCTTTTGTTTAATATCTATACAATTAAATATTAGTCAGTAAGTAAAAGTAAAAAGTCTAATGATATATTCAACAACTTGTTTCAAATCTCGTTATTATGTTGAGCAGAAAGAAGGCAGGCTAAAGAGAGTATTTATTTATTGCATGATTTCACTTATATAAATTTTGAAAACGGCCAAAACAACTATCATGATTGAAAACTTAGATCATAGAAAGGCTGAGGTCAGCAGCATTCTTGGACTGTCCTTCACAAAGAATAGTAGAATAAGAAAATAGAAAAACCCAGAATCCCTATTGGCTCTGTGGCCCTCACCCATCCTCAACCATCTATCTTACAGGTATGAAAAGAATGAAATGTTAATCTTAAGTCACTATTATTTTTTTTTTCTGTTAGCTGTAGCAGAATTTATTCCAACATAGTGAAAAGTGCAAAAATATACTATCGCAAACAGTGCAAAGCTGTGGTAAGACACTATCTTCTTGAAAGCTGACTTGTTTGTACATTAAGTGCCTTGCAAATTTATCTACAATACATAAAAACAAAAACATAAATAAAGAAACATTAGGGTACTTGACCATCTAAAACTTGTAATAGCTTTTTAGAGTATATTTTTCAATATCATATTAAGAGATGATAAGTTTCTGTTATGGCATTGTCCCATTTTAAGAAAACTTGTGGGGAAAAAATGCACATTCAAATCTCCCAATTAATATAATAATAGTTTTAAGATCTTTGTCACTTAACTGTATGTTTTATAGAAGCTAGAAGATTTCTAACTTTGGGGAGACATAGTCTTGATAAAGTTACACCTAATCGTCTTTACCGAATGCAGCTGTTAGCATTTCCACTGCTATATCTACAATAAGTATATCTACAATAAGTAAGTAAGGGGCCGTTCTCTTGATTTACAATATCCTATCCCACATATTCCAAAATGATGCTTAACAGTAAATGTATATATCTATACATAGGCATATGAGTTTATATCTCAGTTGTTTAGTTTCTCCCACCCAACACCATAAATAACTCAGATAATATGGTAAGAATTCTATATGGCTTCATTTTCTCACTATTTTAAGCTTAATGTGCAGAAAATGGTGTGTTGAAATCTTCAAATACATTTGTGTATTTTGTATGTATCTCTGAATTTTTTAAACACTTCCTGCTTAATATACTTTAATGCTCTTTTATTTGGCTAATAAAATTTTATGACTATGATATTTTCATTATAGATTGGATCTTGTATCAATATAATATGACATTCTCCATCCTATTGAATGTGTTTTGCCTTAATTATACCTTGCTTTAAATTAATATTTGAAACTTTAATTTTATACCACTTTCTTTTTACATCTTTGCCCATTTTTATGACTTCAAACCTTCTTTGTCAACTTGTTTTAGAAATGCTTTCAGGGTGCAGCAAATTCTTGGTATTATTTTGTTATTATTATTAATCATTTTGATACAATCTTATTTTATTTGCATTTTAGTTGGGAGTAAATCATTGACATGTATTGTAACAGATGTGGTTGGTATTATTTATTTGTTTTATATTATTTTTGTTCTACCTATGTGTTGTGTAAGTATTTAAGTTTCCTGTGATCGTTTTTACTTGTAACTAAGTGATTTATACACTAGTTACATAGAAAGTGGACATGCTGTTTTAATTCCATAGCTTTTTATTCATTGGTATTTGCCTAGTGTTTTTTCCCATATATTTACTTAATACCTTTTGTTGCCCTGACATAGCTTGGGAGAGTTACACATGTACATTTTCAAGCTAATCTCACAATCTCTACTGTTTAATGAGGGAAAATGATCCACATGTATTGTTTATAACCATTAACATATTTGAATTTACTTCTACCTGGATAACTTGTACTTTCTATTCACCTTGCTTTTTCCATGCTTCATTTGTTCTACTTTATTGGTTTACTTTGGATCATGTGTATTTTCCTAACTTTTTTCTCTTATAAGCGTAGAAATTATTCTCTTTTTAATTTTTTTAGTGAATACTCTTAAACCTTAGTTTGAAAGATTAACTTCTGAAAATTTTTAATCCTAAAAAATATCTCTTCCCTACTCCCTACCAGTAGAAAAATCTTAGAAAGCTTGAAATAGGGTCATTTCACATCAGCTTATACTAATTTTGATCTAGTTTTTAATTAAACTTATTTTTAAAATCCAAATTTAAGCCATCAGTATTTTTGTAGTCTAACCCATATGTTTACCACTTATTTCTGTCAACATTTCTTCTGAAATAACTTTGTTTTTTCCTAAAGTTCTTTCTTTTTCTGTGATAAACACTATGTTTTTATTGTCTAAAAAGAGTATTAAAATTGCCCCTATGGTTAAATCATAGTTTAGATGTGTGCAAAGTATGGCTTGACAATTATTTATTTGCATAGTACTTTCAAGGTATTACAACACTGTCATCTCATTCTTGATGAAACATTTTAATTTTATTGTAATTCCTGTTTAGTAAACTGGTCTCTCATGCCTGCTTGATTTTTATACTCAAATACACTAGGGTTTGTTTCTTCTTTTTAAAGAAAAGCCCAACATTATTACTCATAGATCAAAATCAATATCACTTATCAAGTTTGAGCCATTCAGTTTAAGTTTTGATGATTGTGGACACACTGTAACCACCACACCAAAAAATATAGTGTCCCATCACAATTTCACTAACATTATGTTGAGTGAAAGAAAATGAACCAAAAACAATATAGTACATAATTTATTTATATACAATTCTACAACAATATAAGCTGACCTAGAGTGGCAGAAAAAAAGGAGTGTGTCAGACATATGAGTGGACTAGAAAAAAGCACAATGGACATGTTTTGGAGAAAAGTAACACTCTTGTTCTGTGTGATGGTTATATAGTATATACAATTATCAGAAGTCATTGAACTGAGCACATAATTTTTAGCTGTACATTTTATTGTATTTGTATTATACTCCCTACTGTATTTATATTTTACTCCCAAACAAATAAAATTATATTAATAAAATGAAAATCAAGTAACAGAATGGGAGAAAATAATTGCAATATGTGTATGGCAAATCTTGCATACAGACTATGTAAAGAATACATAAAAGGAAATAATAAAATGAGAAAAGCTCTATAAAATATAGGCACTTGATTTGAAGAGATATTTCGCAAAAGATGATATACAAAAAGTATTTAAAAGATGCTCAAAATAATTAGTCATCTGATAAAGGTAAATTAAAACTCAAAAGAGATAAACCATTTTGCACCCACTAGAATGGCCACAATTAGTCTGACAACACAATGCTGGCCAGGTGACAGAGCAACTGGAATTTATATTCATTGTTGGTGAAACTGTAAAATTATACAAATTTGGAATACCATTTTGTGCTTTCTTTTAAAGAAAAATATGCATTTAATCTTTGTTCCAGCAATAACACTTCTACATATTTACCAAGAAAAATAAAAAATGAAAATTTATGTCTATCAACATATTGGTAGATGGATGCTTACAGTAGCTTTAGTCATAATTACTCCAGACTGGAAACTACCCAAATGTCCACCAACAGAATAATGGACAAACCAGTTGTTTAATATCTATACAATTAAATATTAGTCAGTAAGTAAAAGTAAAATGTTTAATGATATATTCAACAACTTGTTTCAAATCTCAAGTTATTATGTTGAGCAGAAAGAAGGCAGGCTAAAGAGAGTATTTATTTGTTGTATGATTTCACTTATATAAATTTTGAAAACGGCTAAAACAACTATCATGATTGAAAACTTATCATAGTTGTGTTTGATTTTAAATTGGACCTGGCATTTTTGTAAGAATCTGCTAAGTCTTTGATTCACTGAGTCCAGAAGGACTTGAGGATTTGCTGGGACAGTTTCTTAGACAACAAGCTCTCATAGATCTATTCTACTATTAGATGGTTTAAAGACTCTAACTTATGTCCCAAATCAGCACTCTGCAGTTGGATTATTTACTTTTGCTCTTCAAAGTCTTACTAAAGGACTAAAGGAACACTCAGAACAAATCATTCTATTTACTTAAATTTCTAGTAAATCTCTAACTAAATTAAATAAGATTTTTTTCTGAATTTTTTATTAGAACATTAATATAAATGATTGATTTCACTTTTGATTAATGGGTACATCACTAAGGAATATAAGCATTGTTGGTTAACTTATACATGATATATAGTGCAATACATCAGATTACTCACATAAGTGAGGAAATAATAAATCTTAGCATTTAACAATATAAAAATACTACTCAATTTTAAGATATGTTAATAAAATGGATGGTAATGAAGTCTATTGTTTGCCATTCTTTACAATGAAATAGATTGATTATTGATTATGTGCTCAACCTCAGGGATGGTTATTTGTTATTTTCTGATTACGGTAAAAATAATGGCTAAATTATTAGTATTGGCATTGTGTAGTATTTTTGGTATTGTGTTTGTTGCAACGTTAAAAGAAGCTCATAGGAGGTGATTTTGAAATTCTTCAAAGAGAGAAAAACATTTTGGTATGAACAAATGTTAAGGTCAATATGTAATGAGGTAGGTATATTGTGCTGGGAGTCAAAATATAAAATAGGTCAACTTCATGTGCAGATATTAAGAACAGAGTAGTACCTAGTTATATGTCTATATGTGTATGTATATGCATCTATACACTTGAGTCTCTATATTTATTTGTATATGTACCCTGAAAGTAGTATTGCATTTACTAACTGAAGCTACATAAAATGTTATTTTTCATGGTGCTTTAAAAATATGAAAAACAATTTACTATAATGTCAGAGCAGGCTGTTGGTTGAATATAAAAGTAGGTGCTAAAGTAACTTTGAAGTATTACTTGATCCCATCTTCCAAGACATATTTGCTAATCAGGATGCTTTAAGTTGATCACAAGAATGGAAGTACACTCATCAATGGTTCTGATAGTGGGTCAAATTCAGCTAGCTGCCCATGAAATCTACAATTACAAATTTAATGTGTGAATTGCTGCATTTCATATGAACTCACTCTCTGCTCCCTGCCTCTATTTTCAAAGTTGAAGGAAAAAAGAAAATGTCATGAGTACAGTATTTTATCCTGATTAACAGGAAAATACTGTAATAAATTAATTTTTAAAATAGGTTTAATGATTAATCATGTCCCCCATCTGTGTATATCTGAATAAAAGCAATGTTTTTTTACTGTGTTGTAATATATGTCTCCTGAGAAAGTTCTTCTCAGCAATATTGACATAGATTTACCAAATAATAAAGTCTCCCAATTTGATGGAATTTGGGATGGAAAGGGGGGCAGGATTCCCACAAACCAAAGCTAATACAAATAGGAAAAGGAAGTCCAGTGTCAAAAAAAAAAAGGGATTTATGTTGTTTTTCAAAGTAAGAATAGAATGATTAAATCGTTTACTTTTAAAACATATTTTAGCATTGGCAGTGTTTCTTTGTATGCCTAATATGAAATCAAAGAGAGGACTTCTTAATCTTTTTGAAATATCCTGACAGTAGGTGAGAGGGTCAGATATATGGAACTTCACTTACCTTTCAACTTTCTTTCTTATTTTGTTTGAGTCAAAGAAATTGTACAAATGTATAACCATGATTTTTTTCTTTTCAAATTATCCAGATATACCATTGTTTTTGCCAGAAGAGCTCCCAATTCCAAGATATAAAATGCAGCAAAAATGCCAATTGAAATGTTTATATTTTCAAGTAGCTTTCAGTTGATAACAATGTCCTCTTTCTGCTTGCACTTGGTCCCTGAGGAAGCAGGAAGTGTTGGTGAATGTTTTTTCTGAAGTACAGAATAGTATACAAAGTGCTGACCACCGTGGATGATGAAAGAGAGTAAAACTGCACTTTAAAATAAATCTCAGCATGTGATAAGAGAAAGAAAATGCTGAGTAAAGTACATCAATAGTTTGGCATTTATGATATGCAGTGATGTAAGAAATCCTGCACTCAAAACATAGGGAAAGCAAAGTAATTTTGAATGTTCTTGATAGAAGGATGCCAGAAGTTATAACCCAGTTAAGAACATCAGTTATTCCAAATGCTACTTACTCAAGCTTTCTAAATTATGAAATACTAATCTATTCAAGCTCAATGAACAAACGTTAGAGATAATTCAATCACAAGTTATGCACATATTTAAAAATGAGAGAATAAGCTGATTTGAATTTTCAATGTTTTATTTCAGGAGGCAATATGCATTTAAAGAAAGAGCATTTAAGTTGATTTTAGATTTCATTCTACATCAGTTAATTCAAACCTGTTTTATATGATGCCATTCAAGTTATTGCCAGATGGTAGGATTTAATATTTTAAAAGTTGTCTGCCAACATTCACATCATTGTTCTTTCTTTAGTATTGACTATGTCGGCTGTTTCAAATCGTATTCACCATCTCTGCAAACTTTTAGCTGCTAATAAATTTTCCTAATGTCTGTATTTGTGGATAAAGGTGTTCTCTTTTAATCCGGGTCATGACCTCCAAAAGAAATGACTCCAGTGCATTAGTCACTCAGAGTGGTTAGTCAGAAGAAAACTAGTCAGAAATATTCCTGAGCTCCTCAATGGTTTCTGATCCCTCAAAATTCTAACAAGCAAATGAAACATGTTTCCCCTTACATTCAATGGGAAACCATAGGGTATTGGAATTAGGGGAAATGGAGGGGTATAGGAATAACTGTGTCGAAGTTTCCTAACCAATGAGGAAGAGGTGGAGATCACTGTTAAGGTGCACAATTTCAAAATAATATTTAAAAAAATATCAGGCCATGTCATTTGCTGTTACTAGTGCACAAAATTTTTGCTCTGAAAATTGTTTTAAAGGGGGAGGTAACAATTATTTATCCTGGATTTACAGTATATAATATCTTTTAAGGTCCTAAAGTGCTGGTGAAGGGAATTTCCACTTTAAAAAATAATTATGTCTAGGAGATGTAGAAAAATAATAAAATTCAAATTTCACCGTTCTCTATCCCTAAGTAAATAATGAATCCAGAAAATTATCATTACTATCGCCAAAAATCATTAGGTGGAAAATTGATGTGGAATTTTATAATGGATGAATTGAAACAACACTATGGGCAAGCCACTGATCAATCTATTAAAAGTAGGGCCAGAAGACTTTATGTGTCTCTGGATACGATCCTTTAGGAAGTAGAAAATAACACTTAATTGAATTTGAATTGACTTTAAGCCTCTGGATCTAATGACAAGTTTACAGGAAATGCATAAGGCAGAGGAACAATTCAATAGCACAAGAATGAAATCAATGCAACCAGAATGTGGAAAATTCTGGAGGATAAATGACTGAATTTCCTATTGATCATATAAACAAAGAAATAGGGATCTGTGGGATAATGGATATAGGATTAAAAGACTTAAGACACATACAAACAAAATGCTATGTGTAGATACTGTTAGAATACTGCTTCTTACTAAGCAATTCTAAAAATTATACTCTTAGGACAATCAAGGAGATTTGGGAAAAAATAGCTGATATTAAGGAAATACTGCCAATTTTGTTGTTGCACTAATTTCATAGTTCTTATATAAAAAATAAAGTTCCTTGGTTAGGGTTGCATTTGCTTTAAAATACTCTAGTCAAAAACAGGAAAAAGATAGGGTGAAAAAGAGAAAGAAAGAGGGAGAAAGGGAGGGGTATGGGGAGAGACAGAGAGATGGAGAGACAGAGAGTAAGAAAATGTATGAGGTTGAAGAGACATGATTATAAATGAAAATAATAACTACTGAGGCTTACAGCCGTGTACCTGACAATTCAGTATATTATCCTCTGTTGTAAAGCAGAAACTAACACACCATTGTAAAGCAATTATACTCCAATAAAGATGTTTAAAAAATACACTAAAAAATGTGTACTGTAATATTAGTATTTCAAAAACATATTTCAAAAAATTTCAGAAATAAATTAATTTCAAAGTTTGTGACATTGCTTACAGTCATGTTTTTATGGATGGCAGAGTTTTGAATTTTATATAAACTTTTACAAATACCTTGATAAATATGATTACACAATTTATAATTTATTCTTTTTTTCAACAGTCCCACACTCCAGTTTGATAAAGTTAGGTTTAGGATTAGGATTAGGGACATGACCTTTACACCACATTCAGAATCTCACCTCTGCCTACTAACTCTAAATTTACTCTGAAGTCTGTGGAAAAAGGAAAAAAAAAAAGAACAAGCATTGTTGGTCATCATTGCATTATACAAAGGGTTAAATCACAACCCACTGCAGTCACTCCACCAACAGTGTGCCTTGAGGGAAATTTGGGATGAGGCATTCTGGGCCTTGGATAAACAGGCCCTTAGATAGTTAGATGCATGTCTCAGGAAGAATTTTAATGACCCCAGATTCTTGTACTTTCCCATAAATAGAAAGGCGTTAAAATCATTAACTTGAGGTGTCTGTTCTTTGTGACTATCAGTAATCTTTTACCAAGATGTGTGCTTAACTACATTTATTTCTGAGTCAAAAAAAAAAAATTCATAGAGCTCTTCGCTCCTCCCCTACTTCTTTGGAACAGTTCCTCAGAGCTACTGAGAGGCTGTTTTTCAGGCTCTAGTCCATAGTAATGATCTTGAATAAACCTAAGCTCACAGCTATCACATTGTGCATATTTCTTTCAGTGGACAAGTCCTACTTTCAAACTTACATAAAATCCAGACCCAAATTTACATGGAGTGTGTTCAAGCAGGAATTAAGTTTCAAGCATCTGCATTGAGCAAATGTCAGAGAGTAAAATCCCCACTGATTTGTTCATGAGTGGTGGGGGAAATGCATATTTTTCTAGAAGACAGTAATGGTTCTAGCCATACCAATATGTGAGCAGATGTAAATCCTTATCATATCTGACTATTTAAACAACCTCTTTAGAAAAGCTAGACAAGGCATTCATATAGGTAATGATTGAGAAGAATTATGTCTACAGAACTGCAAAATAAAAATAACTGAAAAAAATTGAAATGCATATGAAGATACATCAATAATAACTTTATCATATTTTGGTAGCTTACATTATGATATATGAGAAAAAGAATGGCTCTACTGGACTCTTCCAGTAAAGTAAACGAGTTCTATGAATGACTTTAGTTATATGGATGTTTCACATGGGACTCATTTTCCGTGGGCCCAGCTGTAACCTCCCCGTCCCTAATGGCCCAGCCCTGTGGAGTCCTTCAACCAGTGGCTGATCCCTGTGAGGAGAGGGAGTTGGGAACTTTCTCTGGTCCTTGCTTGACTGTTCATGGGGTTGCTTTCAAGCAGCGAAGTTGAGACAATGTGAAATACATGACCTTCACAAGTCAGTGAGGCTCAGGACACCTACTTTACCCACACATCACATTCTGCACATTCGTGTCTTCGTTCACAGCCTGTGACACAACCTTCTCCAAATCTCTCTCACAAAAGGATACTTTCATTTTTGTATAATGTAACTGCAGCCTAGTATTTTCCACACCTGTTTGTGCTAGTGAGCCACTTTGTCTCTACTTTTTAATTTCACCTCTCTTCAAAGACCTTTTCCCAGTGCTAGAGTCAGGGCATACATACTAGGTTATGCTGCAGTAGATAATAACCACAAAATACCAATGGCTCAGTGCAGCAGAGGCCGATATCCCGTGACTGATCCTAATGCTTGTAACAGGCCCACAGGACAAGGCTTGCTGCAGCAACCGAGGGACACAGGCTGGCTGATGGAGTGGCCACCATCCCCAACACTTCCTGTTACCATCACGGAGAGAAAAGAGGCCTCATCTCAGAGGACCTCACAATGGTCACAGCATCCTGGGGCTGGAAGTGACACATTGTATCTCACTGGTCAGACCCAGTCAGGAAGTACAGTCCTATCAAGTACCTTCGATGGGGGGAATCTGACTACTTGGCGACAGTCACCAGTGATCACCACACCCTTATCTACACAGACACACACCTGTCCATATATCCATGTGTGCACAGACTCTTTTGTTGTGTACCTATTGCCAATGCCAATATTTACATTACTTTTGTATTCTCTGAGAATTGTTGCATTGTTAACTAGGAGTATCTTATGAAATCTCACTGGGAACAAAAAGTAATGTTATTTCAAATTTATATGACTGCATTTATTTTTCTTTAGCATTAGGTAATGTCATACAAAATAAGATAATTTCATAAGAAAGTAACTATCACCATATTGATTAAGAGTTTTTATTCACTTAAAAATTGTTTAACCTCTGTGGGACAATATATTTTTAAAAATTGTCATTATATGCCCTGTAATGAACGTTGAGATCAAACTGTGCAGGTTATTATGTTATTTTAAATGCCTTATGTATCATTTCAGATCCTATGTAACAAGAGCTTTGAGTAGTATAGGTGATTATATAATTACAATTTGAGTTAATTATTACCTGTCATTCACTGTACATAAAAAGGCCATGTCTCCATTGGCAATGTGGATAGCCTTAAATCAGCTTCACAGGCTCTCCTGCTCTGCCTTCTTTAACTATAAGGCTCTTGTATAAGAATTGATAGAGCTGACACTTCTATGCTTGCTTCAATATGGACAGCCCCATCAAGATAAAAATCTCTTTTAAGTCTAGGGGTTTATAATAGGTCCAGAAATTTATTATCTACTTTAACAAAACTTAATTAAACTATCTGGAAACCCCAGAAAAGAGAAAGCAAATGACAGATATGTTTTTAATTTAAAACTCAGAAATAAGACACATGGCATGTTTATAAGCAAAGCAAGAAGACCTGCTTTGCAATATTACAAAAAAACTTTTGGGCCTGGACCTGTCTCTACCACAAATAAGTTACTGTGCATGGCAGTGGGAAAGATTCAGAAAGTTCAGAATCCCAGATTCTAATGCTATCCATGTTACATTTTCCAAATCATCCCTCACCTATGGCACTGGCAAAAGAAGATTTTCCTACCCCGAGTCACTTACGCCATACGTCCTTCAAGTAAGAACACAAATCATCAAACAAACTCCCTCTGAACCTCAGAGATTACCTCAAATGAGGAGGGAAACTCTGCTTAGGTTCACCCTCCTTAGGGGGACTCACATCCATAGACAAGCAGAGGGAGGAGAAAGGCCTCATCTTTTCAATTGCATCCCACATGGACTGCATCTGATGGGCTGTTTTTTGTTTGTTTGTTTGTTTTAAATTTGCCTCCCTATACTGTTTTTTTTTTTTTTTAAGATGTTGTGAGTAGGAGTTTATTAATTTATTTATTTATTTTTGCTGTGTTGGGTCTTTGTTTCTGTGCAAGGGCTTTCTCTAGTTGCGGCAAGCGGGGGTCACTCTTCATCGCGGTGCACGGGAATCTCACTATCGCGGCCTCTCTTGTTGTGGAGCCCAGGCTCCAGAAACGCAGGCTCAGTAGTTGTGGCTCATGGGCCTAGTTGCTCCGCGGCATGTGGGATCCTCCCAGACCAGGGTTCGAACCAGTGTCCCCTACATTAGCAGGCAGACTCTCAACCACTGTGCCACCAGGGAAGGCTCCTGATGGGCTGTTTTAACTCTTGAGCTCTCCAAAGGATCATCTGAGGTTGGCAGAGGGGTTCACACAAAACCTTGACCTCTTTCTAAACCCAATCCCATTCCTCCAGACCCCAAACCAGTGATGACACAGGAGTTCTTGCAAATAAACCACTTGAACCCCAACCTTTTTTTCTCAGGGACTTCTTCCCAGTGAACCCAACATGCAAGAGTAGCAAAGATTACATAAGGTAACCTGGTTTAGAGCTCTGATAGAGTAAGCACAAGAGAAAAGTGAGAAACATTTGGATAAATCATGTTGTAATATGGTCTTGTGCCTTTTCTGAGAGCACAGTAATGAGTTATTTTCAACTTCTATACTTTTAGTGGTATTTGTAAAACCTTGAGGTCCATCATATTTTGTGGGAAATTTTGTTTAATTTTCTATGATCATTTTGAAATATGTTTTTCTATTTAAAATTAACCCTATTTATCAGTGAAGATGGAGATTTATTTTATTATTAAGTTTAAAGGATGAATTCATGCCTGTTAATATTCTTTTTATCATTGTGCTTCATACCACATGGCACATACATACCACTACAAACATACCACTACATGCGTTCTTTGGAAAGCATTTTATATTTTATAATTAGAAGAAAATATAGCATAATCATTATTACACAATTAAGGAAAAATAATGAAAGATGGGCCCAAGAACTGATCCCTGTGAAATATAACCCAATAATAGCCTCTAAGTGAGCACTTTGATAAATACTGAGTTAAATTTTGGGGGATAAACAATCAATGACAATGAGAAGTGATCCAATCTTACTATCTGAAGAATAGAATCAATAGAATAAAAGAGATAATATAATTTTGCATTATCTCTTGCTTCTGCCCTCTGTGTATTAAGTCTTCTGGAAATCATATGTCTGAAAGTGCAGAAAGTTCCACGTTTGTCATCCTTAAATTTCTCCTCCCTAAGGCTACCTCTCCATGTTGACAGGTAGGAGAGATTTTTTTCTAGGATGCTCAGTTTTCTTCCTGACACAGAACTCCCATAGACTCGGTGATGTCTTAGGAAAGCTGCTGCCTGAACATTAATATTTTGGTGAAGTAGAATAGTCAAAGTTTCTAGTCAAATGTACCTGGACTAGAAATCTTGCTTTGCCATTTCTACAAATCTTTGTTATTTTATCTATAAAGGGAAACTTAATGTCTATTTCTCAGAGCTGTTATCTTGATTAATGGTGAGTTGTATAAGGAACCCACATTTTGTATATACTAGAAAAATATGATTTACTTTCCCACATAACTCATTCTTTGCTTCTGGTCTGGTTTACCACTCTGGAATGTGGCTCACACAAAGAATTCTGCTGAAAGTAGAATAGTTCCAGGAAAAAATATCAAATAAATCCAAAGTATCACCAGAAAACTTGGTCCCTGGGAATCCAGACTATGGTTGGAAAGTCCTTTGTTAAGTCCTCAGAAAGATTTAGAGTAAATCACAAAAGGCTTCTCAGTTTAACAAAAAGCCAGTAAGAATCTAGTGGCCTTTTAACAATTGCTTCATAAGAGACATGCTGAGAACATAGTGACATATAACAAAAATTATTTGCTTATGTTCATGGACTCAAGGGTCCAAATATCATAGAGGGTGTAGTAGAGATATTCATCTTTGCTTCACATACTTGGATGTGGTTATTCTTGCTCCTATAAACAAAAAGGCAACTTATCTGCCCAACATGCATTCAACATATGATGGTGGTCTGGGTAAGATAACTGCTGTAATAGACAACATTTCTCCACCCAAAAAGGGTGGCAGGGAAGCAGACGTTCAATGACTAGTCCTTAGCAATTCCAAAATGCACCTGGGCATGTGTTGCCAATTTCTTGATTAGGGCCCAGTCCCTGGGGATAATTCTCCTTGTCTCTAAATTCTGCCTTCTGTGTTCTTGGTTTTTCCCACTGATTCATATTTCTGTTTCCATCAAAGGTAGCTCCTGTATGGAACTAGATAATTTTTAGACTCTTTTCTGTGTGCAGGAATTTAGAGATTCAAAGACCTTTTTTCACTTTGACTTTTCTCTGTTCCTTCCCATTAAAGTTGATATTATGCCTTTAAAATCTTTGTGCATTTCTTATTTGCCATGTTATGCTTCATGCTGTTAGAATCTACACCCACAAATATCTTGAAGACAAGCCTTCTCCACCTTGGACTCTCCTGTAAGGAATCATAGGACAATGTTTTTAAGAGTTTAGAAGCACTGTTTTCTAGCCAAGTGCATCAATGGGGCATGCCCTTAGATTCTTAGTGGCTTTTTTGTTAAACTGAGAAGCCTTTTGAGATTTGCTCTAAATCTTTCTGAGCGCTTAACGAAGGACCTTCCAGCCATAGTCTGGATTCCCAGGGAGCAAGTTTTCTGGCAGTACTTTGGATTTATTTGATATTTGCACTGAGACTATTTTATTACTTTGGAAATATCTCCCTAGCTGGAGACTGCCCTAGCCCCATATATTTCCTGAAAATTCTAACTGAAAATAAAAAGTTTTTTTTCTTTAAATTATCTGTCTCTTCCCAAATTTTATCATGAGCAGTAAGCAGAAACCAGGAAATCTTCATAGCTGACCACTGAGTTTATTTGGTACATTTTCTATCTTCCACATTACCATCAATGATACTACTGTCAAACTTTCTGCTACTACATAACAAATGTAGCTCTAATCCCAGCTTCCAATAACATTTTTTTTTCTCATTTTCCTTCAAAACTTCTTCTTATTGAGACTCATCATGTTTCTGCCTGCTGCATGATCCCAAAGTCAGAATCACATGTTTCAGGTTTTGTTATGGCAGCATCTCATAGTACAAAATGATAGCCCACTTTTTTTTGTCACAAAACAAACCAGAATCTTCACTCCTTCTCTTTGAGGTCACAGTAAATCAGGTGAAGGAGAAAGCTATAGACATTCAGCAGATGCTGCTGGCTATACAAGTTTTCACACGAAAGATGCCAAGAGAGTGAGATTCCAGTTCCTTTTAGTGGATGTAGCAGCTTCCACTACAAGGAGTGAGGGGTGCAATTCCAGAAAACAGAATTAATACAGGGAGATGATTAGGGGAAGACAGTGGAAAGGGGAAGACTTCCAAAACAAGGTACCAAACATAAAGCACCCTCAGAAGACCTAGGACTCTTAATTTTGGTGACATACATTCCATTCTTCTGTCTCAGGTTCAGTTTTATGCTGATTTTTATGCAAAATTTTTAAGCTGTCTAAAATAGACTTCAATTATTATTTTTTTTTAATTTATACTTGGTTCCCCAAACCAAACAAATGTAAGGTATTGTCATTATTAGTTATATCAGTTCCCAGAAAAAAAAAATTAAATCCCCTTAAATTCAAGTCCCTCTGGGAGATTATCTTTTAGAAACTGGCAGAATAAGAGAATCAGAAAAATACACTGAGTAGTAGTATTCATAGAAGAAAAGAATAATAAACACAAAGAAAAGCAATTAAATAAAACAGAGAGTTTTGAAGAAAGGTATAGTTATTGGCATTACATCTGACCGACTGAATAAGAGGCACATTAAAAAGAAACTATTGAATTTTTAGTTCAGAGTTTATTACAGACTTAAAAGACCAGATTAAGTATATAGTTGAAAACAAAATTCAATGAGTTAAGGAATAAATATTTTAATAGGTGGTAGAAGCTGTAAGTGATGAAGAAAAGTGCAGGATGAAAAGAGATGGGCATTAGTGTGCTAGAGAAGCAAAATGAAATGAAGAACTTTGCTCATGTTTTTATTTTTATTTGTCTGGGGGTTAAGTCTGAAAGACTGAGGATCCAAAGGGACAAAGTCTCACGGGAGACCAGAGGAAAGAAATATGTTCAACTTCTTCTTGGCTGGTGATAGTCAAGTCAAGATACAATGAGTTAAAGGAATAGTTTACCCTTTTTATTCTTCTGAAGATGCAAACACATTTAACAAGCTTGAAAATAGTTTCAGGTCATTTGGAATATGATCCTATTTTATTCCATTTAAAATGAGAATTTTACCCCTTAAGAATGAGAGACTCTTTATTCTTGGATTCTGGTAAAGGCTTTGTAGACACAATAATAAACATATGAAATACATATTTATAATATATGATCCATCATATATTATATATCACAAAAAAGTTCATAAATCACCACAACTATAGGAGAAATCAGTGCACTAGCAAAGACTACATATCATTGTTTCCTAATTGTAGTCATGCTCAATGAGCTGTGGCTAAACCTTGTTTGATCCTCATGCAATAAAATACTCCTCTTGAAGTTGCCAGTAACCAACAGGAAATTGGAAATGCAGAATTAGTGAGGGAGTGGTTTAGATTGGAGATGTAGATTTGAAAGATATCTTCATAGAGTTAAAAGCTGACACACTGGAAGCAGACGTTATTGCCACATAAAAGAGAAGTGCTTGGCAAAAATAAATGGAGAATGCATATATTTTCTGAAGCATGAGAGTTAGAGGGTTTATACTGTGGATATTAAGCAGAGGAAGTGACTGAAATAAAATTTATTTTTTAAATTTTAAAGACTTAGAAATCCACATGGAATACATCAAAAACAATGTGTAACCAACACTAATAGTCATACCATCTAGCTTATTATTGTGTGTATACTTTACTGTATTTATACTTTAACATAGATAAAAATAGGCAGAAATATTTTGCATAAATTCCATTTATAGAAAGAATATTCTACTCTCTGTATTTATTTATTTATTTTTATATTCATTATGTTCTGGGATTCGCCCAGGTTGATATACATAGATAGCATATATTTATTTTCAATGCTGGATAGTATTCCATTGTCTAAAATAAATCACTATCCATATCAATGGACTTTGGATTCTTTCCCATTTTCTACCAATATAGACTATGTTTCATGAACATTTTTTTGGAGGTGTTACTCAAGGATTATGAATAGAAACCATTATGTCTACCTGGTATGTGTGTCTTCATTTTCAAATTCACATCATAGTGTCAAATAGCTCCCGAAAGTGATTGTAGTAATATACATCTCAGCCAGCAGCGTTTGAGTGTTCCTATTAGTCCTCATCTTCCCTGACTGTGTTGCCAGAAATTATACATTTTTAACCAATTCCATGCATGCAATTTATATTTCTCTGATGATTAAAAGCTTGAGCATTTTTAAAAATTTATTAGCATTTGTTTTTATTCTTCAAATGAATGGTATGTGGTTTACTCATTTTAGCCTGTTTCTTTATGTAAACATTTGGAATAATTTTATGTATTTAGTCTACATAATAGGCTTTTAATTATTTAGTATGTGGCCAATGAAATTATTTTAATGTAATCAAAGATATAATTTTTTTTATGCCTTCACACTTGCATTCTTGTGTATTATTGTAAGACGTTATTTTTAGAGCAATTTTAGGTTCACAGTAAAATTGAGAGGAAAGTGTAGAAATATCCCATATATATCCTGCCCCCACAAATGAATAGCCTCCCATTATCAACATCACCACTAGCATGGTACATTTGTTACAGTTGATGAAGCTACATTCACACACCATTATCACCCAAAGCCTGTAGTTACATAGGGTTCACTCTGGTATTATACATCCTATATGCATAGTGGCATCTATCCATCATTATTGTATCATATGGAGTATTTTCACTGCCTTAAAAATTCTAGGTGCTACCTCTACTCATCCCTCCCTCCCACCTAAACCCCTTCAAGCATTGATCTTTTACCATCTCCATATCTTTGCCTTTTCCAGAATTTCATATAGTTGGAATCACATAGTATGTAGCTTTTCAGAATGGCTTCTGTCATTTAGTAATAGGTATTTGAGTTTTCTCCATGCCTTTTCATGGTTTGATACCTTCTTTTTAGCGCTGAATAACATTTCATTGTCTCGATGTACCAGTTTATTAATGTATGCACCTACTGAAAGACATTATGGTTGCTTCCAAGTTTTGGCAATTATGAATAAAGCCCTAATTAAAATCCATGTGCAAGTTTTGTTTAGGCATAAGCTTTCAATGTCTTTTAGCAAATACCAAGGACAGTAATTGCTGGATTATATGTTCATACTATGTTTACTTTTGTAAGAAACTGCCAAACCTTCTTAAAAGTGGGTCTACCATTTTGCATTCCCACCAGCAGTGAATGAGAGTTCCTGTTGCTCCTCATGCTTTTGGTATTGTCAATGTTCTGAATTTTGGCTGTTCAAATAAGAGCATAGTGGTAACTCATTTGCACCTCCCTGATGACATATGATATGGAACATCCTTTCATATGCTTATTTGTCATCTGTATATCTTCTTTGGTTAGGTAGATATTAAGGTATTTGTCTGATTTTAAAATTAGTTTGCTTTTCTTATTGTTGAGTTTTAAGAGTTCTCTGTACATTTTGGAAAATAGTCCTTTATCAGATATGTTTTTCCAATATATTATTCCAGTCTGTGGATTGTCTTTTTATTCTTTTGATAGTGTCTTTTGCAGAGCAGACAGTTTTAATTTTAATGAAGTTCAGCTTATCAACATTCCTTTCATGAATTGTGTCTTTCATGTTACACCTAAAAAGTCATTGACAAATCCAAAGTCACCTAGATTTTATTCTATGTTATCTTGTAGAAATTTCATATATTTGCATTTTACATTTACATCCATGATCCATTTAGAGTTAATTTTTGTAAAGCATATAATATCTGTGTCTAGATTCATATTTTTATATATGGATATCTAGTTTTTCCAGCACCATTTGTTGAAAAAACTATCTGTGTTCCATTATATTTCTTTTGCTCCTTTGTCAAAGATCAGTTGACTATAATTATGTGAGTCTATTTATGGTCTCTACATCCTGTTTCATTTATCTATTTGTCTGTTTTTTCATCATTACCTCACTGTCTGGTTACTATAGATTTATAGTAAGTCTTAAAGTTCGTTAGTGTCAGTCTTCCAACTTTGCAATTCTTTGATATTTTGTAGGCAATTCTGGGTCTTTTGTTCCTCCATATAAATTTTAGAATCAGTTTGCTGATATCTACAAAATATCTTGCTGAAATTTCTATTGAGATTGCATTGAACCTATTGATCAATTGGGAAGAAATAAGATCATGACAATATTGAGTCTTCCTAGCCACAAACATGGAATATCTCTCAGTTTATTTAGTTCTTCTTTGATTTTTTTCAACAGAGTTTTGTAGTTGTATTCAAACAGATTTTGTACATATTTTGTTAGATTTATAGCTAAGCACTTTATTTCTTGGGGTGCTAATGAAAATGGCACTGCATTTTTAATTTTAATTTCCTCTTTTTCATTGCTGATATATGGGAAAGTGATTGATTTTTGTATATTAACCCAGTATTCTGTAACCTTGCTATAATTGTTTGTTAGTAAGAGTTGTTTCTTTGGCAAATCTTTTAGATTTTCTACACAGAGGATCATGCCATCTGTGAACAAAGGGATTTTTTTTTTCTTCCTAAATTGTATGCTTCTTCTTCATTTCTTTTTATTTTCTTTTCTTTCTCCTTCCCTCTCTTTCTTTCTTTCATTTGTTCCTTCCTTCCCTCCCTTCCTCCCTCCTTTTTCTTTCTTTTTCTTTCTTTCTTTCTTTCTTTCTTCCTTCCTTCCTTCCTTCCTTCCTTCCTTCCTTTCTTTCTTTCTTTCTTTCTTTCTTTCTTTCTTTCTTTCTTTCTTTCTTTCTTTCTTTCTTTCTATTTCTTTCTCTCTTTCTTTCTTTCATTGCTTTAGGAAGTATTTCCAGTAAAATATTGAATAGGAGTCATGAGAGAGGGCATATTTACTTTGTTCCTGATATTAGTGGGAAAACTTTTAGTTTCTCACAATTAAGTATGATGTTACCTGTAGGATTTTTGTAGATATTCTTTATCAGGTTGAGGACCTTCCAGTCTGTTCTTAGCTTACAGAGAGTTGTTATGAATAGGTGAATAGGTGGTGTTTTGTTTTGTTTTTTTCAATATTTTCTGCATCTATTGATAGACTCATGAGACTTTTCTTCTTTTCCTTGTAGATATATTGGATTACATTAATTGATTCTTAAATGAACAAGCTTTGCCTACCTGGGATCAATACCACTCATTGATAATGGTGTACAATACTTTTTATATATTCTTGGATCTGATTTGCTAGTCTCTTGAGGATTTTGCATCTACATTCATAAGAGATAGTCTGTAGTGTTCTCTTCTTATAATGTCTTTGGTTTTGGTATTAGGGTGATGCTGGACTCATAAAATGAGTTAGGAAGTATTCCCTCTGTTCCTATCTTCTGAAAGAAACTGTAGAGAATTAGTAAAAAATTTATTCCATATAGGTTTGTTATAATTCACCAGTGATCTAGTCTTTGCTTGGTGACTTCTGTTTGGGAAGATTATTAATTATCTATTGAATTTCATTAAATATAGGCCTAATGAGATTGTCTATTTCTTCTAGAGAGAGTTTGGCAATTGTGTCTTTCAAGAAATTGGTACATTTCATCTAGGTTATCAAATTTGGTGGCTTTATGTTATTTGTAGTATTCTTTTACCCTTTGAATTTGCATTGGATGTGTAATGATATCCTCTCTTTTATTTCCAATATTAGTAATTTATGTTCTCTCTCTCTCTTTGTTTTTAGTTAGCCTGATCAGAAACTTATTGATTTTCTTGATCTTTAATCTTGGATCTATTGATTTTCTCTATAGATTTCCTGCTTTCAATTTCATTGTCATTGTCTCTAATTCTTTTTTTTTTTTTTCTGTACATGGGCCTCTCACATTGTGGCCTCTCCCATTGTGGAGCACAGGCTCCAGACACGCAGGCTCAGTGGCCACGGCTCACAGGTCCAGCTGCTCTGTGGCATGTGGGATCTTCCCAGACCGGGGCACAAACCCCATGTCCCCTGCATTGGCAGGTGGACTATCAACCACTGCACCACCAGGGAAGCCCTCTAATTCTTATTATTACTTTTTAAAATTAATTTTTCTTGGAGTATAGTTGATTTACAATATTCTATTAGTTTCTGCTGTACAGAAAAGGGAATCAGTTGTACATATACTTATCCACTCTTTTTTTTTTTTTTTTTTTTTTTTTTTTATGCTTTACGCGGGCCTCTCACTGTTGTGGCCTCTCCCGTTGCGGAGGACAGGCTCCGGACGCGCAGGCTCAGCGGCCATGGCTCACGGGCCCAGCCGCTCCGCGGCATGTGGGATCCTCCCAGACCGGGGCACGAACCCGTGTCCCCTGCATCGGCAGGCGGACTCTCAACCACTGCGCCACCAGGGAAGCCCCTATCCACTCTTTTTTTAGATTCTTTTCCCTTATAGGTCATTGCAGAGCATTGAGTAGAGTTCCTTGTGCTACACAGTAGGTTTTATTAGTTGTCTATTTTATATATAGGAGTGCGTATATGTTAATCCCTATCTCCCAATTTACCCTTCCCCCACCATTCCCTCTGGTAACCATAAGTTTGTTTTCTCCATCTGTGACTCTATTTCTGTTTTGTAAATAAGTTAATTTTTACCATACTTTTTAGATCCAACAAATAATCAATATCATATGATATTTGTCTTTCTCTGACTTACTTCACTCAGCACGACAATCTCTAGGTCCACCCATGTTGCTGCAAATGGCATTATTTCATTCTTTTTGTGGCTGAGTAATATTCCACTCTATATATGTACCACAACTTCTTTAACCATTCATCTGTTGATGGACATTTAGGCTGCTTTCTTGTCCTGGCTATTGTAAACAGCACTGAAGTGAACATTAGGGTGCATGTATCATTTGGAATTATGGTTTTCTCCGGGTATATGTCCAGGAGCGGGATTGCTGGATCATATGGTAGCTCTATTTTCAGCTTTTTAAGGAACCTTCATAGTGTTCTCCATAGTGGCTGTACCAATTTACATTCCCATCAACAGTTTAGGAGGGTTTCCTTTTCTCCACACCCTCTCCAGCATTTCTCATTTGTAGATTTTTTTGATGATGGTCATTCTGACCAGTGTGAGATGATACTTCATTTTATTAATTTGCATTTCACTAATAATTAGTGATGCTGAGCATCTTTTCATGTGTCTTTTGGCCATCTGTACGTCTTCTTTGGAGAAATGTCTATTTAGATCTCCCACCTAGTTTTCCATTGGAATGCTTGTTTTTTTGCTATGGAGATGCATGAGCTGTTTCTATATTTTGGAGGTTAATTCCTTGTCAGTCACATCATTTCCAAATATTTTCTCCCATTCTCTGGATTGTCTTTTAATTTTGTTTATGATTTCCTTTGCTGTGCAAAAGCTTTTAAGTTTGATTAGGTCCCATTTGTTTATTTTTCTTTTTATTTTCATTACCCTAGGAGGTGGATCAAAAAAGATCTTGCTGTGATTTATGTCAGAGAGTGTTCTGCCTACGTTTTCCTCTAAGAGTTTTATACTATCTGGTCTTACATTTTGGTCTGTAATTCATTTTCTGTTTATTTTTGTGTATGGTGTTAGAGAATGTTCTAATTACTATTTTTCTTCTTCTTATTTCATATCTAATTTACTCTACTTTTTCTACTTTCCTAAAATGGAAGCTTATTTTGTATCTTCTTTTCTATTATATATATTCAATGCTATCAATTACCTCTAAGTCTTCTTTTGCTTTACACCACAATTGTGATAAGTTGTGTTTTCACTTTCACTTAGTTCAAAATATTTTTAAATTTCTCTCAATATTTACTTGCCCCATAGGTTATTGAAAAATGTGTTTCTTGATTTCCACATTTTATAGGATTTTCTAATTATCTATCAGTTATTGATTTCTAGTTTAATTTTGTTGTGGTCTGAGATAGACATTGTATGATTTGTATTATTTTTAAACTTTTAAGTTTTGTTCATGGTCCACAATGTGCTCTACCTTGCTGTATGCTGCAGTGAACTCAACAGGATGTTTTTGTTGAATGAAGGAGTCTATAGGTGTTGATTATATCCAGTTGATACTGTTGTTGAATTCAACTATGTCTTTTCTGATTTTATGTCTGTTGGCTATCTCCATTTCTTGTAGTAAGGTGTTGAAGTCTTGAACTATGATAGTGGATTTATCCACAGGCATACCTCATTTTATTACATTTCACAGATATGTATTTTTAACAAATGGAATGTTTGTGCAACCATGCACAGAGCAAGTCTATCAGCACCTTTTTCCCAACAGCATTTGCTCACTTCACGTCTCTGTGTCACATAATTCTCACAATATTTCAAACTTTTTCATTATTACTATATTTGTTATGGGAATCTGTGATCAGTGATCCTTCATGTTATTGTTGTAATTGTCTTAAAGCTCCACAAACCACACCCATAAAAGACTATGAAGTTAATCAATAAATGTTGTGTGTTCTGACTCTTCTACCAACAGGCTGTTCTGTGGCAGTTATTTCCACCACTCTGTCCTCCAGCTCACTTATCTGTTCTTCTGCCTCAGTTATTCTGCTATTGATTCCTTCTAGTGTATTTTTCATTTCAGTTATTGTATTGTTCACCTCTGTGTGTTTGTTCTCATTCTTCTAGGTTTTTGTTAAACATTTCCTGTATCTTCTCGATCTGTGCCTCCTTTCCTTTTTTTGAGATCTTGAATCATCTTTACTATACTATCTCACTCTGAATTCTTTTTCAGGTAGGTTGCCTATCTCCACTTCACTTAGTTATTCTGGGGTTTTATCTTGTCCCTTCATCTGGGACATATTCTTTTGCTGCCTCATTTTGTCTAACTTTCTGTGATTGTGGTTTCCATTTTGCAGGCTGCAGGATTGTAGTTCTTCTTGCTTCTGCTGTCTGCCCCCAGTGGATGAGGCTATCTAAGAGACTTGTGCTGGCTTCCTCGTGGGAAGGACTTGTTCCTGCCCACTGGGGGTGGAGCTGGGCCTTGTCCCTCTTGTACATTCAGGGTTGTGTCAAGGTTGTGTTTAGCAGGAAGCTGTGTGCTCAGGAAGACTTTGAGCAAGCTGTCTGTTGATGGTTGGGGGTTATGTTCCCACACCTTTGTTTGTTTGGCCTGAGGCATCCCAGCACTGGAGCCTACAGGCTGTTTGGTGGGCCCTGTCCTTGGTGACAAAATGACAGTCTCCAGGAGGACTCACACCAATGAATATTTCATGGAAGTACTGCTGCCAGTGTCTTTGTCCCAACAGTGAACCACAGCTGCCCCCCACCTCCTCAGGACACCCTCCAATCCTAGCAGGTAAGTCTAACCCAGGTCACTGCTTTATATCTTGGGGCCTGGTGTACACTACACCTTGTTTGCTCCCTCCAAAAGTGGAGTTTCTGTTTCCCCCAGTCCTGTGGAACTCCTGCATTCAAACCCTGCTTGCCTTCAAAGCCAGATTCTCTGGGGGTTCCTCCTTCCATTGCCAGACTCCAGGCTGGGGAACATGACATGGGGTTCAGAACTTTCAATCCTGTGTGAGAACTTCTCTGATATAATTATTTTCCAGTTTGTGGGTACCCACCTGGCAGGTATGAGGTTTGATTTTATTGCAGTTCTTCTCCTCCTACCATCTCATGGCTTCTTCTTTGTCTTTGAATATAGAGTATCTTTTTTGGTAGGTTCCATTTTTTTTTTTTTTTTTTGTCAATGATTGTTCAGCAGTTACTTGTGATCTTAGTGTTTTTGTACAAAAAAAATGAGCTCACGTCCTTCTACTCTTCCATCCTGTCCATTCATTTACTTTTAATTTTTGTGTTAATTTATATTTAAAATGGCTTTCTTGTAGACAATAAATAGTTATGTCTTACTTTGTTATTCGCTCTGCAAATCTCTGTCTTTTAATAAATGTCTTTAGACTATTGATATTCAAACTGATTATTCATAAAGCTGGATTAATATTTACCATATTCATTATTATTTTATATTTGTTGCCCTTGTTATTTTCTCCCATTTTTCCCTTCCACTCATTTTCTGCCCTATGTGGTTTTAATTGAGGATTTTATATGGTTCTATTTTTACTCCTTTGTTTAACATATGAATTATACTTTTTTTTTCTTTTGCAATGTACATTTACAGCTAGCTTATCCAAGTCTACTTTAAAATAACACTACACTATTTGATGGGTAGTGTGAGTACCTTATAGTAATAAAATAATCCTAATTCCTCCCTCCTGTTCCTTGTATCATTACTGTCATTTGTTTCACTTTATGTAAGCATACATAGGCAGTTACTGGAGAGAATTTCCCACAATATTTATCTTATGTCTCCTTCACTTCAGATGGACAATTTTGCAAGCTGCAGAATTCTAGGCTGGTGTTTATTTTCTCTCAACACTTAAATATTCCACTCCATTCTTTTCTTGTTTGTGTGGTTTATTTCTGAGGAGATGTCCAATGTAAAACTTATTTTTGCTTCTCTATAGGTAAGGTATTTCTTTCTTCTGGCTTCTTTCAGATTTATTTCTTTATCTTTGATTTTCTGCAGTTAAAAATTATATGGTCACATGTAGTTGCTTTGACATTTATCTTGGGTGGCAGTCTCAGACATTGCTGGACCTGAGGTTTGGTGTCTGACCTTAATTTGGGGAAGTTCTCAGCCATTATTGTTTTGTATATTTCTTCAGTTTCTTTCTTTCTTCTCCTCTTCATATTCCCATTATATGTATGTTACATCTTTTGTAGCTGTCCATAGTTCTTAGGTATTCTGTTCTGGTTTTGGTTTTGTTTTTCTCCAGTTTGTTCTCTTTGCTTTTTAGTTTTGAAGGTTTCTATTGATATATCCTCAAGCTTAGAGATTCTTTCCTCAGCTTTGTCCAGTCTACTAATTAGTCCATAAAATACATTCTTCATTGCTATTAGAGTGTTTTTATCTCTAGTATTTCATTTTGGGTTCTTTCTTAGGATTTCCATCTCTTTGCTTACATTGCTCATCTGTTCTTACATGCTGTTTACCTTACCACATTAATTATAGCTTTGCTTTACATTCTTGGTCTGATAGTCTGATAATTTCAGCATTCCTACTATGTCTGGTTCTGATGCTTGCTCTATCTTTTCAAACTGTGTTTTTGCCTTTTAGTAAACCTTGTAATTTTATTTCCTTTATTGCCAAATATGATGCAGTGGGTAAAGGAAGTTGTTGTAAATAAGCCTTTAGTGATGTGGTGGTGAAGTGTGTGGGGTGTTGGGAGGGGGAACTTAATTCTATGGTTAGGTCTCAGTCTTTTAGTAAGCTTATGACCCTGACTGTGCACTTCACACCTGTTCTTCAGTCACTCCTCCTGCCTTAGGTGAGACAGGATGACCAGAGCTGGTTAAGTTGGGTATTTCCTTTCTTCCATTTAGAAGGTTAAAGATGACTGGAGTTACATATTTCCCTCCTTTCAGTTCACTTAGGCTCTGATAAATCCCTAGTTGGTTAGGATATGGTTAACTAGTTTCTCCTGAGGACAGACCATGTTAAGAACAGAGTGCTTTGATGTGCAATTGGCCCTTAAACAACACCAACATTAAGTTATATGTAGATTTTCAATGGCACAGAAGCCAGTACCCCTAGTCTCCACATTGTTCAAGGGTCAACTTTATTTCAAAATGGTTTTTTTCTTCCCCTGTCATTTACTGTGTGAACCTGGTCAAGTGCCTGGAGGTGAAACCTACAAAAGTGCAGGGTTTCCCTATGTCTGGATCCTGCCTGTAGTTTTTAACTCTCAGACGTGTCCACATCTAGCCTCAGGAATTCATTAATAAGAGTTCAGGTTTTCCTATATGAGGACTGATTCCAGCAGAGGGGTTTCTGCTCTGATGTATAGTGACTCTCTGTTTCTGTCTACTTGTCTCTCCAGTTTGGGGGACAGCAGTTTACCCTATAACCTCACTTCCCTTATGGATCTATAAAGAGTTATTGATTTCTCAGTTTTGTCAGTTTTTTACTTATTGTTAAGAAAGAGTGGCAACTTCTAAGCTCTTTACCTGTGGAGCCAAAGTCATACCCTTGTGTTTTATTTTAAAAATGTATCTCTAATCAATTGATATAAATGTATTCCACTATATTTGTTTCTAAAATATTTAAAATTTTGCTTTTCACATCTCACTTTTTAGCTAGTTTTTATCTCAAACATACTTTTTATGTACAGCTGTGTGTTAAGTGTTACATTTTGTTTCTCCATTTGACTGACCAATTTCTACATTTGAGTTGGCTATCGATCTATTCACCATGCATCAGTGATTTTCATAAAATATTACCTCTGATAAGGACATGTGCATCCTCTATGGAGCACTTAATAGTCTTTTATTGATCATTTGTTTATCCCCACCTAATCCTATGTGCTGCTATTTATTATAGTTTTATAATGACTTGATATATGGTAGAACAGTCCTTCCACTTTGTTCCTTTTTAAAAGTTTCCTGATAATTTGGTCATTTATTCTTCTGTATAGAAACTAAAATTGAAATGTGAAGTTTTGTGAAGAACTCTGTTGAGATTTATATTTAAATTGAATCAAATTTCAAAATTAATTTGAAGGTAGCTCACATCTTAATGACATTTATTCTTCCAAACTGATAAGCACTTTATAGCTGTCAATTTATTTAAGTCTCCTACAGTCTTTCAGTGATGAAACTTTCTCCTTTACGTCTTTCACAAAACAATCTTTCTCTCTTCATGTATTTCATATATACATATACATACATCTGTATATATAGAGACAGATAGATATAGTTTCATAAACATGTACATGTCATATCAATTTGCCCCATTTTCTCTCCTTTGCTTCAAAAATTTTTGAGTTAGGAAATGCTTCATGAAACTAGGTAAAAATCATTCACTTCAGCATGGAGAAGATAATGAGGATGACTGATCAAAAGTTAAGGCAGGACACAAAAATTCTGAAACATTCTGAATCAAATCTTTACATAAGAGCTTTATTATGACCCTCCTCCTCCCTTTCCTTCCTATTTTCCTTTTTGACTCAACTAATTTCCAGATTATCAAATTCACAGGCAATTGGAAACATACACATTCATTTCAAATCAAAGATTCTTTTAACTAGAGTCTTTAATTTAATAATTGCTAATTGTTCAGTCTATCTTTCTCTAAGAACATATTTGAAAGTTGATTATAATCTTTAAAAGGTTTCCATATTTATTTAGATATTTGTAAAAATCAAGTAAGAATGTGAGATATTGACCTGATGATAAGCCTTCTAATTGTTTTAAAAATGTTATCAGGGCTTCCCTGGTGGCGCAGTGGTTGAGAGTCCGCCTGCCGATGCAGGGGACACGGGTTCGTGTCCCGGTGTGGGAAGATCCCACATGCCGCGGAGCGGTTGGGCCCGTGAGCCATGGCTGTTGAGCCTGCGCGTCCGGAGCCTGTACTTTGCAACAGGAGAGGCCACAACAGTGAGAGGCCCGCGTACCGCAAAAAAAAAAAAAAAAAAATGTTATCATTCCAAAGAAATAAATGGTTACCTTTAAAATTCCACATAAGTATAAGGTACATTGATTTTATTTTTTTAAATTACTAGTCAACATTTGAAACCATAATTAGTGTGAAGTTTTATTCTAAAGCAGGGGTTGGCACACTGAGGGCCATAGGCTAAATATGACCCTTTGCAGGGCAAATCTAGCTATGGTCACTCATTTACATATTGTCTATGACTGCTTTCATCCCACACCACAGGGCTGAGTAGTAGCAATAGACTCAGCCCACAAAGGCAAAACATTTGCTGTTTGTCCCTTTACAGAAATTGTTTGCTAACCTGTACAGTCTAAAGGAAGCACATGACTCTACTGGGTATGTAATTTTGTAAAAGCAGAGCTAGATTTACACATTTTATTTAAACCAATTTTGAAAAAAATTGTAAACATGGACTGACTATGGTTTCGCACATAAAAATATCTATCAATTTTTAAATACTTATATAATCAATATTAATACATTCACAGAGTAAACAGTATTCATTGTGAATAAGATATTAAAAATAATAATTAAAAAAACATGTTGAACTATTTCTTGGCTTTTTATATACAAATGATGGTTTTAGGTTCTGTCTGAAAGTCCTTTCTTCTCTGATCCCAGCTTCAGTCAGGCATGTCAGCTGTGTTTCCAGTTTGCTTGGGAATCACTCAGGTCCCTGGCTTCT
Source organism: Phocoena sinus (assembly GCF_008692025.1). Classification (NCBI taxonomy): domain Eukaryota; kingdom Metazoa; phylum Chordata; class Mammalia; order Artiodactyla; family Phocoenidae; genus Phocoena; species Phocoena sinus. Next base: position 87,435,980 of record NC_045774.1, on the reverse strand, counting down.
GGTGACAGCTCCCCTCGTTTTGCCCCCACCCTTTGGATGGGGACAGGGCAGAGGCTTCTTGCTCCACTATAGTCTGCTTCACTGCCCCATGTGGCTGCCCAGTTCTTCCATCCTTTAAATAACACATCTGTTTAAAGAAAAATCCCTCCAGTGGTTTCTATTTTAAGAACTGGTCTGTGACTGATATATTTTAGAAAAAAAAAAAAGTTGGAAATTATTTTGAACTAGTATGTATGTGGAGGAGGTATGAATGCAAGACATAAGGTAATTGGAGGTGGCAGCGACTTATTGTTTAGCTGGCTATGCCATTCTAGTTTGGAGTTGTTTTCTCTTATCTCCTTGAAAATACCATTTCTCTTCCCTATTGCTCAGAGGCCTACTGTTAGGCTTATTGACATTTGTTAAAATATATGGTTTCCATACCTTGCTTTTGAAATCTGTTTTTCTTTGATGGCCTTCTGTTTCACTACAATACTCATAAGCAAGTTTCTTTTTATTTAACCTAATTGAGAGAAGTTTGACTTTCTGAATCTTAACATTTATGTCATTAATCAATTATGCAATGTCCCAATCAATCATATTCATTTATTGACATTCTTCACCCCAGCAAATGTCAGAGCACTGAAATAATCATACCCATCAGTTCAACATTCATTATTATATTTGGTTCATGTAAGGCCTCTTTCTTGTTTTTTCTTGTTTTATTTATCCTTTTTTATCTACATTCTCTACTCACATTCCCTTCTCTTTCTAGAAAAAGAAAACTTTAATATGCATAATATTTTTGTATGTGTTCTTGTCACAGTTACACATAGATAAAATCTGTGTATGGTATCTTCATTTATGTAAATTATATTATATAGCCTTATTCATCTTTCAGAAGGCACTCTGATTTCTTTTACTCATATGTGTGGTACAGCTAAAATACTTCTTTCAGCTACTTTATAGTATTTTTTGTCACGCTTTACATATACACTGCCTTGAACTTATACTACTCTTTTTGATTGTCATCAATTAAAAATTCTTAGAAATATTACTCCATTGAATATCTATTAACTGCTCTCTTTATGGACATCTGGGAGATTTATTTTTAATAATATACACCAGAGTAAAATTATTGCCAGATTGCCCTCCAGAATGTCATATCAGGCAGCACTGCCACCAACAGTGCATGAACATTTCTATATCCTGTATCCCCATAAAAACTTGGCATTATCAGGTTTTTGGAAGGGCAAAAGATGTAGAGTGTTGTTTTATATAGTTTAAATTTGCATTTTTAAATTAATGACTCTGAGAACTTCTCTCCATATTTATAAGTCTTTGAGGTTTCATTTTCTACTAATTTCTAACTCATAATATCATTTGTTTTTTGAGAATGCTATTTTTTTCTTGTTGATATGCTAAATTGTTTACTTTATTAATATGTATTATCAGAATATTTATGCTTAAAGATAAAACTTATCTTACCTAAACAATTGTTTAGCTCCTAGCATTTAGATAGTAAGCAGATTCATAGTCAGACTCAAATGTTGTTTCTAAAACTGAAATACTTTGCCTTTAGAACTCTCAGGTCAAAATTTATTTATTTATATATATATATATATATATATATATGAATGATATATTTTTATATGATTTGTTTTCCAAAATAAACAGGGATATAAAAGTTTGACAACTGAAATGTGTAAGTACGTTTATTTAGTTTTTGTTTCATTTGAACTTTAATTTTTCTTGTTTCTATACAGCTATTACTAATATCATAATGTGGAGAGGAGGAACTATGAAATGAAAGGAAATATTATTATAGTAATTGGCCTTAGTAAATATTATGATAGTAGTTCTCACTTTATAGGCTTATGGAAACATAGCCAGTAGAAAATACCAGAAATTACATGCACATACACACTCACTCATGCACATATAGAATATATAATCATTATTTTGTTCTTTTCTTTTTATCTGTTTTTTTTTTAATTGTTGAAGTTTGGATAGTTTCTTTAAATTAAAAAAAATGGAATTACCATAATTAATATTACTTTAAAGATGAGCATATGATGACAAATTCAGCAACAATTTGTAATGAGGTATGTTAAGTTGTTTAGAGCAACATAATACCTTATATAATTTAGATATAGCATGGATATATTTTAAAAATCAACTTCTATGTTTTTATTTTGAAATGTTTTAGTTATTATATAGTTATCTTTAAAGTAGATTTTATATTTTGATATAATTTTTAATCATATAATTTGTGGAAAATTTCCTACATAAATGTATATGATGAACGAGTGGTCCTCTCAGGATAATTTTATTAAACTAAGCACTGGCAAAGATAATGTTCCCATAACTACTATTCCTGGTAAAAAACAATATCTTGGGATAACTGGCACTGTTATATACTACAAGGTGGGTAAAATATATGAAGTTTGTGCACTACAAATGCCATTATTTTTAAGATAACATTCATCTACTAAAAAAAAAAAATCACTATTTTACTTGGTCTTCGTGGTTTTCAGTAATAACTGAAGAAATCATGAGAATCATTCTATAGTACTTTCCAAATGCTGTATGTCTATGACATACACTCCTTTTTGGTAGCTTTCATATAGACTTATTCTCTTCAGCTTAAGGAAAGTTTGCAGGAAGGTAACAGATTATCCAACACTGAGTCATTAATAGAACATGGAGAATGTAGCAGGAAAATTTAGGCTATGTTTAAGATGGGAAATCCGGGTGATACTGAATGACTCCTAAGGCAAACCGTTGGGCTCCTTTGTTCTTTTTGGCATTGAATTGTCCAAGTATCAGTGTTTCTCATACCAAATAGATGTTCTCAGACTTATTCAAGAGGCAAATACAAAATTTTAGAAATAATATCACTTAGAATTATTTATAGATATACTCTATAAATATTACTGAGTATTTCTGAGAGCTGGCCATAATAATATTTAAAATAAATTTCCAGATACACCTAAATTATTTATAATACATACTACAAAAATGGGAAGATACTTTGTTTCAAAATGCTTTAAACATTTCATTGTTTCAAACACAAAACAGACATAGACATTTAAAAGTTATGAATAATTAGAACAGTAAAAAAAAGTTTTATTTTTTTCTAATATTAGAAAGACGTGAAAGACATATTTTCATATTCCATAACATATAAAACCTCCATAATATAAAGTTTGCTCAACTGTGTTAATATCAACTAAATAATTTTGCTAGTATGCATACTTATGAACAATAAAGTTGATCTGTTATCATAAGCATGAAGAAGTGAAAGAAGTCTGATTCCTAACCCTACCCCTTATTTAGTGAGATAACTTAGACAATTCAGTCAACATCCTTGAGCATCCCGGATTCTGCAGGAAGGAGAACACATGATCAACAAACACCTCACTCACACCAAAAACGTAGGGTTCATTCCTGACTTAAAACTGTACCCTAGAACTTGTCTAATCATGTATATCCAAGAGAGATGGGAGTGGGGAGAAGTGAGAGATAGAACAGAGAGAGACGGACACATAGAAAGTGGAGAGACAGACCAGAGAGACAGTGAGAGAGGAGAGAGAATGGCAGGTGTACATTTAACATTTTAAGAAACTGACAATTCCCAGAAAGGTGGCACTATCTCACATTCCCACCAGGAAGGTGGTACAGAGTTCCAGTTGCTCCATATTCTTGTCAATTGTCTAATTATTTTTTTGCAATTTTAAACATTTTTTTTTGCAGTACACGAGCCTCTCACTGTTGTGGTCTCTCCTGTTGCAGAGCACAGGCTCCGGATGCGCAGGCTCAGCAACCATGGCTCACGGGCCTAGCTGCTCCGCGGCATGTGGGATCTTCTCGGACCAGGGCATGAACCCGTGTCCCCTGCATCAGCAGGCAGACTCTCAACTGCCGTGCCACCAGGGCAGGGGAGCCCAATTTTAAACATTTTAATAGATAATGTAGTTGTAATTAATGTGGTTTAAATTTGCATTTCGCTAATGATATTTAGCATCTTTCATGCATTTATTTGCCATTTGTATATATATTTTGAAAGATGTCCTCTGAAATCTGCCCATGATTTTCATGTTTTTTTTTTTTTTTCTTACTATTGAGTTTTGAGAATTTATTATGTTTTCTTGATAGAAGTACTGTTTAAGGTATATCTCCCAGTCTGTGACTTGTATTTTCATTCTCTTAACAATGCCTTTTGAAGAACCTAAGATCTTAATTTTAATAATTTACCTTTTTCAAAAGAATTACCGATCATGATTTTGGGGTTGGATTTAAATCTTTGCCAAGGCCACAGAGATTTGTTTTGTAAGTAGTTTTTTAACTACTTAACTAAATGGGATCTCTTATCCCTTTTCAGATAATTTTTGTTTTGCTGTGACATACGGGTTGAGGGTCCTTTTTTTCAGCATATAAATATTTATTCCAGAACCATTTTTTACAAAGTTTATTTTTATCCACTGAATTCCTGTTTGTCATACCTTTATCAGAAATCAACTACTTATACAAGTGTTAGTATATTTCTGGACCCTTCTAAGCTTTCCATTGATTTTTTTATACTGGTTCCACTAGCACACTCTATTGATTACTGTAGCTTTATAAAAAAGTTTAAAATACGGTAGTATAAATCCTTCAAGTTTACTTTTCATTATCAAATTTCTTTTAGATGTTCTAAGGCTTTAAATTTTTATATGAATTTTAAAATCAGCTTGTTAATTTCTATTAAAAAAGGCCTTTGAGATGTTGATTGTTATTTTGTCAAATCTGTAATTGGTTTTGGAAGAAATGACTAACTATTTTATGAATATGCTATATCTCTATATTAATTTACATCTGACAATCCCTGTCTTTTCAATGAGTTACTTAACCAATTTAAAGTTAATGTATTTTTTAATTATGGTTGGGGTTATATCATGCATCTTGCTATATGTTTTCTATTTGTCCCTTCCATTATTTTTGTCTTTTCTTCCTTTTCTTACTGTGTACTTTTGGATTAATTGAATATTTTTACTATTCTATATCATCTCATTTGTTGACAAATTAGCTATAACACTATGTTATTTAAGTAGCTGTTTTAGAATTCATCATATACCTCTGTAATATATCAGTCCATTGTAAACCATATAATATCCCTTTAACTATAGTTTGAGATTCATACAATATTATATTATTACTCTTCCCTCCTGCTTGTGTGCTATGAGTGTCACACATTTTACAGCTGAATATGTTTTAAACTCACAAGACTTTGTTTTCATTATTCCTTTAAAAGACAATAATTTTTTAAACAGATTCAAACAATAAGTTAAAAAAACCTTTATATTTACTCCTTAGTTATTACTTCTAGTATGAAATACCCTTTACTTACTATTTGAAAGCAAAAGTTTTGGTCTCCACATTCTCAGTTTGCATTTGCCTAGAGAACAAGTCTACCTTTAACATTGCATATTTCACTTACCTTGCCCAGGTTTCAGTTGATTTTTCTTGATTTATTTGTTCCCAGGTATATATTTTCCTTATTTTTTTACTCTAGTAATATATTTAAAGCTACATAGATTTTTAAATTTATTTTCCATTTTGGGTGTGTTTTTGGGGACGAGAGAGGTTTGTTTTTGTTTTGTTTTGATTATTTGTTTATTTAAGATCTAGTTGAGTTATATCAGGAAAACCCATAATTTGTAAAAGTAGATCACAAAGCAAAATTTACAATTGAATAATTTTTCCTTTTATACTTAAAGTATAGTATATATACTATAAATTTTGCTTTATATTTGTATAACTTTAAGTGATTTGCCTTAACATACATTTGTGCTTACAATTTTTTCAAGCCCTGGTATTTGAGATGTTTGTCAGAAATATAGTACTTCATTTTTCTTTGCATTCTCCCCCACCCTAATTTACTTATTTCAATTCTAAACTACATTTGTTTTCAGTAGATGAGTTTATAATGTATATAATCATCTAAAATAGATGTCTAACTTTGATTTTATTATTTAATTCTACATTTTTGCTATTTCCTTCCTTTGCTGTATTATAGCCTTGTATTTTATTTTCAATATTTAAAATACTAGAATGGTTATTTCCCATGTATTACTGACAAGCTCTTATAGAACTTACCCAGTGTCTTCAAATGACTTTTAAAACACCTAGTATATTTTAAGTTGTTAATAAATGTTACTTTCTTACTTTGCTGTCAAACACCTGAATCTACCATATCTTTATATGTCAAATCAAGTTTTAAAAATGTTGGATCAGCCAATCAGTCGCAGACATTGGGCTGTATAATGTTGTTTAACATCATGGGATCATCATATTGTGGAACTACAAAAGGAAAATAATTTCTGAAAATACATTGAACATTAATTTTATATATTATATGAGAAATAGAGGCTGTGTAGGATATTTTTAATATATACTTTGTTCAATACTCTAGTATATTCTTCTGAAGAAGGAGGGGAAAATATTTGACATGGGGCTTTTTCTGTACTTTCAGAAATATTTTCCTGTATCTTCCTATGAATCAGATGGTGGTAAAGATTTTAACTATAAATACTTTGAAACTCATCTACATGTAATACAAACTGACCAAAAAAGAAAACTAGGAAAACAAATTACTCTTGTATGCAAAATTTTTTAAAGTATGTGAAGTTTTTAATCTAAATTTCTAAATAGGAGAAAAAATACACTTTCACAGATCCAAAGCGATGTTTTCATTGACAGTATTATTTTTAAAAATTAGATTATTTATTAAATAAGGCTATTTAATATATTTGTTCTAACAATGCTGTAACCTTTTACTGGCCTAATAACATAGGTTTCTCATCTCAGTGTACAGTACAGAAGATAAAAGCTGAGAAAAATTGTGTGTAAGTGAAGCCACTATTTTGACATGTAATGTGATGTCACAAAGGTATATTTGCTCCAAATACATTTATGGTAGTGTACTGTGATATATTTAATGTCCAGCATCATCTTTGTATTTATAGCTCCAGGCACTTGGCAAGCTTCACTGTGCTGAGGAATGAATGACCAACTTTCCTAAATTTAAAGGTTTCTTGGAAGTCATACTCTGTAAGCACAAAGTATTATGATTTGAAATTTTAGACTCAGCTTCTGGAAGAGAAGTGTACAATGTGATTTCTCAATAGGGACCACTTGGTATTCCCTATGTATCCCCCAGTTCAGTAGTCCTATGACTTTCAGTCGCAAGACTCTGATTGCATGTGGAAGGAATTACTGAAAGGAACGATTTCCAAATACACTAGATGTGAAAATATGAAGGTGATTTCCATCGCTCATGTAGGAATAATCCTTGAGTATTTATAATGAACTACTCACTCTGTCATTCTTTTCCGGCTTATGTTAATTTATCCTCAGATAATTTTATGAGAATCATCGTAACATTTCAATCTTATTGTTAGTATTTGTTTAAAATTAACCTGGAGTTGTGCCAAACAAAGCAAATGGACACTCAACAGGAGAATGTTGTCAACACAGTGTCCCAACAGAGAAACTAATACCTTTGAGCCAATGCCAACACTGCTGCCATAAAAACAGTTGGCTTTAAGATGAACAAAAGTGAATAAAATTTACTGACAGATCTGCTTTAAAGGTCACTATGGATCTGCAACATGCACTTATATCTTAGAACATTTAAATTATTTTCTGAAAGCAAAAATAATACCATCTGACTCTTCCCTATATACTGCTCTGATCCTTTATATCCAGCTCCACTAAAGAAATTAAGTAGGCAAAATGAGATATGCTTTATTTGGGGTTAATAACTTGCAATATTTTAAATTTTTAGAAACAGAAATTTACACTGATGATAGTATATAGTAACTTGTATTTTTGTCCCTTTTCAATCATTAAATACCTCATTTTTTATGACTCCAGTATAAAACCTTGTCAAGTTTTTACATATAAATACCAAACTAAACAAAAAATTAATAAATCTTACACATCTTTAATTTATACTTGATATTAATATGATGTAGTGTTGGAACTACAGGTGGTTCTTCATTAACTAATAACTAAAACAAATATGTAATATGTTCATTGAATACGTGCATATTGCATAGAGTCAAGCTTTTTAAGCCAAGATTTTTCCTTTATGGGACATTTAAATATATATCCTCATAGCAATACTTACATCAGTATTTTGCATTATAATATTATTTATAATACAGTAAGTCCCCTACATATGAACCTTTAAGTTGCAAACCTTCAAAGATGCAAACGTCAGGGCTTCCCTGGTGGCTCAGTGATTGAGAGTCCGCCTGCCGATGCAGGGGACATGGGTTCGTGTCCCGGCCCGGGAAGATCCCACATGCCACCGAGCGGCTAGGCCCGTGAACCATGGCCACTGAGCCTGCACATCCGGAGCCTGTGCTCTGCAATAGGAGAGGCTACAACAGTGAGAGGCCCGTGTACCACAAAAAAAAAAAGATGCAAACGTGTGTTCTCATGTCCAGTCACGTAAGTTAGTTCACGTTTCTGTCATACACTGTAACATGCATGCATCCACTACAAGTGGTTGTGCTTTTGTGTACTTTACTGTACAGTACTATGTAGAGTACAGTAGCACAGTATCTTTATTTCAAGCCCAGGATGTCTGGAACTAAACGTAAAAACAGCAGTGATGTAGGTGGCACTGTACTACACTTTTCAAGGTACTGTACTGTAAGATTAAAAATGTTTTTTTCATTTTCTGTGTTTGTTTGATTTTATGTATTATTTGTGTGAAAAGTATTATAAACCTATTATAGTACAGTACTATATAGCCAGTCATGTTAGTGGGGTACCAAGGCTAACTTTGTTGGACTTACGAACAAATTGGACTTACAAATAAATTGGACTTAATGAATGCACTCTCGGTATGGAACTCATTCATGTGTAGGGGAGTTACTGTATATAGTGTAAAACTAATTTTGAATTTATATTATTTTAAAGCACAGGATCATAAATTGCTTCTATCATTATACAATGGAAAATAGTAAAATACTAGCAACCAACCCTTTAAAAGCCTTCATATATTTTCATGAGCATGATAATTTTCAATTCTCTTAACAACTCAGTGAAGAAGAAACTTGGTTTTTTTTTTCTGATGAGGAAAGCCCTCCACAGAGAGCTTAATAGCTTAACCAAGACCCCACAACCTGTATATGTTACTTCTTTTAGGAAGAATTTGGAAATTTTGGCTCTATTTTTGACTGACCTAAATTATATATACTTGGCTTTGCAACAATCATCACCTTTCTGAACACGAAATTCACTTCAAGAGAGAGTATATGCCAGTATCTCATAATATATTTTACTTGAGGACAAATTAAGTAATATATTTCAATTTACTATAAAGTTTTACAGAATAAATAGATGATGATTATGATGATTAAGTTAATACATTTCTGACATCAAAAGTATTTTTCTTAATACTTTATTTTATTTTTATTTTATGTTGTATTGGTATCTTGATAATCTTTAACATTTTTTTTTTACAAGGTAGTGAATCTAATTTTAAATTTCTAGAAAAGATTCTGGAATATTCTGCCAATAAAAACTTTTGGCTAATGGGTGTTAAAATATAGAGAAAAACATATGTTCCCAGATTTGCAAAATTTCAACACTCAAAACAGCTATGTCAAAGACATATATGGTATAAATCACAAAATAGAGCTAGGTTGCAATGGAAAAGGGGAAATAGTTCTGGAAGAGATTTTAACCTGATTAATATTAATGAGAAAGAAAAAAATACATTTGCTGGAGAATTCTTGATGAGGAACTCTCTCTGTCTGTCTCTCTATCTCTCTTTATTTATAACTTGATGTGTTTTTGTGAAATATGGAATTAATAGAGTCAAGTTACCACCAAGAGAAAAGAGGGAAGCTGGACTTAGAATTAAGTTGGCATTATAGAAAATCTCAGGAGGACATCCAATGGAACCAAGGGCTTCATCAAAGGACTGAACTTCTGAGTCAAGCAAAACTGGAAACCTGCATTAACTTTGAATAAATCCTAGTTATTGTTTGAATGAATTGGCTAAATAAAATATTCTATGTAATAAGAAACAAAATATTGTATCAAAAAAAGGATTAAGTTGTCTACTCAACCTTTCAGGAAATTTTTTATAGACACAGTTAACCTCTTGTTTCAAAGGTCATTTTAGTCCTAGGAACTATCATCTGTAAATTAGCTTATTTTCTATTTTCCAGAAGTAAACGTGGTTTATCTCTTTCTCTTAATAGAGCAAGTAAACTTTTTCCTTCCTCATCATTATATTCACCAATCACCTGTACTGAGGTAGCTATATCTTCCAGTGAAACTGATGAAAATTATTTAAAAAAAAACAAAACATGTAAACTCTCTGGAAATAGTCCTTAAATTAAATAGCAAATGAAGAAACATCTATTTAAGAAAATCTATGGAAATTTGCTAAGAAAAGCAGAATGTATGGCATTTGATCAAAGACCACTCCCCCTTTTCCTCCTCCCAGCTCAGTGAGGAAAAGATTCCATTCCAAACTGATGCAGCTAAGAACATAAGTCTCACAGCCCATTGACATCCTAGTCAGAGAGCTTTCTTCCTGGGAAGAATAGGACATCAGCATTTCTCATTCAATCCCCAGCTACCTGTCACTAAGGCTGTTCTGGGAATGTGTGGTCCAGAGATAAGGCTTTCCTCTTCCTACCAAGCCCCACTCATGGAATGGAGGCTCTACCTTGGGCACAACATGCTGAGAACACTGGGGTCTTAATTGTCATTGCTCCAGATTGTGAAGTGATGGTCCTATTCAAGGAAAGGCAAGCTGAGTGGACTCAGGCTCTGTGCACCTCCTCCAAGTGCTCAGAAATTAGAGTAGGCATGTCACTTGGAGAGAAACTTGCCAATGTCCTCATCCCCAACTCCAGAGCCCTGGCTCAGATATTTTACCTGTAGGAAGAACGTGCTTTAAAACAGGTGGCTATTTACCTCTTTCCAAATGAATGGACTTCATTTCAACAGAGAATGGATAAACTCAAGCCTAAAAGTGTTCCCTAGATAATTGGAGGTTGTGGAGAAAGGCAGTTGGGAGGAAATTAGTGGATTCAATGACATACAATGTAGACTGAAGACTGGCTGGTTTGCAAGAGGAAACAGGGAATAAGTCATTTGTAAGAAACACTCCTGGGTTTAGAAAGAACATTAAACACTGATCTCAGAAACTGTTTGTTTTAAGGACACAGACTTTAATTGGATTCATTTGTACAACAATTTATGCCCCAGGGAATGTTGAAAACAATAGAGCAATCACTGAGCCATTAGTGAAATTTAACAGCAGGTGGCAATCAGGAAAGAAGAGGAAGGGATCCTACCCAAAACAGTGTCATTCCAGGGGTGTCATGAGTGTACTCAATGCTGCCCCTCCCTAAGGAAAAATATCAAAGGCTTAATACTGTGGAAGTAAATAGACCTCACTGAAATGATCCAGCCAGTCACTAAACAAATAAGCAAATAACATAACAAGCCCCCTGAGAGAAGTGCCTATATATATATATATATATATATATATATATATATATATATAATATATTAGATAAAATATATTATTCAAAATCTCTAGTTTTCAAAAAAAATTGTAAAGCATGCAAAGAAACAGAAAAGTATGACTCATACAGAAAACTGGCTGAATTTATCAACTAAAAACTTCAAAGTATATGTTATAAATATGTTCATAGAATGAATGAGTGATTTTAAAAGTAAAAGAAGGTATGATAACATTGGCACTTCAAAGAGAATGTATCAACTAAGAAAAAAATAAAACTATGTATAAAAAAGAAGCAGGGCTTCCCTGGTGGTGCAGTGGTTGAGAGTCCGCCTGCCGACGCTGGGGACATGGGTTCATGCCCCAGTCCAGGAAGATCCCACATGCCAAGGAGTGGCTAGGCCCGTGAGCCATGGCCACTGAGCCTGCATGTCCAGAGCCTGTGCTTCACAATGGGAGAGGCCACAACAGTGAGAGGCCCACGTACCACAAAAGAAATAAAATAAAATAAAAAAGAAGCAAATGGAAATTCTGGAGTGGAAAAGTACAGTAACTGAAAATTTTAAATTCACTAAAGGGGCTTAACAGCAGGTTTTAAGTGGTAGAATAAAGAATTAATGAACATGAAGATAGATAAATAGAGATCATGCAAGTTGAGTAAAATGTAAAAGGAATGAAGGAAAATAAACTTAGCTTCTGAGAAACGTAGGATACCATTAGCACAAACGCATTCACAATTCAAATACCAGAAACACATTCATAATAGAAGTAACAGAAAGAGAGAAAAGAGCAGAAAACATTCATTCATAATAAAAACATAAACACATTCATAATATTGATAGAAGTACCAGAAAGAGAGATAAAAAGCCAAAAGAAATATTTGAGAAATAATGACTAAAATTTTCCCAAGTTTATTGAAAAACAATAACCTACATATTCAGTAACTTAATGAAATCCAACTAGCATAAATGCAAAAAAATCTACAGACACATCATATTAAGAATTCTGGGGGCTTCCCTGGTGGCGCAGTGGTTGAGAGTCCGCCTGCCGATGCAGGGGACACGGGTTCGTGCCCCAGTCCGGGAAGATCCCACATGCCACGGAGCGGCTGGGCCCGTGAGCCATGGCCGCTGAGCCTGCGCGTCCGGAGCCTGTGCTCCGCGACGGGAGAGGCCACAACAGTGAGAGGCCCGCGTACCGCAAAAAAAAAAAAAAAAAAAAAAAAGAATTCTGAATGTCCAAAACAAAAAGAATATTCTAAAAGAGGTGATAGAAAAATGACTCTCCACTTAAAAGAGAACCCCAATATGATTAACAGCAGACTTAAAGGGAGTCATAAGCAGTGGGATAACATGAAAAACAACAACAACAGAACAACAGCAGAACAACCAAGAACCTTAAATCCAAAAATATTATCTTTAAAAATGGGGATGAAATAAACTTTTCAAAGTAAACAAAACTGAAAGAATTTGTTGCTTGCAAACTCATGTTGCAAGGAATGCTACAGGAAGTTTTTTAGGATGAAAGCAAGTGAATACAGATTGTAATTTAATTCTACACACACACACACACACACACACACCACCACCAGCAGCAAATGTAAATATGTAAATATAAAAGGCAGTATAAATGCATATTTTCTTCCCTTAACTAATTTAAAAAGCAATTATGTTCCAATAAAGATCTATTTAAAAAATATATACCTTTATTAGGCTTACAACATAGAGAAATGTATCAGTGTGCAATATATTTGCCAATAATAGAACAAAGGAGTGAGTGGGAGTAAAGCTATAATGAATTAAGCTATAGTAGGCTAAGGAAAAGACTACAGATGGACAAGTAATAACTGCAACAATGTATTGTTTGGTTTGTAACACTAATAGTTGTTATATGTAAAGCAATACTATCACAAAAGGGGAAGAACATATAGAGCTAAACAGGAGTAATAGTTCTATATATCACTGAATTAAACTAGTATAAATCTGAAGCTAATTCTGGTAAATTAGAATGTTTATGGTAAACACTAGAGCAACCACTAAAATAACCTAAAAAAATAGTAAAAAAAATTATTAAAGAAATTTAAATACTACACTAGAAATTATTTGTTTAATCCAAAAGAAAGCAGTAAAGGAAGAGCAGAGTAACAGAAAAGACATGAGACATATAGAAAACAAAAAGTAAAATAGCAATCTCATCAAAAGACATAGATTGTTAGATTCTAGCCATCTTAGTGCTGTGAACTGGTATCTAATCATGGATTTGATAAGCATTTTCCTGATGACTAATGATGTTGAACATTTTTTCATGTGCTTACTAATGATTTGTATATCTTCCTTGGAGAAATATATATTTGGGTATTTTAAAAAATTCAGTTATTTCATTATTGAGTTGTAACACTTCTTTGTATAGTCCAGAAAGAGTTTCCTTATCAGATATGTAATTACAAATATTTTCTTCCATTCCGTGGGTTGTCTTTTTACTTCCTTGATAGTGTACTTTATTTTATTTAATTTTTTTTGCGGTACACGGGCCTCTCACTGCCGTGGCCTCTCCCATTGTGGAGCACAGGCTCCAGACGTGAGGGCTCAGTGGCCATGGATCACAGGCCTAGCTGCTCTGCAGCATGCGGGATCTTCCCGGACCGGAGCACGAACCCGCGTCCCCTGCATTGGCAGGTGGACTCTCAACCACTGTGCCACCAGGGAAGCCCTGATAGTGTACTTTAAAGAATAAAAATCTTTTACTTTTGATGAAGTCCAATCTGTCTATTTTTTTCTTTTGTTGTTTATGCTTTTGGTGTCATATCTAAGAATTATTTGCCAAATCCAAGGCCATGAAAGATTACCATATATGTTTAGGTATCAAAATGTCAAATCAAAAATCAAATGATAACATGTGTTGGCAAAGACATGGAAAAATTGGAACTCATGCACTGCTGGTGGGAATTATAGCAGTGCCATCACTTTAGAAAACAGTGTGATAATTCTCTAACTACTAAGCAAGAGTTACCATATGACTCATAAAACCCACTTCTAGGTATATACCCAAGAGAAATGAAAACATATGACTACAAAAAAACATGCACACAAATATTTATAGCAACATTATATATAATAGTTAAACAGTGGAAACAACCTAAATGTCCATGAACTAATAAGTGGATAATGAAATGCTATCAGTACAATGGCATATTTTTTTTTAAGCTTTCATTAGGGCCTTTATTCAAAATCATGCAGATTCAAGGAGATATTTTATACAATAAGGTATGCATTTGGGCCTAATATGATTTAAGAGTTTTGTGGAAGTAGGACAGGTCTACACATCCTCTCTGTCTTCTTACATAAAGAAAGCCTTTCTTTCTGAGACAAAGCCAGAAAGATCATTTTAGAAGGAAAAAATAGATTTTTCTGATTGATCTTCAATGTTTTTGGCATCTTTTGTCCTTTTGGTACATGCTTCTTAGTATTCATTTTGCTGTGACTGAAAATAACCTTTGACTTGTGACTTGCGACTGAAAAAACTTTTAATTAAGCCTCCCATCCATTATTTTGTATGAAACCCACCCAAAAAAAAATCCCACAAAAAACCCAAAAAACTCAAAAACAAAAACAAAAAAACATTCACTGTTAGAGAATAAAAACTGAAAACCTAAAATGACATTAAATTTTAAATATTTACAGGTATGAAATACCTCTCAAATGTGTCAGGAAAACAAATCCTAAAATGAGTGAAATGGGAAAGCTGGTATGATATAACAAGAGGACAATAGTGTTCTTTTCCAGAGAAGCATCAAGTTTAAGGAGAGAAGGCAAGCTTTCTGAGTTCACAAGGCATTGACTAGACCTCCTATCTAAGCTTTTTGACCTTTGATCAAAAGCCAGGAAGATTACTCACCCAGAAGACGTGATAGGTCTACACATATGTCTTTTTCAACATGATTTATCTTTATTAATCATCCCTTATGTTCACATTCTTAATTACTTAGGCAGTCCAAATCCAAAAAAATGATGATGATGATGATGATGATGATGGTAATGATGATGATGATGGTGATGATGATGAGGATAATGGTGATGATGATGATGACAATGGTGATGGGGTGATAATGATGATGGTGATGATAATGGTGATCATGATCGTGATGATGATGATGGTGGTGATGATGGTGATGGTGTGATGATGATGATGATGATGGTGATGGGGTGATGATGATGACGGTGATGATGATGAGGATAATGGTGATCATGATGGTGATGATGATGATGATGGTGATAATGATGATGATGGTGATGATGATGATGATGGTGTGGTGATGGTGGTGATGATGATGGTGATGAAGATGATGGTGATGGTGTGGATGGTGAGGGTATTGGTGAGCATGGTGATAATAATGATCATAAGTAACAGTAGTTAATCTTTACTGACTATGTGCCATATACTATGCTAACTCTTTACATATATTTCCTAATTAAATCCTCACAAATCTATGACATAGGTATAATTTTTATCCTCAGTTTTTAAATTTATTTTTTGAACTTTATTTTTTGTATAGCAGGTTATTATTACTTAGCTATTTTATACATATTAGTGTATATATGTCAATCCCAATCTCCCAATTCATCCCACCACCACAACCACCCTCCCCCCAACTTTCCCACCTTGGTTTCCAAACGTTATTTTTCTCTACATCTGTGTCTATATTTCTGCCTTGCACACCAGTTCATCTGAACCATTTTTCTAGATTCCACATATATGCGTTAATATGTGAGATTTGTTTTTCTCTTTCTGACTATTTCACTCTGTATGACAGTCTCTAGGCCCATCCATATCTCTAAAAATGACCCAATTTCATTCTTTTTTATGGTTGAGTAATATTCCATTGTATATATGTACCACATCTTTATACATTTGTCTGTTGATGGGCATTTATGTTGTTCCATGACCTGTCAATTGCAAATAGTGCTGCAGTGAACATTGGAGTGCATGTGTCTTTTTGAATTATTGTTTTTTCTGGGTATATGCTCGGTAGTGGGATTGCTGGATCATATGGTAATTCTATTTTTAGTTTTTTAAGGAATCTCCATATTGTTCTGCATAGTGGCTGTATCAATTTACATTCCCACCAACAGTGCAAGAGGGTTCCCTTTTCTCCATACCCTTTCCATCATTTGTTGTTTGCAGATTTTCTGATGATACCCATTCTAACTGGTGTGAAGTGTTACCTCATTATAGATTTGGTTTGCATTTCTCTAATAATTAGTGATGTTGAGCAGGTTTTCATGTGCCTCTTGGCCTTCTGTATGTCTTCTTTGGAGAAATGTCTCTTTAGGTCTTCTGTCCATTTTTTATTGGGTTGTTTGTTTTTTTAATAATGAGCTGCATGAGCTATTTATATATTTTGCAGATTAATCCTTTGTCAGTTGCTTTGTTTGCAAATATTTTCTCCCATTCTGAGGGCTGCCTTTTTGTCTTGTTTATAGTTTCCTTTGCTGCGCAAAAACTTTGAAGTTTCATTAGGTCTCATTTGTTTATTTTTGCTTTTATTTCCATTACTCTAGGAGGTGGGTCAAAAAAGACCTTGCTGTGATTTATGTCAGAGTGTTCTTCCTATGTTTTCCTCTAGAGTTTTATAGTGTCCGGTCTTACATTTAGGTCTTTAATCCACTTTGAGTTTATTTTTGCATATGGTGTTAGAGAGTGTTCTAGTTTCATTCTTTTACATGTAGCAGTCCAGTTTTCCCAGCACCACTTATTGAAGAGACTGTCTTTTCTCTATAATACAATGGCATATTTTTTAGCCATAAAAAGGAATGAAGTACTAATACACGCTACTACACAGATTAACTTTAAAAATGTGTTAAGTGAAAAAACCTCATTACATAAGACCAAATATTATATTTCATTCATATGAAATGTCCCAAATATGGAAATCTATATAGATTAGTGGTTGCTTATGGCTGTGGAGTCATGTGGGAAGATAGGGGGCTGATAGCTAATGGTTATCAGTTTTGTTTTTTTTTAAGGTAATGAGAACAAGATGATTGTTGCACATGTCTGTGAATGTATTAAAAATCATTGAATTGTATATTTTATATGGGTGAGTTTCACCACCTTTGAAATATCTCAATAATGCTGTAAAAAATAAACCCTTTAATTTCATCATATTGAAGTAAATAATGGCTATAAATTCTACATCATCAAGGCTCAAGAGAACATTCAGTTAATAAGAGGAGGGTGTCCTCCTGTATGGCTAGACATAAATTCAATGATTGAAGTTGGGTACTTTGAAGAAGAGGAAAAAGAACAGGGACTCACAATGAAAATGTATCACAAAGTAGGACTTTGAATGGGATTCACAATATTTGTTAAAATAAAATTAACCTCCTTCCTGCAGCATATTAGTGTATTCTACAATTTTTGTTCAAGGCTGAAAAGTTTTTTGCTTTACCTTTTTTTGTATCTATATGAGATGATGGATATGAATTAAATTTATTTCAGTAATCATTTCACAAAATATGTAAGTCAAACCACTATGTTGTACACCTTAAACTTATATAGGGATGTATGTCATTTATATCTCAATAAAACTGGGAAAAATAATACTTGGGGAAAATCAAAGTGTAACTTGTCTATGGGCATTAATAAATAAGTCAAATATTCTTGCCTAGAACTAATAAATGATTAAACTAGAAAAAAAGCATATGATTTCCTAGAGAGGTGTAAAATAAATCTCTATAGGAGATGAATTATTGGAAAGAAACACAATCTAGTATAATACTTAAAATCTCAGACCCAGGAACAACATTGTGGATATAAATATGACTCCAGAATTTACTAGTGATTAAGACCATGGACAACTTAGCTTCTCTGGGCCTCATTTTTTTTTTTCTCCTAAAAGCAGTACCTGCTTTATAAGATAGAAATACTTGAATGGGTTCAAATAAAGTCCTCAGAATTATGTCTGACATTTAGTAAGTACTTATTATTAGGCAATGTGTGATGGAGCTGTCATGTGGAAGAGGAAAGAGATGTTCTGTTTGGGAAGGAAAAAGAACAGTATCCAGAAGAACATGTTAGAACTGCACAATATTCCTAATATCTAATAATTTAGAACAGTTGCAAACTATAATTTGCTGCCTCAATATATTAATACAAAATATTGTCTTCTCAGGCGTTATTATAGGAAATTTGTGTTTCAGGTGATATTTAGACTTGATAAATTCAAAGATTCCTTGTGAATCTTGGATTATTTTTATAGATATCATTTTCCAGTGTATTGCCTTATATTCTACAGATGTTTGGCTAAAGATTTTTCATGCCAAACTGATTGATTTAAGTGATTTATATCTCCTAATTTGACAAATGGAGTAAGAGCAAGAAACCTGACCTGTTATACGTATTCACTATATGTAAAAATTCCTATGTTATAAAATATTTAATAGTAATTCATTTGTTACACCTATAAAAGGTTACCTTCTGGGAGTGGCTGTGCAGTTTGAAAGATTCTAATTAACCTTAAAGAATCCATTAAGTCTTTAGCTAGTCTGTTTTAGAGTAAGGGAGTCAATAAAGAGTCAAGATTTTAAATTCAAATTAAATTAACTGTGCTTTGCAAAAGGATTTCTATTCAAAACTTCCTCCAAGATATGACAAGACTTGGGTTTCCCTGGTGGCGCAGTGGTTGAGAGGCCGCCTGCTGATGTAGGGGACACAGGTTCATGCCCCGGTCCGGGAAGATCCCACATGCCACAGAGTGGCTGGGCCTGTGAGCCATGGCCGCTGAGCCTGCGTGTCCGGAGCCTGTGTTCCACAACGGGAGAGGCCACAACAGTGAGAGGCCTGTGTACCGCAAAAAAAAAAAAAAAAAAAAAAAAAAAGATATGACTAGTCTTAACCTTCCTGGAATTATTCCCCCACTGCTTGATACCTCTTTTTTATTCCTGATTACATTCTGGTTACTACTATACAGCCTAAGCATGATAGGAAACAATGGAATGCTACTAATTACATTTTATGGAACTTTTGTTATCTGGATCCTAAGACTGGAATCATATGCATGTGTGTACACACAAATACACGCACATATACCCACCACCACTCATACATTTACAACTATACACTTAGGGGTAGACAAAAATGGTTTGTGCTCTAAGAATTCAAGTTTGGTTTATTATAATCATTCCATTTCCCTTCTCTTAAGTTATGGTGGTAAACTCTTTTATCCTTCTTTTATTGGTTACCTTAGAGATTAAAACTTGTGGAGTTATTACTTTTTAATAAAACAATTTTTACTACCTCTTTAATAATACTGGAATCTTTGTCTATTTAAAGTCTCCCTATCTTCTGTTTTATTTTGGTCATGTGTGCTAGTTTCAGAAATATTTTAAATAGTACATGACAATACAGAGTTAAAGAAAACTATGCCACCCTCAAATGTACTAACATTAAGTGGTTTTTAAAAATAAGGACATTAAATTTGCCCTTGATAAAAAAATAAATAATTTGCTTTTTAAATTTTCCCTAAAGAATACCTGTATTGATTTTATTTTCTCCCCAATGAAAAGGGTCAATAATTACAAAGAGGTTCTATATCTCATTTGAACAATAAATGGAGCAATTTGTGGAGAAGATGATTAAACCTGAAAAGAAATAAAGAGGGCTATATTTACCACCAGCCATTGGTTTGCCTGATGATGCTTCGTGAATATCTCATTCTTGGTACTGTTGATATTTGTGTCTGGGGGTTGTCCTGTGTCTCCTAGAATGATTAGGAACATTCATGACTTCTATCCCAATAATGTCAATAGCACATAGCACACACATACCTTAGTTGTGACAATCAAAAATGTCTCCACTCATTGAAACATGTCCCCTATGTGAAAGTCACCTCCAATTGAGAACTACTATTCTATGCTAAGGAAAAGGTCAGAATACAGATAAAGAACAAGTATATACATATATGTGTATATATACGTGTATATATATACACATATATATATATATTTACTCATATTTATATACACATACATATGACTTTTAAAAACTTTAAATTTTATTTTTTATTATTCAAACATCTACAAAAGTGAGATGAACAGTATCAGTCTCCATGCATCCATTACCCAATTTCAACTATTGTTAACATATGGCCAATCTTGTTTCATCTACTCCTCCACTGGCCTGTTTTCCTTTTGTGAATTACTCTAAAAGCAGATCCTAAACATTGTTACTATTTCTTCCACAAAGACCTCAGAGAATTCTACAATATAGGGATTCACTTAGTCCCTTTTTAAACATAATCACATTATCGTATCTTTAACTGGGTTTGTTCAAAATTGAAGGCTGATATGATATCCTGCGAGTAGGACCCTTCTGATGTCTACATGGAACTGGTCACCATATCAATATGGAGTGAAAGCTATGGTATTTGCAGGAATGCACAGAAGTGACAAAGAAAACCATTACCCAAAATATTCAAAACAACTTATTCCTTAACATCATGAAATGTCCAGTTATTGTTCAGGTTTCTCAGATTGTCTCAGGGAAATTAATTAATTAATTAGGTTTCTATCTATCTATGTATCTATTTATCTCTCTATCATCTAATTATTTGTGTTAGGTAGGTTGTTTGGATTAGGATCCAAATAAAGTCCAGAACTGATGGATATATTTATCAGGTCTCTTTTAATTTATTAACCTTTATTTGAGATTCAGTCCTGTAGAATTTGTTTCCTCCATGTCTTTTCATGGCTTGATATCTCATTATTTTTAACACTGAATAATATTCCATTGTCTGGATATACCACAGTTTATTTATATATTCATAACCTGAAGAGCATCTTAATTGCTTACAAGTTTTGTCAATTAAAAGTAAAGCTGTTGTAACCATCTGTGTGTAAGTTTTTGTTAGACATATGTTTTCAAATTTTGGTTTAAATACCAAGAAGGATTATTGCTTGATCATATGGTAAGAGTATATTTAGTTTTGCCAAATGCCAAACTGTCTTCCAAAGTGGCTGTACCAGTTTAAATTTTTATCACAAATGTCTGAGAGTCCCTGCTGCTCCACATCCTTGCCAGCATTTGGTGTTGTCAGTGTTCTGGATTTTAGCCATTCAAATAGGGATGTATTGGTGTCTCATTGCCTTAATTTGCATTTCCCTGACAACGTACAATGTGGAACATGTTTCATATGCTTATTTGTCACCTGCACATTTTATTTGGTGAGATTCCTGTTCAGGTTTTTAAATTAAGATGTTTGTTTTCTTTTTGTAGAGTTTTAAGGGTTCTTTATATATATTGGATAACATTCTTTTTTTTTTTTTTTTTCCGTACGCGGGCCTATCACTGCTGTGGCCTCTCTCATTGCAGAACACAGGCTCCGGACACCCATGCTCAGCTGCCATGGCTCATGGGCCCAGCTGCCTCACGGCATGTGAGATCTTCCTGGACCAGGGCATGAACCCATGTCCCCTGCATCAGCAGGTGGACACTCAACCACTGTGCTACCAGGGAAGCACTGATTCACTTTTTTGCACAACAGAAACTAACACTGCAATGTGAAGCAATTATACTCCAATAAAGATGTATAAAAAATTAACTTAAATTAAAATGGCATCACCATACTCTAGGTCATCTAGGATTTCTCCTATGTTATCTTCTACCAGTTTTATAGTTTTTCATTTTACACTTAGACCTCTGATCAATTTTGAGTTAATTTGTATGAAGTTTGTAAGATCTGGGTCTAGATTCATTTTTTTCTTTTTTTTTTTTTTTTACATATGGATGTCATTGTTTCAGAACCATTTATTGAAGAGACAGCAATCTCTTATCTCCTTTGCTAAAGATCTGTCTGTCCTAAGAGAGAAATTATAGTGATAAATGCCTACATTAAGAAAAAAGGAAAGATCTCAAATAGACCATCAAAATAAACACCTCAAAAAATTAGAAAATAAGAACAAACTAAGCCCACATTAGTAGAAGGAAGGAAATAACAAAGATCAGAGGGGAAATAAATAAGAGTTAAAAAGACAACATAAACGATTAATGAAATTAATATCTTTTTTTTTAAAGATAAGATAGACAAACCTTGAACTTCCCTGGTGGCGTAGTGGTTGAGAGTCCGCCTGCCAATGCAGGAGACCGGGGTTCGTGCCCCGTTCCGGGAAGATCCCACATGCCGTGCCATGGCCGCGGAGCCTGCACATCTGGAGCCTGTGCTCCGCAACGGGAGAGGCCACAACAGTGAGAGGCCTGCGTACCACAAAAAAAAAAAAAAAAAGATAGACAAACCTTTAGTTATATTTAAGAAAAACAAAAATAAAGAAAGGACTCAAATAAATAAAATTATAAAAGAAAGAGAGAACATTACAACTGATACCACAAAATACAAAGGATCATGAGACTACTATGAACAGTGATATCTCAACAAATTGGACAACCTGGAAGAAGTCTATAAATTCCTAGAAACATACAATATACCAAGACTAAAACATGAAGAAATTGAAAATCAGAACAGACGGATTACTAGTAAGGAGATTAAATCAGTTATCAAAAACCTCTCAACAAACAAAAGTCCAGGACCAGATGATATGACTGGTGAATTCTGCCAAATATTTAAAGAATAATTAATAGCAATACTTCTCAGACTCTTCAAAAATTCGAAGAGGAGAGAATACTCTAACCTCATTTTATGAAGCCAACATTACTCTGATACCAAAACAACACAAGGACCTACAAGAAAAGGAAATTCTAGGCCAATATCCTTTATAAATATAGATGTAAAAATCATCAAAAGATATTAGCAAACAAATATCAACTGTACATTAAAAGTGATTTAATGTACATGATCAAGTAGGATTTATTTCAGGATGCAAGTGTTATTTAACATTCACAATATTCAATGTGACATATACCTCATTAACAAAATGAAAGATAAAAATCATGTGATCATTTCAGTATAGGTAGAAAAAGCATTTGACAAAATTCAACATTCCTTTATGATAAAAACTCAACAATTAGGTATACTTGGAATTTTTCTTGACATATTAAGGACTATATATGACAAACCCACAGCTAACATCATATTCAATACTGAAAATATAAAAGCTTTTCCTCTAAGGTCAGAAATAAGACAAGGATGCCCATTCTTTTTTTTTTTTTTAACATCTTTATTGGGGTATAATTGCTTTACAATGGTGTGTTAGTTTCTGCTTTATAACACAGTGAATCAGCTATACATATACATATGCTCCCATGTGTCTTCCCTCTTGCGTCTCCCTCCCTTCCACTCTCCCCATCCCACCCCTCCAGGCTGTCCCAAAGCCCCGAGCTAATATCCCTGTGCCTTGCGGCTGCTTCCCCCTAGCTATCTACCTTACTACGTTTGTTAGTGTGTATATGTCCATGACTCTCTCTCGCCCTGTCAAAACTCACCCTTCCCCCTCCCCATATCCTCAAGTCTGTTCTCCAGTAGGTCTGCGCCTCTATTCCTGTCTTATCCCTAGGTTCTTCATGACATTTTTTTCCCTTAAATTCCATATATATGTGTTAGCATACGGTATTTGTCTTTTTCTTTCTGACTTACTTCACTCTGTATGACAGACTCTAGGTCTATCCATCTCATTACAAATATCTCAATTTCATTTCTTTTTAAGGCTGAGTAATATTCCATTGTGTATATGTGCCACATCTTCTTTATCCATTCATCCGATGATGGGCGCTTAGGTTCTTTCCATCTCCGGGCTATTGTAAATAGAGCTGCAATGAACATTTTGGTACATGACTCTTTTTGAATTTTGGTTTTCTCAGGGTATATGCCCAGTAGTGGGATTGCTGGGTCATATGGTAATTCTATTTGTAGTTTTTTAAGGAACCTCCATACTGTTCTCCATAGTGGCTGAACCAATTCACATTCCCACCAGCAGTGCAAGAGTGTCCCCTTTTCTCCACACCCTCTCCAGCATTTATTGTTTCTAGATTTTTTGATGATGGCCATTCTGACTGGTGTGAGATGATATCTCATTGTAGTTTTGATTTGCATTTCTCTAATGATTAATGATGTTGAGCATTCTTTCATGTGTTTGTTGGCATTCTTTATATCTTCTTTGGAGAAATGTCTGTTTAGGTCTTCTGCCCATTTTTGGATGGGGTTGTTTGTTTTTTTGTTATTGAGCTGCATGAGCTGCTTGTAAATTTTGGAGATTAATCCTTTGTCAGTTGCTTCATTTGCAAATGTTTTCTCCCATTTTGAGGGTTGTCTTTTGGTCTTGATTATGGTTTCCTTTGCTGTGCAAAAGCTTTGAAGTTTCATTAGGTCCCATTTGTTTATTTTTGTTTTTATTTCCATTACTCTAGGAGGTGGGTCAGAAAGGATCTTGCTGTGATTTATGTCATAGAGTGTTCTTCCTATGTTTTCCTCTAAGAGTTTGATAGTTTCTGGCCTTACATTTAGGTCTTTAATCCATTTTAAGCTTATTTTTGTGTATGGTGTTAGGGAGTGATCTAATCTCATACTTTTACATGTACCTGTCCAGTTTTCCCAGCACCATTTATTGAAGAGGCTGTCCTTTCTCCACTGTACATTCCTGCCTCCTTTATCAAAGATAAGGTGTCCATATGTGTGGGGTTTATCTCTGGGCTTTCTAAGGGATGCCCATTCTTATCACTTTTATTCCACATAGTACTGGAAGTCCTAGCCAGAATAGTTATGCAAGAAAAATAAATGAAAATATCCAAATTGGGGCTTCCCTGGTGGCGCAGTGGTTGAGAGTCTGCCTGCTGATGCAGGGGACATGGATTCATGCCCCGGTCCAGGAAAAGCCCACATGCTGTGAAGTGGGTGGGCCCGTGAGCCATGACCACTGAGCCTGAGCATCTGGAGCCTGTGCTCCACAATGGGAGAGACCACTACAGTGAGAGGCCCGTATACCGAAAAAAAAAAAAAAAAATCCAAATTGGAGAGAAAGAAGTAAAATTATCTCTATTTACAGAAAACATTATATATAGAAAACCCTAAAGACACCACCAAAAACATTTAAAATCAACAAAGTTAGTAAAGTTACAGTATACAAAATCACTACACAAATATCAGTTGCATTTTATATGTTAATAACAAACTATCAGAAAGAGAAATTAAGAAAATATTCCCATTTATAATAGCATCAAAAGAATTTATACATTACAAATGGATTGGATTTATACTTAGGAATAGGTTTAACCAAGGAGGTGAATGATCTGTGCTTTGACTAGTATAAGACATTGATAAAAGAAATTGAAGAAGACACAAATAAATAGAAAGATATTGCATGATCCTGAATTGGAAGAATTAATATTATTAAAATGTCCCTACTACCCAAAGCAATCTACAGATTCAATGAAATCCCTATTAAAATATCAATGGCAGAAATAGAAAACACAATGCTGAAGTTGTATGGAGCCACAAAAGACACTGAATAGCCACAGCAATCCTGAGAAAGAACAAAGTTGAGGCATCACACTTCATGACCTTAAAATGTATTGCTTAACTATCATAATAAAACAGCATGGTAGTCAGCATAAAAACAGACAAATAGCTCAATGGAACAGAAAGCACAGAAATAAGTCAATGCATATATCATCAATTAATTTAGACAAAGGAACTAAGACTATACAATGAGGAAAGGAAGTTTCTTCAAAAAGTGTTGTTTGGAAAACTGGATGGTCACAGAAAAGAGTGAAACTGGGCCACTATTTTATACCACTTACAAAAATCAACTCAAAATGAATAAAAGACTTGAATGTTAGACCTCAACTATAAAACTCCTAGAAGAAAACATAGTAAGTAAGCTCAACATCAACCTTGAAAATGACTTTTTTGGATTTGACACCAAACAAAAGGCAACAAAAGCAAAAATAAGCAAGTGGGACCACATCAAACAAATGAAAAAACAAAACAAAACAAAGCAAAAAAATCTTCTGTACAGCAAAGGAAACCATCATCAACATGAAAAGACAACCTACAGGATGGGAGAAAATATTTGCAAATTATATATGTGATAGGGGGCTAATATCCAACATATAAAAGGAACACAAACAATCCAGTTTAAAAATAGGCAGAGGATCTGAATCAACCTTTTTCCAAAGAATATATAGAGATGACCAATTGGTATATGAAAGGGTGCTTAATGTGACTAATTATCAGGGAAATGTAAATTGAAGTCAAAATGAGATGTTATCTCACACGGGTTTGAGTGGCTACCATGAAAAAGTCAACAGATAACAAGTGTTGACAAGGTTTTGGAAATAAGGTAAAACTTACGCACTGTTGGTG
The DNA here is from genome assembly GCF_008692025.1 of Phocoena sinus. Classification (NCBI taxonomy): domain Eukaryota; kingdom Metazoa; phylum Chordata; class Mammalia; order Artiodactyla; family Phocoenidae; genus Phocoena; species Phocoena sinus. The sequence goes on along the minus strand of NC_045774.1, from coordinate 87,409,152 downwards.
AGAATGTAAATTGGGGAAGCCATTACTTGACACATTATGGAGGTTCTGGAAAAAAAATTTAAATAGAACCACCACAGGATTCTGTAATCCCACTTCTGGATATATATCCAAAGAAAATGAAATCAGGATATCAAAGAAAGATCTGCTCTTTCTGTGTTTATTGCAGCATTATTTACAATAGCAAACATTTGGAAATAAACCTGAATGTCCATCAACAGATGAATGAATATAGACTACATATGATATCAATTGAATATAGTAATAATATTCTATGTATATTCAGTTGAATACTAATGTGTAATATATATTGAATACTATATATACTAATATATACTTTGTTGAATCAGTTTACTGTCTTTACTTTTTTTTATTTTTAGGCTGCATTGGGTCTTCATTGCTGCACGTGGGCTTTCTCTAGTTGTAGCAAGCAGGGACTACTCTTTGTTGCAGTGTGCAGGCTTCTCATTGCAGTGGCTTCTCTGGTTGTGGAGCACAGGCTTTAGGTGTGCAGGCTTCAGTAGTTGTGGCACATAGGCTCAGTAGTTGTGGCTTACAGGCTCTAGAGCTCAGGCTCAGTAGTTGTGGCACACGGGCTTAGTTGTTCCATGACATGTGAGATTTTCCGGGACCAGGGATTGAACTTATGTCCCCTGCATTGGCAGGTGGATTCTTAACAACTGCACCAACAGGGAAGCCCTAGTATATACATTTGAATATTATTTGGTTATGAGAAAAAAAGGAACTCCTGCCACTTGCTACAACTTGGATGGATTTTAGGTCATTATACTAAATGAAATAAATATACAGAGAAAGGTAAATACTGCATGGTATCACTTATATGTGTCGTCTAAAATAAAGTGAAACTCATAGAAACAGAGAGTAGAAAACTGGTTACCAGGGGCTGGGTGGTAGGCGAAACAGGCAGATGTTGGTCAATGTACAGAAACTTTCAGCTTTAAGTTAAAAAAGATTGAACATTTAATGTTTAAAGTGGCAGCTATAGTTGAATATATTAAGAAAGTAGAACTTAAATTGTACTCACACACACAAAAATAGGTAAACATGTGAGATGATGGATGTGTAAATTAAATAGTTTGGAGGAAACCTTTCACAATGTGTATGTATATAAAATCAGCATGATGTACATTTTAAATTTCATGATTTATTTGTCAATTATACCCCAATAAAGCTGAAAAAGAAAAGAAAAAGATCCGGAAGAAAACTTTCCATGTTATGACTCTATTGGGAAGTGGTATCCCGGGGAAGCAGAAAAGATTAAGTGACTTAACAATATTGAGGCCAAATATCTATGATTCTTTTCCTCATGTGTGCTACCTGCTGGAAGCTGCTTGAGCTCCAGCTTTTCTTTCTTTAATTTAGAAAGAAAAGAGGATGAGGAAGATACAAATCATTTTTTCTTCTATCAGGAAAACAAGCTTAATCAAAACTACAACAAAGTTCTAATTATGTAATGGAAAATAGCTACCCTGGATGCAAGGACATTACTGAGGTAGCACATAACTCCTCCCACAAAATCAGGGCTGTAAATGAAGAAAAGGAAGAATATGCACAGGATATACAGATAAGAGTATCTGCCACAAACACAAAAATATATCTTTACATGATTTTCTGTAATATTTTGGGGAAATAAACAAATATTTATTTGCTTAATCATGCATTCAACATTAAGGTACAGGTTTAAAATTATTCATTTGCCTTTTGAAATTAGAATGTATGAAAGATTAAAACAAAGCAAATTATTAAGAATATTAATATACTCTAGAAACATTCTCCATGGACTCTCTTACTATTTAAATATTACAAGCATAAGTCACCAGACTGTAGAATTCTAGGTTATTAGAATTATTAAATAAGCCTAAGATCAATAAAAGAATGTAAACATTAAAAAATCCAGTGGAAACAACAGGAACCTGTTTAAACTCTATCCTTCAGCTATTTTTCCCTAAATGCCTTAAGGGGCAGACCATTTTAACTGTAGTAGCAAGCAACAATTCTCCATTTTAATAGCAAATTACCCTTCCAAAGAAACAATAGCTTCAGAGAGATTTAATCAAATATTTCAATCGGCTGGCATGGATCACTTTTTCAGAAATACTTCCCAAAATCACATATTTCATATCCTTGTTACTCAGACCAACTGTTTCTTTTTTGTTTGTTTTTGTGTTTTAACATCTTTATTGGATTATAATTGCTTTACAATGGTGTCTTAGTTTCTGCTTTATAACAAAGTGAATCAGTTATACATATACATATGTCTCCATATCTCTTCCCTCTTGCATCTCCCTCTCTCACAGCCTCCCTATCCAACCCCTCTGGGTGGTCACAAAGCACCAAACTGATCTCCCTGTGCTATGCAGCTGCTTCCTACTAGCTATCTATTTTACATTTGGTAGTGTATATATATCCATGCCATTCTCTCACTTTCTCACAGCTTACCCTCCACCATCCCCATATCCTCAAGTCTATTCTCTAGTAGGTCTGTGTCTTTATTCCCATCTTGCACCTAGGTTTTTCATGACCATTTTATGTTCTTAGATTCCATATATATGCATTAGTGTACGATATTTGTTTTTGTCTTTCTGACTTACTTCACTCTGTATGACAGACTCTAGGTCCTACCACCTCACTACAAATAACTCAATTTCATTTCTTTCTATGGCTGAGTAATATTCCATTGTATATATGTGCCACATCTTCTTTATTGATTCATTTGTTGGTGGACACTTAGGTTGCTTCCATGTCCTGGCTATTGTCAATACAGCTGCAATGAACATTTTGGTACATGACTCTTTTTGAATTATGGTTTTCTCAGGGTATATGCCCAAGAGTGGGATTGCTGGGTCGTATGGTAGTTCTATTTTTTTTTTAAGGGAACCTCCATACTGTTCTCCATAGTGGCTATATCAATTTACATTCCCACCAACAGTGTATGGGTGTTCCCTTTTATCCAAACCCTCTGCAGCATTTGTTGTTTGTAGATTTTCTGATGATGGCCATTCTTACTGGTGTGAGGTGATACCTCAAAGTTGTTTTGATTTACATTTCTCCAGTGATTAGTCATATTGAGTATCCTTTCATGTGTTTGTTGGCAATCTGTGTACCTGCTTTGGAGAAATGTCTCTTTAAGTCTTCTGCCCATTTTTGGATTGGGCTGTTTGTTCTTTTGATTGAGCTGCATGAACTGCTTGTATATTTTGGAGATTAATCCCTTGCCAGTTGCTTCATTTGCAAATATTTTCTCCCATTCTGAGGGCTGTCTTTTCATCTTGTTTATGGTTTCCTTTGCTGTGCAAAAGCTTTGAAGTTTCATCAGGTCTCATTTGTTTATTTTTGTTTTTATTTTCATTTCTTTAGGAGGTAGGTCAAAAAGTATCTTGCTGTAATGAATGTCATAGAATGTTCTGCCTATGCTTTCCCCTAAGAGTTTTATAGTGTCTGGCCTTATATTTAGGTCTTGAATCTATTTTTAGTTTACTTTTGCCAGTGTTGTTAGGTAGTGTTCAAATTTCATTCTTTTACATGTAGCTGTCCAGTTTTCCCAGGACTGACTACTTATTGAAGAAGCTGTCTTTTCTCCACTGTATATCCTTGCCTACTTTATCAAAGATAAGGTAACCATATTTGTGTGGGTTTATCTCTGGGCTTTCTATCCTGTTCCATTGATCTATATTTCTGTTTTTGTGCCAGTACCATACTGTCTTGATTACTGGAGCTTTGAGGTATAGTCTGAAGTCAAGGATCCTGATTCCTCCAGCTCCATTTATCTTTCTCAAGATTGCTTTGGCTATTCGGGGTCTTTTGTGTTTCCATACAAATTGTGAAAATTTTTGTTCTAGTTCTGTGAAAAATGCCATTGGTAGTTTGATAGGTATTGCATTGAATCTGTAGATTGCTTTGGGTAGTAGAGTCATTTTCACAATGTAGATTCTTCCAATCCAAGAACATAGTATATCTCTCCATCTATTGTATCATATTTAATATCTTTCATCTGTGTCTTATAATTTTCTGCATACAGGTCTTTTCTTTCCTTAGGGAGGTTTAACATAGGTAATTTATTCTTTTTGTTGCAATGTTAATAGGAGTGTTTTCTAAATTTCACTTTCAGATTTTTCATCATTAGTGTATAGGAATGCTAGAGATTTCTGTGCCTTGCTACTTTATCAAATTTGTTGATTAGCTCTAGTTTTCTGGGAGCATATTTAGGATTCTCTCTGTATAGTATCATGTCATCTGAAAACAGTGACAGCTTTAATTTTTCTTTTCCAATTTGGATTATTTTATTTATTTCCTTTTCTTCTCTGATTGCTGTGGCTAAAGCTTCCAAAACTATGTTGAATAATAGTGGTGAGAGTGGGCAACCTTGTCTTGTTCCTGATCTTAGTGGAAATGGTGTCAGTTTTTCACGATTGTGGATGATGTTGGCTGTGGGTTTGTCATATATGGCCTTTATTATGTTGAGGAAAGTTCACTCTATACCTACTTTCTGCAGGGTTTTTATCATAAATAGGTGTTGAATTTTGTCAAAAAAATTCTCTGCAGCTATTGAGATGATCATATGATTTTTCTCCTTCAATTTGTTAATATGGTGTATCACATTGATTGATTTGTGTATGTTGAAGAATCCTTGCATTCCTGGGATAAACCTCACTTGATCATGGTGTATGATCCTTTTAATGTGCTGTTGGGTTCTGTTTGCTAATACTTTGTTGAAGATTTTTGCATCTATGTTCATCAGTGATATTGGCCTGTAGTTTTCTTTCTTTGTGACATCCTTGTCTGATTTTCAAAACAGGGTGATGGTGCCCTCATAGAATGAGTTTGGGAGTGCTCACTCCTCCACAATTTTTTGGAAGAATTTGAGAAGGATGGGTGTTATCTCTTCTCTAAACGTTTGATAGAATTCACCTCTGAAGCCAGCTGGTCCTGGGCTTTTGTTTGTTGGAAAAATTTCAAGCACAGTTTCAATTTCAGTGCTTGTGATTGGTCTGTTCATATTTTCTATTTTTTCCTGGTTCACTCTCGGAAGTTGTGCATTTCTAAGAATTTGTCCATTTCTTCCAGGTTGTCCATTTTATTGGCATAGAGTTGCTTGTAGTAATCTCATGATCCTTTGTATTTCTGCAGTGTCAGTTGTTACTGCTACTTTTTCATTTCTAATTCTATTAATTTGAGTCTTCTCCTTCTTTTTCCTGATGAGTCTGGCTAATGGTTTATTTAATTTTGTTTATCTTCTCAAAGAACCAGCTTTTAGTTTTACTGATCTTTGCTATTGTTTCCTTCATTTCTCTTTATTTCTGATCTGATCTTTATGATTTCTTTCCTTCTGCTAACTTTGGGTATTTTTTGTTCTTCTTTCTCTAATTGCTTTAGGTGTAAGGTTAGGTTGTTTATTTGAGATGTTTCCTGTTTCTTAAGGTAGGGTTGTATTGCTACAAACTTCCCATTAGAACTGCTTTTGCTGCATCCCATAGGTTTTGGGTCATCGTGTTTTCATTTTCATTTGTTTCTAGGTATTTTTTGATTTCCTCTTTGATTTATTCAATGATCTCTTGGTTATTAAGTAGTGTATTGTTTAGCCTCCATGAGTTTGTATTTTTTACGTATTTTTTTCCCTGTAATTGATATCTCGGCTCATAGTGTTATGGTCAGAAAAGATACTTGACAGGACTTCAATTTTCTTAAATTTACCAAGGCTTGATTTGTGACCCAAGATATGATCTATCCTTGAAAATATTCCATGAGCAGTTGAGAAGAATGTGTATTCTGTTGTTTTTGGATGGAATGTCCTATAAATATCAATTAAGTCCATCCTGTTTAATGTATAATTTAAAGCTTGTGTTTCCTTATTTATTTTCATTTTGGATGATCTGTCCATTGGTGAAAGTATGGTTCTAAAGTCCCCTACTATGATTGTGTTATTGTCCATTTCCCCTTTTATGGCTGTTAGTATTTGCTTTATGTATTGTGGTGCTCCTACATTGGGTGCATAAATATTTACAATTGTTTTATTTTCTTTTTTGATCAATCCCTTGATCATTATATAGTGTCCTTCTTTGTCTGTTGTAATAGTCTTTATTTTAAAGTCTATTTTGTCTGATATGAGAATTGCTACTCCAGCTTTCTTTTGATTTCCATTTGCATGGAATATCTTTTTCCATCCCCTCACTTTCAGTCTGTATGTGTCCCTAGGTCTGAAGTGGATCTCTTGTAGACAGCATATATACAGGTCTTGTTTTAGTAACCATTCAGCCAGTCTATGTCTTTTAGTTGGAGCATTTAATCCATTTACATTTAAGGTAATTATTGATATGTATGTTCCTATTACTATTTTCTTAATTGTTTTGAGTTTGTAATTGTAGGTCTTTTTCTTCTCTTGTGTTTCCTGCCTAGAGATTTCCTTTAGCATATTTTGTAAAGCTGGTTTGGTAATGCTGAATTATCTTGGCTTTTGCTTGTCAATAAAGGTTTGAATTTCTCCATCAAATCTGAATGAGATCCTTGTTAGGTAGAGTAATCTTGGTTGTAGGTTTTTCTCCTTCATCAATTTAAATATGTCTTGCCACCCCCTTCTATCTTGCATAGTTCCTGCTGAAAGATCAGTTGTTAACCTTATGGAGATTCCCTTGTGTGTTATTTGTTATTTTTCCCTTGCTGCTTTTAATATTTTTTCTTTGTATTTAATTTTTGATAGTTTGATTAATACATTTCTTGGCGTGTTTCTCCTTGGATTTATCCTGTATAGGAATCTCTGTGCTTCCTGGACCTGATTAACTATTTCCTTTCCCGTATTAGGGAAGTTTTCACCTGTAATCTCTTCAAAAACTTTCTCAATCCTTTTCTTTTTCTCTTCTTCTGGGACCTCTATAATTCTAATTTTGGTGTGTTTAATGTTGTCCCAGAAGTCTCTGAGGCTGTCCTCAATTCTTTTCATTCTTTTTTCTTTATTGTGCTCTGCAGTAGTTATTTCCACTTTTTTACCTTCCAGGTCACTTATCCATTCCTCTGCCTTAGTTATTCTGCTAATGATCCCTTCTGGATAATTTTTAACTTCATTCATTTTGTTGTTCATCGCTTTTTTTTGCTCTTTAGTTCTTCTAGGTCCTTGTTAAACATTTTTTGTACTTTCTCTATTGTATTTCCAAGTTCTTGTGTCATCTTTACTATCATTATTCTGAATTCTTTTTCAGGTAAATTGCTTATTTCCTCTGCATTTGTTAGGTCTGGTGGGTGTTTGCCTTGCTCTTTCATCTGCTGTGTGATTTTTGTCTTCTCATTTGCTTAACTTACTGTGTTTGGGGTCTCCTTTTTGCAGGCTGCAGGTTCATAGTTTCCATTGTTTTTGGTGTCTGTCCACAGTGGCTAAGGTTGGTTCAGTGTGTTGTGTAGGCTTCCTGGTGGAGGGGACTAGTGCTTGTGTTCTGATGGATGAGGCTGGATCTTGTCTTTCTGGTGGGCAGGTCCACATCTGGTGGTGTGTTTTGGTTGTCTGTTGCCTTATTATTATTTTAGGCAGCCTCTGTGCTAATGGGTGGGGTTGTGTTCCTGTCTTGCTAGTTGTTTGGCATAGGGTGTCCTGCCCTGTAGCTTGCTGGTCATTGAGTGGAGCTGGGTCTTGGTCTTGAGACAGCGATCTCTTGGAGATTTTCACTGTTTGATATTATGTGGAGCTGGGAGGTCTCTTGTAAACCAATGTCTTGAACTTGATTCTCCCACTTCAGTGGCACAGCCCTGATACCTGGCTGGAACACTAAGAACCTGTCCTCCACATGGCTCAGAATAAAAGGGAGAAGAAACACAAAGAAAGAATGAAGAATTAGAATAAAATAAAATAAAGTAAAATAAAATAAAGTTATTAAAATAAAAAAATAAAAAATAAGTATTTAGAAAAAAAAAAAAAATGGACAGCCAGAACCCTAAGCCAAGTGGTAAAAGCAAAGCTATACAGACAGAATCACACACAGAAGTATACACACTCAGAAAAAGAGAAAAAGGGAAATTATATATATATATATATATATATAGAGAGTTGCTCCCAAAGTCCACCTCCGTTTCAGATGATTCGTTGTCTATTCAGGTATTCCACAGATGCAGGGTACATCAAGTTGATTGTGGAGATTTAATCCGCTGCTCCTAAGGTTGCTGGGAGAAATTTCCCTTTCTCTTCTTTATTTGTACAGCTCCCAGGGTTTAGCTTTTTAATTGGACCTGCCTCTGTGTGTAGGTTGCCTGAGAGCATCTGTTCTTTGCTCAGACAGGACAGGGTTAAAGGAGTGGCTGATTGGGGGCTCTGGCTCACTCAGGCAGAGGGAAGGGAGGGGTACAGATGTGTGGTGAGCCTGCGCTGGCAGAGGCTGGCATGATGTTGCACCAGCCTGAGGCTCTCCCGGGGAAGTTGTCCCTGGATCACAGGACCCTGGCAGTGGTGGCCTGCACAGTCTCCTAGGAGGAGCAGTGTGGATAGTGACCTGTGCTTGCACACAGCCTTCTTGGTGGTGGCAGCAGCAGCCTTAGCATCCCGTGCCCATCTCTGGGGTCTGTGCTGATATCTGTGGCTTGCGTCCGTCTCTGGAGCTCCTTTAAGCAGTGCTCTTAATCCCCTCTCTTCATGCACCAGGAAACAAAGAGACAAGAAAGTCTCTTGCCTCTTCAGCAGCTCCAGACTTTTTCCCAGACTCCCTCCCAGCTAGCTGTGGTGCACTAGCCTGCTTCAGGCTGTGTTCACATGGTCAACCCCAGTCTTCTCCTTGTGGTCCGACTGATGCTTCCGCTCCCAGCCCTCACCCACCCTGGCGGGTGAGCAGACAATCCTCTCAGGCTGGTGAGTGCTGGTCGGCACTGATCCTCTCTGTGGGAACCTCTTTGTTTTGCCCTCTGCACCCCTGTAGCTGTGCTCTCCTCTGGGGCTCTAAAACTTCCCACCTCTGCAACCCACAGTCTCCGCCTGCAAAGAGGCTTCTAGTGTGTGGAAACCTTTCCTCCTTCATGGCTCCCTCCCAGAAGTGCAGGTCTTGTCCCTATTCTTTTGTCTCTGTTGTTTCTTTTTTCTTTTGCCCTACCCAGGTACGTGGGGAGTTTCTTGCTTTTAGGAGCTCTGAGGTCTTCTGCCAGCATTCAGTAGGTGTTCTGTAGGAGCTGTTACACATGTACATGTATTTCTGATGTATTTGTGGAGGGGAAAGTGATTTATGCGTCTTAAACTTCCGCCATCTTGAAGCTCCTCCAGACCAACTGTTTTTTTTTTTTGTTTGTTTTTCTGAAACATAGTAAAATATTTTATAATCATCTTCCCATTTCGTGATCTACATCACATATATATTTAATTTGTTATAAATATTAAGTGTACTATTATAATCTATTATTTGTTACTGTTTTTAATAGAATATATACATGCCTATAAATGACTTAAGTGTACTATAAAAGTTAAGCAATAAAACACAGCTAAGTAAAATAAAGCTTTTACATTTCTTAGACTATTGTTTAAATCAGAATAACTGTCATTCAATATTTTTATATTCTTTAAATATAAAATATTTTTACATAGTAGTATTAAAAGGAATGTGTCCTCCTAAATTACCTGAAATGTATAATAAACAGAGTAGCCATGGTAACTCTTGACTGTCTTTCCAGAGGTGTTTAAGTAGCTTGAGAGAAACTACAGAAAATAATTTGTTTAAGAAAAACGTTTTAAGCACTTTTTGTTAAAATTTTATCATCATGTATTTGGGACAATTATGATTTCAAGAACAAGCACATTTCCGGGGAGAAAACAAAACCAAACTTCATCCATCCCAAACTTAATGCTGAATATTAGTGGTTCATTTTTACCGCATATTTATGTTCTGTTTCCTTGGTTGCCCATTTAATGTTAATCTTGAGAATTAGACAAAGTCTGTTTTAAATAAACAACATTATTATTTTACTTTACTATGATTTTTTAAATCTTTTCTTAAATGTGCTTTTCTTCTAATGAGTGCCAGTGTGTCATTTGTTATTTTCTACAAAAAAACCCAAATATTGTTTAATTTTTCATTAACTCTTGGAAAAAATTTTCATTATCCTTTTTTTAGATATAATATTCTGAATTATATTCAGTTAGTATTCATCTGACAATATAATGTTTTAAATTGAGAATACCTCAACAGTTTTATACTGCAAATGATTTTCTAAAGGACATGTTTTATGAAAAAAGCATTTAGTCATTTCTTTTGTGATTACAAGAATCTGTGCTTATTTCATCAATATAATTCTGAAGAGTTTTGTGGATTTAGGATACTCAGAACATATACATCTTTGCATATATTTAAACATAGATTTACTGATGTCATTGTTTTGAATGTTTAAAGCTGTAAAGTGAAGTACAGTTAGCTCTAGAACAACATGAGTTTGAACTGCTTGGGTCCACTTATGAGTGAATATTTTTCAATTGTAAATTATGTAATATTACACAATTTGAGGTTGGTTGAATCTGAGGATGCAGAATTGCATATAGGGAGGAACTGCATATATAGAGAACTGACTGTAACTTACATGCAGATTTTTGGCTGGGAATGAAGTGTCACTGCCACTAATACTGATATTGTTCAATGGCCTATTGTATTTATATTTATGACAAGTTGTTTAAAGAAATGAAAACACTGTTTACCTACACTGTTTTCATTTCTTTAAAAAAAGTAAAAATGTAAAAAAAAAAAGGTAAATTAAGATCCTATATTGTCTTCAATTGCAAAGAAAATTATTCCCTTTGATATTTGACTTTCATTATTTCCAGCTTTTTCAACACACATAAGAGAAAATAGTCACTGGAGTTTGCAATACCATTTGGTGACTTGTCTATTGGCAAAAGGAGTAAATATGAAAAATATTTCTGTCCTCATTTGTGATCTTCCCATTTTATTCTGACATAAAACTTAGTGCCTTTTTAATGAAGCATAGTTGATTTGACAATATTATATAAGTTTCTGGTGTGCAGCATAGTGATTTAATATTTTTGTTACAAAATAATTGCTATATTTTCCTGTGCTGTACAATATATACCTTTTGCTTATTTAGTTTATGCATATGCATACCCTTATCTTCCCTTCCTTTCCTACTTTCCTCTCCCCATGGATATCCACTAGATGTTTTCTGTATTGTGAAACTATTTCTGTTCTGTTGTATACACTTGTTTTATTTTTTAGATTATATAAGTGATAATATATAGTATTTGTCTTTCTCTGTCTGACTAACTTCACTAAGCATAATGTTCTCTAGGTCCATCCACATTGTTGCAAATGGCAGAATTCCATTCTTTCTTATGGCTGAGTAATATTCCAGTGTGTGTGTATTTGTATAATATATATATAGTATATTATATATATATTATATATATATACACTGAATCTTCTTTTGGTCATTCATCTGTTGATGAACACTTGGGTTGCTTCTGTATCTTGGCTACTGTAAATGATGCTGCTATGACCATGTGGGTGTATTTATCTTTTAGAATTAGTGTTTTCAGTTTTTTTGATATATATACTCCAGAGTAGAATTACTGGATCATATGGTTGTTCTAGTTTAGTTTTTTGAGGACACTCCATGCTATTTTCCATAGTGACTGCACCAAATTACATTCCCACCAAAAAGGTACAAGGGTTCCATTTTCTCTGCATCCTTGCCATCGTAATTTTTATTTGTGTTTTTCTAATAATCATGTTGAACATTTTTTATGTGCCTGTTACCCATCTGTATGTCTTCTTTGGAAAAATGTATACTCAGGTCTTCTGCCCAGTTTTAAAAATTGGGTTGTTTGTTTTTTTGATACTGAATTGTATGAGCTGTTTATATATTTTGGATATAAACACTTGTCAGTCATACCATTTGCCAATATTTTCTCCTATTCAGTACATTGCCTTCTCATTTTGTCAATGGTTTCCTTTGATGTGCAAAAGTTTTAGTTTAAATTAGGTCATATTTGCTTTTGCTTTTATTTGTTTTGCCTTGGGAGACAGATCCAAATAATATTGCTATGATTTATGTCAGAGTGTTCTGCCTATGGTCTCTTCTAGGAGTTTAATGTTTACAGGTCTTATATTTAGGTCTTTAATCCATTTTGAGTTTATTTTAGTGTATAATATGGGGGATTGTTCTAGTCTCATTCTTCTATATATAGTTGTACAGTTTTCCCAGCAGCACTTATAGAAGAGACTGTCTTTTCTCCATTGTATATTCTTGCTTCCTTTGTTGGAGATTGACTATAGGTGTGTGGGATTATATCTGAGGTCTCTATTCTGTTTCATTAATCAGTGTGTCTTTTTGGGGGCCAGGGCCATACTGTTTTGATTACTGTACCGTTGTAGTATATTCTGAAGTCAAGTAATGTGATACCTCTGGGCTTTGTTCATTTGTTTTTTTATAATTGCTTTGGCAATTCCAGGTCTTTTGGGTTCCATATAATTATAGGATTTTTTGGTTCTAGATCCCTGAAAAATGTCATGGGATTGTATTGAATGTGTTAATTGCTTTGGGTGATATGGACATTTTAACAATGTTAATTATTTCAATTAAGCACATGGGATATATTTCCATTTATTTGTATCATCTTTAATTTCCTTTATCAATGTTTTATAGGTTTCACAGTACAGTTCTTTTATCTCCTTGGTTAAGTTTATTCCTAGGTATCTTATTATTTTTGATGTGATTTTAAATGTAATTTGTATTTGGTTTTTGTTTTTCTGATAGCTCATTTACTAGTGTATAGAAAAGCAACAGATTTCTGCATATTAATTTTGTATCCTTCAACATTAATGAATTTATTTATTAGTTTTGTTTTGTTTTGTTTTCTGTAGAGACTTTAGGGTTTTCTGTATGTACTATCATGCCATCTGCAGGTAGTGACAGTTTTACTTCTTCCCTTCCTATTTGGATGACTTTTATTTCTTTTACTTATTTTATTGCTGTGGAAAGAACTTCTAATACTATGTTAAAAAGAAGTGGCAAGATTGGGCATCCTTGTCTTGTTCCTGATTTTACAGGAAAGGTTTTCTACTTTTCACCATTGAGTATGTTAGCTGTGGGTTTGTCATAAATGGTCTTTATTATCTTAGGATATGTTTCCTAAGATAACTCTGATGAGCTTTTTTCATGAGTATATGTTGAATGTTGTAAAAAAATTTTTTGTATATATTGAGATGATTATATGTGATTTTTATACTTCCTTTCATTAATGTGGTATATCACATTGATTGCTTTCTGAATATTGAACCATCCTTTCATCCAGTTGATCACAGTGTATAATCCTTTTATGTGCTGTTGGATTTGGCTTGCTAATATTTTGTTGAAGATTTTTGCATCTATATTCATCAAAGATATTGGCCTGTAATTTTCTTCTTCTCTTTTGTCTCTGTCTGTTTTTTGTTTCAGATGATCTCATAAAATGAATAAAGGGAGTGTTCCATCTCCTTCAATTTTTTGGAATAGTTTAGAATAATTGGTATTAACTCTATTTTACATGTTTGGTAGAGTTTCCATATGAAGCTGTCAAGTCCTGGACTTTTGTTTGCTGGGAGTGTTTTTATTACAAATTCAAATTCACTACTAGTAACTGGTCTGTTCAGCTTATCTATCTCTTCCTGATTCAGTTTTTGCAGGTTGTATGTTTCTAAAAATATGATAGTTATGTACTTGTTACTATTTCATTACTTGTTTTCCTGTTGTTTTTGCAGTTAATTTCTTCTTCTTTTTGTTTCTTCCCTTGTGGTTTGATGTTTTTTTTGGTAATATGCTTGTGTTCCTTTCTCTCTAGTTTTTATGTATCTAATGTAAGTTTTTGATTTGTGGATACCATGGAGTTCATATATGTTGATCTATTACTATTTCTACTTGTTTTAAACTGGTAGTCGTTTAATTCAAAAACATTCTGAAAGATATACATTTTTTACCCCTCTCCCTCATTTTGTGTTTTGATGTCATATTTTACATTTTGTGTGTAACCTTTCACCATTTATTGCAGTTAAAGTCGCTTGTACAATTATTTTTTTTGTCTTTTAATCTTCATACTAACTTATTTAAGTGAGCAATCCTTACTATTGGAATTTTTTTCCCCCATAGATTCTTCCTTCTTTTTATAGCCTTTTTTTTTCCCTCTTAGAAAAGACCCCTAGCATTTCTTCTAAGGTATATGATGTTGTTTTTCACTTGCTGTCTTTAGAATATTCTCTTTATATTTAAATTTTGTCATTTTATTATAATATTTCTTGGTGTGGATCTGTTTTGCTTCACCTTGTTTGGGATCCTCTGTAATTTCCGTACCTGGATATCTGTTTTCTTCTTCAGGTTTGGGAAGTTTACATCCATAACTTTATCAAGTACATTTTCAACTGTCTTCTCTCTCTCTTCTCCTCTTGGACCCCTATAATGTGAATGTTGATACAACTGATGTTATCCCAGAGCTCTCTTAAACTGCTCTATTTTTATTTTTATTTGTTTTTCTTTTTGCTGTTCTGATTAGGAGATTTCCATTATTCTACCTTCTAGATCACTTATGCATTCTTCTGTATCACCCAGTCTGCTATTAATTCCTTCTAGTGTGTTTTTTAATTCTGTTATTGTATTCTTCAGTTCTGACTGGTACATTTTTAATATTTTATAGTTTCTTATTAAAATTCTCACTGTGTTCATCTATTCTTTACTCTAATTCAGTTAGCATTCTTATTACTAATGCTTTGAATTATTTGCCTGGTAAGTCATTTATTTCTGTGTCATTATTTATTCTTTCAGGGATTTTCTCTTCCTCTTTCAATTGAGATTAGTTCCTCTGTCTTCTCATTTTGCTTAACTTTCTCTGTCTCTATGAATTCAGGTGAAATACCTATGGTAGTGTTGAAGTGGTGTCCTTATGTGGGAGCTTCCATATACAGTCTGCATGTGGCCAGTGCCTTTGATGGTAGAACTGGATTTGATGTGAACACAAGTCATGCCTTTCCTCAGGGTGTACTGGCAGCTATCAGCTCGGTAGGTGGTGGGGCTGGAGATGGAGGGGTTAGAGCTGGAGCCAGGTACGAGGTGGGGCTTTCCCTTTGTTTACTGGGGTCACTGACCTATTGGGAGTGGGATTAGATCCCAAGTTGCTGGAGCAGAAACCCTGAGGGTCGGGTCTGAGCTGGCTCTGTTCCCTTTAAGTGTGAGCTTTCCCCTCTCTTAGCACTGGTACCCTTGCCCTGGAGAGGAGCACTTTGGAGCAAGAGATGCTTATGTGAGCTTTTGGCTTCTGTTGAGGTACAGGCTGTGGTGGGATGGCTGCAGATAGAGATCTGGGCTAACCAGACCCTCTTCAGGAGCAGCTTTGTGTCTGAGTCTCCTTTATTCCTCATTGTCAATTATACCTCTCAGCCTGTTGTGTAATGGATCCACATGGCACATGGGGCTCACATGGGTTCTCAGTGTGTATGGGGGACATGGGCTGTTGCAGTCTAAGCTCCATCCATCAGAGATCGAAACTGCTTGATGAGCTGCTTGTGTAAACTCTAGCAATGGTTGTCCCTGCCTTGTTCAGGCAGCATCCTGCGTTCAGTTTGCCTTTGCATCCCACAACTGAACTCCCTCCCAGTCATGGCAACACTCACTAAAGTGTGGAACTTCAACATGAAGTAAGCAGGGCTGGAGTGTTTTCTTGACTCAAGCTGGGGAGTGCACCAGAGTGGTTGAAGTAAACCAGGCAGCCACACAAGTAATCTTCAATCTGCTCTCTCTGCCCTGTCTTAAGAACAAGCCAGCACACGTGTGTTCCTCTTGAGTGCAGTCCAGGCTTCCCACAGCCCTCCTGTTAGGTCCAGCGACCTCCAACTAGCCAAGGGGGCTTGTCTTTCCTGTTCATGACACCAGGGCTGGGGCACCCAATATGTGGCTGAGACCACTCAATCTCCAGGGGGAGTCTCCTTCTGTGTAATCTCCCCTTTCCTCTGAGTCCTCTCTCAGGGGCATGGGTCCTAACCTGATCACTTCTCTTTCTTTCCTACTTGATTCCATGTAGAGCTTTCTTGCAGCCTTGGTTGTGAAAGAATCTTTTGGCCAGTTTCCAGTTACTTTTCTGAGAAGATTGTTTTACATGTAGATGTATTTTTGATGTATTTGTGAGGGGAAGTGACTTCCATATCTCCTACTTGATCAATCTTGACTGATCTCCCTACAGTTTTTGTTTTTGAAAATAAGTGAGAAAAAATTTAATTTTGACTGTTCCTACAGTTGATATAATCTTCTTGTAAATTATCCTTGAGTATCAATGATGATGGTTGATGATGTTTACTTAAATATTAGATACCGTCCAGTATATGTTTACATGCATAGCATAGCAATTAAGTTTATTAGGGATGGCAAAACATTTCTCAGCTTCAAATTCTGGCTCCACTCTTTAGCTGTGTGACCCTAGACAAATTTGCCTGACATCTCTGTATCCGTGGTTCCTTATCAGTAAAATTGGGATATTAAATATGCTTGCCTCATAGGATTATTGTAAAAGTTAAATGAACTAATCAATGGGAAATATTTAGAACAATTCCTGGCACCTATCATACTGAAAACATTCAATGGATATTAGCTATTATTGTGCACTTATGGAGTAGACCATTTATTTACCCTTTGACTAAATTACTACTTCACATTTGATGATTGATATTAGTGCCTTTTTAAATGTCTTTATATTCGATAATTTAATGATGCTTGTATTTGAATGAATTGTAAGACACTTTTTGTGCAGTGTCCTTTGAGTTCATTCTGCTTTACTTGGCACAGCTGTTATCATTTACATATTAAATCCACCACAATTCATTTTTTAAACCAGCTTTATTGTAATTCCAAAAGCAAATACTGACACTGAAATCTTGTAACACTAACATGCTAAAAATTTGCTAACCATAGAATCTATATTTATATCTTTTAAGTTTGTCTCCAAATAAAACACAGTATTAAAGTAAAATCTCATTGAATACTCTCATTATTCTGAAAATGTTACAGAAAGTTCGCTTTAAAAAATATTCCTGGAGGAACTTCTGCTTTGAATTTTTTGTACAATTCCTTAAGTCTGCTTGATTTTGTTTGTACACTAAGATGTTCAGATTATATAAACAGTTAACTTGTTTATTCTGCACTTCATTAAAAGCAAATTGTCAACACACAGCTGACACAGTAGTTCTCAGCTAACAACTGAAAATAATTAATCTTTTCTTTTTTTTTTTTTTTTTTTTCAGTACATGGGCCTTTCACTGTTGTGGAGCACAGACTCCGGATACGCAGACTCAGCTGCCATGGCTCACAGGCCCAGCCACTCCGCAGCATGTGGGATCTTCCCAGACCGGGGCATGAACCCGTGTCCCTTGCATCAGCAGGTGGACTCTCAACCACTGCACTACCAGGGAATCCCTAATTACTCTTTTTGATACGTAATTTTGATTACTTTGGTAATACACTTACCTTATATAAGAATTTTCATAATTATTGAAGTGATTTAGACATTTCACTTTTGTCTCATATATAGCCCCAGATTTAAATATTTTAAAAATTATAAAATTAATAAAAGAGAAAACTATTTACAAGAAAATAAGGTGAAAAATAAAAGTGATCATTTATATTTTATATAGAAATATAACAATTACTTAATGAGGTATAATAACCTACACAATTTTTAATGAGATGATTTCTGTAAATCTCTATATAAATGGTTGTCACTCCCCTAAAGAAAGCAAGGAGGGACATCTTTTGTTATAATAAAGTTTTAAGAGCTGAGGGAAAGATAGTTTCACTATATACTTCTGCATAGTGGAGTAACCCTATATAAATTCATAATTATCTTCTCTTAACTACTGTGGCATAAAATAGCAGAAGGGTATATGGCTAATAAGATCATGCATATTAATGTGAAATTCATGACTAATGTTGTGCTCGCTATTTCATCATAACTTCATTAGCCAGTATCTGCCTTCCAGTCAAAATTATATACATGGAGTAAATCCTTTATTCTCACATAGAGTATTCTCAAAAGGAAGTTGTCTTTTGTACAAATAATCTACATTATTGTTTTCATTCTATAATTAAAAATGAAAATCATCCTAATTATTTGTGTCCTTTATCTGTTCCTACTTTCTTCCCCACAAAATCCATTTTATAAATTCATCTCTGAAAAAATCCTCATTTCAAATCCTGTAAGTTAAAATTCTTTAGATCTTAAGAATCAAATCCAAATTCTTTCCAACGATAGTCATAGATTTCTAAAATTTTTATTTTATTTTATTTTCTCCCTGTCCATCAGACCAAAGGTTCTGTCAAACTTCAGCTATCTAAGAATTGCCTAGAGGGCTTGCAAAACACAAATGACTGAATTTCTGATTCAGTAGGTCTAGGACAAGGCCTGATAATATAAATTTCTATCAGGTTTCCAGATAATATTGTTGTTCTGGGGACCAGGTTTTGAGAACAGCTGCTCTAAACCAACTGGCTTACAACCACTCTCTCCTGAATTTCCATACTTAACACTCGTTTGGCTCTAAATGACATTAAAAAATTAAAAGCATCTTTTCATATATGTGTTACATATCTCTACCTAAATTTTCAGTGTTGTAATACAGGGCCAACATTGTAAATATCTCTTATCATTAGGGCCACAGAGTAAACCATACACATACTAGAGAAGTAGAAAAAAGAATTTCTATTCTTACTAATGGAGGTGATTGTTGAGTTATTTAAAAATATCTGTAGCAGGAGTTCCAGCTGCTGTCACTGACAAAGGATGGTCCTAAGGTGTCTTGGAGTCTGACTGGGCCAGTGAGAATTCCCCCTGCATCATAAATGTGAGGGGAGCACCTGAGCCAGGATGACGGCCAGAGGGGAAGGACCTTCAAGGTGGTGGAAGAGTAAGACATGGAGATCAACTTCCTTCCAACTAATACATCTAAAATGCATCTACATGTGGAACAACTCCAACAGAACACCTACTGAATGCTGGCAGAAGACCTCAGACTGTGCAAACGGCAAGAAATTCCCCAAATACCTGGCCATATGGCTGACAGGGTCTTGGTGCTCTGGCCAGGTGGCAGGCCTGAGCCTCGGAGGTGGGAGAGCCAATTTCAGGACATTGAACCACCAGAGACCTCCCAGCCCCATGTAATATCACCTGGCAAGAGCTCTTCCAGAGATCTCCGTCTCAATGCTAAGACCCAGTTCCATTTGATGACCAGCAAGCTACACTGCTGGACACCCCAAGCCAAACAACTACCAAGACAGGAACGCAAACCCACCCATTAGCAGAGAGACTGCCTAAAATCATACTAAGTTCACAGACACCTCAAAATAAACCACTGGATGCCGGCCTGCCCAGCAGAAAGACAAGGTGCAGCCTCATCCACCAGATCACAGGCACCAGTTCCCACCACCAGGAAGCCAACACAACCCACTGAACCAACCTTATTCACTGGGGGAAGACACCAAAAACAACAGGAACTACGAACCTGCAGCCTGTGAAAAAGAGACTGCAAACACAGTAAGTTAAGCAAAATGAGAAGACAGAGAAAAACACAGAAGATGAAGGAGCAAGATAAAAACCCAAGAGACCAAACAAATGAAGAGGAAATAGGCAGTCTACCTGAAAAAGAATTCAGAGTAATGATAGTAAAGATGACCCAAAATATTGAAAATAGACTGGAAAAAATACAAGAAACACTTAACAAGGAACTTGAAGAACCAAAGAGCAAACAAACAATGATGAACAACAAAATAAATGAAATTTAAAATTCTAGAAGAAATCAATAGCAGAATAACTGAGACAGAAGAATGGATAAGTGACCTGGAAGATAAAATAGTGGAAGTAACTGCTGCAGAGCAGAATTAAAAAAAAAAAAAAAAAAAAGAATGAAAAGAATTGAGGATAGTCTCAGAGACCTCTGTAAAAACATTAAATGCACCAACATTCAAATTATAGGGGTCCCAGATGAAGAAGAGGAAAATAAAGGAAATGAAAAATATTTGAAGATATTATAGTTGAAAACTTCCTTAATATGGGAAAGGAAATATTCAATCAAGTACAGGAAGCACAGAGAGTCACATACAGGGTAAATCCAAGGAGAAATATGCCAAGACACTTATTAATCAAAATATCAAAAATTAAATACAAAGAAAAAATATTAAAAACAGCAAGGGAAAAGCAACAAATAACATACAAGGGAATCTCCATAAGATTAACAGCTGAACTTTCAGCAGAAATTCTGCAAGCCAGAAGGGAGTGGCAGGGCATATATAAAGTGATGAAACAGAAATAGTCACAACCAAGATTACTCTGCCCAGCAAGGATCTCATTCAGGTTCGACAGAGAAATTAAAATCTTTACAGACAAGCAAAAGCTAAGAGAACTCAGCAGTTCCAAACCAGCTTTAAAACAAATGCTAAAGGAACTTTGTTAGTCAGGAAAGACAAGGGAAGGAAAAGACCTACATTAACAAACCCCAAAGAATTAAGAGAATGGTAATAGGAACATACATATCAATAATTCCCTTAAATGTAAGTGGACTAACTTATCTAGCCAAAAGACATACAGTGGCTGAATGGATAGAAAATCAAGACCCGTATATATGCTATCTTCAAGAAACCCACTTCAGACCCAGGGACACATACAGACTGAAAGTGAGGGGATGGAAAAAGATATTCCATGCCAAGGGGAATCAAAATAAAGCTGGAGTAGCAATTCTCATATCAGACAAAATAGACTTTAAACTAAAGACTATTGCAAGAGGCAAAGAAGCACACTATATAATGATCAATGGATCAATTCAAGAAGAAGATATGACAATAGTAAATATTTATGCACCCAACATAGGAATACCTCAATACATAAGGAAAATGCTAACAGCCAAAAAAGGGGATATTAACAGTAACACAATAATAGTAGGGGACTTAAACACCCCACTTTCACCAATGGACAGATCATCCGAAAGCAAAATAAATAAGGAAACATAAGCTATAAATGATACATTAAACAAGATGGACTTATTTGATATTTATAGGACATTCCATCCAAAAATAACAGAATACACTTTCTTCTCAAGTACTCATGGAACATTCTCCAGAATACATCATATATTGGGTCAGATATCAAACCTTGGTATATTTAAGAAAATTGAAATCATATCAAGTATTTTTTCGACCACAACACTATGAGACTAGATATAATTAAAGAGGAAAAAAAAAAACTGTAAAAAATACAAACACATGGAGGTTAAACAATATGCTACTAAATAACCAAGAGATCACTGAAGAAATCAAAGAGGAAATCCAGAAACACCTAGAAAAAAATGATAATGAAAACACAATTTTCCAAAACCTATGAGATGCAGCAAAAACAGTTCTAAGAAGGAATATTATAGCAATACAATTCTACGTACAGAAACAAGAAAAATCTCAAATAAACAACCTAACCCTACACCTAAAGCAATTGGAGAAACAAGAACAAAACCCCAAAAGTTAGCTGAAGGAAAGAAATCCAAAAGATCACAACAGAAATAAATGAAAAAATATGAAGGAAATAATAGCCAAGATCAATAAAACTAAAAGCTGGTTCTCTGAGAAGATTAACAAAATGGATAAACCATTAGCCAGACTCATCAAGAAAAAAAGGATGAAGACTCAAATCAACAGAATTAGAAATGAAAATGGGGAAGTAACAACTGACATGGCAGAAATACACAGGATCATGAGAGATTACTACAAGCAAATATATGCCAATAAAATAGACAACCTGGAAGCAATGGCCAAATTATTAGAAAAACACAACCTTCTGAGACTGAACCAGGAAGGAAAAGAAAATAGAAACAGACCAATCACACGAACAAAACTTGAAACTGTGATTAAAAATCTTCCAAAAAACAAAAACCCAGGACTAGATATATTCACAGGCTAATTCTATCAAATATTTACAGAAGAGCTAACACCTATCCTTCTCAAACTCTTCCAAAATATAGCAGAGGGAGGAACGCACCCAAACTCATTCTAGGAGGCCACCATCACCTTGATACCAAAACCAGACAAAGATGTCACAAAAAAAGAAAACTAGAGGCCAATATCACTGATGAATATTGATGCAAAAATCCTCAACAAAATAGTAGCAAACAGAATCCTGCAGCACATTGGAAGGATCTTACAACATGACCAAGTGGGATTTATCCCAGGAATGCAAGGATTGTTGCATATACACAAATCAATCAATGTGATACACCATATTAACAAATTGAAGGAGAAAAAACATATGGTAATCTCAATAGATGCTGTAAAAGCTTTGGACAAAGTTCACACCCACTTATGATAAAAACTCTCCAGAAACTAGGCATAGGGGGAACTTAACCACAACAAAAAAAAGACCATATATGAAAAACCCACAGCCAACATCTCTGTCATTTGTGAAAACTGAAACCATTTCCACTAAGATCAGGAACAAGATATGTTTGCTCACTCTCACCAGTATTATTCAACATAGTTTTGGTAGTTTTAGCCACAACAATCAGAGAAGCAAAAGAAATAGAAGGAATCCAAATCAGAAAACAAGAAGTAAAGCTGTCACTGTATGCAGATGACATGATACTCTACACAGAAAATCCTAAAGATGCTACCAGGAAACTAGTAGAGCCAATCAATGAATTTGGTAAAGTAGCAGGATAGAAAATTAATGCACAGAAATCACTTGCATTCTTATACATTAATGATGAAATATCTGAAAGAGAAATTAAGGAAACACTCACATTTAACATTGCAACAAAAAGAATAAACTACCTAAGAATAAACCCTACATAGGGAGGCAAAAGACGTGTATGCAGAAAACTATAAGACACTGATGAAACAAATTAAAGATGATACAAACAGATGGAGAGATATACCATGTTCTTGGATTAGAAGAATCAATATTATGAAAAAGACAATACTACCCAAAGCAACCTAGAGATTCAATTCAATCCCTATCAGACTACCAATGGCATTTTTCACAGAACTAGGACAAAATATTTCACAATTTGTATGGAAACACAAAAGACCCAGAATAGCCAAAGCAATATTGATAAAGAAAAATGGAGCTGGAGGAATCAGGCTCCCTGACTTCAGACTACTACAAAGCTACAGTAATCAAGACAGTATGGTACTTGCATAAAAACAGAAATATAGATCAGTGGAACAGGATAGAAAGCCTAGAGATAAACCCACATACATATGGTCATCTTATCTTTGATAAAGGAAGCAAGAGTATACAATGGAGAAAAGACAGCCTATTCAATAAGTGGTGCTGGGAAAACTGGACTGCTACATGTAAAAGAATGAAATTAGAACACTCCATAACACCATCCACAAAAATAACCTGAAAATGGATTAAAGACCTAAATGTAAGTTCAGACACTATAAATCTCTTAGAAGAAAACTTAGGCTAAACACTCTATGACATAAATCACAAAAAGACCCTATTGACCCATCTCCTAGAGAAATGGAAACAGACACAAAAATAAACAAATGGGACCTAATGAAACTTAAAAGCTTTTGCACAGCAAAGGAAACCATAAACAAGACGAAAAGACAACCCTTAGAATGGGTGAAAATATGTGCAAATGACAAAGGATTAATCTCCAAAATATATAAGCAGCTCATGTAGCTCAACATCAATAAAACAAAAAACCTAATCCAAACGTGGACTGAAGACCTAAATAGACATTTCCGACATGTCCGAAGAAGACATACAGATTGCCAAAACACATGAAATGATGCTCAGCATCACTAATCATTAGAGAAATTCTAGTCAAAACTACATTGAGATATCATCTCACACCAGTCACAATGGGAATCATCAAAAATTCTACAAACAATAAATGCTGGAGAGGGTGTGGTGAAAAGAGAGCCCTCGTGCATCATTGGTGAGAATGTAAATTGATAGTCACTATGGAGAACAGTATGGAAGTTCCTTAAAATCTAAAAATAGAACTACCATATGACCCAGCAACCCCACTACTGGGCATATACCCAGAGAACACCATAATTCAATAAGAGTCATGTATCAAAAAATTATTTGCAGCACTATTTACAATAGCCAGGACATGGAAGCAACCTAAGTGTCCATTGACAGATGAATGGATTAAGAAGATATAGCACATATATACAATGAAATAGTACTCAGCCATAAAAAGAAACAAAATTGAGTTATTTGTAGTGAGGTGGATGGATCTGGAATCTGTCATACAGAGTGAAGTAAGTCAGAAACAGGAAAAGAAATGCTGTATACTAACACATATATATGGAATCTAAAAAAAAAAAAGTTTCTGAGGAACCTTGGTGCAGGACAGGAATAAAGATACAGATATAGAGAATGGACTTGAGGACACGGGGAGGGGAAAGTGTAAGGTGGGACGAAGTGAGAGAGTGGCATGGACATATATACACTACCAAATGTAAAATAGATAGCTAGTGGGAAGCAGCTGCATACACAGGGAGATCACCTTGGTACTTTGTGACCACCTAGAGGGGTGGGATAGGGAGGGTGGGAGGGAGACGCATGAGAGAGGAGATATGGGTATATATGTATATGTATAGCTGATTCACTGTGTTATAAAGCAGAAACTAACACACCATTGTAAAGCAATTATACCCCAATAAAGATGTTAAAAAAAATCTGTAGCGAAAATTTAAATCCTTCTGCTTTTTTTAGTTTGTTAATATGGTGAATTATTTTTAAATGACTATTTAAGAATGTTTTCTAGAATATTTTATTCATTCCTAAAATCAATGAGAACTTAATCGTTTTTATTCTTTTCTGCTTTATGTTGTAAAATTGATGCTCTTAGTAGCTCTTTTATGTATAAAACACCCTAATATCTGTGAAAAGCTTTGAGGACTTTAAAGTCATTTGGACATCAAAACTTCCTCTTCCAGGCAGGGGATAATGAAACCAAGTAGCATTTTAATTTATTTATTAGTTTACATCATCTTTCTGAAAAATGTCTTCTCTATTATAAAGGTCTGTATAGTACTTGAGGATCAGTTAATGAGACTATTTAAAAATGTGTCTTAATGTAGACTATATGCTGGAATAAAATGAAGGGGACGTCAATAAAAAGAAACATCATCTCCCTTTCTTCATTGACTTAATGCATGATTTTGGTGAACTCAACTGATTCTTCAGGTGAACAGACTTATTTTGTAAAATAAGATGGAGGCTGAATTTCATGCTAAGTTAACAGTACTAATTAAATATTAACAATTTTAGAACAACCTTAACAATAGCTTTATGCTTTATAAGATTAATCCTGCAAAATACCCTTTTTCTTATAGAAATATAGTCAGAATATGGGACTTTATATTCGTAAAATGAAACATGCAAACTTTAATTCTACTACAAAGTTCCCATTGCTTCATGCAAGTACATAAAGCTGAACTCTGAAAAATGGAATTAGTTAATTAATGCCATATATTGTAATTACAAAGTCAAAATATGTTGAATTGCAACCATCACTATTTATTGAGATCACTTGAACAAATCTTGTGAAATTTGACACAACCTATCAGTTTTCTTTGTATTAACCGTCAGAATGGCTTACTACATTGTTCACTGATATTTTAATGTAAAGAATAAAATTAAAAGACTTGTCATTTTTGGTAGGCAAGATTCTTAATATGTTTTGTCCTCTCACAAAGTTTCTATCCTTAGGATTATTCAGTTCTAGCACTAATCTAGGTTCTGCTGTGAAGGACAGATGTGTGAAGGGCAGATTTACTAGTCAGCAGACCTTAAAAAAGTGAGATTATGCTGGAATATCCAGGTGTGATACAGGAGCACTAAAAACAGAAGAGATAGGCAAAACCATCAGAGAGACAAAAAGAGAACGGCAGAAGAGACATAAGGTAGAAGAGGAGATCAGAGATGTTCAAAGCATAAGAAGGAATTGACTAGTTACTGCTGTCATTGAAGCTGAAGTAAAAGGTCCATGAGTTGTGAAAATGTCTCTGGCTCCTTGAAGCTGGGAATGACCCTAACCAATGATCACTAAACAAAGAAGAATTCCAATCCTAGAGCTGTAACAGAACTCAATAGTGCTAATATCATGAGTAAACCTGGGAGTAGATTTATTACTAGAACCTCCAGACAGAAGAAAACACTACTGACATCTGATCTCCACCTTGTGAAAAATAGAGCAGAGTGCTACTTAAGATAAAACCTGGGGTTTTGACTTATATGACTGTGAAATAATAAAAAAGTTGTTTAAACCTGCTAAATTTATGGTAATTTGTTATAGAAGCAATAAAAACAAATACACCATCCAATTTGATAAGTTTTGTAGTTAAGTTCTTTATTGTGGAGTGCTGATATATATATATATATATATATATATATATATATATATGTATGTATATAGTGCTGATATATACATATATATATAGTTTTCAAATGAATTATTTTATTCAGATAGTTAAAATAAATAAATTCAATGTAGTTTGCAAGTATGTTATGAAGGTTGCATCTTAATAAAAAAGATTTAAAGGTGTTTTCTGCTTTCACATGTAAAGAGCTTGGAAGTTGTCATTCCATCTTAATAGGTAAAAACCTGAACAAAGTGAAAAAGTAACAACTCTTTTTAGATCCATAAGAGAAGTGAAGTCATAGGGCAAGCCACTGACCCTCAAATTGGAGAGACAGACAGGCATTATAAGAAAACAAAGTACTAGAACAAAAATCTCCATGGACACTAGAGGTGGAGTAGAAAATCCTGAAATGGAATTGACAGATGGCTGGAGGCTAGATGTCAACAAGTCCAAGAGTTAAAAACTCCAGTTACCCAGTCATTAGAAGCCACCATAATATTGTGAGATTTACCTTCAGGGGCTCAACCACGTTCCAAGAGTGAATATCAATGTAAAATCCACTCATTCAAGAAGGGAAAAACAACAATTTTGAAATGTGCCAGAGCACTCAGTTATTAATCACTTATCAAGAGTAAGGTTTTCTGGTTTCAACAGCATTTTGTCCCTCAATGCCACAGAGGATCTTTCCTGGGTCTAGTGTATCAGGTTGGAGGGACAATGCAGATTGTATATCTACTGAGGTCATATTCAAATAACAAGAGATAACACTCAGGAACTTTTTATTTAAAGTCCATATGTTATCAAGATCTTGAATATTGGAGATCATCTGAACTAAATTCTGGGAAAGCTGTCTCTTTAGATACCATCTGCTTCAATTCCAGGAAATTTTTCCTTTCAGGTCACTGGATGATGTGTGGGTTCAGTCAAAGTTTACGAACTTCTTTAAGTGTGCCATGTGAATTAAACTGTATTCCCTCGAATTCGACAGCACAGGGGTTGGTTAGTGGTACATAGTAGACATCTTTCCAACAAGGTTAAAAAGTCTTTCTGGAGGTGACTTTTTCAATAGACCAAAACTCCAGGTTGCAAGTGTGATGCCTAAGATCTTTGTCTCCAGAAAGAATGCTGTGAAAACGTTGCTCTATCAACACATATTTATATTTTACAGAAGCAATTAGACTTTTGCAATATTGAAGTATCTCTCCTTTTATCAGTTGTGGGTCAAATGAGTCAGGAGGAAAGTACATCAGGCATCCTGTGACTATCTCAAAAGGGAGCACTTTATGAATTCCAAAGGGGTAGATCTGAGATATAGAAAAACCAATGGCAATCATTTTGGTCAAGGTATTTAGAGGGCCCTACAAATTCTTCCAACTAAGTCTTAATAATGTTATTGGTGTGTTCAACTAAACTAGGGGATTGAGGATGGTAAATACAGTGAAAGTGTTGTCAAACCAGTGAATGAGCACAGACTTGAAGTACCTGGCCAGTAAAATGGTTTCCTCAGTCACTATAAATTTGGAGACTGAATTCGCCAAATAGGGATGAACTCTTCCAAAAGGACTTTAGTCACAAAGAGGCAGGCGCTTGCCTTCAAGGGAAAGCCTCAGTCCATTTTGAAAATATATAGACCATGACTAAAACACATTTATATCCATGGGACAGGGGAAGATATATGAAATCAATTTTCCAGACCCAAAATTGTCCACTACGCAATTTAAAATGTCTGAGACCAGTACAAACAGGCTTTCCCTGGCAGTATTTCAGACAAGTGTGAAAAGTGAGGTAGGGCAATTTTCATGGGCTTGTTAACATTTTCCCACCAATACTAATTCATGAAGACTATTGTTTTGTCAGTAGATCAATGTTTTAATGCATGTACAATGGTGAGGAGTGGGAAATTTAGTCTCCAGTAGAACTGGATTCTTGTTTGATCCAAACCAGAGCTTTCTTTTTTTTGCCAAATCAACAATTGTTAAACTTCCAATCTTGTTTTTCCTTTTCAGAGACCAAAACTGGACTTTTTAGCCAGTTTTTCTAAGTTATCACTTGGAGAAATAACCAACGATAGGGCTTTGGCTGTGACTGTTTCCTTTAGGGACAGCAGTCCTTGTGGAAATACCAGCAATGTGATTTCCCCTAGTTAACAGAGAGTCAAGTTTAAAACGCCCCAGAATCGTATTAGTAGCTAAAGCAGCAGGCAACAATATTGCATAAAATAATTCTGAACAATTCTGCATATAGTTTTGTTTGTTTTTGTTTTGCTGGAAGTAAGAGAGCATGTTGCTTCCACAGCATTCCAAAATCATGAGTTACTTTGAAAGCATATCCATTACAAATATAAATATTGATGGTTTTGCCACTGGCTTAAGTATAATCCTGTGTAAGAGTTTATAGTTCAGACTCTTACAATAACTACAGGTAAAGATGCTGTATCAACAACATCAAAAGAATTGCAATAGCATACCCAGCACAATGTTTGACATTGTCACCTTTTAAGTAAGAACCATTAGCGAAACATGAAAAGTCAGTGTTATCCAAATGAATTTCTTGTAGATCTTGACAAAAAGTCAGGATGTGATCCATCAGCATTATGCAGTTGTGAGGGACTTCTTTGGTGATGGAGGAGAGGTGAGTATTTGGGTTAAGGCCACTATAATGCAAAAGAATTATGTGAGGAGCAATCAACAAAAAGACTTCATAGGAGGTGAGGGAGCTGGCTGAGAAATGTTAAGAGTGATTGAGAATTCAGGAGAGCTTTTCTTCATGAGATACAAAATAAGTTAAAGGGAATTCCACAAGGGATTTCTTGGTGGCCTTAACCAAAAGGGCAGTGGTTATAACGTCATTAAGGCAAGGGGAATATCACTGGACCACAGGGTCCAGTTGCTGGCTATAATAACCTATTTGTCTATAATGGTCCCTGTGTTTTGGGCTAAGCATCCCAAAGTCATTCTCTTCCTTTTTGTATACAAAAAGGAAAAATGTAATCTGGTAATTGGGAAGCGCAAGAACAGGTAGGTTCATCAAACTCTCCTGTAAGACCTTAAAATCTATGTCACCTGTTTTTTTCCCATAAAGTTGAATCAAGGTTGTTGTTGTTTTGTAAACATACAAATGTTTGGTCATAAGACAGAAGTTTGGAATCCAATTTTAGCAACCATCTATAGCCCAGAAAAACCTCATATTTCATGTTTGGTGTTTTGGTAAACTTAGGTCACAATGAAGCTTATCTGTATCTGGGTGTAACACTTGTTCTAATATCAGATGCCCTAAATATCAAACCTGGGTTCGCGAAAACTGTAATTATTCCTTGGTGACCTTATGCCCCTTATTTTTTTACATCTTTATTGAAGTATAATTGCTTTACAATGGTGTGTTAGTTTCTGATTTATAACAAAGTGAATCAGTTATACATATACATATGTTCCCAAATCTCTTCCCTCTTGCATCTCCCTCCTTCCCACCCTCCCTATCCCACCCCTCTATGCGGTCACAAAGCACCGAGCTGATCTCCGTGTGCTATGCAGCTGCTTCCCACTAACTATCTATTTTACGTTTGGTAGTGTATATATGTCCATGCCACTCTCTTGCTTTGTCACAGCTTACCCTTCATGCTCCCCATATCCTTAAGTTCATTCTCTAGTAGGTCTGTGTCTTTATTCCTGTCTTATCCCTAGGTTCTTCATTATATAATTTTTTCTTAAATTCTATATATATGTGATAGCATATGGTATTTGTCTTACTTTTTCTGACTTACTTCACTCTGTATGACAGACTCTAGGTCCATCCATCTCATTACAAATAGCTCAATTTCATTGTATTTTTATGGCTGAGTAATATTCTAGTGTATATATGTGCCACATCTTCTTTACCCATTCATCCAATGATGGACACTTAGGTTGTTTCCATCTGCTGGCTATTGTAAATAGAGCTGCAATGAACATTTTGGTACATAACTCTTTTTGAATTATGATTTTCTCAGGGTATATGCCCAGTAGTGGGATTGCTGGGTCATATGATAGTTCTATTTGTAGTTTTTTAAGGAACCCCCATACTGTTCTCCATAGTGGCTGAACCAATTCACATTCCCACCAGCAGTGCAAGAGTGTTCCTTTTCTCCACACCCTCTCCAGCATTTATTGTTTCCAGATTTTTGATGATGGCCATTCTGACTGGTGTGAGATGATATCACATTGTAGTTTTGATTTGCATTTCCCTAATGATTAATGATGTTCAGCATTCTTTAATGTGTTTGTTGGCAGTCTGTATATCTTCTTTGGAGAAATGTCTATTTAGGTCTTCTGACTGTTTGTGGATTGTGTTGTTTGTTTTTTTGTTATTGAGCTGTTTATAAATTTTGGAGATTAATTCTTTGTCAGTTGCTTCATTTGCAAATATTTTCTCCCATTCTGAGGGTTGTCTTTTGGTCTTGTTTATAGTTTCCTTTTATGTGCAAAAGCATTGAAGTTTCATTAGGTCCCACTTGTTTATTTTAGTTTTTATTTCCATTTCTCTAAGAGGTGGGTCAGATAGGATCTTGCTGTGATTTATGTCATAGAGTGTTCTGCCTATGTTTTCCTCTAAGAGTTTGATAGTTTCTGGCCTTACATTTAGGTCTTTAATCCATTTTGAGCTTATTTTTGTGTATGCTGTTAGGGAGTATCTAATCTCACACTTTTACATGTACCTGTCCAGTTTTCCCAGCACCACTTATTGAAGAGGCTGTCCTTTCTCCACTGTACATTCCTGTCTCCTTTATCAAAGGTAAGATGACCATATGTGTGTGGTTTTATCTCTGAGATTTCTATTTTATTCCATTGATCTATCTTTCTGTTTTTGTGCCAGTACCATACTGTCTTGATTACTGTAGCTTTGTAGTATAGTCTGAACTCAGAAAGCCTGATTCCTCCAGCTCCATTTTTTGTTCTCAAGAATGTTTTGGCTATTCGGGGTCTTTTGTGTTTCCATACAAATTGTGAAATTTTTTGTTTTAGTTCTGTGAAAAATGCCAGTGGTAGTTTGATAGGGATTGCATTGAATCTGTAGATTGCTTTGGGTAGTAGAGTCATTTTCAGATTGTTGATTCTTCCAATCCAAGAACGAGGTACATATCTCCATCTATTTGTATCATCTTTAATTTCTTTCATCAGTGTCTTATAATTTTCTGCATACAGCTCTTTTGTCTCCTTACATAGGTTTATTCTTAAATATTTTATTCTTTTATTTTTGCAATGGTAAGTGGGAGTGTTTTCTTGAGTTCATTTTCAGATTTTTCATCATTAGTGTATAGGAATGCAAGAGATTTCTGTGCATTAATTTTGTATCATGCTACTTTACCAAATTCATTGATTAGCTCTAGTAGTTTTCTGGTAGCATCTTTAGGATTTCTATATATAGTATCATGCCATCTGCAAACAGTGACAGTTTTACTTCTTCTTTTCCAATTTGGATTCCTTTTATTTCCTTTTCTTCTCTGATTGCTGTGGCTAAAACTTCCAAATCTATGTTGAATAAGAGTGGTGAGAGTGGGCAACCTTGTCTTGTTCCTGATCTTAGTGGAAATGCTTTCAGTTTTTCACCATTGAGGACGATGTTGGCTGTGGGTTTGTCATATATGGTCTTTATTATGTTGAAGAAAGTTCCGTCTATGCCTACTTTCTGCAGGGTTTTTATCATAAATCAGTGTTGAATTTTGTCAAAAGCTTTCTCTGCATGTATTGAGATGATCATATGTTTTTTCTCCTTCACTTTGGTAATATGTGTATCACGATAATTGATTTGCTTATATTGAAGAATCCTTGCATTCCCGGAATAAACCCCACTTGATCATGGTGTATGATCCTTTTTATGTGGTGTTGGATTCTGTTTGCTAGTATTTTGTTGAGGATTTTTGCATCTATGTTCATCAGTGATATTGGTCTGTAGTTTTCTCTCTTTGTGACATCCTTGTCTGATTTTGGTATCAGGGTGATGATGGCCTTGTAGAATGAGTTTGGGAGTGTTCCTCTCTCTGCTATATATTGGAAGAACTTGCGAAGGATAGGTGTTAGCTCTTCTCTAAATGTTTGATAGAATTCGCCTGTGAAGCCATCTGGCCTTGGGCTTTTGTTTGTTGGAAGACTTTTAATCACAGTTTCAATTTCAGTCCTTGTGATTGGTCTGTTCATATGTCCTTTTAAAGCTAAAAGATTTAGCAAGTGGATGTTGTCTTCCCCTGAGGAGGTTTGAGAAGGAGAGCAAAGAAGAAACTTTTCCACTTATTGCAACTAAGTAGAACTTCTAGGGAACATTATATCGTCTAGTCAAGCCTTCAGGATTTGTGAGAAATACAAAGGACTCTTAGTAAAACTCTGAAGCATTACTGTCCAAGTGAATATTTTCCCCAAATGAAGTTAAAAATATATTGGTTAGCTTCATCAACTAGGATACTAAAGAATGCACTACGTAATCAATTACAGTAGAGAATATCCTTAGGATGGAAATGGATGTTAGTGATATGTGAGGATTTGGAACAAGAGGGTGTCCAGGAATAACAAAGTTGATTGCTTAGAGGTTCTGGACAAAATCTCAACACTTGGCCCTCAAGTTTTTTAAGTGGAAAAATAGGAGTATTACAGGGAATAATATAAGGGATAAAGAGGCCTTGAGCCTTACACTCTTCTATTATTGTCTTTATGCCTTAAAGGGCTTCTTCACTTATAGGATATTGATAATTCTAGGAAGAGATTTTGAGGAATCTACCTAGATCCTGATGGGAGGCATGCTGTAAATTTTGCCAATATCAGTTGGAGAGTTTGCCCATAAGTAGCATGGTAGCTAATTCAATAGGGACAAATGATCACTGTTTCCAGAATCAGCTCTAGTACCATCAGGAGACAGAGGAAATAAATTGTTAAAGGTCATTTAATTCATCTGATTGGTTACTTTAATGACTTCTGTCAAGTTCTAGAATTATTTTTCCCCTTGGAAGAAAGAAATTCCAGCATGATACTTCTTTAATAAGTCTCAGTCTAATAAATGTAAGGTAGATGAACTGAGGAGAAAAGGGTGTGTATTTCTCAAAATTTCTAAACAAAAGGGAATAGATTCAGAGATGGAAACCTCTTGAAGTTCATCAGGGGTGCCCAGTATTTGAACCATTTTAGTACTCCGAGGCAGGGACTTCTATATAATAGTGAGGTTAAGCACCGAGAGTGCGGCTCTGGTGTCAACTGGGTGTGGAAAACATTCAGACCGAATCTGGAGAAATGTTTCTCCAAACTAATTAAGATGGAGCTTTTCAAAGAGCCCCTACACTTCCTCAGAGCCTTGTCAATGAGAATTGGGAGAACATTGGAAAGGCTTGTTAGAGAGCTGAAGGCATCTGAAGAACTTAAATTTGTAACAATCTAGTTTCCTAAATCCTGCAATTTTGCAATAGTAGCAAAAACTAGGAGGGTTTTGATTTCACTAAGGGACCTTAATTTGCTGAAGTTGAAGATAAAGGGTTTTGGTGGTCTTCTCATCTAAAGTAGGTGGGAGGTGGTTTGCCAGGTAAACTAAATCTGTATGGACACAGTTTTACAGTCTATCCCAGTCCTTTTTACTAGAAGGGAAAAGTCCTGGTTCAACCTATTCATAGACATACAGTTAAAGGCTGCCTGTGTGGAAGCAGTATCTGAAGGAAGACCAGAATTTGCCTTAAAAACAATCTGAAGTATATTGCAATAGTCATGAACCTAGTCAACAGTGTGTAAGCTTAAATTTTGTTTGAATCAACAAGCTTTAGAGAAACCTTAGGAATGTCTCTAAAAAACTTGTCTAGCAGTTGTCTGAACATGACCATGTAATAAGCTATCAAACTGGTCTCCAGGTTTTAATTCTAGGGAGCTTTCAGGATTTTCCCAATTAGCAATTTTTATCCAATTCTGGGTCTGACCCTCACTGACAAGCATATGAGTTAGCTGATAGAAGTCAGAAAAATCAGGTTGATATGTTTAAATGACTGTATTAAATTCCTCAGCAAATCTGTGAGGATCTTTGGTACTTTGGGAAAATCTTTGACTATGGCTCACAGTTTAGTTTTAGTCCAGGGAATATAAAAAAATTAAGGGTTTATCTTCTGGATCCTCAGGTGACTTAATTTTAAAGGAAATGTCCTGATAAGTTCAGAGGAAAAGGGAGTGGGGAGAGTTTCAGAGAAAATGAGAAGTTCAGTGAAAGAATTAGTATGTTGGAACTGAGGGCCTAGAGGAGGTTTAGGTAGTTTAGAAGGGAAGGAGGAAAGTGGCCTCCAAGGCAGAACCTGAGATAAAGAAGGGAGAAGAGCCTGGAGCTTCAGAAGACATTTTATCTTCCTTTCTTTGTTAGCTTGCCTCAGTTAATCTTAAAGTCTTATTTTGCAGAGAGACAATTGATAACATATGGAAGCTTCAAAATACCAATGGAAATAAGTGTTCTATTCAGTTTGGGAAATTTTAGAACTATGATTGTCCAATTAGATTGTAACACAGGTAAATTTGAGGATTTCAATAGTTCCCCATAATGGTCATTGATTTTCTAAATTGTATTTGGTTAGTTTGGTTCATTTAGTTAGAAATGTCCATGAGGAATGACCATGGTTTTCAATCGTAAAATCAGCTGTGGTCCCTGTAAAGGGGGCACCTTCAAAATATTTAGATAACTAGTTCTTAGAGATTTTTTTTCTTTTATTATCCAGAGTAAGAGAATAATTTTCAAACAGACGAAAGAGCTCAAACAGCTTAAACAATGTAAGCAATCCAAACAGTCTGTAGGCTTTATACCAACAAGTTCTAACGGAAGAGTCTGGATTAAGAAGAGGCAGGCTGAAGGTTGTGCTCAGCACAGTTCTAAAGAAACAGCCCCGCTTCCACGAGGAATGGCCTGAAGCCTAGTCAGTTCCAAACGGAAAAGTCTGATTTCAAAATCAGGCCAAAGTGCCAAATGAGTACTCACACACAGAGCAAGCCTTAACTAGAAAAGAGAAAACCATAAAATAGATCCCAAGTACAAATACAGCTTGGAGAGCTTCCTAATGTAAAGAGGGTGGAAGTTTGTTTCAAGAAAAAACTTACCCTCAAATTCCAGGGTCAGTGAGAAAAGCAGTGAGCAACAGAGGGTTCAGTGTGGGTACTGCATTTATTTGCTCAGCAGCCTCAGAGTCGCTGGGAGTCTTCTCTGGATTCCCGTACTGATCACCAAAATATTGACTGAAAACAAACTGACAGTTATTCCCCAGCAATAATGGGTTTATTTAGGATCAGCAAATAATTGTCATGTGAGGTCTGCTATTGCTGTGAGCCATATGCAAATCCCCAGCAGAGGAGAACATTTTTATGGAGGGAAAAAGGAAGTGGGAGGGCCAGAGTTATCACAAAGTTCACGGCTTTTCATTGGCTGAGTTATGGCAGTCTGTCATTGGTTGAATTCTTGCCAGGAAAGAAGAGGAAGTCTTCCTTCTTCCCACCGGGCTCTTCCATCATTGCAGGGTGTGAGAGCTCCCACTTCCGGTCTCCTAACTCTTTCTAATGGAGGTTTCTGTTTATTAGTTTTTCACAATATTTACCCAAAAACGTTAACAAATTTAAGTCCACTCGAAAACGTGCACATGACATTTATAACAGCTATATTCAAAATTGCCAAAACTTAGAAGCAATCACATTGCCCTTCAGTAAGTGAATGTAAAATAAACTGTGATACATCAACAATAGAATATTATTCAGTACTAAAAAGAAAAGACACAGAGAAAACCAAAATACTTATTACTAAATGACATAACCAATCTGAAATGTTATATACTATAAGATTCCAACTAAATGAAATTCTGGAAAAGACAAAAGTATGGAGACATTAAAAGGGTCAGTGGTTGCCAGGGTTTAGGTGGGAGGGAGGGATGAATAGGGTAAGCACTTAGGCTTACAGGACAGTGAAAATACTATGTGTGATACTATTGGTGGACTTATGTTTGTATACATTTGTCCAAACCCATTAGAGCATACAACAGGAAGAGTGAGCCCTAATGTAAACTATGGAATTTGGGTGATAATGATGTGTCACTGTAGGCTTGTCAATTCTAACATATGTATCACTCTGGTGGGGCATGTTGATAAGAGGGAGGCTACTCAATTATAAGCAGGGAGTACATGGGACCTCTCTCCCTGCCTCTGAATTTTTCTGTGAGCCTATGAGTGCTCTAAAAAATTACTTAAAATATAATCAATTAATTAATTTAAAATGATTTAAAGAGATACATGTTTCTAGATAAGGTATTATTAAATGACAAAATATAATTCACTGTAAAATTTGAGATCAAAGTAAGACATTTCAAGATAATTTGATAATCATAAAATTATGAAAGACCATTATGGCAAGCACATACACAAGAAGATGTTATAGCAAAAGTGAATCCAGTTCGGATTTCAAAGTCCTTAAAAACGTTTTATGTTTTATGTTAATGCTTACCATTTGGGGATATCAGGGTGTATCCCACAAAATTTAACCACTTCATTATTTTTTTTCCCACAAGGCAGGAGAAGGAAAACAAAGATCAGCATTCTTCCCTAGAGACTCAATCAGGACTCCCACAGTTGAGTAGAATTTGTATTTTATATCATTATTAAGACTTGTCCCCCATAGTTTAAATCAAAATAATAAACAAACCTGTGTATGTATATTATCAAATATTTGTATTGTAGCTATATGAGTATATGTATAGATACACAGAGAGATATATCTACATTTTTACCCTTCATCATATGGTTGTATTGCTCACTTATGCATAACTGATTTGGAAATTTATTATAATTATGAAGTCACTAGCACAGCAGCTTTCCTTTTTCTTGAGCAATAAAGAAAACATATCAAGTAGTAACCAAAGTTTCATCTGACTTAAGCAAATATTTTGTAGTGTGAGCTTCTCAATCTATGATTATTACCTTTGTCCCAGGTTAATCCTTCTTTTCATGATAACATTGATTAGGAAATGATTGCCAATTATCCTTGTGTCATATCCAGACTGCTTTCAGTTGGATATACATGCATACATGTACGGACAAATACACACTAGACATCTCACAGCCCCCAAGGTGCCAGGGGAGGAAATTACATATGAAACAAATACAGTAAGTCCCCTACATAGGAACACTCAAGTTGTGAACTTTTGAAGATGTGAACATGTGTGCACATGTCCAACCATGTAAGTTAGTTCACGTGTGTCTGGTGTACATTGTCACATGTGTGCATCCTCTACAAGTGGTTGTCCTTTTGTGTACTTTACTGTACAGTACTGTATAGAGTACAGTAGTACAGTATCTTTACTTCAAGCCCAGGATGACCAAAAGCAAGCATAAAATCAGCAGTGACATAGCTGGTACTACTAAGAAGCACCAAGAATTGGAGGCCCAGAGAAAGGACAATGAGAGACAAGAGGAAGAAGTGACTGCAGAACTGAAGAGATTCCTGACGCAGGAAATGGCAGGGGATTTTCTTTATTTAAGGAGGCACTGTTAGTTTTTGAGGCACAGGACGCGAATGTAGAACTGTACCTGAAGGTTGCAGCAGCCATTCAGAATGCAATCCAGTGCTACCATGTCATCTATGATGAGAAAAGAGCTGCTACCCAGACACCACTAGATAATTGTTTCAAGAGGGTAGATAGAATTGAATCCAGCAAGGATCCAGAACCTGTGCCATCATCAGGCATGAGTGAAAGTGCAGCTGGCCCTCCATCTCCTGTTGCTGACGATCCTTCAGCTCTACCATCTCCCACCTCCTCTCCCTCCTCCAGTCAGTAACTGTTCTTGACTTTTCACTCGATGCCAGCCGCAGTTTGCCAGCTGTTGCACTGTACTACTGTACTTTTCAAGGTATTTACTGCAAGATTAAAAATGTCTTCTTTATTTTTTGTGTTTGATTTTTTATGTATTATTTTTGTAAAAAGTATTATAAACTTATTACATTACAGTACTATATAGCCGATTGTGTTAGTTGGGTACCTAGGCTAACTTTGTTAGACTTACAAACAAATTGGACTTACAAACACACTCTTGGAATGGAACTGGTTCATATGTAAGGGACTTACTGTAATAAAATTCTCCCTGGAATCCTCAGACAGTATTTCACTGGTAAACACTAAAGAGAAATGGGATATTTTCTGTTTTTATTTTTTTCATTTCTTACCATGATCATTCATTTATGATAATTCCAGGATTAATAGGACTGTATGAATGGCAAAATATTATAGAGAACAAAAATTTAGTAGAAAACTTCTAATAT
This sequence comes from Phocoena sinus, assembly GCF_008692025.1. NCBI lineage: Eukaryota > Metazoa > Chordata > Mammalia > Artiodactyla > Phocoenidae > Phocoena > Phocoena sinus. The sequence goes on along the minus strand of NC_045774.1, from coordinate 87,370,515 downwards.
AAAATTAGACATATAACTTAATCTAGTTGAGAAAATTTATCCCATTCAATATTTTATCTCAACATTTTTGAAATGTTGAGATTCCTCACTCTAGAATCATTTGGTCTTTTGTGAATCATGAAAAAATTTTAGGTGGGGACAAATAAAACCAGCTGACAAAGTACCATCCTGAGTCCTTCTCTTTCTATTTCCTGCTACCAGAGCTTGGAAAAATAAGCAGAGAAATCATAATCAAAACAATAGAATGTCTTTTTCTGTGGTAAGCAGAGACCTAAATTGAAGACACATCCTCCACAAAATCCCAATCTTCCGTATACTTTGTCGGACTTTCTACAAAAATTTCTGGTCTCCTCAGCTCACGTACCCACTTCCCAGTGGAAAACAGGAGAAGGGAACACTTCTGTTTCCAGGGTGGGCTTAAAGATGGGCTCAGTGGACCAACTGTTATCTTCTCCATCCTGAAGTTTCAGTATCTATTTTAGCACTGCTAAAGGATTATCTCTTCTTTTCACTCTTTCCAAAAATATAACTATTATTCTAGCCTCAAAATCATTCTCAAGAAATTAATGTGATAGAATATGTTTGTTTACTTGTAAGAAATAACCTTGCAAAATACAAGTATTTTAGTTTAAGGAGGGAAAGCACTATTTGACTATGTACTTATGTCTCAACATTCATTCTCTAGTTTTATAAACTGGATAATGGATTGGAAAGGTAATTTAAAGAGCAATGATAGTCATTCAAGCAAAATGTTTTTATACACACATTACACACATGGCTTGAGCCAGTATTTAAAAAAGAAAAAAACCAACATTGTAGAACAAACAAACTGAATTATTCAGTGTATAGATTGGTATCAAAAGAAGAAAAATAAATATTGATCCTAAATGTGCACTCCCATTTCCTTTATGTTGCAATGCATGGTAAAGTAATGATTTATTATTGTATAAAAAAGGATTCAACCTAACAAAATAGAAACATAGTTAGATTCCAAGAACAAATACATCATTGTCAGAGGGGTTGATGGGATGGGAGAGAAATAGGTGGGGGAGATGAAGAGGTACAGACTTAACTAATGGGTCAGGAATATGAAGTGTACAGTGTGGGGAATATAGTCAATAACTATGTAGTATTTTTGTATGGTGACAGATGATTACTAACCTTATCTTGGTGATCATTTTGAGATGTACAGAAATATATAATCATTATACTGTGTACAGGGAACTAACATAGTATTGTAGGTCAACTATACTTCAAAAACAACAAACAAGCTCATAGGAAAAGAGATCAGATTTGTGGTCACCAGAGGCAAGGGGTGTGGAGAGGCGGGACTGGATGAAGACAGTCAAAAGGTACAAACTTACAGTTACAACATAAATAACTCTAGGAATATAATGTATAACATGATAAATGTAATTAACATTGATTATGTTATATGTGAAAGTTCTTAAGAGAGCAAATCCTAAGAGTTCTTATCACAGAGAAAAAATTTTCTATTTCTTTAATTTTGTATCTGTATGAGTTGATGGATGCTAACTAATCTTATTGTGATAATGATTTCATGATGTATGTAAGTCAAATCATTATGCTGTACACCTTAAACTTATATGGTGCTGTACATCAGTTATGTCTCAATAAAACTGAAAAATAAATAAATAAACAAGTACACAAGAAATGAATAAATGTCCATCTGCCTTTGTGCCCTCTGGAAAGGTTTCCTAAAAATGATTAGAGGGAGTTGCAATTAGTGATGAAGTTTAGGGTAAGGGACCAATATGATATGGTGGGAGGACTGGGAAGTGTTCAAGAGTGTCAATACACTTTCTGGGGGATTAATCAGTTCTGAAAACAACTAACCTTTAGTAATTATCATGGCAGAGAGGTAGATAGGCTTTGTGGAATCTGTGGAAAATCTGGCATATACATATTGGAACAGAAATAGAATCACAGAATCACAGGTTAAATGAATTTTGCAAATGGAATTAGTCTTAGAAATTATATAACCCAATCCTTTTAAAAACATTTATTTTTAATTTTAACAACTTCATTGAGCTATAATTGATATACAAGAAACCTGAAGATATTTAATATGTATAATTTGGTGAGTTTGTACATATGAAACTCTAGTTTGAAACCATCACCACAATCACGGTAATAAACATAGGCCTCAACTCCAAAAATACAAAACAAAACTAAACAGTGATTCAGTTTGGTGACATTTACTGTATTCAAAACTTTGACACTATTTGGAGCAAAGTATATCTTGATTTTTTTATTTATTACTAGTGTAATCTTGATCTCATTTTGAAATGCCTCGTAAGAATCATCATCACCAATGAAACCATCATGCTTTCTAACATCTTTTTCACCAAGAACAAAATAAAGTTCGATTTTGAGGTTGTTAATAATTCTTGACACAAGAGGGTTGGTACTAGGTTGATAGGTTCATAGCATAGATAATCCCAATACCTATTCATTTATAATTGTCTACATTTAGGTACAGCAATTCACAATTTAAGAATACTTGTTTTATCCAAAATATAAATCATATAATCTTGGGCTTCCCTGGTGACGCAGTGGTTGAGAATCCGCCTGCCAATGCAGGGGACACGGGTTCGAGCCTGGTCTGGGAAGATCCCACATGCCGCAGAGCAACTGGGCCCGTGAGCCACAACTACTGAGCCTGCACGTCTGGAGCCTGTGCTCCGCAACAAGAGAGGCCACAATAGTGAGAGGCCCGCGCACCGCGATGAAGAGTGGCCCCCGCTTGCCACAACTGGAGAAAGCCCTTGCACAGAAACGAAGACCCAACACAGCCATAAATAAATAAATAAATATAAATCATATAATCTTTGTGCTATGTGCCATTGCATGTGTTCATTATGATATATCTTATTTTATTTGCCTTGTTTTTATCAAGTAGTACTTGCCCTCGGTAAGTTATTTTAAAATTTATTAAAAAAAGAAAATTTGTGTAAAAAAAGATTGCCCATAAGATAGCACAGCAAATGAAAGACTTAATGATGAATGATGCCCTTCTCAAATGCACATATATTCTTCTCTATTTTCCAGTATATATAGAAATAATTTTGTATTAAAACATGTTTTATATTAAAATATATAAAGTAGTACAAACTAAATGTAATTATATTAGGCAACATGTACCTGATAGTTCTTTTATTTATAGTTATACCTTGATAACATCAAGTCTTTAACAAAGGATCTTTGTTTCTGGGTACTGACATTTTCCTTTCAAAAAGGGTAAGAAGAAAAAAGCAAAAATGAAAGAATGAAACAATGATACATTTTACAGTACTTAAAATAATACTAAGTCAATAGTTCATAAGAAACAATAAAAGCAACAAGACACAAGTCAGCACATTGAAGAAGCACAGGAGAGCTTTCACACTGTACAATTACATCTTCATGGGAAGGCTCCATTCAATTAAAGAAAAGGCTATAGTCACTATAATACTGTACATGTATAAACTGCCAGACAAGAAGCAGTTAATATTTACCTTATCATTGAATGAGCATACAATTAAGTATATCACCTCAGTGAATTTATTTTTCCAGCTTTATTGAGATCTTATTGACATATAACCTATGTAAGTTTAAGGCATACAAGGTGATGATTTGATACATGTATATATTAAGAAATATTACCACAATAAAGCTATTTAACAACTCCGTCCACTCACATAATTACCATTTTGTGTGTGTGTGGTGATAATATTCATGATCTACTCTCTTAAAAACTTTCAAGTATTATATATAATAGAGTATTTTTATAGTGACCACACTATTCATTAGATGCCCAGAACTTAATCATTTTTTAAACATTTTTATTGGAGTATAGTTGATTTACAATGTTGTGTTAATTTCAAGTGTACAGCAAATTGAATGAATTATAGATATACATATATACACTCTTTTTTCCCATGTAGGCCATTACAGAGTACTGAATAGATTTCCCTGTGCTAAGGACAAGTAGGTCCTTAATAGTTAACTATTTTATATATGAAAGTGTCTATATATCAATCCCAATGCCCCAGTTTATTCCTCCCCCCCATCCCCTGGTAACCATAAGTTTGTTTTCTACATCTGTGACTCTGCTTCTGTTTTGTAAACAAGTTCATTGTACCAATCTTTTTAAATTCCACATATAAGCAATGTCTTATGCTATTTTTCTTTCTGTGTCTGTGTGTCTGACTTACTTCACTCATGACGACAATCTCTATGTCCATCCATGTTCCTGCAAATGACATTATTTTGTTTTTGTTTTTTTTATGGCTGAGTAATATTCGATTGTATATATGTACCACATCTTCTTTATCCATTCCTCTCTTATGGACTTTTATGTTTCTTCCATTTCCTGGCTATTGTGAATAGTGTTGCAATGAACATTCACATGTATCTTTTGAATTATGGTTTGAATTATGGGGTGCATGTATATTTTTGAATTATGTTTTTCTCTGGGTATAGGCTTAGGATTGGGATTGCTGGGTCATATGGTATTTCTATTTTTAGTTTTTTTAAGGAACCTCCATATTGTGCTCCATAGTGGCTGTATCAATTTACATTCCCACTAACAGTGCATGAGGTTTCCCTTTTCTCCACACCCTCTCCAGCGTTTATTGTTTGTAGATACTTTGATTATGGCCATTCTGACTGGTGTGATTGTAATTTTGATTTGCATTTCTATAATAATTAATGATATTGGGCAACTTTTCAAGTGCTTTTTGCCATGTATATGTCTTCTTTGGAGAAATGTTAATTTAGATCTTCTGCCCATTTTTTGATTGGGCTTTTTTTTTTTTTTTTTGGACACAAACAGCTGCATGAGCTGTTTGTGTATTTAGGAGATTAATCTCTTGTCACTTGCTTTATTTGCAAATATTTTCTCCCATTCTGAGGGTTGTCTTTTAGTCTTGTTTATGGTTTCATTTGCTGTGCAAAAGCTTTTAAGTTTAATTAGGTCCCATTTACTTATTTTTGTTTCTATTTTCATTACTCTAGGAGGTGGATCAAAAAAGATCTTGCTGCAATTTATGTCAGAGAGTGTCTGTCTATGTTTTCCTCTAAGAATTTTATAGTATTCAGCCTTACATTTAGGTCTTTAATTCATTTTGAGTTTCTTTTTGTGTATGGTGTTACAGAGTGTTCTAATTTCATTCTTTTACAGGTAGCTGTCCAGTTTTCCCAGCACCACTTATTGAAAAGACTGTCTTTTCTCCATTGTATATTCTTGTCTCCTTTGTCATAGATTAGTTGACCATAGATGCATGGGTTTATCTCTGGGATTTCTATTCTGTTTCATTGATCTATATATCTGTTGTTCTGCCAGTACCATACTGACTTGATTACAGTAGCTTTGTGGTAGAGTCTGGAGTCAGGGAGCATGATTCCTCCTGTTACATTTTTCTTTCTCAAGATTGCTTTGGCTCTTTGGGCTCTTTTGGTTTCCATATAAATTGTAAAATATTTTGCTCTAATTCTGTGAAAAATACCATTGGTAATTTGATAGGGATTACGTTGAATCTGTAAATTGTTTTGGGTAGTGTAGTCATTTTCATAATATTGATTCTTCCAATCCAAGAACATCATATATCTCTCTAGCTGTTTGTGTCATCTCTGATTTCTTTCATCAATGTTTTATAGTTTTCTGAGTATGGATCTTTTGCCTCCTTACGTAGGTTTATTCCTAGGTATTTTATTCTTTTCGTTGTGGTGGTAAATGGGATGTTTCCTTAATTTCTCTTTCTGATCTTTCATTGTTAGTGTATAGGAATGCAAGTGATTTCTGTGTATTAATTTTGTACCCTGCAAATTTACCAAATTCATTGATGCAGTCTAGTAGTTTTCTGATGGCCTCTTTAGGATTTTCTATGTATAGTATCATGTAATCTACAAACACTGACAGTTTTACTTCTTTTCCAATTTAGATTCCTTTTATTTATTTATTTTCTCTGATTGCCATGGCTAGGACTTCCAAAACTATGTTGAATAATAGTGGTGAGAGTGGACATCCTTGTCTTTTTCCTGATCTTAGAAGATAAGCTTCCAGTTTTTCACCCCTGAGAATGATGTTTGCTGTTCATTTTTCATATATGGCCTTTATTATGTTGAGGTATGTTCTCTCTATGGCCACTTTCTGGAGAATTTTTATTATAAATGTGTGTTGAATTTTCCTCTTGTTTCTGCTGTCTGCCCCCTGGTGGGTGAGGTTGGTCCAGAGGCTTGTGCCATTATCTGCTTGATAGGGGGTTTGATTGGTGTGGTGATGACCAGATCATGCCCTAGATATTGAGCTGGGCCTCCCCTTTGCTCTGTGGTTGTCACTGCCCTGTCAGGGACTGGGTCTGCTCCCTAGCTGTTGGATTAGAGACCCCTATATCTGTTTCTTAGCTGTGATTCTAATCTGCGGTGTGAGGTAGGTGGGATAGGATCACTCCCACTGGGAGACAAGCCACTGAATATTCCTCCTCTGGAGATGTTTATCTGTGAATGTGTTCTGTTGTGTCCCCTTTCACCCACTGTGCAGGCTTACAAAGTACACTGCTGTTGGCACTGCTCTTGATCCTGCCATAACGGTGGGTATGCCAGCAACTGGCCCTGGTAACTCTCAGGCATTGTTTTCACCAGGCCACTGGTGCAGGTCCACTGAGGTCAGGTCCCAGAACTGCATTAGTCATGCACCTGGACCTGCTGTGGGAGCTATGGTGTCAGCTCAGAATCTGGCCTGGCTCCACCTCCATGTGTACATGCCCACAGAGCCCACAGCTCCTAAAGCCAGATCCATCCCAGTTACAAGAACACTGGTTGTCCTTTCAGATGTTTTGCAGGTGCTGAATTTAGGAAGCCATCAGCAGAGGTGTAACTCCACAGTTCACACAGCAGCAAGGAGAGATTTCAGCTCTTCTTTCTAAGTCACATAGCTCCTGGTGCTCAGCTGTAGTTTCATCCCCTCCTATGGATGATTTTCCTTGTGGGGGGAGTTATCTGCACACAACCAGGACAGCAGGACTGTGCCTGACACCCACTGGTGAATTTCCTAGTAGCGAGAGCTATCCGTGCCCTTTTGGATCAGCAGGGGTGTGTCCTAGGGCCTGCTGGCAGAATTGCTAGTGGCTGGATCTGTCTGAACCCCTCTGGGTCAGCAGATGTGGGGCCTGGAATCTGCCCATTTGTCTGCAAGAGGTGGCCAGTGCCTGCCTCTGAAGCCCAAGATGGTAGTGGCAACTTGCGACCACCCCCAGAGCTCCTGTAGGTGGCTTCCTGTTGCCTGGGAGTGCTCATAGGGATAGAAGTCCTTATGGTGGTCCTGCCCCTCTGCTCGTGTGCTTCTCAATTATGGGCCCTCTCTGGCAGGCCCAGGCTTCTTCCTAGTACACTCTCAGTTGTCATGGCCTGACAACTTCAGGATGTTTCTACACCTAACCCTGGACCTCTCCCTGGGTCTGACCTCTGAATTCTGAGCTTCAGCACCCAACACCCACCCTCACTGACAGAGGAGTGTCTCAGGTTGTGGAGCACAGGGTGGTGGTGCAGAGCATCTGTGCAGGTTACTTTCTGTTTTGTTTTCCAGATACTTGTTGCTGCTTTCCCCGTTTTGTCTCCAAAACTTCCCGCCCATCCAGTCTAATTTATCCGCTGGTGAGGACCCTTCCCAAGGTGCGGGAACCTTTCCTCCTTCACAGCTTCCTAACTGGGGCACAGGCCCTGTCCTGATTTCTTCTTTTTATTTTTCCTTTTGTCCAACCCAGGAGGTTTTCTTGTCTTTTCAGGTGTCTGAGGTCTTCTGTCAGCACTCAGTAGCTGTTCTGTGTGAATCGTTCCACTTGTAGATGTTTTTTTTTAATGTTTCTGTGGAAGATGGTGAACTCTGTTTCCTACTCCTCCACCTTCTTGATCCCAACTCCTTAATCATCTAATAGATGTAAGTTTATACCCTTTGACCAATATTTCCCCATTTCCTACTGCTCCCCACCATTGGCAACCACCATTCTACTTCTGAGTTTAGCTTTTTTGATTCCATATATAAGTGGGAATGTAAAAGTATTTTTCTTTCTCTATCTGACTTATCTCACTTAGCATAGTGCTCTCAATATACATGTGGATCCTATCATATATATACATATATATATGTGTGTGTGTATATATCACATTTCTTTATCCTCTCATCCATCCATGAACACTTAGATGGTTTTCATGTCTTGGTTATTTTGAAAAATGCTCAATGAATATGGGGGTGCAGATATCTCTTCCTTTTTTTTTTTTTTTTTTGCGGTACACGGGCCTCTCACTGTCGTGGCCTCTCCCGCTGCAGAGCACAGGCTCCGGATGCACAGGCTCAGCGGCCATGGCTCACGGGCCCAGCCTCTCCGTGTCATGTGGGATCCTCCCAGAAAGGGGCACGAACCACTGTCCCCTGCATCGGCAGGCGGACTCTCAACCACTGCACTACCAGGGAAGCCCCTCTCTTCCTTATAGTGAGTTCATTCCTTTCAAATATATATCCAGAAGTGAAATTATTAGATCATACAGTAGTTCTATTTTTATTTTTTTTGAGAAACCTCCATACTGTTTTCCATAGTGACTGCACCAACTTGCATTCCCGCCAATATGCCCTAGAATTCCAATTTTTCCACATCCTCATCAAACTCAAAATCTCTTGTCTCTTGTTTTTTTTGAAAATAGCCATTCTCCCAGGTACAATGTGGTGTCTCATTCTGGCTTTGATTTGCATTTCCCTGATAATTAGTGATGTTGAGCATCTTTTCATGTACTTTTTGGCCATTTGCAAAAAATATCTATTCAAGTTCTTTGACCATTCTTTTTAAATTGAATTGGTTTTTGCTTCTTTGTTTATGCTATTGAATAGTTTGGGTCCTTATATATTTTGGATATTAACCTCTTATCAGAAAAATGGTGTGCAAAACTTTTGTGCCATTCCATATGTTGCCTTTCATTTTATTGTCTCTTTTGCTGTGGATAAGTTTTACATTTGATGCAGTCCCATTTGTTTATCTTTGCTTTTGTTGCTTGAGTTTTTGATGTCATATCCAAATATTTGTTGCCAAAACCAACATCAAGGAGTTTTCCCTCTGATTTCTTCTAGTAGTTTTACAGTTTCAGGTCTCACATTTAAGTCTTTAATACGTTTTGAGCTGTTGTTTTGTGAGTGGTATAAGACAAGGGTACAATTTCATTCTTCTGTCTATGATTATCCAGTTTTCCCAAAACCATTGAGTATTGTTGTCTCTCTTGTCAAATATTAGTTGACATATAAACATGAGTTTATTTCTGGGCCCTTGATTCTGTTCCATTGTTCAACGTGTCTGATTTTATGCCAAGACTATATTGTTTGGTTAGTATAGCTTTATGATAAAGTTTTAAATCTGGATGTGTGGTTTCTACAGTTTTGCTCACTTTTCTCAGGATTGTTTTGGCTATTTGAGGTATTTTGTTGTTCTACATGAATTGTAGGATTGGTTTTTTTCTATTTTTTTATTTTTATTTTATTTTATTTTATTATTTGTTTTTACATCTTTACTGGAGTATAATTGCTTTCCAATGGTGTGTTAGTTTCTGCTTTATAACAAAGTGAATCAGTTATAAATATACATATGTTCCCATATCTCTTCCCTCTTACGTCTCCCTCCCTCCCACCCTCCCTATCCCACCCCTCCAGGTGGTCAAAATGCACCAAGCTGATCTCCCTGTGCTATGCGGCTGCTTCCCACTAGCTATCTACCTTACGATTGGTAGTGTATATATGTCCATGCCTCTCTCTTGCTTTGTCACAGCTTACCCTTCCCCCTCCCCATATCCTCAAGTCCATTCTCTAGTAGGTCTGTGTCTTTATTCCTGTCTTACCCCTAGGTTCTTCATGACATTTTTTTTTTCTTAAATTCCATATATATGTATTAGCATACGGTATTTGTCTTTCTCTTTCTGACTTACTTCACTCTGTATGACAGACTCTAGGTCTATCCACCTCATTACAAATAGCTCAATTTCATTTCTTTCTATGGTCGAGTAATATTCCATTGTATATATGTGCCACATCTTCTTTATCCATTCATCTGATGATGGACACTTAGGTTGTTTCCATTTCCAGGCTATTGTAAATAGAGCTGCAATGAACATTTTGGTACATGACTCTTTTTGAATTATGGTTTTCTCAGGGTATATGCCCAGTAGTGAGATTGCTGGGTCATATGGTAGTTCTATTTGCAGTTTTTTAAGGAACCTCCATACTGTTCTCCACAGTGGCTGTATCAATTTGCATTCCCACCAACAGTGCAAGAGGGTTCCCTTTTCTCCACACCCTCTCCAGCATTTATTGTTTCTAGATTTTTTGATGATGGCCATTCTGACTGGTGTGAGGTGATAGCTCATTGTAGTTTTGATTTGCATTTCTCTAATGATTAATGAAGTTGAGCATTCTTTCATGTGTTTGTTGGCAGTCTGTATATCTACTTTGGAGGAATGTCTATTTAGGTCTTCTGCCCATTTTTGGATTGGATTTTTTGTTTTATTTGTTATTGAGCTGCATGAGCTGCTTATAAATTTTGGAGATTAATCCTTTGTCAGTTGTTTCATTTGCAAATATTTTCTCCCATTCTGAGGTTTGTCTTTTGGTCTTGTTTATGTTTTTTTTCTATTTCCTTGAAAACTGTCATTAGCATTCTGGTAGGGATTGTACTGAATCTGTAGATTACTTTGAGCAGTACAGACATTTAAGCAATATGCATTCTTCTAATCTGTGAACATGGGATATCTATTTATTTATTTGTATCTTCAACTTCTTTTGTCAGTATGATGTAATTTTCAGTGTACATACCTTTCACCTCCTTAGTTAAATTTGTTCCTAAGTATTTTATTATTTTTGATGCTATTGTAAATATGATTATTTTCTTTATTTATATGTCTGATAGTTCATTGTTAGTATACAGAAATGCTGATTAGGAGCAGCCCAAAGACATGGTTGCCAGCTGGGGTTGGTTTGAGGCAGGGACCTGGGTTAAGGGAGCCTGCTGAGAGTCACCTAAATCCTTACGAGTCAGTCAGGTGTCAAGACTGATCAGCCATGGCATTTACATTGAAGTGGTTCACTTACTTCAATCTTCTCTCCTGAGACAGTGTTTTTCTGTGTTGGGTTGCTCAGTATTGACAGAAGGTATGATGGGAGTAGCTAACTTTCCTACCTTCTTCCACATCCTATACAGAAAAATAAGCCCTCAGTAGTTAATTTTATTTTTATATATTCTCAAGCTTGAGTGTATGTCTTTGTGCATTATAGGGGCCAATAAATATTTCCTTAGAATTTTTAATAACATTAAAGATTAACCCACAATTTCACTGCAGTAAAGAAACACATAAATATTATCTAAGAAAGACACATATGTAAGAAATAATTAAATTTCAAATTAATTAGGAGTAATCATAAATATTTCTTTCTGAACATTATCTAAAAGTCTCCAATGGGTGACAAGTAGCAGCTAAAATTTATTAACTGCATACTCTGTATTAGGCATTAAACATGCATTATTCAGAACACATATCATTTTTTTCCTTTCAACAATAATGAAACTGGGTTGGAACTAAGATGTAGTTGAGCTACCTAAGATCACATCATTAGCAGGTGAAAGACATAGTACTTAAAACCAGGTCCTGGAGTTTCAGCTTGAATTTTTAACCTCTAAACTATACTATGTTCTTTAAAATTGCCTGAGTATTTCATTTCTATCTATGATATATTTTTAATCACATCAGAGAGTATTTTATTACATTAGTAAAGGTGAGAGTTTCTCTACTTTTTAATAAAAGAAAACTGCATGTTGGTAGACATCAGTTATTCTCTATATGTCTGGAGCCAGTAAGACATTTCAGTCAAATTACATTCTTGATAATATCTAATAACAAAGAAAATTATTTTCAAGGAGAAATATCTATTTATAGATATACTGGATTGCATGATGTTTCCCCCAACCCCAAAATCCATGCCCTTCCCAAAACTTCAGAATGTGGCCTTATTTGGAAATATATCTTTATGTCAATCAAATTAAGATGAGGTCATTACAGTGGGTCCTAATTAAATGACTCCTGTTGATATAAAAAGACAATAGACAGGGCAGAGACACATAAAAAATGCCATGTAAAGATGTAGGCAGAGATTAGCATAATACAGCTACAAACCAAGGATCACCATCAGTAGTTAAGAAAATGTAATGGAATGTAGTCTTTTGTTCTTCAGAGAGAACATGGCCCCATAGACAACTTGATTTGGACGTCTAGCCTCCAGAACTAAGAGAAAAATATTCTGTTGTTTAAGCCACCCAATCTGCGATATATTGTAATGGCAGCCCTCAGGAACTAGTAAAGATTTTAATACTGGGAAATAGAGAGGTATTGTAACAAATACAAAAAATGTGAAAGTGGCTTTGGAATTGGGTGATGGATAGAGGCTGGAAGAATTCTGAGGCCCTTGATAGAAAAAGTCTAGATTGCCTTGTAATACTTCATGAGTGCTCTCTTGACTCTGTTTTAAATCATGGTTAAAAAATGCTCAATTCTCTTCATGGGCAGTTTGCTGAATTCATACCTCAACTCTTTGCCTTATCAGACTCTGGCACTCCTGGATTGCAACAATACAACTCAACTGACAGAGACTCTGATGCAAACATCTAGAGATGGCTCCTCCTTCCTTTGGTCTATGGAATCATTCAGAATACTCCATCCAAAAGAAGCCTCCAAAACCTAGCTAAGCAGCCTACTTGCCACACTAAGCAGCCTACAGTTGCCACACTAAGCAGCCTACAGTTGCAGCTTGCTATAACCCTTTCCCTGGTGCAACCCTTCCCCGCCCCCCAAACATGTAGTCCTAGGTGACAGCCTTCTCACCTGGAATTGTAAGTAATAAAGAATTCTGCTTTTCCTCTAACCAGGGTCATTTTGCTATGTCAGCTATTATCAGAACATAACAATTGTTAAATAAATAAAACATTTCTTTAAAAGATTATTGGTAGATATATACAATACTTGTTAAAAGCAATTCTGGTGAGGACTCAGAAAGAACAGGGAAGAATAGTAGAGGATGTCCTTATTATTTTAGAGAATACATATATGATTATGAATGGATTGTCTGAATGAGGAAATTTCCAAGCAAAATGTAGAAGATGCAACCTGATTCCTCTTTGCTGCTTAGAGTAAATTGCACAATGAATGATAAGTTGAGGAATGAATGGTTAAGCAAAAAGGAACAAGCACCTGATGATTTGGAAAATCATTTGCCTATCCAGAGAGCATGGTCTGGAAATAGGGCCAAGTGTGTGGCTGGAAAATCTTTTGTTAAAGTTATTAGATGAGTGACTCATGGATAGGATCAAGCATCTGAGCAGAAGCCAGAGATAGAGAAGAAGTAACCCAGGAAAGATCTGCAAAGGACCGTCTTGTCTAATGGTGTGAACTCCTAGGAATTGCATGAGAGACTGACAGGGTTAAACACTGGTAGCTTGGACAGAAAGAGACAGAAATGGGATGAAATTAAAGAAGACCGACTGTAGAGGCAGAGCCACAGATGCAGAGGGCTGAGCTGAGGGTACCTCTTTGGGCTGAGAGGGTGAGCCATTGATCCAGTGGGCCAAGAGGACAGACCATTAAGCTGCAGAGGAATATCTCAGGCATTAAAGTCTAATGAATTTGTCCTGTTGGGTTTTGGACTTGCCCGGGACCTATGATCCCTTTTTCCATTCCAACTTTTCCTTTTGGAATGGGAATACCTATTCTATGCCTGTCCCACAGTTGTAATTTGGAATCAGAAAACTTGTTTCATGGTGTGACAGGTCCACAGATGGAGAAGAATTTTGCCTTAAGATGGATCATACCCTGAGTCTCACCCATAATAAATATTTATATATAAATATATGTTCTATTCTATATAACATAAATATTAATATAATCAACTTATTCATATATAATACAATACAACTTCAAATAATTTTATTATCAATGTTAAGGCAAAGCTTGCATTTATTTTGATATATACTTTTAGGTTGTTGGGACCATGAAACAATACAAAATAATATAACTAACACTGCAGCTAGAATTAGAAGCCCATTGGTCTCTGGATATATCTTACTTCGTGATTCTTTTTGTCCTGAAGAGATAGAAAGCATTGCCGGTTTACTTTGGTAGATATCTCCTTGGGAGATTTATGTTAGAGATAATCAAATATTGCTTTTAATGTGTGATTTGACATTGTTATACCAACAATCTATCCTCAATCAATTAACATAGTTCAACATAGAGCCAAGAAATACCAGGTAGCTGTGTTAATACAGGTGATTTGCATTATTCATCTAAGCGCTTACATGGGCCCCTCTAATCAATACCCCAGAGCCCTAACTTTTACCCCTTTGTTCACATCAAGAGCATAAAATTTTGAGTTGTGTAAAGAAGAGAGGTTATAGGGTTTGAGAACTAACCAAAATGATGTATCCCTTTTGGGAAATGCCTTGTTTCACGCATCTTTTAGAGAGCTAAAGCCAATTAGCTAGAATTATATTGACTTGAATATGTAAATATATATAAAGCTTGCCTAATTAGATCCATATGGTGGTGCAGCATCTTGGTGTGAAGCCCACCAATTGGAAAGAAGTTTTGCAGCAAGCTCATGGGAGGCTGCAGAGACAGGCAAGTCCAGTCCTACAGTTGACTCTGAGGTCCTCAGCCAGTGTCTGGGGGCAGCTCTGAGGCTGCAGCTTGAACCCAGAACATAATTGCTGCCTCCAGAGGAAAAAATGTGAGCCTGCACTATTCCTGAATCTAGGGTGTTCTTTATAAGCTTTTCATGCAAGAAAGCATCCTGTGTTACTAATCTGAGCTGTTTTCCTGTGTATGTGTATGAAAGAGGTGGGACTAACGATCTGAATGTACAAATTTGCCATGTATTCTAATTTTGCACTATTTAAAAAATTAAGTTCCTTCAAAATGTGTTGTGTAATACAGATTTTCCAGGATGTGCTTGAGAATTTTGTCTATTCAAGATGATCAGCCTGCACCAAAAGAAATTTTGATACTTTGCCAACTCTTCTGTTAAACTGAGAATTTTACACCCATTGAAACTTACCTTGACCTTGTAATACCTTGATGAAGACACCAACATATAGACCCTTAGTCTATACATATAAAAATAATAGATCTTGCTAGAAAAGGTATGTTTTAACTCAGCTCCAGCTGTGACAGCTGCTATGATTCCAAGTTATCTCTACTTCAGGTTACTGAAATCTAATGAACTCCAAACTAAAATTTAACAACACTAAAGTTTTAAGTAGAGATGAGGGTGAAGATGATAGTTAAATTACACAGTATTGACATGAGACACAGTGAAGGCAGAAAATATGTGAACATTAAGTGTCTTTATTACACATTTTACATTTCATCAAGTACAGCACAATGTGAATATATGCTATCTTATTTCGTTTCCTCACCACCACGACTTAGCTGCTTGTTTATTTTTCAAACGTCACAGTCCTTGGGGGGGGGTCCCTAATATCTTAAGGATAAGATTGACAATGATTCCCTGAATACAGTTAAGATTTTCACAGTTTAGTGACAAATTTCACTTTGTATAATATCAGCCGTGTGAAAGTGAAACATAAATAATTCTGTGTGAGGCTCCGTGATGTCAAAAGATATGTGATGGTGTGCTTTACATTGATGTCTTTACAACGAACATAAACTAGCAAGAAAAAAGTGTCCTTGACAAATTTTGAACTATATATTTTAAAATAATGATTGTTGTTTTTAAATACGTAAATATAGAGTTTAGATTGATATATTTGTCAGAGGTTCTGCATATTTTCATGTCAAAGTCAGCAATCTAAGAAGTCTGATATATCGAGTGAAGCCATGAACTCCAGTTTGGGTAACTTATCTTCCAAATAGTTTGAGGACAGAACTATCCTCAATTATGCTTCAGGTTTTATAATAGGTTATTATGACATATTCAATCAAGTTGATACTCTATTGTACGTGTTAGAGGCAATTACTGAATGTGGTTTTATTTTTATTTTTGTTTTTCCATAGATTGATATAATAAACAAGTTCAGTATGTGGGGATTTTTCTGAAAGGTTTTCTTCAGTAGGACTTGATACAGGGCAGTGTCCCATGTTAGGATATTGAGGATGTGGGTCACAGCCCAGAGAAAATTTAGAGTCATGATGGGTCATTTTATTTGAATCACAAGCAATTTTCTCTTCACAATAAGAATATATTACCCAATTGAGTTGAAAATTTCAACAGAATATACAGTTTTTATAGGACATTTTTATAGCAGGCTAAAATTTCTTAAGCAATGCATTCAACATTTTATTTTATCAATAATATGGAAAAAGATTATGACTAAATGTAAGAAATGAGTATATAAAATTAATAAACATACTGATTTGATAGAATATATTAGAATGTTCTTAAGAGAAACAGATGACCATTTTTCAGAGATCACATAGACAATCTATACAGTAACATGGTATAGACAGGGAAACGTTCATGAGAAAACAATTCAGTGAATTTAGATGTCTAAGGATTTACTGGTTGATTAGTGTAAACTTATAGCCATACAAAAGCATGATATTTGATCTAAAATTTTCTATTTTCATTCTACCACACTGTTACATATTTTTTCTTTCTGTATTTTGGATATATTTCATTTTTATAATTATGATTCTAAATTAAGCCTACATATATGCACACCTTTTATATTCATTCTAAAATGAAGCATACACATATACACACATCTATGTATAATTACACACATATAATTAATGCATGTATATATATATACACACACACGTATATAAATTATTAATCATTCTCAATTAAACAAGTTATTGATCTAAATGTCTATGATATACCTGGCACTGAGCTTGTTATTGGCATAAGAATGAATATGGTAGGGCACTGCAGAGCCTTTATTTTAGTAAAAGAGTTTCTGAAAGCTTTCTACATGGGCCATCAGGAAAGTTATTCTGCAACAATCTATTGTTACTGTCATAGACAAATATTTTTCTACATTCAGTATAGTATAATTTAATAGGCATACAAGTAATAAATGCTGCAATGTTAGACTACATATAAAAATCCAAGCCATTTGAGTTCAAGAATTTACTCATCAAATTATAGCCAATCCATTTGCACATCCAAAATACTGAAAGTTTGTGTAGGTTAAGGGTTAGAGTTCTGACTTCATATGACTTCCTTTAATTTTAAGGGGGAAACAACAAATGTATGAAAATGTTTTAGCACCAGTAAACAATTCAAATAATAGTTCAAAAGCATCATATGAGAAATTATTTAGACATATATGCTGTAAGGATTTAATAGATTCAGGACAACGGGATACAGTGGTCTTTGTGGAAGAAGTTGACAATTAAAAAGCAGTATTTAGAAAGGCAGAGAGAAAGTTAGTGGACATTACAGGCAGAAATCCATATAAGTGGAAAATGACAAAATATGTTTAAAATGTGGGATGGATTATAGAAAGTATTTTTCTTTCAGCAACTTTCTAATAGGTGTATTGATTCTTCACTTAAGTTTATCTTGAAATAATTGTAATGAAAAATTATAAGAATCATGATAACCCACCTTACTCTGTGCCAGGCACTCTTCTTATTGTTTTGTACATATTGTTCCCTTGGTCTACATGTCTACAACCCTATCTTGCTTTATTCTCAGAGAAGAAATAAGAGGCACAGAGAGGTAAACTGACTTGCCCCAGACCACCAGTTCACTAACTATATTATAGCATGTTTTTAAAGCAGATATCTGATTCTAGACACCACATCCTGGATATTTATGTTCTATCCTAAGTTCACTCTGAAACATTATAGATTCTTTAAAGACGACATAATATTTCCTTTATTGCTATTCCTGTCAAATTCACATGCAAGTATAGCATAGCAGGTTTACAAGTTCATAAGTTTTGGTTTGCCTAGGTTTCTTAACATAGACAATAGTACATACCCTCCCAAGTTCCTGAAAGCTAAATAATCTAATATATTTAAAGTAGTTAGCACAGTGCCAGACATTACATATTATAAGCATTTAACAAATAAGAGTTAAATAAATAATAAAATAGTAGAAGAAGTAGCAGAAGGAAGGAAGAATAATATTGAGGTCATAAGATAATTGTGAACACTCAGTTTCTTACTATGTGTTAAGCATTATTTTAAACTGAGGCACAGAGATGTTGAATACATCTCCCAAATTCACAGAGTTCTGGTGTTCAAGACAATACACATTGCACTAAATTGCTTGTGTTAAATTTGCCCTTATCTTGATGTAAGTCAGTAATTTTCAGCCTGAGGAAGCACATTCTCCTAGGAATCAGGCCAGAGTGAGCCAATCAGGCTATGTTCCATTCCTCCTTGTTCAGTCAAGCTCATGGCTGTATGAACTTTTGTGGGTGATAGGCATATTCATTTTAATAGGGGCGTTATGCGGTAGGCACAGTCAACTTTTGATCGTTTTGGATTTTCAAAAATAATTAAGCTTATTCCTAACTCTGCGACAGAGAAGTAAAATCAAAAATGCTTCAGAAATTGTATTTCTATTAATTTTGTCTTTAGATTTAGGCTTATTTATTGGATTAGAATATCCCTGACTCTCATAACTACTCAAAATTTTTCAGCATGACATCGAAGTGTGTTAACTGAAAGTTCTACAGTGAAGCCTGCAAATTGTATTCTCCCTTTCTGTAGTGTATATAGATAGACAGATATGTGTATATATATATCTATATAGTGTGTGTGTATTTACAGTGTATATATATTATATATATATAGTACACATATGTATTTTAATTTTAGATTTATAGAAAGTTTGCACAGATAGTAGTGTTCCCATATATCCACAACTAGTTTCTACTATCATTTATTCTTACAAGAGTTTAACACACTTGTTACAGTTAATGAACCAGTATTGATCCATTATTATTAACTAAAGTCTATACTTCCTTCAGATTTACTTACTTTTTATCTAATGTTTATTTTGTGTTCCAGGATCTCATACAAGATACCATGTTACAATGAGTCTCTTGTCTGTGAGGGTTTCTAAGGTTTAGTCTCTTTTTCCTTTTACCACTTTATTGAGGTAAGACTGGCACACAAGAAGGTGTACATATTTAATGTATACAATTTAATTAGTTTGTCAAAAAGTATACTTCTGTGAAACCATCAGCACAATCTGCTAAAATGTATCTATCACCTCCAAAAGTTTACCTTCATCCTTATTATTATTACTATTATAACTAACATTACTCCTGATGAGAACACAACATAAGATGCACATGATGCTGTATCTGGCTTATTTCACATAGCATAATGTCTTCTAAGTTTATCTATATTGTATCATATTGCAGGATTTTCTTCTTTTTTATGACTGAATAATATTCCACTGTATGTGTATACCACATTTCTTTATCCATTCAGTTTTTGACACACATTTAGCTTGCTTCTATATCCTGCCTAATGTAAATAATGCTGCAGTGGATATGAGAGTACAGATATTTCTTCAAATCTTGATTTCAATTACTTTGAATATATATCCAGATATGGAATTGAGGGACTATACAGTAGTTCTAATGTAATTTTTATTTTAACAGGAAAAAAACAATTTATTAAATTGTGTGCACTTTTCATATGGGAAAACCTTAACAAGAGCAATTCAAAGTGTGGCTAGAACTCCAACTTATATAGCATCTTCAACAAATATACATTTATAGAGAAATGACATTATAAAGAAAAGCAGTTTTAGGCATCCAAGGGTGGAAAACAGTGGGAGGAAACGAATGGAGTAAAGTTTATTTGCAGATTCCTTTGGTGCCATCTATGGGCTAAGGATCTAGAGTTGTCTCCAGTAAGGAACAATTTATAGCCTGTCTTTAGGCAGAAATGGGGGAGGGTAGAGAGAGCT
Source organism: Phocoena sinus (assembly GCF_008692025.1). NCBI lineage: Eukaryota > Metazoa > Chordata > Mammalia > Artiodactyla > Phocoenidae > Phocoena > Phocoena sinus. The sequence continues at coordinate 87,350,534 of NC_045774.1, read as the reverse complement.
TTTCCTGCATTTCATGCTTCTAAATTACCCTCAGCTCAAAAACGTTTTTATGTCAAAGAGGCATATGTTAGGGTGACATACTGTGCTTTCCTTTAAGGCACAGATACACATAATCTCAGCTCCTTCACAAGGAAGCAACTGTAGGGGAGCAAATGTTGCCACTCCAAAATGTGTCTCTTTGGTACAAGGAGTAATTTAGGCAGATTACTTTTAAGAAACAGAATACTCAGGAAGACTTTCTTTTTACCTCTCTCTGAGCTGCCTAAATAGTTTAGATAAAGGGCTGTTCCCAGCATAAAGCAGATATCTCACCAGAGATATCTGCAAAGAACACAGGCTAAGTGTGTTGGGGAAACTCTTGGCAGGGCCTGGAGATGAGTTCACCACAAGTCCAGTTGTTTCCTCTTTTTTTAGCATCTTTATTGGAGTATAATTGCTTTACAATGGTTAGTTTCTGCTTTATAACAAAGAGAATCAGCTATACGTATACATATATCCCCATATCTCCTCCCTCTTGCATCTCCCTCCCACCCTCCCTATCCTATCCCTCTAGGTGATCACAAAGCAACGAGCTGATCTCCCTGTGCTATGCGGCTGCTTCCCACTAGCTACCTATTTTACCCTTGGTAGTATTTATAAGACCATGCCACTGTCTCACTTCATCCCATCTTACCCTTCCCCCTCCCCGTGTCCTCAAGTCCATTCTCTACATCTGTGTCTTTATTCCTGTCCTGCCTCTAGACTCATCAGAACATTTTATTTTTATAGATTCCATATATAAGTGTTAGCATACAGTATTTCTTTTTCTTTCTGACTTGCTTCACTCTGTATGACACACATTACGTCCATCCACCTCCCTACAAATAACTCAGTTTTGTTTCTTTTTATGGCTAATATTCTATTGTATATATGTACCACATCTTCTATATCCATTCATCTGTCGATGGACACTTAGGTTGCTTTCATATCCTGACTATTGTAAATATAGCTGCAATGAACATTGTGGTACATGACTCTTTTTGAATTATGGTTTTCTCAGGTTATATGTCTGGTAGTAGAATGGCAGGGTCATATGGTAGTTCTATTTTTCGTTTTTAAAGGAACTTCCAAACTATTCTCCATAGTGGCTGTATCAATTTACATTCCCACCAAGCACAAAACAGGGTTCCCTTTTCTCCACATACTCTCCAGCATTTATTGTTTGTAGATTTCTTGATGATGACCATTCTGACTGGTGTAAGGTGATACGTCACTGTAGTTTTGATTTGCATTTCTCTAATGATTAGTGATGTTAAGCATCCTTCCATGTGTTTGTTGTCCATCTATATACCTTCTTTGGAGAAATGTCTACTTAAGTCTTCTGATCATTTTTGGATTGGGTTGCTTCTTTATTTGATATTGAGCTGCATGAGCTGTTTGTATATTTTGCAGACTAATCCTTTGTTAGTTTCTTCATTGGCAAATATTTTCTCCCATTCTGAGGGTTGCATTTTCGTCTTGTTTATGGTTTCCTTTGCTGTGAAAAAGCTTTTAAGTTTCAGTAGGTCCCATTTGTTTATTTTTGTTTTCATTTCAATTTCTCTAGGAGGTGGGTCAAAAAGGATCTTGCTGTGATTTATGTCAAAGAGTGTTCTTCCTATGTTATCATCTAAGAGTTTTATAGTGTTTGTCCTTACATTCAGATCTTTAATCCATTTTGAGTTTATTTTTGTGTATGGTGTTAGGGAGTGTTCTAATTTCATTCTTTTACATGTAGCAGTCCAGTTTTCCCAGCACCACTTATTGAAGAGGCTGTCTTTTCTCCATTGAATATTCTTTCCCCCTTTATCAAAGATAAGGTAACCATATGTCCATGTGTTTAGCTCTGGGCCTTCTATCCTGCTCCATTGATCTATATTTCTGTTTCTGTGTCAGTATCATACTGTCTTAATTACTGTAGCTTTGTAGTATAGTCTGAAGTCAGGGAGCCTGATTCCTCCAGCTGCATATTTCTTTCTCAAGATTGCTTTGGCTATTTGGGGTGTTTTGTGTTTCCACACAAATTGTGAAATTTTTTGTTCTACTTCTATGAAAAATGCCATTGGTAGTTTGATAGGGATTGCATTGAATCTGCAGATGGCTTTGGATAGTATAGTCATTTTCACAATGTTGATTCTTCCAATCCAAGAACATGGTATATCTCTCCATCTGTTTGTATCATCTTTAATTCCTTTCATTAGTGTTTTATAATTTTCTGCATACAGGTCTTTTTTCTCATTAGTAGGCTTATTCCTCAGTATTTTATTCTTTTTGTTGCAATGGTAAATGGGAGTGTTTCCTTAATTTCTCTTTCTGATTTTTCATCATTTGTTTACGGAATACAAGAGATTTCTGTGCATTAATTTTGTATCATGCTACTCTAGCAAATTAATTGATTAACTCTAGTAGTCTTCTGGTATCATCTTCAGGATTCTTTTTGTATAGTATCATGTCATTTGCAAACAGTGACAGTTTTACCTCTTCTTTTCTGAATTTGATTCCTTTTATTTCTTTTCCTTCTCTTACTGCCATGGCTAAAACTTCCAAAAGTGTGTTGCATAATTGTGGTAAGAGTGGGCAACCTTGTCTTGTTCCTGATCTGAGAGGAAATGATTTCAGTTTTTCCCCATTGAGAATGATGTTGGCTGTGGGTTTGTCACACATGACCTTAATTATGTTGAGGTAGATTCCCTCTATGCCTACCTTCTGGAGAGTTTTTATCAAAAATCGGTGTTGAATTTTGTCAAAAGCTCTCTATGCATGTATTGAGATTATTATATGGTTTTTATCTTCAATTTGTTAACATGCTGTATCACATTGATTGATTTGCATATATTGGAGAATCCTTGAATTCCTGGGATGAACCCCACTTGATCATGGTGTATGATCATTATAAGGTGCTGTTAGATTCTGTTTGCTAGTATTTTATTGAGGATTTTTGAATCTATGTTCATCAGTGATATTGGGTATAGTTTTCCTTTTTTGTGCCATCTTTCTCTGGTTTGGGTATCAGGGTGATGGTGGCATTGTACAAAGAGTTTGGGAGTGTTCCTCCATCTGCTATATTTTGGAAGAGTTTGAGAAGGATAGGTGTTGGCCCCTCTCTAAATATTTGACAAAATTCTCCTGTGAAGCCATCTGGTCCTGGGCTTTTGTTTGTTGGAAGATTTTTAATCACAGTTTCAACTTCAATTCTTGTGATTGGTCTGTTTCTATTTCTGTTTCTTCCTGGTTCAGTCTTGGAAGTTTGTGCTTTTCTAAGAATTTGTCCATTTCTTCCAGGTTGTCCACTTTATTGGCATATAGTTGCTTGTGGTAATCTCTCATGATCCTTTTTATTTCTACAGTGTCAGTTGTTACCTCTTATTTATCATTTCTAATTCTGTTGATTTAAGTCTTCTCCTTTTTTCACTTGATGAGTCTAGCTAAGGGTTTATCAATTTTGTTCATCTTCTCTAAGAACCAGCTTTTAGTTTTATTGATCTTTGTTACCGTTTCCTTCATTTCTTTTATTCTGATCTGATCTTCATGATTTCTTTCCTTCTTCTAAATTTGGGTGTTTACTGTTCGTCTCTCTCTAATTGCTTTAGATGTAAGGTTAGATTGTTTATTTGTGATATTATTGTTTCTTGAAATAGGATTGTATTGCTATAAACATCCCTCTTATAACTGCTGCATCCCTTAGGTTTTGGGTCACTGTGTTTTCATTGTCATTTGTTTCTAGTTTTTTTTTTTAATATTTTTTCTTAGATTTCTTCAGTGATCTCTTAGCTATTTAGTAGCATATTGTTTAGCCTCCATGTGTTTGTGCTTTTTACAATTTTTTTCCTGTAATTGATATCTAGCCTCATAGTGTTGTGGTCAGAAGAGATACTTGATATCATTTCAATTTTCTTGACTTGTGACCCAAGATACGATCTATTCTGGAGAATGTTCCATGAGCACTTGAGAAGAAAGTGTATTCTGTTATTTTTGGATGGAATGTTCTATAAATATCAATTAAGTCCATCTTGCTTAATGTATTGCTTACAGCTTGCATTTCCGTATTTATTTTCATTTTGGATGATCTGTCCATTTGTGAAAGTGGGGGGTTTAAATCCCCTACTATTATTTTGTCACGGTTTGTTTCCCCTTTTATGGCAGTTAACATTTGTTTTATGTATTGTGGTGCAGGGTACATAAATATTTACAGTTGTTATATCTTCTTCTTGGATTGATCCCTTTATCATTATGTAGTATCCTTTGTCTCTTGTAATAGTCTTTATTTTAAAGTCTATTTTGTCTGTATGAGGATTGCTACTTCAGCTTTCTTTTGATTTCCATTTCCATGGAATAATTTTTTCCATCCCCTCACTTTCAGTCTGTATGTGTCCCTAGATCTGAAGTGGGTCTCTTGTATACAGTATATATATATATGAGTCTTATTTTTGTATCCATTCAATCAGTCTATGTCTTTTGGTTGGAGTATTTAATCCATTTACATTTAAGGTAATCATCAATATGTATTTTCCTATTACCATTTTCTTAATTGTTTTAGGTTTGTTATTGTAGGTCATTTCCTTCTCTTGTGTTTCCTGACTAGAGAAGTTCCTTTAGCATTTGTTGTAAAGCTGGTTTGGCAGTGCTGAATTCTGTTAGCTTTTGCTTGTCTGTAAAGGTTTTAATTTCTCTGTCGAACCTGAATGAGATCCTTGCTGGGTACAGTAATCTTGGTTGTAGCTTTTTGCTTTTCGTCACTTTAAATATGTCCTGCCACTCCCTTCTGGCTTGCAAAGTCTGTTGAAATATAAGCTGTTAACCTTATGGGGGTTCCTTTGTATGTTATTTGTTGCTTTTCCCTTGTTGCTTTTAGTATTTTTTTCTTTGTATTTAACTTCTGATAGTTTGATTAATATGTGTCTTGGTGTTTTCCTCCTTGGATTCATGCTGTATGTGACACTCTGCACTTCCTGGACTTGATTGACTATTTTCTTTCCCATATTAGGGAAGTTTTCAACTATAATCCCTTCAACTATTTTCTCAGTCCCTTTCTTTTTCTCTTCTTCTTCTGGGACTCCTATAATTCAATTGTTGGTGCATTGAATATTTTCTCAGAGGTCTCTGAGACTGTTCTCAATTCTTTTCATTCTTTTTTATTTATTCTGCTCTGCAGCAGTTATTTCCACTATTTTATCTTCCAGCTCACTTATCCATTCTTCTGCCTCAGTTATTCTGCTATTGATTCCTTCTACAAATTTTAAAATTTCATTTATTGTGTTGTTCATCATTGTTTGCTTGCTCTTTAGTTCTTCTAGGTCCTTGTTAAACGTTTCTTCCATTTTTTCCATTCTATTTATGAGATTTTGGATCATCTTTACTATCATTACTCTGAATTCTTTTTCAGGTTGACTGCCTTTTTACTCTTCATTTATTTGGTCTGGTGGGTTTTTATCTTGTCTCTTCATCTGCTGCATATTTCTCTGTCTTCTCATTTTACTTAACTTACTGTGTCTGGGGTCTCCTTTTTGTAGGCTGCATGTTTGTAGTTCCCGTTGTTTTTGGTGTCTGCCCCAGTGTCTAAGGTTTGTTCTGTGGGTTATGTAGGCTTCTTTGTGGAGGGGACTTGTGCCTGTGTTCTGGTGGATGAAGCTGGATCTTGTCTTTCTGGTGGGCAGGACCGCATTCGGTAGTGTGTTTTGGCAAGTCTGTGAACTTAGTATGATTTTAGGCAGCCTCTCTGTTAATGGATGGAGTTGTATTCCTCTCTTGCTCGTCGTTTGGCATGGGGTGTCCAGCACTGGAGCTTGCTGGTCCTTGAGTGGAGCTAGGTCTTAGAGTTGAGACGGACATCTCTGGGAGAGCTCTTGCTGATTGATATTACATGGGGCTGGGAATTCTCTGGTGGTCCAATGTCTTGAACTCATCTCCAACCTCAGAGCCTCATGCCAGACATCCTGCCAGAGCATCAACACCATGTTGGCCCCAGGCTCAGAAGAAAATGTTGAAAAGAAATGAAAGAAAAAAATAAATAAAATGAAGCTATTAAAATAAAAAAATAGTTATTAAAATAAAAACCTTAATTAAAAAAAAGAAGAGAACAATCAAACTAATAAACAAATCCACCAATGATAAGAAGTGCCAAAAAGTATATTAAGATAAACATAAAAATCTGAAAATAGTCAGTTGCATACAGCAAACCGCAAGTCTATAGTTGTTCCCAAAGTCCACTGCCACAATTTTGGGATGATTTGTTTTGTATTCAGGTATTCCACAGATGGAGGGTACATCAAGTTGATTGTGGAGATTTATTCCACTGCTCCTGAGACCTCATGGAAAAATTTCCCGTTCTCTTCTTTGTTCACACAGCTCTTGTGATTCAGCTTTGGACTTGGCCCTGCCTCTGCATTAGGTAGCCCTCTGGCCTCTGATCTTCTTCTAGACAAGAGGAGGTTAAAGCAGCATCTGGTTAGGGATTAAATTGAGCGGCTGGTTCACTCATTCCCGGGGGATGGAGGGTTACAGCATGGGGTCCAGAATGACAGCAGAGGCCAGCCTGATATTGCAACAGCCTGTGGAGTGTCGTGTGTTCTCCTGAGGAAGTTTTCCCTGGATCATGGGACCCTGGCAGTGGCAGGCTGCACAGGCTCCCAGGTGGGGAGGTGTGGATAGTGACCTGTGTTTGCACACAGGCTTCTTGGTGGCTGCAACAGCAGCCTTAGCATTTCATTCCTGTCTCTGGTGTCTGCACTGATAACTGTGGTTCACACCCATCTCTGAAGTTCGTTTAAGCAGTGTTCTGAATCTTCTCTCCTTGCGCACCCCGTAATAATGTTCTCTTGACTCTCAGGCAGTTCCAGACTTTTTGCTGGACTCCCTCCTGGCTAGCTGTGGGGCACTAGCTCCCTTCAGGCTGTGTTCATGCAGCCAACCTCAGTCTTCTCCATGGGAAATGACCTCCGAAGCCTCAGCTTCAGCTCCCAGCTCCCACCCGCCCTGGCAAGTGAGTAGACAAGGCTCTCAGGCTGGTGAGTACTATTTGGCAATGATCCTCTGCGTGAATCTCTCTGCTTTGCCCTCTTCACCCCTGTTGCTGCACTCTTCTCTGTGACTCTGAAGCTTCCCCCCGCCACCTCCTGTCCCTGCCAGTGAAGGAGCTTCCTAGTGCATGGAAACTTTTCCTCCTTCACAGCTCCCTCCCAGAGGTTCAGGTCCATCCTTATTCTTTTGTCTCTATTTATTCTTTTTTCTTTTGCTCTACCCAGGTACATGGGGGGTTTCTTTCCTTTTGGGAAGTCTGAGGTCTTCTGCCAGCGTTCAGTAGGTGTTCTGTAGGTGTTGTTCCACATGTAGATATATTTTTGATGTATTCATGGAGAGGAAGGTGATCTCCACATCTTATTCCTCCTCAATCTTGAGGGTCCTCCACATTTTCTTGAATGTGTTTAATATGTTATTGATTTATTTATCTTCTATTCTACAAGGAAGTATAAACTCATTTTGTCTTTAATTTTATGTCCAATATTTAGTCAGTCTAGAAGAGAGGATGGTCAGTAATCACTTTTGGAAAGAAAGAAAGAAAGAGAAGAGGCAAGGACAGAGGGAGGACAAATGAATGAATAAGGCAGTGTGATATCACAGGGAATTGTTTACAGGGAACTCTATGACTGTCAGGATTGCTGAAGAAAGAATAATTAAAGGTGTGGTCTTTTCACCAAATGACCTCTATTCAAAGGCCCATGACCTATTATTATTTATATTGAGAAATCCAAAAAAAAATTAATATACTCTTCATAGCTCCTTCAATTTTCTAATAAATAATTGATGTTTGTGGCATTTAAAATGAAATAACAGTTGGTTTTGGTCTGATTAATGGCTTGTTAGAATAATCATGCTCTCTATCTTCCCCAGGGGGTACTTACTTAAGTGGCATCCTTTGTAGCATGTTATGTCCTTCCACCTTTGAATTAAGAATCTTTAAATATAACCATTTAATAAGAAATAAATAAGTAAACTTCCATTTGCCTTTATTTGTTGAATAACTGGGAGGCAATTTGAAAAAGAGTTGAAAACTCTCTTCAGTATTATTTCCAATCATTTTTTTGTTTCATTTTGCTTTGTTTTGTTTAGATAAAATAGATTTTTAAAACTTGGTTAGCTCTGATAAATTGAGGCTATGTCTAATTACTTTGGACCCAATTTATACTCATCTAAAAAATCTCTCACCAGTAATAACACACTTTTGAGATATTTTTAATGAACAATTCAATTATTCTTTTCTATTGTAAAGTTTACTTTGTTAATGTAGAATTGAATGGTTTGTACATGATTTACATGCTTATCAGAAACGTTTCCAGTTTTATTGACATGAATTACTGTATAAGTTTAAGACAGCATGATGGTTTGATTTACATATCTTGTGAAATAATTATCCCAAAACGTTCAGCTAATACCCATTATCTCATATAGATAAAATAAAAAGAAAAGAAGAAAAAAGTGTTCTGCTTGGGATGAGAACTGTTAGAATTTACTCTCTTAATTACTTTCCTACATATCATCCAGCAGTTTTATCTATAGTCCTCCTGTTGTACATCACACTCTTAGTATTTATTTATCTTATAACTGGAAATTTGCACCTCTGTAAGAGAAGTTTTTGAAGAGATCTGTACATTCACATTCAGCCACAGAAGCAAATAATTATAATACAATGGTGATCATAATAATAATAATAATAAAAATCTAGGCAAATAAATATTTTCTCTACATAGCTCATAACTTCCTCTTTATTATGGGAAGTTTTTATGTTTTTTAATAGCTTTCCATTTTACAACTTAGAAAATTTTTATACTGAAGTCAGAAAATTATATATACTTTAGTCAATTTAATGAAGTAAACATAGCTTCTTATTTACAATAACTGAATGTGAAATTTTTATAGAACCTCTGTCCCACTGGAGAAAAACAAAGCAAAACAAACAACCAAAAAACAATTTTAGTCTATCTCTGCAAACTCCCCTGTGAGAAATATAAGAGGTCACTTGGGTAACTCAGTACTTTTCCTTTAAAATACTCAGTGTGTAGTGGCCCAATAGAGGGACAATTCAATGGATCCATGGTTCTTAGTGTTCTAGTTATTGTGTTGGTTGACTCTTGTGTGATTTTCTTGGATTCCACCCATGAGCTTTCTTCTGGTGTCTGATACTGACTTCTATCAATTGATTCTTCTTGTGCCTAATGCTGAATTCTATAAATGTGAGTTCTGATATTTGCCTTGTCTTTCTCAGACCTTCTGTGATCCATTGATGATCCTCTCATGTATGTTGGACCTTCTTCAGCTCTTATTGATCCTGACATAATATGGCTTATATCCTTTTTATTTTCTTTCTTTCTTTTTTTTTTTTTTTCGGCTTGATTTGGTCAACTCAAGAGGCTTAGGCTGCAGGATCACTAAGCTCCTACCATGGCCACCCATGTTACTGAAATCTTCTCAACCTGGTCTCTCTGAGCAGGTAGACAATTTGGACATATTTTATTCCATTTGGTAAATGAAGGAAAACAAATCTCAAGTTCTCCCAGTTCTCCTCCATTTTGAATAATCTATCTCTCTCTCACACACACACACATACACACACATACCACGATATTGTATTTGGATCCAGTTGGCACAAATTGAGGCTAGGAAAGGACAGCCTTCAATAAAATTCCCTATCAGATAATCTAATGAGAATCCAGGCAAAAGCTCATATGTTTTCTCATTTTTCTCACTTGTTTCTCAGGGTATCTTCTCTGGGTGTGTAGGTGTATACCTCTTCCTGGATTCACTGCCTCACTTCTGATTTTCATCTTCTTTCCACTGTCCCCTAGAACACTAGGTATGGGGAGGGTATTTCTCCTAGGTAATACCCTAATTTACCCCTGTGTTAATAATATCTAATTAAGCAGATACTTAGGGTTGTATAAAATACATAATTTTACACACCAAAATATTTTCTGTATGTAGTAGGGCTTCAAATGCACCCTGCTAACATGAGAAATCTATCAATTTTATATTAGGAAATCTCCATAAAAAGGCAAAGAAAAATAGTCAGTGTGTTTACGATTGCTTATGCTCTATTGCTGGGTATTTTTCTGACAGGAGAGAATTTTCAGCTTGACCATGTCTTGCTGGGAACTTAATCTTCTGCTTGAAGCTTTATATGTCTGAGGATTGGTAAAGTTTCCATAGGATCTTTATTGGCTCCATACTTTTCAGACCATATTTCTCCAATTCACAAATATGTATAGTGAGGTTTAGGGTGTGTTGGTATCCCTGTGCCACCTCTTTACCTTTGTATTAGGATGCTGGGTGAATTGGTCCAGTGAGTGCCAAGGTATCCTGGGAGCGACCCCTACCTGGACCTGGATAGTCAGTATTAACTACTCTCAAAAGTAAGTGTGAACTACTAATGACATCTTACTAAAACCACACTAAATTTCCCTTTGCCATATCACTGTAAAGGCTTGATCCATTTTAGTTCCAAGGAAGAATGATGTAGTTAGGACACTGGAGAGTGGAAAGAGACAATAATCTTGACCAACTGGAGTTTTAAACCATAGTAATCCTACCAAGGGCCCTCTGATGCCTTGGGTAGGGCTTCCTTCAAATAAAGGTTCCTGAACCTTCCCTTCAGTAACTTCTTGTAAATCCAACTCTGATAAATAAAACACACTCAGCAGTTTCTAACGACTCTCTACTACTGAATTTTACATGGAAGCAATGCAATAGAAGCACTGCTTTCCCACACTAAAGCACCTGAAGTGTAACAAAGGCACACAGGCTGTTCTTAATATCATGTGTTCCAAGGCTACAGGAAGAACCCCTGCTCCACTCCCCCAAAGTAATTTTCATAGTTTATTACTCATACAGAGTCATCTTCCTCATGTTTAAACACTGGCTTTGGAAAGAACAATGTATCAATTCAAGTCACCTTTGGGGTGCCTAATATTATATAGATTACATTCCACACATTGCATGTTTTTTTAGAAAAAAAAGAAAGTGATATGTGAAAAGAATAAGTAGGAAAACTCACAAAGGAGTTCAGTTATTAAGTCTCTTGGGGCAGTAATAGATATAAGAGCTTCACCGTGTTTGCAACCCACAGGCTTGAGTGTAGACAAATACTAACACGTCACAGGGTTATATGAAGTCAGACCACAAGGGATCAACATAGGGAGAAGAAGGGTATTTTCTTAAGGTTATGTGGTGCTATGTAGAGACACTGACAAAATGTTTAGGTGCTGTTTAAGAAATTGAGTTCCTTTCTGATTGTCGTTTGTCCTCTAGAAAATAACAAAGTCATCTGCTTTTGGCTGGGCAGTGGTGTTGAGAAAAACAAGGAGGTAGAATTTGATGAGAATAGCTTCTGTGGGTCTGTTTAGGGTTAAATGAGACCAGTGATATAAAGAAGGCGATGGGGACCTAGTTAAGTTTAGAAACCATGCTTACCAGAGAGAATGAAAATGAAGCAACAGATATAGATATAGATATAATTATATATATAAAACTCAGAAAGTCTGTGCAAGGCATGAAGTCCTATTGCTGCCCACACACATAACCACTTATGTGTTGGTTTCCTTATTGGAATGGGGTAGCATCTGGGCCCACAGCTTCCTCAGATCCTGCCAAATCCTCCTTCAGCGTCTTCTACTCCTGGACCAGCTATGCCTTGATGAGGATCTCCATGATGAGTATCACAAACTTCTTCTGCAGAACAACCCCATCATCAAAGATTGAGGCCTGGAGGCATGGGGAGACCCCATCCTAGTGATTTACAGCTGATCTTAACTCCCCAGGTTATTGTTGCTTGCCTTGTTTCATGTCCTTCTTCTCTTCCAGATCACTTTTCTTGAGGATTTTAGTTTCCTGTACCAGGGACACATGCAACAGATTCATATAGACTCACATAACCAGCTCAAACAATTGTGTAGAGTCCAATCACCCAATAAACCACATGTTGCTCTGCTCCCCTCCTTGACTAAGATAAGTCTCATGTAGTGTTGGTAGTTTCCACAGCAGACATAGCTGCAAAGAAATTCCATAGTTCTGATGACAGAATGATGGAAGTGACCTATCATGGGCTGTGGGCTGGGCAGAGAATGGATAAAGATTTTTCCTGTAAATATGACTTATGAATAATCACTTCATGAAGAATTCCTGTGTTAGCCTAGAAGCATTGTTTTCTTCCTTAAGTGTGATTATCTCCAAATCTATGTAACTTTTAATTATTTTCATCTCAAATATGTTATTTGTGTATGTGTATATGTTCATATCTTAAGTTGTTTTCTTCTCTTTCCTTCTACATCACCACTTGAACCTGTCCTGTCAGTGAATGTAGAGTAAAACCTCTATTTTTAGAATGGCATTAACTGTCTCACAAATAATAAATAAGGATTATGCTTAATCTACCACTATTTATATATTTATGCAGCAGTAGTATGTTGTTCATATAGTAAAACAATATACTTTGAAGAATTAAAATATTATTAGATTAAAACTTTATAGAACTAGTAGGAAAAATAGAATAATATTCACATGTGGACAGAAGTTTATATGCCTTTGCTAGCTTCATCAGTCACAAAATAAACATAGGAAAAAAGGTTTCTGATTATTACTTGTGTGTATATATAGATATTGTGATGAAGTAGATCAACATATTTAGTTTTACAACTGTGTTATATGGAAGTATATGTAAAAAGTTTGTAAGTCTTGATGGCATTTTCCTTCTAAACAATTAAAGAAATGGACAAATACAAATTGCAGTCACTGTATAGGAAGGAAAGTAACAATTCCCTAGGACCTTTTATATTTATTTAAAATAATTGCACTCTATTAAGTAATGGAAAAAATGTAACTTGAAGCATATAAAGTGACTTAGTCAAACTTCTCCCCCAATTAACCTTCTAAATTTAGGATTCTCTATGCTATGAAATTGAAAGCTTACTAAACTTATATCATACTATTTTACAGAGTACGTTTGCTACATAAATACCAGAAAACTACATCCCAGTTGTTGTGAAAGCTGTGTTGCACAAATAAAAAATAGTTGCAAGCCAAATAGAAGAGGCTACTGTACTATTATAAATTTCTACTTTCAGTTGTTTTATTTTGCCACATTTTCTTTCTGAGATGAAAGTCCTCCATGCTGCAGGTATATTTCACAGCTCCAGTAGAATGTGATATATGCAGACTTGACTTAGTTTTTTGAATTTTAGAGAGGCATACATTTTTTTAAAAAAATAATTTATTTATCGATAAAAGAAATAATGTTTAGAAACAAGTTGATTATAAGGAGGCAGAACATGAGAGCGATTTTTGGGAGATTTTAGATGTGTACTAAATGAGTTTGAATGCTAGCTTAAACAGTAATTATTTGTGTTATTTTGGACAAATTATGTGCTCTTTTCAAACCTTAATTTTCTCTTCCATAAAACTACATTACATGTACTTTACCTTTCCTACTTGTCAAACTCTGTGCACTTTGCATTTGTAGGTTCTTCTTACATCATCTGCTCCTTTCTATACAAAATCAGCCTTAGTCCTCTGCTGAGCAGGGCACACTGACACCTCTGCTGAACTTTGTAGACTCTGAAGAACATCCTTCTAAAATATGATTTGTCTTCTTAGTCCTTGTGCTTGGTATGGAATTTAAAACTCTTAAGCTGATCGTCAGGGTGGATCTGAAACTAAGAGAAGAAAGAAGAAGCTAAAACAAGATTGAAGATAAACAGAATATCACAAACAGGTTATTAATCTGAGAAGCATAAGGTGTTCACATCAATGTTGATTAAAAACACAGAATTTAATATAAATAAAAAATCCTTAATATTATATTTAAGCATATTGGTAAGAATGCTGGCAGGTATGTACATTCAAAAATAAAGTATGTCAGAGAAAATCTGTATACCAGGAGATATGTATAAGAATGTCTATGTACAAGTAAAAAATATTAAATGTTCACTGATATATATATATATATATATAATTATATTAAATAAAAATGAATGAGAAATATGTCTCAAAATAAAGTGTTGGGACTTCCCTGGAGATCCAGTGGTTAAGACTTTGCCTTCCCATGCAAGGGGTGCAGGTTTGATCCTTGCTCGGGGAGGTAAGATCCCACATGCCCTGTGGCCAAAAAACCAAAACATAAGACAGAAGCAATATTGTAATACATTCAATAAAGACTTTAAAAATGGTCCACATAAAAAAATAATCTTTATAAAAGAAATAAACTGTTGAAGTCACAGAGAAACAGAATGCACAAATAAATGTTTAATAAATATTTAATTTAATATGATTTTAAATTAAAAAACACTTATTGAACCTGTGTTTTATCTGTAGTTCTCTTTATGTTCTATTTCACAAACTCTCTCTTAAATATATATAGAGATAGATAGATATAAACTCATAATTAATTGTTTATTCCTAAATATTTTTTTTGGAAAATATAACACATGACTTTTTATTGATATATGGACAATAAATAAGAAACAATCCACTGATTCATCTAAAAGATAATTAAAAATAAATATATCATGGAATCTCAGAACTGAAATGGAGTTTAATGTTTTTTAAACCATTTATTTATTTATTCATTTTCCATTCTATTGTGTATGCCTACATTCATTCAAAATAAAAAATAGGATCATCTCAATAGATGCAGAAAAAGCTTTCAAAACAATTCAACACCCATTTATGATAAAAACTATCCAGAAAGTGGGCATAGAGGGAACTTACCTCAACATAATAAAGGCCATATATGACAAACCCACGGCCAACATCACTCTCAATGGTGAAAAACTGAAAGCTTTTCCAGTAAGATGAGGAAAAAGACAAGGTTGTCCAATCTCAACAATATTATTCAACATAGCTTTGGAAGTTTTAGCCACAGCAATCAGAGAAGGAAAAGAAATAAAAGGAATCCAAATCAGAAAACAAGAAGTAAAGCTGTCACTGTTTGCAGATGATATGATACTCTACACAGAGAATCCTAAATATTATACCAGAAAACTACTATGGTTGATCAATGAATTTGGTAAAGTACCAGGATACAAAATTAATGCACAGAAACTTCTTGCATTCCTATACACTAATGATGAAAAATCTGAAAAAGTAATTAAGAAAACACTCCCATTTACCATTGCAACAAAATAAATAAACTACCTAGGAATAAACCCACCTAAGGAGACAAAAGACCTGTATGAAGAAAACTATAAGACACTGATGAAAGAAATTAAAGGTGATACAGAGGGAGAGATATATCATGTTCTTCGCCTGGAAGATTCAACATTGGGAAAATGACAATACTACCCAAAGTAATCTACAGATTAATGCAATCCCTATCAAACTACCAATGGCATTTTTCACAGAACTAGAAAAAAAGTTTTCACAATTTGTATGGAAACACAAAAGACCCCGAATAGCCAAAGCAATCTTGAGAAAGAAAAACGGAGCTGGAGGAATCAGGCTTTCTGACTTCAGACTCTACTACAAAGCTACCGTAAAAAAGACAGTACGGTACTGGCACAAAAACAGAAATATAGATCAATGGAACAGGATAGAAAGCCCAGAGATAAACCCATGCACATATGGTCACTTAGTTTTGAAAAAGGAGGCAAGAATATACAATGAAGAAAAGACATCCTCTTCAATAAGTGGTGCTAAGAAAACTGGACAGCTACATGTAAAAGAATGAAATTAGAACACTCCCTAACACCATACACAAAAATAAACTCAAAATGGATTAAAGACCTTAATGTAAGGCCAGAAACTATAAAACTATTACAGGAAAACATAGGCACAACACTCTTTGACATAAATCACAGCAAATCCTTCTTGACCACCTCCTAGAGAAATGGAAATAAAAACAATAATAAACAAATGGGATCTACTGAAAGTTAAAAGCTTTTGCATAGCAAAGGAAACCATAAACAAGACGAAAAGACAACCCTCAGAATGGGAGAAAATATTTGCAAATGAAGCAACTGACAAAGGATTAATCTCCAAAATTTATAAACAACTCATGCAGCTCAATATCAAATAAAAACAAACAACCCAATTCAAAAATGGGCAGAAAACCTAAATAGACAGTTCTCTAAAGAATATATACAGATTGCCAACAAACACATGAAAAGATTCTCAACATCATTAATCATTAGAGAAATGAAAATCAAAACTACAGTGAGGTATCACCTCACTCCAGTCAGAATGGCCATCATCAAACATTCGACAAACAATAACTGCTTGAGAGGGTGTGGAGAATAGGGAAACCTCTTGCACGGTTGGTGGGAATGTAAATTGATACAGCCACTATGGAGAACAGTATGGAGTTTCCTTAAAAACGAAAACTACCATATAACCCAGCAATCCCACTACTGGGCATATACACTGAGAAAACCATAATTCAAAAAGAGCCATGTACCACAATGTTCATTACAGCTCTATTTACAATAGCCAGGACATGGAAGCAATCTAAGTGTCCATCAATAGATGAATGGATAAAGATGTTGCACATATATACAATGCAATACTACTCAGTCATAAAAAGAAACAAAACTGAGATATTTGTAGTGAGGTGGATGGACCTAGAGGCTGTCATACAGAGTGAAGTAAGTCAGAAAGAGAAAAATAAGTACCATATACTAACACATATATATGGAATCTAAAAACAATAAAAAATGTTCTGAGGAACCTAGGGGCAGGACAGGAATAAAGACACAGATATAGAGAATGGACTTGAGGACACGGGTAGTGGTAAGGGTAAGCTGGAACAAAGAGAGTGGCATGGACTTATGTATACTACCAAATGTAAAATAGATAGCTAGTGATAAGCAGCCTCATAGCACAGGGTGTTCAGCTCGGTGCCTTGTGACCACATAGAGGGGTGGAATAGGAAGTGTGGGAGAGAGATGTAAGAGGGAGGAGATATGGTGATATATGTATATGTATGGCTGACTCACTTTGTTATAAAGCAGAAACTAACACACCATTGTAAAGCAATTATACTCCAATAAAGATGTTAAAAAATAAATAAATAAATAAAATAGAAATATGGGTCAGGTCTTGTTCTAATCTCTAGGGGCACTGTAGAGGACAAAACAGATAAAACTCCTTGCCTTTAAAGAGGTTACATTTTGTAATGAGAGACAGGAAATCTAAAGATAAACAAGTGAAATATATAGTATAGCAGATGGTTATACTTTCCAAGAGAAAATGCAGTAGAGGAATATAGGAAATAAAGATGGAGTGAGAAGGAGTGTGTGTGTTTGTGTGTGTGTGTGTGTTTGTGTATGTTTAATAGGAAAATTAGAAATGCTATGTGACTAGATAACCTTTGAAAAAGCAACTGGAAAATGTGCATCCAAGTTCAGATAAACCTTTCTTGATTGTATCATCCTTAACTTACCTTTGTGCTAACCTTTAGTAACAAAAAATGGAATATATTCTGGATATTCCACATCAGCTAACTTTGGAAATACCTATCTGTTGGAGGAGTCCTTCCTTATGGTCGACTGAAATGTCTGTTTGCTGTACCTCAACTTCATTGATTCTAATCCTACTCTCCTGGGATGTAAAGAACAAGTCTAAACTGCATCTATGTGATGATCCTTCAAGTCCTTTTCTCTCTGAGTCTTCTTGTATCTCTCTTCTATTCATCATTCCCCTTGCCATAGGATTTCAAGACATGTTTCTTTCATTGGTTGATTGGTTGGTTGGTGTCCCTTGACTTTCATTAAGTGTAAGTCCCAGAAATGATTGCATTACTCTAAGTAATAGTACAGCCTTGAAGACTAAAATGGGATTAGTACTTCCTTTGTTCTGGATCAACTGCCTCATTTAAAGGTGCAAAAAATTGCCTAATTTTTTAAGGGCAACGTCCTTAAATCAAAATATTGATTTCTTTATATTTTTAGAAGACTAAAATAGTTTAAATTTTTTTCACATATATTGCTACTTAACCATTTCTTCTCTATTTTTATCATAGTATGGTGCTTTACATGTCCTGTGTTTTTTTCTATTAATGTTATCTTGCTTCTTAACTAATCATTTAAACATTTTAAGGTCTTTTGGGACCATGAAATTGTGTTCAATGCATTCATTTTTTTCTCCCATTCTTTTAATCAAGTACAAGTATTCTAAATATTTGTATCAAAATACTTGAAAACATTTTACCAGAAAAAATAAACGAAAGCATCTGAAATATTTATGTGGGTTGGACTAGTCTCTCTAGAAATAGCTCTCCATCAGAGTAGATCAGAACATTATCAATATCCTTAGTTATAGAATAATTCTGATGACATTTCTCTATCTTGTCATCTAGAATTTATTGACAGATGCTAAATATCTTTAGACAGTATTCAAATACTGGCTTATGATGCATATATATTTAAATTTTATTAAAAAGAAAATTAATTTAAATGAAGATGTGGTCCCATCAACAATCTGTTGGCTTCTTTCATCATATTACTCTTCCTATATTATCATTGTCAGGCTTTATAATAAGTGAATATATAATCTTGCCTAGGATAAAAATCATGTTTAGAAGTACAGTGCTTAGCATACCCTTTTATTAAATTACATTTTTTATTTGGTGATAATTATTGATTTGCATACACTTATGTAAATTAATACAGAGGTGCTTTAAACTCTTTACTCAGTTTTCCCAAGTGGTAACATCCTGCAAAACTTTATGCAATATCACAGTCAAGATTTGAACATTGATACAGTGATGAAACAGAACATTTCCATCACCACAAGAATCCCTCATGTTGTGTATTTATATCTACACCCAGTTCTCTCATGTTCCTATTCTCCCTTTAAACCCTGACAAGCATGAATTTGATCTTCATTTCTATAATTTTGTCATTTCAATATTTCATATATAAATTAAATTGTAAAATATGTAACTTTTGTATTAGCTTTTTTCACTCACTTTCTCACTTGAGATTGACACAAGTTGGGAATATCAATCATTTTTTCCACTTTAGTGCTGAGTATTATTCTGAAACATGGATGCAGCAGTTTGTTTAGCCAATCACCTATTGAAGGACATTTGTGTTATTTCCAGTTTGTGGCTACTAGGAATAAATCTGCATAAATATTCATGTACGAGATTTCATGTATGTGATTGTAATTCTCCATTTTTTTTTCTGGAATAAATGCCCAGGAGTTCATTTGTACATTTGCATGCACGTATGCATTATAAAACAAAAACAACCAAACAAAACTACCAAATAGTTTTCCAGAGTGAGTGTACCATTTTAAATTCCTAGCAGTAATATAGTTATATATTACTGTTCATTTACACTCTTGTCAGTATTTAGTTTTGTCACTATTTTTCATTTTAGCCATCATTCTCATATCAGCTATGTGTACTGATATCCCTCTTGTGGTTTAAATTTGCATTTTGCTGATGGCTAGTGATGTTTAACATATTTTCTTGCGCTTATTTGCTCTCTGTATTTTCTTTTCACTGAAATGTCTGTTCATGTTGTTTCCCATTTTCTAATTGTATTTTTTTTACTCTTTAGTTTTAAGAGTCCTTTATATATTCAATAAACAATCATTTTTTGGCTATATGGTTTATAAATAATTTTTCCAGTCTGTACATTATCTTGTCTTTTTATTTTCAAAATCTTTAACAGAGCAAAGGTTTTTAACTTTGATGAAGTTCAATTTGTTTTTTCTTTGTTGGATCATACTTTTGGTGTCTAGTTTTCTAAAGTGTGAGACATTTAGATTAAAATTTCAAGACTTATCTCAAATATTTTTTGTTTTGTTTCATTTCTTTGTTTGCTAATGGATATTTCAGCATAATTTGTTGAAAAGGACACCTTTGCTCCATTGAATTGCTTTTACAGCTTTGCAAAAAATCAGTAGGACATGTTTGCATGGACCTATTTCCGTGTTCTTTATTTTGTTCCACTGACCTATGTATTTAAACCTTCATCAATACCACAGTCTTAATTACTATAATTTTATAATATGCTTTGAAGTTTGTTACACCATTTTCTTCTTCTTTATACTTTCTCTTTTACAAAATCATTTTAGCTGTTCAAGTTTCATTGACATTTCATGTAAATTTTAGAGTAATCTTATCTGTATCTACAAATAATCTTGCTGAGATTTTGATTATTATCTGTAAACAGAGACAGTTTTATTTCTTCCTTTCAGAATTGTATTTTTTTTTAATTTCTCTTTTCTGCCATATTGTATTGCTGCAACTTCCAGTACTATACTGAAGAAGAGAAAACAATCTTGCTTTGCTCTCAATCTTAGAGGAAAATAATTCAGTGTTCAATGATTAGGTATAATGTTAGCTGGTATATTTTTAAAGGCTGCTTTTTGTATAATTGAAGAAGTTTCCTCTATTCCCATTTTACTGAGACATTTTATCATAAAAGGATCATGAATTGTATCAAAGGATTTTTCTACATCAGTTGACATGATGTATTTTTTCTTCTTTATCCTATTAATATGGAGGATTGTACTGAATGATTTTTCAATATTGAACCAATCTTGCATTTCTGGACTAAACCCCGTTTTCTCATAGTGAATAATTATTTTTATATATTGCTAAATTTTATCTGCTAATATTTTGTCAAGGATTTTTGTCCCTATTCACTCTAAGCATTGATATCTGAGTTTTCTTTTTCCTTTTCTTTTCACTTTTGTACTGCTTGTATCTGGTTTTGAGGTAATAATAGCTTCAGAAAATTAATTGACAAGTTATAGCTCCTCTACAGTTTTCTGGAAGAGATTGTATTGAATTGCTTTTAATCCTATAAACATTTGGTAGAATTCTTCAGGGAAATCATCTGGGATTTTTAAAATTATGAATTTAATTTCCTTAATAGTTATAGAGATAGTCTAATGCTCTAGTTCATATTAGGTAAAGTGTGGTAGGTTTTATTTTTTCTATGAATTTGTTTCATCATGGTTGTCAATTTATGTGTGCAGAGTTGTTTTTAGTACTCCCTAATTATTCTTTTAGTGTCTGCAAGGTGTGTAGTGAGATGTCCTGTGTCATTCCTCATATGTGGTAATTTGTGCATTCTCTCTTTTTTACTTTGTCAGTCTAGCTAGAAGTTTGTTAATTTTATTTATTTTTGCAAAGATCAAAGTTCTTTGTTTACTTCATATTCTTTATCATTTTCTTGATTATAATTTTCTTGATTTCTGCTTTTTTATTATTTCCTTTGTCTGCTTGCTTTGGGTTTATTAGTTCTTCCTTTTCTATATTCTTGAAGTGAAAGTTTAGGTTACTGATTTGACATTTTCATCTTTTCCAATATATCTATTTAGTACAATAAATGATCCTTTCAACTCTACCTTAGTTGTGTCCCACAAATTTGATATGTTATATTTTATTTTCCATTCAAATACATATATGCATATATATATACATATATATATTTACTGTTTTTTTTTAAATGGATGTATAGTTAAGGTAAAATTTTATATTAGTTTCATGACACACGAAATTTCTTGTTTAACTTATAGTTTATCTAGAATTTTGCTATTTAAATTCCCAAGGATTTGGAGATTTTCCTATAAATGCTGATTAGATCATTTTGGTTGATTGTGTTATTGAGATCTTATATAAATTTTCTGTCAAGTTGTTCTATCAGTTGTTCAGAGAGGGAGGATTAAATCCTCTTTCCTGTAGTTGTGAATTTGTTTATTTTTCTCTTATTTCGATCAATTTTTTGCTTTTCATAATTTACAGCTCTGTATATTAGTGTACACACAATAAAATTGTGGTCTTCTTTTTCCCCCAGCCTTATTGAGGTTTAGTTGACAAATAAAAATTGCATATATTTAAATTTTTCAATGTGACAGTTGAATACATGTTTTTCATTGTGAAATGATTACCACAATCAAGCTAGCACAGCCATCACTTTACATTTTTTTTTTTTTTTTGGTTTTTATTTCCAGTGCAGTGAGAAAACTTAAAATCTACTCTGTTAACAAATTTCAATCATACAATACACTATTATTAGCTATAGTCACTATGCTATACATTAGATCCCCAGCACTTACTTATGTTATATATGAAACATCTTTAACAAACATCTCCCTGTTTCCACACCCTCCAGACCCTGGTAGCCATCACTCTACTCAGGCTTTATGAGTTCAACTTTTTTGATTTCACATACAAGTGAATTCATATAGTATTTGTCTTTCCCTCTCTGGTTTACTTAATTTAACATAATGTTCTCCAGGTTCATCCATGTTGTTACAAGTGGTAGAATTTTCTGCTTTTTTAATGGCTAATATATATGTCTATACATACATGTATTATATATAAATTAATAATTTTAGTGGCATATATATGTCACATTTTCTTCATTCATCTGTCAATGGAAATGTATGTTGTTTTCATTTCTTTGCTACTGTTAATAACACTACAATGAGCATACTAATGCAGGTATTTGAGGTAGTGATTTCATTTCCTCTGGATATATACCTAGTTGTGGAATTGGTGGAGCATATGATAGTTCTATTTTTAATTTCTTGAGGAAACGACATACTGTTTTTGTCACAATGGCTGTACCAATTTACAATCCCGCTAACAGTGAACAAAATTTACCATATCTCCACACCTTCACCAGTACATTGTTTCTTGTCATTTTTTAAATAGCTATCTTAACAAGAGTGAGGTGATATATCATTGTGGTTTTAATTTGCATTTCTCATATGATTAGTGATGTTGAGCATCTTTTCATGTATCTATTAGTCATGTCTTCTGTGGGAAAATGTGTATTCAGATTTTCTTGATAAATCATTTTCTCATATGTAATATCCCTCTCAATGTCTGGTAACATTATTTACTCTAAAATCTGCTTTATTTGATTATTAATATAGATACTTTTGTTTCATTTGATTAATCTTACTTGATATATCTTTTTCTAGGCTTTTACTTTAAAGCTACCTATAATTTTACATTTGAAGTGAATTTCTTATAGACAGAGTATAGTTGGGTAATAGCATTTTAATATAATCTGTTAATCTACATTTTGAGTAGTGTATTTATACCACTTATACAAGGCTTAAATCTTGCTAATTTTTTTTTTTTGTTTTGTTTATTTTGTACGGTTTTTGGATTCTTCATCATCTTCTTACTAACTTCCTTTGGGTTATTTGAATATTTTTTTATAATTTTAATTTTAAATATTTATACCATTGTGAGTGTATTTCTTTGTGTAACTCTTTTTTTTTATTTATGGTGCTAGATATTATATTAAATTTATATTATTTAATCACAGTGAACTGTTGTCATTTTTTTCATTTCCAGTGAATTATAAAAATGGTACTGCCTCTTGCATGCATTTATCCTCCTCAGTGTAAAATTATCAAATATTCCCTCTACATATATTTGAAACCATTTTAAAAAGCAATAGTTTTCACTTTAGCTTTCAAATATAAATTTAAAACCTCAAAAAGTTTGCTTGAATATGGTTTTCTTTCTTCCCTCTT
This sequence comes from Phocoena sinus, assembly GCF_008692025.1. Lineage (NCBI taxonomy): Eukaryota > Metazoa > Chordata > Mammalia > Artiodactyla > Phocoenidae > Phocoena > Phocoena sinus. Next base: position 87,327,023 of record NC_045774.1, on the reverse strand, counting down.
GATGGTTCTTCTTTATTATTTATTTTGTGTTTAGGGGAATACCTTTTATCAGCTTTTGAGTGAATTCTATTGGTGACAAATTCTCTTTATCTTCTTTATCTGAAAATATCTGTTTTCCCTCTTTATTTCAGAAGAATATTTTAAGTGGGTATTGGTTTCTTGATTGACATTTCTTTTCTTCTTCTTTTATTTTTCCCACTGCACTGGGTCTTCATTGATGTACTCAGGTCTTCTGTAGTTGCAGTGAGTGGGGACCACTCCCCGCCATGGTGTGTGAGACTCTCACTGTTCTTGTCCCTCCCATTGCAGAGCATGGGCTCCAGATGCATGGGCCTCAACAGCTACAGCATGCAGGCCCAGTAGCTGCAGCACACAGGCCCCAGATTGTGCAGGTCCCAGAAGTTGTGGTACATGGGCTCAGTAGTTGTGGCTCACAGGCTCTGGAACGCAGGCTCAGTAGTTGTGGCACATGGGTTTAGTTTCTCCACGGCATGTGGGATCTTCCCTGACCAGGGATCAAACCCATGTCCCCTGCATTGGCAGGTGGACCATCAACCACTCTTCCACCAGGGAAGTCCTGACATTTCATTAAGCACTTGAAAAATGTTTTGCCACTTCCTTCTGGCTTCCATTGTTTCTGCTGAGAAGTTTGCTCTCATTCAAATTGTTTTCCCTATACATAAGGTGTCATTTTCTCTTTCTTCAAGTATTTTTATTTGTCTTATTTTTTCAGGTCATGTAGGTAGGTAGGCAGTTATGAGGTGTCTTTTTTTTTTTTTTTTTTTTTTTTTTTTAAATGTTGGGGTAGGAGTTTATTAATTTATTTTATTTTTATTTTTTGCTGTGTTGGGTCTTCGTTTCTGTGCGAAGGCTTTCTCTAGTTGTGGCAAGCGGGGGCCACTCTTCATTGCAGTGCGCGTGCCTCTCACTATCGCGGCCTCTCTTGTTGCAGAGCACAGGCTCCAGATGCGCAGGCTCAGTAGTCGTGGCTCACGGGCCTAGTTACTCCGCGGCATGTGGGATCATCCCAGACCAGGGCTTGAACCCGCGTCCCCTGCATTAGCAGGCAGATTCTCAACCACTGCGCCACCAGGGAAGCCCATGAGGTGTCTTGATATGGATTATCTTTGGGTTTGGGATTCAATCACTTCTTGAATATGTAGGTTTATGTCTTTTGCCAAATATAGGGAGTGTTCATTCACTATTTCTTTGTGTACTTTTAAAATTTCACCTTCATCCTCCTCTGTCTCTGGGACTTAAATAAAACTTAATATTATATCATTCATTATAGTCCCATAGGTCTTGAGGCTCTGTTCATTTTTTCTGGTCTATTTTCTCTTTGTTATTCAGATTAGATAATGTCTATTCTTCCATCTGCCAGTTCACTTATTTTTCCTCTATTGCCTATTTTCTGCTGTTGAACCCACTCCAAAATATCTCATATCTTCCATTCTAATTTTTTAAATTTAATTCTACTTCCTATATTCTATCTCATTGTAGAGAATTTTCCATTCATTGCCAAAGCATTTTTGGTTTGTTTCCAATGTGTTCATAATTATTTGTTGAAGCTGCATACCAGAATCATGCAGGTGACTTTTCATACCACATGTATTTAAAAATTCACTTCTATTATTTTAAAACCATACCATTCCCTTCATCAAACACATAGACCAAAGGTCAAAGAGGACTTATACAGAAAAACTTAATGCCTGTTATTAGTTGACTTTGAGCTTCATGAGGGGAATACAAAACATGCAGCTATTAATGGCAACATCACTTTTATCATTTTTCCACTGTGGATTATTTGTGTCTCTAAGATGTCAAAATAACTTCAAATTAGTGAAAAAAAAGTCAAAGCAGGTAAATGTGTTCCCTGCATAAAGCAAGGTTTTGAGCAATCATATTATACACATTTTAATAGATTACACATAGGCTCAGGTAGATATAGTGTTATACATTTTGACAAATATTATACAAAGACAGAAATCTAATTTTCCCACATTTTTAAGAATAATACACTATCCATATGCATTTTATTCTAATTACACATTTTGTTCCTTGTCTTAATTTAGAACACAATTTTGTGTTTCAGAAAAGATAAAAATTAACTTTTGTCAATTACTATGTACTCTTTTTATAATTTTACTGATGCCAAATTATGTAATTGCCAAATATTACAAGTATCAGCAATCATATACTGACAGCTTGTAATTATGTAATTAACATGTGGACATATAGAATTATGATACCTAAAGATGTCAAAAATATTTTAATATGACTCAACTCTTTCCTAGTATGAATCTAATTGAATTACGTAACATACATAGGAAAAGAAACAGGAGCTCATCCTGGAATCTGCAGTTAAAAATCTAAGGGAAAATAAAGAAAACTTTGAGACAAGTAATTTATACTAGAGATGATCTGAAACATTCATTTGATACATGTAAATATGTTATATTATAATGATGAAGAAACTAAAGGGTATTTGTTAAACACTATAGTTTTTCATATCAATAAAATAATTCAAAATTGTTACAAATTCAAATACCCATATAAATGCATTTCTAGACAACCCATATCCCCCAAGTAGATAGATATATAGGTAGATAGATACATGATATAATGCATAAACAATTTTTGACTTACAGGGCATTTCATGTATATTAATGTAATATGGTAACATTAACATGTTTTTTTAAAAAAAATAGTGAGCTTGATTATGGATGTTTTGAAGACTTTTTAAAAGCATCCCAGGAATACCAAAAGCCATGAATAAAACAAAAAAACATAGTTGACTACATGAAAATGAATAACTGTGGCCTGCTTTCATCATGGTGAAATAAGCTCCATAAACCTATCTCTCCCACTAATTATAACTAATCACAGAAAGCAACCACTTAAGGACTTTGAACAAATAAACAAAAGGAAGCAATCACTTAAGGTCTTTGAAAAAGAAAAAAAAAGGAAGTTATTGGAGAAGAGTCAAAACAATGGAAGATGCCTGCCAAGGGATGAATTTCACTATTATTTGTATTTTTCTCCTTTACTTCATTACTTTGCATGCAGAGCAGACTTAAGTCTCAGAACTGAGAACAAAGCTCTGAGATGGATGACTAAGTCTCTGATAGAATTCTCATTTTTTTATGGTCAACCAGAGAACTTGAAAAAGGGAACCCTGAAGTGGGAGAGTGTAGGGGTTGAAGTAGAAGACCAGGACTCATTCCAAGCTATGCATGTATAGGAAAGATCTAGGTCAGCATACCAGAGACATTGAGATATAAATGTAATTAAAACTGTAAGCCACATCTCAAACTAAACCATGAAGTAACATGCACAGGACAAACTCAAAGCATTATGGCAAAGGCTTTAAAAAGTGAACTGTGATTTAAACCAACATCCACAAAAGATGAGGCAGATATGATGGTCTAATACTAACAAGGTTTGTTGCTTGCTAAACATCATCAATAACACCAATAAAAGTTTATTTCCTCTAGAAGCTTATAATAAAACTTAGAGACTATGCACCATATTCAAGATTGCAATTCAAAAGTATTCAGCAACCAGTGAACAAGGGAAATTTAACCAAAAAAACAATTAATAGAGGCCAAAGTTTATATGACCTATTTATCAAAAAAAAAATTATAAAGCAAATATTAGAACTAAACTTGAAATAATAAAGGAAAATGCACTTAAAAAATGGAAAGATAGAAATTCTCAACAGAAAATATGTCCAAAACATCACTTTGGAATTTTAGTATTAAAAGTACAATATTGGAAAAAAATATTAGATGATCCCAATAGCAAAACTGAGGTCACAGAGAAAAGGCCAGGTAACTTGAAGATAGATAAATAAAAAGTATCTGATATGTCTTGTTCCAGGATTTGGTGGGAAGATTGTCAGCTTTTTACCTTTGAGTATTCTGTTTGCTATGGGTTTCATTTGTTGTTAGGATGAACAGATACATGCTACTATATATAAAATAGATAAATAACAAGGACCTACTGTACAGCACAAGGAACTATACTCAATATTTTATAATAGAGTATAATGGAAAAGAATCTGAATAAAGTATACATATAGATTCAATTATATATATATATATATATATATATATATATATCACTGAATCACTTTGCTGTACACCTGAAACTAACACAAAATTGTAAATCAACTATACTTCAATATAAAAATTATATAAAATATCTGGTATGATAAATAGAAACAAATATCAAAAAAAGATGAGCAAAGTTTCAGGTATTTTTTGGACAATTTTAAAAGGTCTAAAATTCATGTCACTGAAGTTTCAAAAGAAAGGAAAAGGGAATAAGGGGAAAAGAAAAACGAAAAACAAAAAAACACTTGAAGACACAATCACCAAAGAGTTCCCAAATGCAGTAAATGGCAAAAGTTTAGACATTTAAGAAGCTCTGTGAACCCAAGCATAATTAAATTTAAATAAAACTATGCCTAGACATATGATAATCAAATTGATCAAAAGAAAATATAGAGTTCCAGGAAGATGGCGTAAGAGTAAGACGCGGAGATCACCTTCCTCCTCACAGATACACCAAAAATACATCTACACGTGGAACAACTCCTACAGAACACCTATTGAACACTGGCAGAAGACCTCAGACCTCCCAAAAGGCAAGAAACCCCCCCACGTACCTGGGTAGGGCAAAAGAAGAAAGAATAAACACAGACAAAAGGATAGGGACTGGACCTGCACCAGTGGGAGGGAGCTGTGAAGGAGGAAAGGTTTCCACACACCAGGAAGCCCCTTCATGGGCGGAGACTGTGGGTGGCGGAGGGGGAAGCTTTGGAGCCACGGAGGAGAGCACAGCAACAGGGGTGCGGGGGACAAAGTGGAGAGATTCCCTCACAGAGTATTGGTGCCGACCAGCACTCACCAGCCCAAGAGGCTTGTCTGCTCCCCCGTCAGGGTGGGCGGGGCTGGGAGCTGAGGCTCAGGCTTCTGTCGGAGCGCAGGGAGAGGACTGGGGTTGGCGGCATGAACACAGCCTGCAGGGGGTTAGTGCGCCACAGATGGCCGGAAGGGAGTCCGGGGAAAAGTCTGGACCTGCCGAAGAGGCAAGAGACTTTTTCTTCCCTTTTTTTTCCTGGTACGTGAGAAGAGAGTATTATGAACGCTGCTTAAAGGAGCTCCAGAGATGGGTGCGAGCTGAGGCTAAAAGCGCGGACCCCAGAGACAGGCATGAGATGCTAAGGCTGCTGCTGCCACCACCAAGAAGGCTGTCTGTGAGCACAGGTTACTATCCACATCCCTCTTCCGGGGAGACTGTGAAGCCCACCAATGCCAGGGTCCCGGGATCCAGGGACAACTCCCCCAGGAGAACGCACGGCATGCCTCAGGCTGGTGCAATGTGACACCGGTCTCTGCCACCGCAGGCTCGCCCTGCACTCTGTGCCCCTCCCTCCCCCCGGCCTGAGTAAGTCAGAGCCCCCAAATCAGCTGCTCCTTTAACTTCATCCTGTCTGAGCGAAGAACAGACGCCCTCCAGCGACCTACACACAGAGGCAGGGCCAAATCCAAAGCTGAGCCCCTGGGAGATGTGAGAACAAAGAAGAGAAAGGGAAATCTCTCCCAGCAGCTTCAGAAGCAGCGGATTAAAGCTCCACAATCAATTTGATGTACTCTACATCTGTTAAATACATGAATAGACAACGAATCATCCCAAATTAAGGAGGTGGACTTTGAGAGCAAGATTTATGATTTTTTTCCCCTTTTCCTCTTTTTGTGAGTGTGTATGTGTATGCTTCTGTGTGAGATTTTGTCTGTATAGCTTTGCTTCCACCATTGTCCAAGGATTCTATCCTTCCGTTGTTGTTTTTTTTTCTTAATAATTACATTTTATTTTATTAATTTAATTTTATTTTAGTTTACTTTATCTTCATTCTTTCTTTCCTTTCTTCCCTCCTTTAGACAACGAATCATCACAAACAGAGGAGGTGGACTTTGAGAGCAAGATTTATGTTTTTGTCCCCTTTTCCTCTTTTCGTGAATTTGTATGTGTATGCTTCTATGTGAGATTTTGTCTGTATAGCTTTGCTTCCACCATTTGTCCTAGGGCTCTATCTGTCCGTTTCTTGTTTGTTTGTTTGTTTTGTTTTGTTTTGTTTTTCTCATAATTAGTTTATTTTAATAACTTTATTATATTTTATCTTACTTTATTTTATTTTACTTTTTCTTTCTTTTATCCTTCTTTCCTGCTTCTTTCCTTCCTTCCTCCCTCCCTCTCTCCCTCCCTACTTTCTTTCTTTCTTTCATTCTTTCTTTCTACTTCTACTAATTCATTCTTTTTACTTTTTCTCCCTTTTATTCTGAGCCGTGTGGATGAAAGGCTCTTGGTGCTCCAGCCAGGAGTCAGTGCTGTGCCTCTGACGTGGGAGAGCCAACTTCAGGACACTGGTCCACAAGAGACCCCCCAGCTCCACATAATATTAAATGGCAAAAATCTCCCAGAGATCTCCATCTCAACACTAGCACCCAGCTTCACTCAACGACCAGCAAGCTACAGTGCTGAACATCCTATGCCAAACAACTATCAAGACAGGAACACAACCCCACCCATTAGCAGAGAGGCTGCCTAAAATCATAATAAGTCCACAGACACACCAAAACACACCACGAGACATGGACCTGCCAACCGAAAAGACAAGATCCAGCCTCATCCACCAGAACACAGGCACTACTCCCCTCCACAAGAAAGCCTACACAACCCACTGAACCAACCTTAGCCACTGGGGACAGACACAAAACACAATGGGAACTGTAAAACTGCAGCCTGAAAAAAGGAGACTCCAAACACAGTAAGATAAGCAAAATAAGAAGACAGACCAACACACAGCAGATGAAGGAGCATGATAAAAACCCAACAGACTCAACAAATGAAGAGGAAATAGGCAGTCTACCTGGACAAGAATTCAGATTAATGGTAGTAAAGGTGACACAAAATCTTGGAAATAGAATAGATAAAATGCAAAAAACATTTAGCAAGGACTTAGAAGAACTAAAGATGAAACAAACAATGATGAACAACACAATAAATGAAATTAAAAATACTCTAGATGGAATCAGTAGCAGAATAACTGAGGCAGAAGAACGGATAAGTGACCTGGAAGATAAAATAGTGGCAATAACTATGGCAGAGCAGAAGAAAGAAAACAGAATGAAAATAACTGAGGACAGTCTCAGAGACCTCTGGGACAACATTAAGTGCACCAACATTTGAATTATAGGGGTTCCAGAAGAAGAAGAGAAAAAGAAAGGGACTGAGAAAATATTGGAAAAGATTATAGTTGAAAACTTCCCTAATATGGGAAAGGAAATAGTTAATCAAGTCCAGGAAGCACAGAGAGTCCCATACAGGATAAATCCAAGGAGAAATACGCCAAGACACAAATTAATCAAACTGTCAAAAATTAAATACAAAGAAAACATATTAAAAGCAGCAAGGGAAAAACAACAAATAACACAAAAGGGGATCCCTATAAGGTTAACAGCTGAACTTTCAGCAGAAACTCTGCAAGCTCGAAGGGACTGGCAGGACATATTCAAAGTGATGAAGGAGAAAAACCTGCAACCAAGATTACACTACCTAGCAAGGATCTCATTCAGATTTGATGGAGAAATTAAAACCTTTACAGACAAGCAAAAGCTGAGAGAGTTCAGCACCACCAAACCAGCTTTACCACAAATGCTAAAGGAACTTCTCTAGGCAAGTAACACAAGAGAAGAAAAAGACCTACAATAATGAACCCAAAACAATTAAGAAAATGGGAATAGGAACATACATATTGATAATTACCTTAAATGTAAATGGATTAAATGCTCCCACCAAAAGACACAGATTGGCTGAATGGATACAAAAACAAGACCCATATATATGCTGTCTACAAGAGATGCACTTCAGACCTAGAGACACATACAGACTGAATGTAAGGGGATGGAAAAAGATATTCCATGCAAATGGAAACCAAAAGAAAGCTGGAGTAGCAATTCTCATATCAGACAAAATAGACTTTAAAATAAAGACTATTAAAAGAGACCAAGAAGGACTCTACATAATGATCAAGGGATCGATCCAAGAAGAAGATAAAACAATTGTAAGTATTTATGCACCAACATACGAGCACCTCAATACATAAGGCAAATGCTAACAGCCATAAAAGGGGAAGTTGACAGTAACACATTCATAGTAGGGGACTTTAACACCCCACTCTCACCAATGGACTGATCATCCAAAATGAAAATAAATAAGGAAACACAAGCTTTAAATGATACATTAAACAAGATGGACTTAATTGATATTTATAGGATACTCCATCCAAAAACAACAGAATACACATTTTTCTCAAGTGCTCATGGAACATTCTCCAGGATAGATCATATCTTGGGTCACAAATCAAGCCTTGGTAAATTTAAGAAAATTGAAATTGTATCAAATATATTTTCTGACCACAATGCTATGAGATGAGATATCAATTACAGGAAAATATCTGTAAAAAATATAAACACATGGAGACTAAACAACAGACTACTTAATAACGAAATGATCACTGAAGAAATCAAAGAGGAACTAACAATATACCTAGAAACAAATAACCATGGAGACACAACAAACCAAAATCTATGGGATGCAGCAAAAGCAGTTCTAAGAGGGAAGTGTATAGCAATACAATCCTACGTTAAGGAACAGGAAACATCTCGAATAAACAATCTAACCTTGCACCTAAAGTAATTAGGGAAAGAAGAACAAAAACCCCCCAAATTTAGCAGAAGGAAAGAAATCATAAAAATCAGATCAGTAATAAATGAAAAAGAAATGAAGGAAATGATAACAAAGATCAATAATAGTAAAAGCTTGTTCTTTGAGAAGATAAACAAAATTGATAAAATATTAGCCAGACTCATCAAGAAAAAAAGGGCAAAGACTCAAATCAAATCAATAGAATTAGAAATGATAAAGGAGAAGAAACAACTGACACTGCAGAAATACAAAAGATCATGAGAGATTACTACGAGCAACTCTATGCCAATAAAATGGACAACCTGGAAGAAATGGACAAATTCTTAGAAATGCACAATCTGCCAAGACTTTATCAGGAAGAAATAGAAAATATGGACAGACCAATCATAATCATAAAACTAACTGAAATTGAAACTGTGATTAAAAGTCTTCCAACAAACAAAAGCCCAGGACCAGATGGCTTCACAGGCGAATTCTGGGAAGAATACTCCCAAACTCTTTCTATGAGGCCACCATCACCCTGATACCAAAACAAGACAAAGATGTCACAAAGAAATAAACTACTGGCCAATATCACTAATGAACATAAATGCGAAAATCCTCAACAAAATACTAGCAAACAGAATCCAACGGCACATTAAATGGATGATACACCATGATCAAGTGGGGTTTATTCCAGGAATGCAAGGATTCTTCAATATATGCAAGTCAATCAACGTGATACACCATATTAAAAAATTCAAGGAGAAAAAACATATCATCTCAACAGATGCAGAGAAAGTTTTTGACAAATTCAACACCCATTTATGATAAATATGCTGCATAAAGTAGACATAGAGGGAACTTTCCTCAACATAATAAAGGCCATATATGACAAACCCAGATCCAACATCATCCTCAATGGTGAAAAACTGAAAGCATTTCCACTAAGATCAGGAACAAGACAAGGTTGCCCACTCTCACCACTCTTATTCAACATAGTTTTGGAAGTTTTAACCAAAACAATCAGAGGAGAAAAAGAAATAAAAGGAATCCAAATCAGAAAAGAAGTAAAGTTGTCACTGTTTGCAGATGACATGATACTATATAGAGAGAATCCTAAAGATTCTACCAGAAAACGACTAGAGCTAATCAATGAATTTGGTAAAGTAGCAGGATACAAAATTAATGCACAGAAATCTCTTGCATTCCTATACACTAATGATAAAAAACCTGAAAGTGAAATCAATACTCCCATTTACCATTGCAACAGAAAGAATAAATTATCTAGGAATAAACCTATGTAAGGAGACAAAAGACCTGTGTGCAGAAAATTATAAGACACTGATGAAAGAAATTATAGATGATACAAATAGATGGAGAGATATACCATGTTCTTGGATTGGAAGAATCAACATTGTGAAAATGACTCTACTACCTAAAGCAATCTACAGATTCAATGCAATCGCTATGAAACTACCACTGGCATTTTTCACAGAACTAGAGCAAAAATTTCACAATTTGTATGGAAACAAAAAAGACCCCAAATAGCCAAAACAAACTTGAGAATGAAAAATGGAGCTGGAGGAATCAGGCTCCCTGACTTCAGACTATACTACAAAGCTACAATAATCAAGACAGTATGGTACTGGCACAAAACAGAAATATAGATCAATGGGACAGGATAGAAAGCTCAGAGATAAGCCCAAACACATATGGTCACCTTATCTTTGATAAAGGATGCAGGAATATACAGTGGAGAAAGGACAGCCTCCAATAAGTGGTGCTGGGATAACTGGACAGGTACATGTAAAAGTATGAGATTAGATCTCTCCCTAACACCATACACAAAAATAAGCTCAAAATGGATTAAATACCTAAATGGAAGGCCAGAAGGTATCAAACTCTTAGAGGAAAACATAGGCAGGACACTCTATGACATAAATCACAGTAAGATCCTTTTTGACTCACCTCCTAGAGAAATGGAAATAAAAACAAAAATATACAAATGGGACCTAATGAAACTTCAAAGCTTTTGCACAGCAAAGGAAACCATAAACAAGACCAAAAGACAACCCTCAGAATGGGAGAAAATATTTGCAAATGAAGCAACTGACAAACGATTAATCTCCAAAATTTATAAGCAGCTCATGCAGCTCAATAACAAATAAACAAACAACCCAATCCAAAAATGGGCAGAAGACTTAAATAGACATTTCTCCAAAGAAGATATACAGACTGCCAACAAACACATTAAAGAATGCTCAACATCATTAATCATTAGAGAAATGCAAATCAAAACCACAATGAGATATCATTTCATACCAGTCAGAATGGCAATTATCAAAAAATCTAGAAACAATAAATGTTGCATAGGGTGTGGAGAAAAGGGAACCCTCTTCCACTGCTGGTGGGAATGTAAACTGATACAGCCACTGTGGAGAACAGTATGGAGGTTCCTTAAAAAACTACAAATAGAACTACCATGTGACCCAGCAATCCCAGTACTAGGCATATACCCTGGGAAAACCATAATTCAAAATGAGTCATGTACCACAATGTTCATTGCAGCTCTATTTGCAATAGCCCAGAGATGGAAACAACCTACGTGTCCATCATCGAATGAACGGATAAAGAAGATGTGGCACATATATACAATGGAATATTACTCAGCCATAAAAAGAAATGAAATTGAGCTATTTGTAATGAGGTGGATAGACCTAGAGTCTGTCATACAGAGTGAAGTAAGTCAGAAAGAGAGAGACAAATACCGTGTGCTAACACATATATATGGAATTTAAGAAAATAATATATCATGAAGAACCTAGTGGTAAGACAGGAATAAAGACACTGACTTACTAGAGAATGGACTTGAGGATATGGGGAGGGTGAAAGATAAGCTGTGACAAAGAGAGAGTGAGGCATGGACATATATACACTACCAAACGTAAGGTAGATAGCTAGTGGGAAGCCGCCGCATATCAGAGGGAGATCAGCTCAGTGCTTTGTGACCGCCTGGAGGGGTGGGATATGGAGGGTGGGAGGGAGGGAGATGCAAGAGGTATGGGAACATGTATGTATATATATAACTGATTCAGTTTGTTTTAAAGGAGAAAGTAACACACCATTTTTAAGCAATTATACTCCAATAAAGATGTTAAAAACAAAAGGAAAATATAATTTTGAAAATATTCAAAGTGTCTCAAAAATAGCAACATATTAAATACATAAGAACAATAATTTAATTGATTAGGCATATTTCATAAAATCCATGCAAGTCAGAATACACTGGAACAATATGTTCAAAATGTTGCAAAAATGGTACTCTAAATGTGAATTTTATATCCAGTAAAAATAGTATTCAATTGCTGTGAAACTAAAGGCATTGCTAGGTACAGGAAAACTGAGGCTTTGTTTTCAGCAGACTTGCTCTAAAGGAATCTTTAAAAATTCTAGTTGAAAGAAAATAATACCAAAGGGAAACTTGGTTCTTGAACAACAGAAATGGTAAATCTCTAGGAAAATATAAAATATTTTGCATCTTAAAATTTATAAAATGTGTATGACTGTTGAAAGCAAAATAAATAAATATATACATTCACTTATACAAAATACATGTATAAATTTTAAAAATCTAACATGTTTTTTGATGTATAGTATATGTATTTTATATAGCAAAAATAAAATAAAGGTGGTTGATGTACGGTGGTGGGTAAATTGATCCATGTGGGTGCAAGGCTTTAAAATTTTACTTGAGATAGTAATATCATAACAAAATAAATGGAAAATTTGAGTTATGGATATTAGAATTCCAAGAACAAGGACTTAAAAATATTCAATCTAAGGAAATAGAGCTATGTACAAATATATACAAAATAAAATGTGAAATATTCTGTATTATTCTAAATATACCTAAGTATTCTAAATATACTTATATTATTTTTTGAAAATTAGACTTCATAACAAGGAACGTTGTCAGAAATAAAGAATATTACACAATCATAAAAGTGTTAGTTCACAAATAGAAGATCATAATACATTTATGAACATAATAATATTAAAGCCTCAAAATACATAAAGCAAACATATAACTGAGAAAAGAAATAGACAAATACACAATTTTATTTGGAGGCTTCAACATTCCACTTTTAGTATTATGTAGTAGGCAGAAAATTTGCAAGGGTGTAGAGGATTGGAAGAACATTATTAACTAACATGACATAATTGACATTCATAGGAGACTCCACCTAACAAGAGAAACATGCATATTAATTTCACATGTACTTGGAACATTCATCAACAAAAGCCATATCCTAAGCATAAAATGTTTATTGCAAGTTAAAAATTGACAAATAAATATATTAAGCCAAATTAACTAGAATTAAACTAAAAATAAAAAAATTAGGGCTTCCCTGGTGGCGCAGTGGTTGAAAGTCCGCCTGCCGATGCAGGGGACACGGGTTTGTGCCCGGTTCCGGGAAGATCCCACATTGCCGCAGAGTGGCTGGGCGCGTGAGCCATGGCCGCTGAGCCTGTGCGTCCGGAGCCTGTGCTCCACGACGGAAGAGGCCACAACAGTGAGAGGCCCGCGTACGGCAAAAAAAAAAAAAAAAAAAAAAAAATTAAAATAGAATTTTGTAACAGACAAATATCTACAAAAGTCCCTATATAATTGTATACTAAATTATATACTATTAAATAATGATTCAAGGAAGTCACAAGGGAAATTGCACAATATTTGAATTAAATGAAAATAAAACATATCAAAATATGTGAGATGTAGCCAATCTAGTGCTCTTTGTTATCAGTCTTAACAATATTTGTTTGAATATACCTACTCAGGCAAGAGAGACAAAAACAAAGATAAACAAATGGGACTACATTAATTTAAAAAGATTTTCAGGGATTTCCCTAGTGGTCCAGTGGTTAAGACTTCATTCTTGCTTCCATCACAGGGGGTGTGGGTTTGATCTCCAGTCGGAGAACTAAGATCCTGCATGACACGTGGCATGGCCAAAAAAAAAAAAGAATAGTATAGCTAAGGAAATTATATTAAAAAAGCAAAACAAACCAATTAAAATATAGGCAGAGGACATGAATGTATATTTTCCAAAAGAAGACATACAGATGTCCAGTAGGTACATGAAAAAGATGCTCAACATTCCTAATCACCAGGAAAATGCATATCAGAACCACAAAGAGATATCACCTCATACTTATCAGAGTGTCTATTATGAAAAAGACAGCAAATAACAAGTGCTGGTGAGGATGTGGAAAAAAGGGAACCCTTGTATACTGTTGGTGGAAATATAAATTGGGGCAGCCACTGTGGAGAACATTTGGAAGTTCCTCAAAAAATTAAAGATAGAACTTCCACATGGTCCTGCAGTTACCGTCCTGGAAATAAACTCTTCAATAAATTGTAAAAAATACTGAAATCTAAAAAATACTAAATCTGAGAAATACTAAGTCTCTAATTTGAAAAAAAATGTATATACAATGGACTATTACTCATCCTTAAAAAGTAATAAATTCTTGCCATTTATGACAACATGGATAGACCTAGAGTATAATATGTTGAGTGCAATAAATCAGACAGAGAAAGACCGATACTGTGTGGTTTTACTTATATGTGGATCTGAACAACAAAACAAATGGACATAACTAAACAGAAACAGGTCATGGATACCAAGAACAAATGGGTGATTTCCAGAGGGACAGGTGGTTGGGGAAGGAAAGAAATTGATGTTGGAGATTAAGAAGTATAAACTTTCAGGTACAAAATAAATGGGTCATGGGTATGAAGTATACAGTGTGGGGAATATAGTTAATAATTATGTAATATCTTTGTAAGGTGACAGATGTACTAGACATATGGTATTGATCATTTTTAAATATAAAAATATTGAATCACTGAGTTGTGTAACAAGGACCAACATAGTGTTGTAGATCAATTATACTTCAAAACCCACTAACCAACCAAAAAAGCAAACAAAGTTATAGAAAAAGAGATTAAATCTGTGGTTACCAGAGGCTGGGTAGGAGGAGGAGGAATTGGATGAAGGTGGTCAAAAAGTACAAACTTCAGTTTACAAGATCAATAAATACTAGAGATGTAAATATAAAAGTTTTATATATATATATATATATATATGTTGTGAAGAGTGTAAATCATAGGATTTCTCATCGTAAGAAAAATTGTATTTTAAATATGTCTGTAATATTGTATCTCATTGAGATGATGGATGATCACTAAACTTGTGATAAGCGTTTCATGATGTATGTAAGTCAAATCATTATGCTGCCCACCTTTATTTTGTAGAGTGATGTATGTCAATTAGATCTCAATAAAACTGGAAGAAAAAGAAAGAAAATAACCCCCAAAATTAAAGATTAGAAAGAAATAGCTTTCCCTGAATGCGGCTTATGTTTTGCCCCTCCCCAATAGAAGATGGAGCTTCTTATTGAAAACTGAGTACCAAACCAGCTCCTCTGTCTGATATACACAGTGGAATTCCTGTTAAGACATATATTTATGTATATGAGTGTGTAAGGTATGTGTGTGTGTGTGTGTGTGTGTGTTGTGTGTGTGTATGCGTGTGGTATGGTATCTCTCTGCATACATGTGGAAGAATAAAAAATATTTAAGCTGTAGATTCCACAATAAGAAAATATATAGACCATAAACTCCTATACTACCTAGTTTTTAGAATTACTACCAAACATTTTAGCATTTGAAAATAAACACCTGCAAAACAAAGTTTTGTTGCCCTTAAGTGTGTGTGTGTCTGTGTATTTTACTCTGATTGTTAGCAAATGCTAACAAATATTTTCATTTCACATACTTGATAAGCCGAGATGTGTAGGCAGATTCTTTCACAGTACTAGGAGCAGACTACAGCTCCTAATGCATGTCAAATATTCTCACTGTAAAATTACTTCCATTTTTTTCTTGTTTGGCTTTATTTTTCATTGCTGTTTCCACTTTAACCAGTCATATAGTAATAAACACTTTTTCCCATACTCTGAATTCAGATGAGAAGTTGAGTTCTGGAATGATTCTGATTATTCAGTTCCATGTCTGACAAATTTAAGATATTTGTAGCTTCCCGAGAAGTCCTAATTCAGAACTCTTCATGGGGAATTTATCCACATCTTTTGGTTGCTTGTTATATCAAGAAGCTTAGGTTTCCAGCCTCATACTGTAAAAACCTCTCAGAATATATTTTAATCAAAAGGGTGGTACTAAAAATGAGGCACGTGTCTGAAAAAAATGAATGTTACTAATTCACTAAAATTTGAGATAACTGTGAATTTAGCTGATCCTACTAGCAGTTTTCCTTATCCTATATATAATCTCTCCTTTGAGACAATCATAAAATAATAATAGATTTAATTGTTGCACTAAGAATTATTATTGACAATCATCTTGGGAATTCTGATGATGGTTAAGCCCTTTTTATTTGCACTCTGCACATTCTAGTCTCTGCTTAAATTTTCACTCTTTCAGTTTGTTTACATGTTCTATACTTTAGTAATGACAATGGAAGTGGATTTTTTTAAAAAAAAAATTAACCTCTTCTTGGATTAAGAATTACTGTCTATGGATAGATGGACATTTTAATCCATCTGAAATCTTATGTCTGCCCCATGCTTTCTTTTTTTTATCTTTCTTATCCTGAAATCTATCCTTCTCAAAATTATCTCCTTCGACTCTAGACTAGAAAGTTGTCTATTTCAACACTTTCCTCAAAATACCTACTCAAAACACCCATGCTACATTTCCAGTCTTTCTTTACATTCCTTCCTCCCTATTCATTTAAATTCAGAAAGATAAAAAAGTTGAGTGAAAGCATTACATTTCTTCAAAAAATACTGGAATTCAATAATATCAAAGTCATTCTGAAAAGTCTTTAGCTCTGTAAAAGTAATTGCCCTGCTTTGTTAAAGCTTACAGATAAAATTGTATTAAAAAATGCATAATTAAAAACAAGAGTATCATGCTTTTATATGAGGGCTTAACAAATCTTTTTTAGCTTTATGAAACCAAAACTTCACAAAAAGACTTACAAATTCATAAAGTGTTCCTACTTGCTATGTCTGGCCTTCAAATCAGTGATTTAGGTGACAGATAAAAAAAAAATACATCATTATCTATTTCCCTAGTGTCTGTACTTTACTTCTGAAGATGAAGAAATAAGAGATTTTTTTCCAGATAAATCTGGCATTCGGTACAACTAACATTTTCTTTATGGCAGTTCTTCCTTTACTCTATGGTATGTTTTTAGTTATGTTTTAGTATCATGCCTTGTTTTAAATATGCAAAATTTCATTTTGAAACATGTTTTAGATATCTTCAAACAAATTTAAACAAACATTCAATATGATTTATATTCCTCAATTTGTTTGTTACATAAAAATGTGTTTTTGTTTGGAGTCAAGAATTTTTATCCTTATGATTGTGCTCCATTTTCTCTAGTAAAAATTATTTTGTTTAGTTTTCTTTCTTTAACTGGTAATGAGGCAATTTAAGATCCTAAATGTTAACATTCAGTGTAATTATGTTCCTAAATAACACTCCCCTACACCATATTTAACATATAATAAGATACAAACTAAACTGTATTTTTGCCATATCAATATTTAAAATTATTTTTCACAAAAGGAATGCAATACAAAAGATAACTGGAAGAAACATATTCTAGTGTATGTCAGATAATTTTAATAAATTAATACATACATACAAACACATCCATACATACATACACACAAACACAAATATTTGCCACTATATTACATATATTGATGTAAAAAAATCCTTTCTACAAAAGATATAAAACAGGTAAAAAATGAAATTTCAGCTGTAAATGTACCATTAGGCAGATGAAAAAGCAGTTTCATAAAGTGCAAAAAAACGTGTGGGAAATAAGTGTATGTGTTTTGGTATTTGTGTTGGTGCTGTGAATACTGGCAACTCCATTGAGTATGTCTGTAGAAAAGAGGAAGCACTTGTCCTCACAGCTTGCATAAGTATAGGAATGTGGAATAATAGAACAGTATATTTCATTGTCTGACAAATGGTAAGGGATATACTACAGGACAGTCTCAATAAATTTTTGGTGTACTTGAAGAGTTCCTTTAATAACTATTCTGTCAAGTTCTTATTTGCCTTTTCCATGCTGTCTACCCTAGGCTTTCCTTGTCTTCAATCAAACTGATCACCACTTAGGCTCCCTTACATGTAGTAGGCTTGGGATGGATCCATTCTGAGTTTCATTTCTTTTTCTGCACATGGAATGCTATATACCGTAGTAGAGCGTATGCTAGAATCTAAATTGATTGAACTAGGATGCAGTTTCAATCCTGTCACTAGTAACTATGTGCTTTAGAACAAGCCAAGACATTATTCTAGACTAGGATTTCTTAGTTTGTAAAATTTACAGTGTTCTAAGGTTACATTTTCAGGCCTTAACCATGTGCCTTAGCTCTAAATAGTAGAGTATTAAATAGTGGAGTATTAAATATTAGAGTATTAAAGGGCATTCCTGCTGTCTTATAGCAGTTTTCTCAGTTTTAACTGAGAGTTAAGACTCTCTCTTTCAAGACCCCAATATCAAGTCTTTGCTTTAAGCCTTTGCTTCCCTTGGTTTTGGTTTTAATTGGTTTTAAGTTTTGTCTCATGTCAACAAATTTCTGGAGCCTGCTTTACTCCATTCTAATTGAATAAATTGGTTTTGTTCTCAATATGAATTTTGAAAGTACTAGATTATACATGTATGATTAGTCAGCCTCTACTGCAAGGTCAATTTTTATTAATTAGAATAAAATCAGTAATCTTCAGTTTCACAATGATCAAATGCATGTTAGCCTAGTATATTCCATAGGTATATAAACCACTTCAATTCACAGTGGATACTCCTGTGCCCCAGGTTGAAATTTCTGTACTCATTAACCCTTACAACCTAATGAAGGTATAATGAACAGTGTTACATCACAGGGACCTATTGTAATACTTGTGTACAGCTACTAACAAATATTTGGACACACAGTTTATGTAAAAATAAATGTATTTATCTTGAGTAAATATTGTCGATGATGAAAATATCATACTTAGTAAAGCTTAAGATTTTCTCCAACTTTTCATGGCAATTGTAAACAATCAAACTGAGAAGCAAAATATGCAGATATATTGATCTCTCCAAGACCCTCAAGCTGTTCTCTATTTTAACTTATTAGAAATGTGAGTGGAATAGCCACTTGCCAGGAGGACAGTGGTTCTGTACCTAAGGAATTTGAATAATGGACATTAGAGAAAAGAAAGACCAAACCTGTCATTTATAGTATTTCTCTGTAAGAGCAAAATCACTGCCCACTGCCAGCTCTTGACTGATGCGTATGGAGCTACTTTTTTTCTGCCTAGATTGATAGAGTTGCTTATCCTTCTGTGGGCCAGTATCTGATAATCAGAGAGATAGACTCTTGAGAAACTGTCTGAGTAAATTTATCAGCATCATTTTCTTTGACTGCTGGACCATTTTTAAGTTCAACATTTCAGTGAATTCTGCAGCCACCATTTTCAGTATAGAAAATGGAAGGTCTAAAGGCATTCAAGAATCTTATATAACCCAAAGTATTTCATGTGGAATTTTGTGTCAAAATGAAGAATGAACTTTGGAAGCAAGAGTTTCAATATGACATAATTTATTCAAAAATGTCCCATCACTATTAACTTGGAAACCTCATAGTTAGGTGCATCCTAGATATATTCCTGATGATCTAAACACACAGAGCATATAAATTATGATCATTATAATATTTGTTAGTCCTTTCCTTCGAAGCAGCTAATTCTGTTCTAGTCAAATCCATGTAGATGGTACTTTGTGCAAAGGAAACATCATGACTCAGGCTACCCAAACAGCAGTAGCATTGAGTAGGTCTGACTCTTAAAGCTGGCAATGGATATCTAAAATTCGCTCATACTGATCACAGTTATCAAAGTGAAAAAGAAAGAAAGAGGACTTTGGAAAAATGGCATAAGATCCATATCCAAAACTTACTTTATACATTACTGCCGGGATTATCCAGACTTACATGAATTCATAAGGGTATTACCACATTTAATTCGTTTTACATTTCCATCTAAGGAAGATCATAGTTCTTAATGATGATGGCTAAATACATACAAAAATACATAAGATTAAAGATAGCTGTGCTGTAGAAGCTATATTTTTTCTCTACTTTGTAAGGATATGTTCCTAGAGGTCTGCATTTTATGCCCTTTTTCTTTATAATGCTTATTTTTCTGATTTTGTGGAGGTCAAAAGAAAATGTAGAAAATACATGAGCATGAAGGTCATTATACTGAGGTTCTGTTAGGTGATAAAATAAAAGGAAATTCAAAGATGACAACCATGCAAAACATCTGGCATCCTGTCACCTGAACATTTTTATAACTAAACTGCTACATGTGCTTTTGTGAGGCTGTGCCAGATGGACACTGCAATTATGTACTACACTGAATTACAGTTCTCAGAGGAGGACGTTTGCATGCTTACACTCACACCAACTATGCAGTCTGGACAAGAAAGGGCTACAGAAGAGAAACCAAATTGAATGTTGAAAAAGTTCTAACTAACTGTCTCAGTTTTAGTTTTACTGTGATTATCGATCACTTTACACATTAATGGAAAATTAATGCGTAATTAGATTACACATAAATTTTCCAAAATAGATTACCACAAAATATGTATTTTTTGTTAATAATATTGATACCTATCTGAAAATAACAACCATTTGATTCTCTACTGATTATTTTTGTTTCATAAGTGGAATTACTTTTAATTCAGACACAGAAGTATGTAAAAATGAAATCCTTTTATAAAATTCTTAATGTACTGGTTTACTTGGATTTCTAATTATTAACTTGAGAAACGGATGCCTGTATTACAATGGAGAAAGTCATCCTATACACACAACAGTGTCACCCTCCTTCTGTGTACAGATTTATATCATCTTCTCAGTAGCTCTTAATTGCAACAACTGCTTCCAGGTGCTTTGGGAACTTTTTACTATCTAGTACAAATATCTTAAATTATTTTTGGAAGAAACTCATAGGAAAATATAGCCATTAACCAGATCTAGAAAGTAAGTGAATGCCAAATATAATTATTAAATATATACATGTATTCATAGAGTACAAAGAGAACATACTACTACTTGCTAAGAGCATATTTTGAGCCTGGCATTTTAAACATATCATAAAACTTAACTTGTATAAAGATGTATAAGGAGAGTAACATTATTCCAACTTCACCGTGGGGAAACTCAGTAATGAGGAAGAACATTTGGACAGGGGCAGTCATTTTAACTGTGGCAGAGCCTGAGGTGTAAACTCTGATTAGCAACAAACCCCTGGAACATTTTACAAAACCACTGATACACATATAATTAACCACAGTAACATAGCTCATTGAAATAAATTCTTGCTTTCAGGAATGAATTTTTCCATCCTTAGCTGATATCTGCATCAATGCAGCCCTGTGTTTTATAAAGAAGCTCTTTTAAGTCTGGAATTCAGGATCAAAGTTGAACTGCATAATTATGGTCTATAATCCAGAATGAACTACTACACTTTATGTAAATACTTAGAGTTTTATCATGTTGGCTTTGTTAATGTGTCTTTTGAGATGAAAATCCCAGAGTTTTGAATTTTCAGGGTGGGATAAGAAAGTTGTGAAATAGTCAATATCTCAACATTTTTGGCAGAAAATTTCTTCAAGAACTAATTTCACTTGCAAATTTATTTTATATTGATTTGGTTTCTATTGTGTTATCTACCCTAAAAGTGTGAAAAAAAGGGAATGTTACTTAATCTACCCTGTGTTGTTGCTGAGTTGATAAAAAATGGTAAAAACAAAAGTCAGTAAATTGGTAGCCATATTTCATTAAAGTCATCCATAGTTTTACCCTTTCATATATTTACTAAGATATGTCTAATATTATTTATCATAAACATATAGCACATCCAAGTACCAAATAAAACATTGATTATTCTGTGAAACACAGTCCATTATTTCCAAAGACTGTGATCCATCTTAATACAAGAATCCCTCTGGTCATTCTAATGAGCTTTGAATGTAAGTAAAGATATCTGGGCAGGTTGCTTCAACTTCATCAACACTCCAATAAGGTAATTCTTTTGCAAGAGTTGTCTAGGATAACCTGGAATCAAAGGGCTTGCAACTATAGCTTGGGTATGACAACCCTTCAATGCAGTGCATCTCTACTCTTTCCTGGGTGAACCATATTAGGGAAGATGGCATCGTGTTCTATTGGTTGACTTTTCAAATTATCCAGAGCTGGATGGGAGAGATTAAGACCCAGTTTGGACAAGGTTTGAAGATCAAAGCTTGCTCCGTAACACCAAGAATGTTCCATAATGTGATGCACAAAAAGACCCTGCTAAAAAAGGGGAAGACGTTTGAGCTCGCTCTCCGTTGAGCAAAGTCTCACAGATGTGTTTGGTTGTCATATCTTCACATAAGCCATTCTTTCTGGAAAAAGTTCTGAAGAAAATAATTTTATTGCATTTTTATTATTTATTTGGAAGTTGCAGATAGCCCAAAATACACAAAATGTTCTTTAAATACATATAGTCATAAT
This sequence comes from Phocoena sinus, assembly GCF_008692025.1. Classification (NCBI taxonomy): domain Eukaryota; kingdom Metazoa; phylum Chordata; class Mammalia; order Artiodactyla; family Phocoenidae; genus Phocoena; species Phocoena sinus. The sequence continues at coordinate 87,304,610 of NC_045774.1, read as the reverse complement.
CATACTGAAATATTCTCCATGATTATGACAAACATGTTTTTAAATAATTCAAACCTCACATTGTAAACCTAAATACAACAGAATCATTTCTCTAGGAGGAGCAAATTTTTATAGAAACAGTAACTGTTGCAAAGTAATAAAATGTAATACAGGTCAATATATATTTTGTAATTGTTTCTAACCAAGGCAACACCTCTCTGCCCCTACAATTAAAAGAAGAAACTTATTATGAAAGTGGATTCAAACCAAAGTAACTATTAATTAAAAGAACGTTTTGCAAGGTTGCTACCATAAATCAATCATGCATGGATATCTGGGATAAACGGTGTTCACTATGTTAGTTGCTAACTAAGACTATTATAATTTATAGAGGTTTTTGGGGGTTTTTTTGTTTTGTTTTGTTTTGTTTTTGCTGCTTTCCCTACTTTAGGAAGATAAGCATTCAGAATTCACAAAGTTTTGCCTTAGTTGAGGACATTATAACAATATTCATGTTTCTCTCAAAGGGTTCTATACAGCTGTCCATGTATAATTTCTATTCAATTTACCATTTGAGAAACAGAAAAGAAAAAATATGCTCCTTTTGCATAGAAAAAACCCCCCAAAAACCTGAACAGATTACCATGATGTTAGATGTACTGGATAAGTGATGAGAACACGTATTTAAATACTTAACAAGTATCTTTAAAACATAAATCTGTCTTTAATTATTTATGATTACAAAATCGATGGGTCAGTGGCTGTGATAAGTAATCTATCATGCTTATATTGCATTAAAACAGATCTGAATATAAGTATTTTATTTTATAAATCAGATGAACAGAAAAGTGAAAATGAATACAATTTTTAAGAGATTTAATTTCAACTTGATAAATGAAGTTGATTAGCTTGTAACAATAAATGGATTCATTTATATTTCCAAAATTGGATCAAAATTAATCTACCTGCTTAATAGGTAAAAATAAGTCCCCAAAGTATAAATGATGAGTTCTACCCTACTTGAAATTAATTTATTATATATGGAAGAGCAGTGAGTACAAAATGGCAGAGGAAGGATTAAGAGTATATTCTAAATGCCATATATATAGTAAATGCTATATATTCATTGAGAGCAAGTTCCCTGTGGTATGGCATGGTTTTAGCGGGTGGAGCAATGAGAGTGGAGAAATTGACTATACAAATTGAGTTAAGATGCATGGAAACTCACTTTTTATCTGGTACTCAAGTGCTAACTCTTTCCAATTTTAACCTGGCAATAAAAATTCAGAGTTCCCAGAGAACAGGATCTAATTTTGTGGTGTTCTGTTTTTGAAGTTCTGAATAAACCACATCATCTGAATGTAATGAAAGGGAGATTTGAGATCCAACTCCCTGAGTTTGTCTTTGAATAGCCTTGAGTAAACCAAATTCAGAAGTTTTGCCCGGCAAATATTCTGAAATTTTCTGGTAAAGCTAGTAATTGTAAGGTCGATGTTTGAGTAGAATAAGAGGAAAAATGAAGGCAGAGAAAGGTAAAATTAACTTTCTTAGTAACTAGCCTCAAAATTCAATACCTTCTTTCCTCAGCTTTGCTTCCTTAAACAAGTATCTCCATATCATTGTTTAAATCTAAATATATTCTTTTTTACTCTGGGTAAAGGACATCTTATTTCCATCAAATTTTATCTTAAAATAGGCTTCTGCTTCTTCATGACATCATACAGCCTGGGAGTGCCAGGGCAGATTCTTGCTGTTGTTGTTTTTCCTTATTTTATGTAGAAACCTGGGAAATCTTTTCACCACATTCTTTTTGCCAAAACCTTTCATCGATTTTAATTCCTTACATGAATTTTTAATACAGCCAGATATTTCTAAATGATCTTTTCTCCATTTCTTCTTTCAGTAAACTTAATGTTATAATAAAGAACTATGTAATAAACTTGGTCCATATGTAAGTATCATCTATGCAGTAAATGAATCTCATTCAATTATTTTTATCCCTAAGTTCAAATGGCAATTCAAGGATTGATCCATGAAAGTTAAAAACTGACGTGAAATACAAACATATATTTCATATTCTATATTCACATCTTTTGGTTTTTTTATTGGTTCAGTGACCATATTCTACATGAGATGTAAAGTTCTAAGAGGACAGATATCATGACTGCTTTATACAACACTCTATACCAAGCATTTGGCATTGTACCAACATTTTGTGTAGGCATTCAATCTTTGTTGAATGATAGAAATAACATCATTGAGTTTATAAGAATGTTAAGTATTAGTGCACATCTTTGGAGGAGTACCTGAATGATAATTATATTCATAAAAGTGGTTACCTACACTTTCTGTTTTTTGCCTCACCTCTGTCTGAACATCCATGGGATACTCATAAATGCAGCCTCAGCCAGTAAGGAAACACTTCATGGTCTGTGCTCTAGCTGTCCATTTTCTCTAATTTATTGTTTTCCCCAAATCCTATCCAAGCCATCTAGCATACACTGGTCAGTCAAGTGCACAATTCTAATCTATTATGAATGGAAGATATTCTTTTTTTTTTTTTTTTTTTTTTTTTTTTGCGTTACGCGGGCCTCTCACTGTTGTGGCCTCTCCCGTTGCAGAGCGCAGGCTCAGCGGCCATGGCTCACGGGCCCAGCCGCTCCGCGGCATGTGGGATCTTCCCGGACCGGGGCACAAACCCGTGTCCCCTGCATCGGCAGGTGGACTCTCAACCACTGCGCCACCAGGGAAGCCCGGAAGATACTCTTCATAAGAACTGTTTACAATGATAATTTGCCTTTCTCAGTTCAATTTACTCAGGGATTTTTCAATTGCCTCAAAAGTTTTGAAAAATCATTAACAAATAGGAATCGTTATTCCTCCCTTCCTTTCTCATTGTCCATTCCTGAACTTGATCCTGGGCCTTATTATTTTTAATAAATATTTTATGGTTTTTAAATATTATATATGAAAATTATATTTTTATTAGATTTAGCAGCCTGTGTTATAACTAAGGAAATGTATAGTTTTACTGTCCAAATGGGACACTTCTGAGAATAAAATAAGTCATCACTTATAATAATTAGGCAGGAAAAATAGGCATAATCCAACAGTATCCCAGGCAAAATTATAGTCTGAGTAATATTAATATATTGATATTATTAGATATTGCCAAAATCTAGTTTATGATAGTCTCTGTCTTCAAGAAATTCCTAATTTACCATCATTTTCTACTTTTTCTCATCTATGACATGAGCACATACTGGATATTTATTTTACTTTGCTGCAATAAACATTTGTTAACTCTATGTTATATATGAGAATGTACTGTGGGAAAAATATTACATCGTTGACATCATTTATGTGTGTTCGGAGATAAAAAGAAAAATGAGGTATATTTCTCTTCAAAGAGCCATTTAAAATAGGCTTGTACAAAACTAACATCAGTATGAGATTGTGTTAAGCATAAATAGATGAACAAATTGCTAAGAAGAGAGATGATTTTTTTTTAACAAGAAAAATTATTTAAGTTGGACTTTGAAGAATGGGTAATCTTCTGATGGAATAAAATATATATAATATCAGTCACAATCTAATAAAGAAATGGGAAATTTAATTATTGAAATGATTATCCTTTATAAAAGAGCTGTTAATTCAACCCAGAAGCAACCTTGAGAACAGCAGCAACAAGAAGCCACTGCCATCTCCAGGCTGAAGAAACTAAGGAAGCAGGCAGTGGTACCAGAGCGGAGGAGTTCCAAGGTCAACCCAGGGGCGATGTAGCAACTTTGGGTAGGGCAAAGAGGAAAGGAGAGGAATCCTTTGTTTTCCTCCTTTCTCCTGCTCTCCTATTCTCTGCCAGTGCATTTGTTGACTAAACTCATTCCAAAGCTAGCTGATAGAGAAGCCTGGAGGAGATAGCTTTCCTCAATGCTAGGTAACACAACACAGGGGAGGGGTCAGAGTATATAAGGGATTTTAAACAAGATTAAAGAACATGGGTTACATGACAAATGCTTCCTCATATCTAAAAAGAAAGCATCACTGATAGTGTACACCCACTGTTAATCTGTCCATCAATCCCTCTACATTTTTGCTACCACTTCTGTTCATGCCACTTTTGTTTTGAGAACCACTTCTTGCCAAACGTATGTGGGTACACTGGGGAAATCAATCACAGTAACCCGTTCCTACACCTCTGATAATAGCAGATCATATGGTCTGGGACAATCATAATTTATTCCTGAGATGTTCCTATTGGAAATTTCAAACTTTTTTTACTTCACTTTAGGTGGAGAGCTGCAAAAACAAGACTACAAAATTACTGACAGTTGTGTATCTTGTCAGCAAATCATAGTAAGAAGTTCTGAAGGAGACAAAGGTGCCCTTCATCCCGCAAATCTCCCTAAGCCACACACACACACACACCATGCTAAGTAAATATGCAATGACTTCAGGGAAAACAGTGTTCTTAAACTCAAACAACATTGAGTCCCCTGACCCCATCATTGTTCTAGGCAGTCTACCCCAAAATGACCAAAAACCAGAAATTTAGGAACTGCCATTCTCAGAAATCTGCATGGGAGGATAATATTGGAATATTAAAACATCTGAAGATAGATTAATATTATAGTATTTTTGTATTACTTTATTTTAAGTCCTAGAATACTTAAGAAAGACATTGTCTGATAGGCTCTGGGATATTTTTATGAGGTAATTAGGGCTATGGCAATTAATATAATCACAATCATCAGTGCAAGTATAATGTAGTTGAGTGGGTGAGAAATGAGAAGGTAAATGTGTGAGATGATGAACGTAATTATTAACTCAGTGGAGAGAATCCTTTCACAATGCATGGGTATATCAAACCACATTGTGCACTTTAAATATCTTAGGTTTATTTGTTAATTATTCCTCCATAAAGCTGGAAAAATTTAATAAATTAGCAAAATTAAATATCCTTAAAACCAGTCTTCCCAAAGATGATCCATTGTAGATAATGACCTGGGTTATATTCTACAAATGAAATGGAAATATAAGGTTCATAATGGTGGGGAAACTGTTCCAAATTTTAACTACAAAAAAAAAAAAAGCATTAATGAAACAATTAGCACCTTTTTTTTTACTAAAATACATTTTATTTTATTGAGGTTTAAATACATTAAAAGTGCACATATTTACTAATCACTTTGATGGGTTTTAACAATTGTATATCCCCATGTACCACCACTCGAAGCAAGAGAAAGATTATTTCTCCCATGTTCCCAGAGCTGCTGCCTGCCCCTTCCAGTCAATTCCTTCTCTACAAGAGGCAATCACTTTCCTATTTCTAACACTACGCTTAATTTTGCCTGTTCTTAGACTTAACACCCTTGGTATATAGTCTGGCTTTTTTTATGTCTGGCTTCTTTAGCTTACCACATTATAATTTGAAATTTATCCATGTTGTATAAATGTATAAGTACAATAGTTCATTGTTTTTAATAGCTGGATAGTATTCTACTTTATGACTAAAACATAATTGGCTTATCTATTCTCCTGTTAGTGAAAACTAAGTTTGTTTCCAGTCTGATGCTTTTATAAATAAAATTGCTATAAATATTATTTTCCAAGTTGTTTCATGGAAATCATTTTTCATTCCTGTGTGTACATATCAAGGAATAATTGGCTACGTGTATGTATATTTTTATAAGAAACTGACAAATAGTTATCCAAAATAGTTACAGGGTTAAATATACTCACCAGCAAATTATGAATGTACAGTGGTTCCATATACTGGACAATATTCTGTATGGTCCGTGTTTTGATTTAGCCATTTTACTGGGTGAGAAAAGGAATCTCACTATGATTTTAATTTACATTTTATTGATGAACTAAATAATCAAATACATTTTCATGTACTTAGTGGCCACTCACACAAATTCCTTTAGTGAACTGCCTGTTCAAATCACCTTTCCAGTTTTAATTGAGAGCTTGTTTTTTTGTCTTCTTATTATGGAGTTTTAAGCCTTCTTCAAATCTTATAGATAAAAGTCTTTTTCAGAGGTATTTATTGGAAAAAGAATCTTCCAATGTGTAGCTTTACTATTTAGCTTTCTAATGATATAATTTGATGAGAGGAAAGTGTTTATTTTAATGGAATCTAATTAATGAATTTCTCTTTTAAGTTAGTGCTTTCTATGTTTTATCTAACAAATTTTTGCCTAGCCAAAGGCTACATGTATATTATCTCATTTATTCTACAAATATTTTCTAGTTTTTACATTTAGGACTACAACCTAGCTCAAATTAATTTTTGTGTATAGATTAAGGAAGGTAAAACATCTACATTCCATTTATTTGTCTTGTTTATAGAGATAGCCACTTTTTCCAGCACTAGCTATAAAAGGTACTTTATTTTCTTCAGTAAATTGATTTGGCACTTGAGTAAGAAATTAATTGACTATAATCTTCAGTTCTACTATTTAAATCTATTTTATTCTTAGATATTCTGGTCTATTCCTACACAAATACTAAACTTTCTTAACGATTATAACTTTAAAGTAAATGTTTAAGTTAAGTAAAACTTCCATTTTTTTCTTTTAATTTTACTTGTGACAGATATTTTTTTTTCAGTTCCATTGAAATATATTTGACATATGATATTGTGTAAGTTTAAGATGTAGAACAGGTTGATTTGATACACATATATTGCAATAGGTTTACCACCATAGCATTATGTAACACCTTCATCACATCACATAACTACCATTTCTTTTTTGTGGTGAGAACATTTAAGGCTTACTCTGTTAGCAAGTTCAAGTCTATAATACTATGGTATCATAAATTATAATCACAATGCTGAGTATTATATCCACAGAACTTATTCATCTTTTAACTGGGTGTTTGTATACTTTGATCAACATCTCCCCAGTACCCCAACTTCACGCCCCTGGTTCTGATCTCCGGTGGCCTTGGCCTGTGGTGGCTTAAATCAGGATCTCAGTTCCCCGTCTAGAGATTGAAGCCAGACTGCAGCAGTGAGAGCGCTGAATCCTAGCCACTAGACTAGTGACAAGGTCCTGGGTCATCTGCTTTGGAGAAAGGAAATTCAACAAAGCGACAGAAAGTAGTGAAGCAAATAAAGTGTTTATTAGGAGGAAAAATGTACATGTGGAGAGATACACATGGGCGGGCTAAGAGAAAGAGTTGTGCTTTTGTGGTAGTTTAAATCACTTATAAGGGGTAGTGCTTCTGGGTTTCTCTCTGGCCAATCATCTTGCTTTGTCTGGCTCTGAGTCCATATTTGGTCTGATACAGGGCCCTCCCCTACGCACGTGCATTCACATCTTTTAGCCAAGATGGATTCCAATGCAGGGGTTTCTGGAAACCTGACAGAACATATTATGATCTGGCACCCCCTCCTGTCTCTGACCCCTGAGGAGCCTTTCTGCACATGTGTAGCTTGAGAGGTCTCCTTGATCTCAAGAATGAGAAATATGTGGTCTCTTTATCTTTGACCAAGTAGGACTTGTCTCCTCCTTGCTCTTTGCTCCTCTTTATCTTGGGTTGTCTGTCCACAGGGGGCAGATTCCAGCTGCTCAGCCTGGGACCCATCTATCTCCTGCCTCAATTCTAGTCTCTGTTTCTATGAATTTGGCTTTTTTAGCTTGCACATATAAGTGATATTATACAGAATTTGTCTTTCCCTGTCTGACTTAACTTAACATAATGGGCAAAGTACATACAGTTTGTCACATATGGCAGGATTTCCTTCTTTCTCATGACTGAATAATATTCTCTCTCTCTCTCTCTCTCTCTCTCTCTCTCTCTATATATATATATATATATATATATATATATATATATATATATATATGTATATATATTACACATCTTCTTTATCAATTCATCCATTGATGGTTACTAAGGTGGTTTCCATATCTTGGCTGTTGTGAATAATGCTGCAATAAACATGGGAGTGCACATATCTCTCTGATATCCTGTTTACATTTCCTTTGGTTATATGCCCAGAAGTGGATTACTGGATCATATGGTAGTTCGAGTGCTTTTTTTTTTTTTTTTCAGAAACCTCCACACTATTTTCCCTAGTGGCTGCCCAATTTACCTTCTCACCAACAGGGTACAAGATTTCCTTTTCTCCACATTGCCACCAGCACATGTTACCTTTTTGGTGTTAGCCATTTTAACAAGTGTGAGGTTATATCTCACTGTGTTTTTGATTTGCATTTCCCTGATGATTGGTGATGTTGAGCTTCTTTTCATGTACCTGTTGGCCATTCATAAGTCTTCTTTAGAAAAATGTCTATTCAATTTCTCTGCCCATTTTTAAATTAGATTGTTAGATTTTTTTTCCTAATGAGTTGTATGAGTTTATGTATTTTAGTTACTAACCCTTTATCAAATATTTGATTTGCAAATATTTTCACCTATTCCATAGGTTGCCATTGCATTTTGTTGATTGTTTCTTTGGCTATGTGGAAGTTTTTTAGCTTGGTATAGTCTCACTTATTCATTTTTGCCTTTTCTCCTGGTGATTTTGGTGTCATATTAAAAAAATCGATTCCAAGACACATGAAAATAAGTTTTTTCTTATGTTTTATTTTGGAGGTTTTACATTTTTAGGTCTTATGCTTAAATCTTTAATCCATTTTGAGTTAATTTTTGTGAGTGGCATAAAATAGGGGTCCAATTTCATATTTCTGTATGTGATCATGCATGTTTCCCAACACCATTTGTTGAAGACACTATCTTTTCCCCATTGAGTATTCTTAGCTCCTATGTCAAATATTAGTTGACACTACTGTGGGGTTTATATCTTGACTTTCAATTCTGTAACACTTGTCTGTGTGTCTATAATTATGCCAGTAGTATACTGTTTAGATTACTATAGCTCTGTAGAACACTTTTAAATCAGAAAGTGTAGTGCCTCCAGTTTTGTTCTTCTTCTCAGCATTGCTTTGGCTATTTGGGGTCTTTTGTGGTTTTACATAAATTTCATAATTATTTTCTCTTTTTATGGTGAAAAATAGCATTGGAATTTGATAGGGATTGCATTTGAATCGGTAGATTACTTTAGGTAGTATGGACATTTTAGCAATATTAATACTTCTGATCTATGAATGTGAGATGTCTTTCTGTTTGTGTCTTCTTTAACTTTTTTTTTCCTGTTCAAGGTTATTTAGAGTATACTAAGTCAATATTTTTCCATATAAATTTTAAAATCAAATTATAAATTTCTTCAAAAAGTGTACTAGTATTTTTGCTTATATTTCATTGAAATATAATATAAATACTACTGAAAAATGGATGTCTTAACAATATTGAGTCCTCCAAACCACTCACTATTTACTTATATCTTCTGTATTTTGGTATATGCTGTATTTCAGTATTTGCTATGTCTTCTGTAATTTATCTGAGCAATATATTGTGGTATTAATGCACACATCTTGAACATATTTTGTATTATTCATAGTAATTTGTTGTTTTAAAAACTATTGAGAAAACCATAATTCAAAAGGACACAGGTACCCCAAGTTTCATTACAGTACTATTCAAAATAACCAGGACATGTCCAATGATAGATGAATGGATAAAGAAAATGTGGTACATATATACAATGGAATATTACTCAGCCATAAAAAGGAACAAAATTGGGTCATTTGTAGAGATGTGGTTGGACCTAGAGTCTGTCAAACAGAGTGAAGTCAGCCAGAAAGAGAAAAACAAATAGTGTATAATAACGCACATATGTGGAATCTAGAAAAATGATACAGATGAACCTATTTGTAATGCAGGAATAGAGACATAGATGTAGAGAATGGACACGTGGTCACAGGGGGAAGGGGAGTGTGGGACAAATTGGGAGATCAGGACTGATATATATACACTACCATGTGTAAAATTATTAGTGGGAACATGCTACATAAAGCTCAGGAAGCTCAGCTCGGTGCTCTGTGATGACCTATCAGATGGATGGGATTGGGGGGGTGGGGTGGGAGGGAGATCCAAGAAGAAGGGATATAGGTATACATATAGCTCATTCACTTCATTGTACAGCAGAAGCTAACACAGCATTGCAAAGCAATTATACTCAAATAAAAAATAAAGAAATAATAGGAGATGGTGGGAGTGATTGTGTGTGACTTCTGAGACCAGGTCATAGACATTATTACACCTTCCTCCTTGTTCTCTCTTGGATCTTGCATACTGTGGAAAGCTAGCCGCCATGTCATGAGGACACCCAAGCAGCTATTTGGAGAGGTCCATGTGGTGAAGAACTGAAGTCCCCAGGCAACCGCCATGTGAGGACACCATCTTGGAAGTGGCTCCTCCAGCTTGTCAAGCCTTCGGATGATGCAGCCCCAGCTGACATCCTCACTGCAATCTCATGAGTAACCCTGGAACTCTGCTCAATATTATGTAACAACCTAAATGGGAAAAAAAAGTTGAAAAAGAATAGATACATGTGCATGTATAACTGAATCATTTTGCTGTACATCTGAAACTAACACAACATTGTTAATCAACTATATACTCCAATATAAAATAAAAGGTTAAAAAAATTTGCAAATGGTATTAGTATTTCACATTCCAGTTGTTTTCCACTAGAATGTAGTAGTGCAGGTGCTTTTACATACTGACATTCTTTCCTACTAGTTAGTAGTTAGTTCTAATAATTATCTGTAGATCTCAAATAATGTTCTATGTATAAAATCATGACATCTCTAAATGAAGATATCTAACTTCTTTCTTTCTGGTCATTACATCATAAGTCTCTTCTCCCCTGGGAGGGGATGACTTTTTCTTGAATTTAGTTTATTTAGATATCTTTGTTTTCTCAATTTTAATAGATTTTAAAAATCTCCTCTGATTTTGTATTTAATTTGGATTGTTCTCATTATTTAGAACAATATTCCATTTCTATTTCTCAATCAAAATCAACCCCCTCACTTTTACTTTTCCCATAGCCAGGAAATTAATTGTTTAAAGCATTGTAACTTAAGACTCAGCATGTCAAAAATACATTCACATAAGAAACAATGACAACTAGGTCCTTGTTGCACAGGGAACTGTCTCGATAGCACAGGGAGCTATATTCAATATCACAAGATAAACTGTTATGGAAAATAATATTAAGGAAAGAATATATATATATATATATATGCATAACCGAATCACTTTGCTGTACAGCGGAAATTAACACAAACTGTAAGTCAACTATACTTCAATAAAAAATTAAAAAAGCAAAAAAGGAAAAAGAAACAATGACAAAATATATCATTTTGCCTATTTACTATATTATTTCTAAATAATTATCAACAGTAATAAAGATCTAGTAATTTTTAAGACACTGACTGCTTGAAAATGTACCACCATGTATTTTTAGTAAGAAATAAATCAAAGCAATAGCTGGAGAGTTCTCTCAGGTACTCAGAGAATAGAGAGCTGGACAGAGTGCCAATTCCTCAGCTATAACAATGTTGAACATCATATATTTTTAGGGAAATAAAAACAATCCAAATAAGCACAATGAGATGACAATTAAAATGAATAAACTAACCGTATCAAGTACATGTAAGGACATGAAGCAACTGGAATTCTACTACTTTGCTGGTGGGAATGCAAAATTCTATAGCAATTTGGGAAAATGGTTCTGTACTTTCTTCCAAAATGAAACATACCTACCACATGACTCTATAATCTCATTCCAGTGATTTATTTGAGAAAAATGTAAACTTATATTTACACAAAAAACCTGTGCTTAAATGTTTATAGCAACTCTATTTATATTCAACAAAATTTGGAAACAACACAGATGTCCTTCAATCACTGAATGGGCAAACTATGATCCACCTATACACAGTAATAATTTTTAACAGTAAAAAGGAAAGGCTGCTGATGCATGCAACCACATGCATGTTGCTAACTGCAAGAAGCCAACCCCAAAAGACTCCAGACTGTTTGATGCTATTTGTCTAGCATCCCCAAAATGGCAAAACTATGGGACAGAAAGCAGATTAGTGGTTGCCAGGGCAAGGGAATAGGGGCAATGGTTGGTTAAAATGGGATGCACAGGGGAATTTTTAACGTGACGAAATTATTCTGTATCATGCCTATGGTGATGAACCCATAACTCTATTTGTCAAGCCCACAGAAGTGTATGGTACAAAAATAAAAATTTTATGTATGTAAATTAATAACTAGTGATAAAAATAATTGAAAAATAAATAAATAAAGCTGTAGTGTGGGAGAGGAAAACTCTCCATTCAAGTAAAGAATCAAACATGCATAAAGCATTACTAGCAAGTACCTCATACGATCATTGTTATCTTAGAGTTTCCTAAATTACCTGGACACTTTGTTATCAGGACATTAAACAACTTGTAATCCTTTAACATAACAAAATTGAAAGTTTCACTGTGATTGAGGGTGGGATAGGGAGGGTGAGAGGGAGGGAGACGCAAAACGGAAGAGATATGGGAACATATGTATATGTATAACTGATTCACTTTGTTATAAAGCAGAAACTAACACACCATAGTAAAGCAATTATACTCCAATAAAGATGTTAAAAAAAAAAACACAAAAAAACAGCAAGAATGCCTTGCAAAGAAAGAAAGGGGAAGAGGCCTGGGCTGGGATATTTTATGACTGCTATTTTTCCTCCACATCATGTAATTCCCCCGCATTTTTGGTGATATCTTACCGTGACTCTTTGGAGTGCTTTGTGGATTTAGTTATTTTAAATAAAGCTATTGTATATTAAGGTCTACATGGTGAGAGCTCTTTATTACAAAGATAACTTAATGTCAAAAGCAAAATCCAGCCACATTCCGTCCCTTCCCTTTCCTGTCATCTTGGTGTGCTTAGTAAATGGACTCTATGTTCCAATATACTGCTTACATCAAGGAGAGAGGACATTAGCTAAGTGCCTTCTTTGGTTCAAGACAATACTTACAGTGAAAACTTTTTCTACTATTTGCTTTGGCAAATTTCAGTAATTGCTGCAAACTGAGTGTAAGCACTTACAAACTGCCTTTGTGATATTAAGTCACTTAAACAACTTGAGTCTTTCTCCTGTGTACGATGTATAGTGAGTTAAAATTTGAATCTCAAAATTTTATCCTATAGTGTATGATTCTATAAGTCTTCCTCCTCTTTCCTCCCACTCCCCTTTAACCCCCCCCCCACACACAGCAACACTCTGAAATCCAGTGTTAATTAGAGCATATTTAATGAGATTATGTTTTATAATTTTTACTCAAATATTTACCTAATACTTTTTGAGTTTGCAGAACTAATTGATGAAGAAAATGACATAACTATTGGCAAAAACTTTAATAAATAATTGGTAATTTTTTTTATTTATAATAAAAGGCATATCATTAAGAAAGCCTCATCAATTTGATTAAAAAATGATTTTCAGCCTTAGATTTAGTCAAAGTAATTTGAGGGAAGGTAGCTCTATTAACAAAATGTGAATTTTTTTTCAAACTTCTTTATTTACAAGCCTCTTGAATTATTCAAATTAATAAACACAGTAAAGTGTTAAAGCAAAAGAAAATGAACACTTCATAGTGAGAGTAAAATGTGACAATTAGCCTTGTGTCTCGGGTCTAAAGGAATCATGGACTTCTCATGTTTATATGTTAATAGTTAAAATTTTTTCCAGCCTTGTTTTCAGATTCAACAAACTCAGGATTTAACTTGGGCATGTTTAAGAATGTACAACCTACTATATTATAATATGTACCCACCACTCCTGTGTTTTGTTTCTTTGTTTGTTTTTTTTTTTTACTTTGGGAATGAGTAATTATTCAACAAGTACAATTTGTCTTGATTCAATTTATTCTGATTCATGAATATAATTCTTTATTCATTTAAAAACTACCCATTCAATACACTTTCATAACATGAGACAGTGCATAAAGGGGAAAGACTGTAATATACGTGCTTACAACAAATGGAAGATGCTACATAAAAAGAGACCACAGGGGCTTCCCTGGTGGCGCAGTGGTTGAGAGTCTGCCTGCCGATGCATGGGACACAGGTTCGTGCCCAGGTCTGGGAAGATCCCACATGCCGCAGAGCGGCTGGACCTGTGAGCCATGGCCGCTGAGCCTGTGCATCCGGAGCCTGTGCTCCGCAACGGGAGAGGCCATAGCAGTGAGAGGCCCGTATACCACAAAACAAAAAAACAAACAAAAACAAACAAAAAAACAAACTGTGTTTCTGTTAATGGCTAGTCAAGCATTCTTCTCTCCATATTCCATCCAGCTGAGGATTGATTTTTCTTTGAAGTTGTGGGAATAATGCTGTCTATGTGTTTTATCTGTTTTCCAGTTTAAAGATTTATCTTAAACAGCCTGTGATATATTTGTTCCAGGGCCTTTGTCATATCCCAGATTGTACATAGCTGTATTAGTCTGCTTGGGATACCATAAAAAATTTCATTGACTGGGTGACTTCAACAACAGAAATGTATTTTCTCACACTTCTGGAGGCTGGAAGCTTGAGATCAGGGTGCCAGCATGGTCAGGATCTGTTGAGGATTCTATTCCTGGTTAGTACACAGCCGACTTCTTGTGTCCTCACATGGCAGAGAGAGAGAGCTCTCTGGTGTCTCTTCTTTTAAAGGCCTCAGTCCATGTTGAGGGTCCCAACCTCATGACCTCATCTAAATCTAATCATCTCTAAAGGTGGGTAGGAGTGGGTTGGGGCTTCAACATATGAATTTCAAGGGCACACAATTCAGTCCATAACAATATCCTCAGCTTCATGCTATTGTTGCAGGAAGGGGGACACCTTCCAGGGCCTGAGAGTGGGCTCTTGTCTAACACTCAGAAGTGAATTGTCCAAGGAGACACACATGCTGACAAAGCAAGAAACTTTATGGGGAAGGGGCTCCTGGGCAGAGAGAAGCAGGTTAAGGGAACTCAGGAGAACTGCTTTGCCAGGTACGTGGCTTGCAGTCTTGGGCTTTATGGTGGTGGGGTTAGTTTCCTGGCTGTCTCTGGCCAATCATTCTGAATCAGGGTCCTTCCTGGTGGCACATACATTGCTCAGCCAAGATAGATTCCAGTGAGAAGGATTCTGAGAGGTCAGTAAGACATATAGACTGGCATCACCTCTCTCCTTTTGACCTTTCCTGAATTCTCCCTGTTGGTGGTAACTTGTTAGTTCTGCATTCTGTACCAGGACCTCCTGTTGTAGGATAACTCATGCAAGGGGTTACTATCATGCCTGGCCAGGGCAGGTGATTTTGGTCAGTGGTTCCCCTAACATTATTGCTACTTTTCCAGATTTCTTGAAATTATGCTTCAGCATCATCAAGTAATTAAAGTGTTTCTTTTAACTTTTCTCCTGTCTTGTATTTAATATAATTGTGCTGTTACAAAGTTCTTTATGAGTTGAATTTGGGGATGGCCATGTGTGAAGCAGTTGGTCCTGGTGTAGGAATATAGGTTGCAATTTACTACCCGTTACCTATCCTAAGGCCTTCTCTTGTTGCAGGTCCAAATGATTATTGTTCAACACTGTCATTCCCATCTATTCAAGACTTTTAGCATTATTAGATTTCCCTTTAGCTGGAGTTTATACCCTGAAATTTTTTAAACTATCTATCAAAACTGACCCTGGATGAATTTATTTTATATATAAATATAATGGAAGGTCCAACTGTACATGAAAACCTTAAAGTTGCACAGGCCTGGTTTGAGCTTATTAATTAGAGGAGGACTCTAACCTACTTATGAGAACTAAAATATTGCCTGCCATAGCAGTAAACAAAGGATGTTGCAGCCATAAAGCCGCTACATTACAGCTCCCCTGACTGTGAGCCCTGAGTGAACTCAGGAAGGACACAATGGATGCCCGCCATCTACCAGTCATCAGACTGCAACCACCTCCAACGGTGCAGCTTGAGGAAACTCAGGGTGAGAAAGCACAGGATACTGGCCCCTGACTGCTGAGGTGTATATCAAAGGAATGATTTTAGTGAGCCCAGACTCTTGCATCTTCTCATACATAGAAAAACACTAAATCCCTTAACTTGAGATATCTGGTTTCCTTTCATTAACAATAATCTTTTGATGTTCCAACTACCGGTCCTTTGTTGCAAAGACTCCTCTATATTCTGGCTCCCCACTTGCCTCCTCAGAGCAGTTTTCTCAGGGTTATTTGAGATGCTGTCCCCAGGGCTTGAAGTCCTAAGAATGTCCGCTGAATAAAGGATATTTTTAGGTTGTGCATTTTTAGGTTGTGCATTTTTCAGTCGACACTTATAATAAAATATCCACTGCCCTTGCTAAAAATACATTTCCAGGAGTATGACTCAGAATGGAATTAATACTGGAAAATATTGCACTAGGCAAGGATAGGCCACATTAGCCTTTTGTGTAGGAGAATGGCATATGGTTCAAGTTGGAGAATGTTTAGTCCACAAGGCTATAATCCTCCCAGTCTTAGCAAAAAGCTGTCACAAAGTAGATGATCAGTACATAGCTGTTGTATAAATGAAAACTGCATAAATTATTTTTAAAAAGATTAATCAGAAAAGTGCATAAAATATGAAATGGAATAAGGAAATGATGGATTTGTAGTGTACAGCTATGATACAGTGGAATTATGTAAGTGGATGCCCCAGAAAATGAAAACACGAGCAAACAAACAGCTAGGAAAAATGAATCTATGTCACTATTCCCAAGGATTTCTGACAATTTAGTATTTGTACTACACATTTTACTGGATATTGCTTTGAAATGTCAACTATGTATTTTTGATATTTCCCCAAGACACAGTAGAAACAAAGAGGAGAAAACTTTCAAACAACCAGCATTCTATTTGCAGACTGCTGAAATTTTGTTATTTGGATAGACTGACATGTGAGGTTGGACCAGTGACTCAGTGTCATTTTATCATATGTAAATGAATCACCTTTGGCCCTGCAATTCCCTCTTTGTGAATAGGCACCTTCATCTGTCCCTATTTCTACCACGTGAAATTCTATTTATTTTTCAAGCATGAATTGAAAATTTGCACTATCATTTTAAATATATTTTTCTCCATAGAGCTAAAGCTGGTCTCTATTTTAATGAGTGTAGAGTTTGATACTTCTTTCTTTTAAATTATTACATCATGATTTATAGTATGTGTACATTGGTGTCTTCTATACTTAGTCAAAGTTGCCTTTTATCTTTCTGTCTGCCATGGTCTTTATATCTAATATTTTGCATGCAATGGTCCTAAATATGTGTTCATAAATGAATAAATTTTAAAAAAACATGACATTCAAATAACTCCTTAATCCTCTTCCATAATTAAAAGAACTGAGGCAGAAACCTCAGTGTTATAGATTGTTAAGTAGAGATTGAGATTGCTTTAGAGTTTATTTTTTATTTTTTTTTTTATTTTTATTTATTTATTTATTTTTCCGCGGCACGCGGGTCTCTCACTGCTATGGCCCCTCCCGCTGCGGGGCAGAGGCTCCGGACGCACAGGCTCAGCGGCCATGGCTCAGGGGCCCAGCCGCTCCGCGGAATGTGGGATCCTCCCGGACCGGGGTGCGAACGCGCGTCCCCCGCATCAGCAGGCGGACTCCCAACTACTGCACCACCAGGGAAGCCCTAGAGTTTATTTTTAATGTGTTTCATTTCACCTCTTTTACTTTTCAAATTTTGTTTTCAATAATTTTATGAAATTAATTTTCAATAATTTTATAACTAAAATCTTTTTTAACTTAAAAGATTATTATTATCATCTCATATAAAACTTTTCATAGGCTACATATACATCAATTCAAGAAGCATTTTTCAAGGCAAACTTGGTGCAGCATTCTGAGATTCAGTGACAGTTTTGAATGGAGTCTCTCAAGCAGTGCTAGCTTTATGTAATTGGTAGCATATGTAGTAGCAACCACTAATTAGATAATTGGAAGCATATGGTAGCAATTACTGTCAATCAAGTTATGCAATATCCCAGTAGGTAAAGTAATACCTTCAGTGCAGAAATGTCTGATATGTATGTTCTCCATTCAATCAAGGGATTAATGAGAGTATTCTAAGCTCTAGTTTGAGCCACTAACAATGAACAATGCTTAGAAGCAATCTATAACTTTAATTGAGGTCGTGGCTATAGTATGTGACAGCAGCTATGAATTGGCCCTTCCAATTTGCTGTGGCTCATTAAGACGTCCACTACTCAAGAGCTGTGTAGACAGGTCACAACAAATCATACCTAGTGAATTGTTCAGTGAGGTAGAATTCTATTGTACAAACATGGCCTAAAGCCAGGTTTATGTATCACAAGAAAAATGCCCAGAATATAGTATATATAGCGTATCCAGGTCTTAGCTGGATTGTCAGATACATCATGTTCTCTGGCAGCAATAGTTCATTAAGATCTGTATCCACAGAATAATGGAGCCCAACATGAAATATGTCATGGTTTCTGTGGAAGCCCATAGATACACCACCATCAATCTAGTATGAAAAAGAAACCTAGTTTTAGATTGGAAGCCAGAGCACTCTGCTTGCCCAGAAAAATTACCTGTATTGTCCATATGGATATGTATACTTCTTTGCTGACACGATAAATTTCTGCCTTCCACAATGCATACTTGATATGCTCAGAAACATTCCAAGTCCAGTTGAAGAGAAGACCTTAAATCCGTTATAAAGGTAACAAACCTCAAAAGTCAAGGGGTACCTAGTTGCTGTTCTATTTCCGACGGCTGTATTCAACCCTATTAATCAGTTTCCATGTTGCCCAAATTAGAATTTGCTTGCCTAGTTAGTTCCCTTTCTTCTTTTTCCTTTGCTAATGCTTACATGAATAATTGTGTCACATATTTGTGACATGCACTTCCAGCTAGACAAACACACACACACGTAAACATACATGTTTGATCATAACATGAATCTGCTTTCTTTGGAAACCCAGGAAAATCTTAACTTTAATGAGCTCTAATAAGAAATTGTCTTCCTTTGTATCAAAGTTTGTCTTTTTGCCCTGACAAATCACCTATGACAGTGATAGAAAACTGTGGTTCTAATGTTAGGCAATATCTAATGATAGTGATTAATGTTATATGCATGTCTATGTATATAGAAACACTGATAACTGTTGTATTATAAACACATCAGCAAAATGATAATAATAATAAATAGGCTTTCAACTAACCTGACATTTAAAGCTGCAAATATGCTTAGGCTATTGTCATCTTTCCCTTACACTACTGTTGACTGAAAAAAATTGCTCAACCTAGAAGTTGAGAGTTATGTTTTATTTGGCAGACAAAACTGAGGACTTAAGCCCAGGACACAGCATCACAGATAACTCTGAGGGACTACTCTGAAGAGGCAAGAGACGGAGCCAGGGTATACAGGAGTTTTTACAATGAAGACCAGGTATCAAAAAATAATGTTAATTAAAGATAATGTTAATTAAAGAAAATCAGATATCTCAAGATAAGAAATTTAGAGCTTTTCTGTGTATGGGAAGATGCAAGTGTCTGGACTCACTGAAATCATTCCTTTGATTCACACTTCAGCTATTGGGGCCAATATCCTGCTTTTCTCCATCCTGAATCCCCTCAGGGCACACGGTTGTGGGTGGCTACAATGGGTGAGGGCTTGACAGTGGGCAGCCTATTTGTTTCCATCCTGAGTTCCCTTAGGGCTCACCATCAGGGCAGAATGTGGTGATGGTTTGATGGCAGCCGCATCCTTTGTTTACTGCTATGGCAGGCAATATTTTTTACTCACACTATAAAACACCCACAATGCACTTTTAATTTCAAAAACTCTATTCAACAGATACTTCCTGCAACAGAAAGAAAAGGCCTTTCCTCATGTACCTGCAATCTAATGCAGAAAAACACAGAATAAACAACGTGGATAAGAAAAGTATATAAATGAGAGATGAGGAGAGACCAGGGAGTGGGGTGGGGAAAACATTGAGCAATGACTTGAAGGAGGTGAAGTAGCAAGCCATACATAAATCTGGAAGAACATCCCTTATTGCAGACAAACAAGGAAGCCAATGTGGCTGAAAGGAGTGTGAGAGGGCAGAGAAGTAAGTGTTGGGGTACAGGGCAGTCTGCCCCCAAATATGTCTCAATGCCGTATTAATTATTTTGAATTAAACTTGCTAGAGAAACAGAAGTGGAAAAGAAGATATTAACTACAACAGTTAATTGTTGTAGTTAATTTCCCTCTGAAAGTGTGAAATAAATCTCCCACATGAATACATCCTTTTTACAGCAAGGGGATTGAAAGCATCCTGATCACCAGAGTTAGGGAATTCAAGGCTAAGAAACCAAACTCTGTCCCTTCTTCATTAGCTTGCTACCGCAAGCACAAGCCCTTTGCTTCATTAAGTCTTCACAAATAATTTCTTCTTTAGCTAAAAATGATATATAACAGGCCTGTTTTGGCCACTTTGGGGGTCCCATTTCCATGAGACCTACATGCATATGCATTATTTTTTTTTTCCTCCTGTCAATCTGCCTTGTAAATCTGACAATTAAATTATTAGACCAGCCAAAAGAAGTCAAGAGGGGTAGGGGCAGGGGGGAAATCGGCCCTTCCCTAGCAGTTGGTTTAGTCAGCAGGGTACTTGATGGACCTACTCCCCGCTTCCCTGAGACTCTGCAGCTGGAGATCCTGGGACCTCTTACCAAGACCAGTGGAAGGTCAGGGATCTCATCACCATTCAGAAGGTGAATTTACAAGGGTGTACTTGTGGCCAGGCGAATAGACTGAGATTCTATAAGACACCAAATCATAAGCAGCACTGTCTGTGTCCAGCTGTGTCAATTCTCTAGGGAATTTTCATCGGGGATCTTAGTCCATAAGGGGCCTTTATCATTTCAAACTTCATTTCTTGTTAGTGCTGGAAAAGTTAGTGTTAGACTCATGTGAGATACCTCCTGTGAGTTTCGTTAAACCATAAGAAAAGCATATTGGTTTAAGTTGCTATTTGAAATTAATGTAAGATTCTACTCATCGATGGCCAGACTGTTTGATCCTTTAAACTGACTATATTTGAAAAGAGAAAACAAAAATACTTGAGAGTTCTTATCCTAAATAGCTGTTTTATTGGTATTGTGGGAGGACCAAACTGAAAGGAGAACACATATACGCACACACACATACACACACACACACACACACACACACACGCAAAGTATAATGACTAGCCTCAGTGTTTAAACCCTTATTAATATGAAAAAACAGAAATTAGACTTAAAGATCCATTATAAATTCCCTTTCTTAAAATAAAAATGCCCCATCTCCTCACAATTCCCCAGATCCTCCTACCAAAACCAAGAAAAATATCAGCAGAAGCCAATATTCAACAGCTATTAGAAAAAACTGTCTTTGTCTTGCAAAGACAGAAATGCAACTCTAGAAATAAGTCAAGGCCAACCTATTTTTACCAATCCAAAGACCTCACCTATTCCTCTCAAAATGCTTATAGATACAAAAGATCAGGATATTAGAACAAAATTGTTCTGTACTTAAGAAAAAATTTAAATAATAATTACTCTAACACTTATTATAATAGACAAATATACTCCAAAACTTCTAGGATGAAACTTATATTTTCTTTCTCTGTCCCTTAAAGTTATACATCTTATTATGTTTTTGAAATGTAAACACAGCCCACAATCACCTGAGACTGAGCTCAGGTTAACTAATAAATAGAACCTGAAACTAAAAAAAAAAAAAAAAAAAAAAAAGGGGGCTTGTAGAAGGGGCCATTTAAAACACAAACTGCTAAAATAGTTTTCTTGCCCAAGCACTAAATCTTTAGCCTGCTCTTCAAGGGCAAATAAAGATCTTAAAAATCTCCATAAATAATGAAAGACTAGCTATCTGAGCAAGTAAACTTAATTTATTCCAACTGTTACTTATAAATTAGTGAGTTTGTATTGTATCTGATTCATGACTAAAGTTTTAAAATAAAATTGTGAGATCTCTGTTCCTAACTGTATGTAAATATGTCTATGCATGTGCATTATAGATATGGTATTTTTCTACCTTCAGATAGCATTGCCAAAATTAATTCGTAAAAGAGCTTTAATTACTTAGCATAAAAATAAACAGTTATAAATTAAGTATGTCTAAATCTCAGAGATATAATAAAAACTAACCAAAATATTTTTTCTTTTCAAGTTCATGTGATCTAGGCTAATCTTTGGTAAATAAAAGATAATTTTAAGCTTGCTGGTTCAATTAATATGGGTGTGTCCTCAGAGTATCAGTATTAAATATAATGCAGATAAACAACTTTTGTTCTACTTGAATTTACTAATTAAAGGGGCTCATGTTTTTCTCTGCTGCAATGCTTGTCAAAAAAAAAACAACATTAAGAAAATCACTAACTGCTTTAATGTCTCATGCAATTTTCATGAGTAATTTAAGTGTGATTGTTAAGAACAAATGAATTAAATAGATGTAAATGAGATAAGAGTTTTGGGGTAAACTTTTTAGCAATGATTGTTTTATGATATGTCTGCTAATAGTTTCCCAAACCTCTTTAGTAACTTATCACCTTAGAATTCAATTAAATAATGAAAAGTTATTGAAAGTTTAGATCATTTCTGAGTAAGATAAAATACTGAAACATTAATTACTAAATAAATCTAAGTTTATTTACTTTTGACCTCTTATTATAGAGGAATTAAAAGTGCTTTAAACATGTCTTGCACCACACTGAAAAATTCTCTCTATGAGAAATTGTATGTTTCTAAAAGTTATAAAATTTGCCAATCTAAAAAATGCTTATGTAACAAACAGTTCACAATAGCTTACTTCTTAGTTTTTACTAGATATTGCAGTTCCTAATGGTTAAGAATTCTAATTAATATATGCAATTAAAACTACTAAATATAATAAGAAAAACAACTTTATATACAGGGAAAAGTAAGATGTGTTTTGGGCGAAAAATTAAGTATAGAAATAGATTTTGGGAGAAATGAAAGTATTTTTTTTACTAAAGCAAAGCTGGTTATTTCTAAATGGTTAAGAGAATAAGGGAAAAAAATAAAATGGATATAGAAAGTTGTACAAGGTTTATGGAAAAAGGAAACTTTGGAAAGTAATTTTATATATTGTTAGGTTTAACTAAGAATGTAATGAATTTAATTAAGTAAATGAATTTTAATGTCAAAAGTAAACTTGTATAAAATTAAAATTTGATTTTTCCCACTGTTAATAAAACAAAGGATTTTTTTAAGACTATTGGTCTGCTCTTAATCAGAAAATATAAACAAAATTTTTCTTTACCTTTAATCTGTCTAGAAAAACAAAAATTATATGTTTTGTCTTTATCAGGTCTTTGATTACTTAGGAAATCAAAAAAGAGTCATTTTGATACTGAAAGAGCTAAAGCTTTTTACAACTGCAGTTGACCCCTGAACAATATGGACTTGAACTGCCTGGGTCCACTTACCTGCAGATATTTTAAATAGTAACTACTACAGTACTACACAATCTGCAGTAGGTGGAATCCATGGACATGGAGAACTGCAGATACAGAGTAACTGCATGTGTGGAGGTCCAACCATTACATGTGGATTTTTGACTGCGTGGAGGGTCTGTACCCCTACCCTCCATGTTGTTCAAGGGTCAACTGTATTTAACTTTCTGAATTTGCCTGCAAAGTCTTTGTCACTCTGATTGAATAGATAACTAAGTCTAGTTTCACAGTGATTTATAAGCCTATTGGACCAAGCATTTCAAAATATTTTTGACAAACTTCTCCAAAACTAAATTTTAAATGAAGTCATTAACCTAAACATAACTTGGGGGTTTTCCAGAGGGCTTTCTGAAACACCTCAAAAGATTTTTTTCTCTCCTTATAAAAGAGAGATATTAAACTAATTGGGCTTACTTGATATGTTAAATTACATGGCAAACATTGTCAAATCAATATAAATGTTCTAGAAACTCATATGAAATTCCTAAAATGTGGATATGTCCTAATATAATGTTATCAGTCATAATTCTAGTTATTATCCTAAAATGTTGTGTGTCACAGAAATAACCAGATTTCCTTGTGAATTCCATGATAATACATCAGATCTTTAATAATGGACATTTTAAGACTTTTATAATTTAAAGACAGATATTGTTTTATTCAGATGTTTTTACAAAATCTTCCTACAAAAGTGTTTCATCTTCAGAGAAGTTCATAGAAAGGAATTTAATAAGCACTCTAGAATACAAGTTTTTGATAACTATCGAGTCATAATGTTGAATTAAGAATTTACAGAGCCTTAATGAAAAACTGATGGCTTCATAAAACTTCTAGCAAAAGATCAAGCAGAACAACCATTAATTATGTGGAACTAGGTAAACAGAGGAAGACGATTATTATTTTTTATGATTTTTTTACACTTGAAATATTGCTGATTTTTTAAACGTTTTCTTCTCCAGATTTAAGGAAATCGTTTCCCCTTTACTCTTAAGCAGAATTGCTTATTAAAGAATTAATTATTAGATCATCCAAAAAGAACACAAAGAGGGGTAGGGGGGAAAATGTCCCATCCCCAACATAAGAGCTAAGGTTAAAGAGGTTATGGTGGTAAGTTTTCCTAGGGCCCGGAAAGTCATTTTAAGGGCTCTGGCTTTTACTCTGAGTGACACAGGAACCACAGGAGATTTCTGAGAAGAGAGAAAACATGACTACACTTTAAAAGAATCACTGTGGCTGCCATATTCACAATTGACTGAAGGGGATATTGCAAACATCCAGGAGAGATAGAAATTATAAAGTGACTGAAATCTGGATTTGTTTTGAAGGTAAACTTGACTGAATATGAGTTGTGTGAGAAAAGGAGACACAAAGGGGGCTTCAAGTGTTTAACTTATAAAACTGGAAACATATACTTTACATGAATGCAATATGGAAGCCTGTAGAAGAAGCAGGGTTTGGGTTGTATGTGTTTTATGTAGTTTGGCTCTTTGTTAGCTTGTTTGCTTTCTGGTGAAGGATGGAATGTTAAATCTGGAAACGATAAGTTTAAGCCGAGTACTGTCTGTGATCTACCTCCATGAGAAATGTAAAGTAGGCAGTTAGATGTTGTGGAAAAGGGTTAACAAACTTTTCCTGCATGATAAGAGAATTTGATTTTTGTTTGGCTCTTTTCTTTTCCTGGGAACCTCATACAGATAATATGTGAATGGTATTATTAATAATAAAGTGTTAATATCCTGATAGACAGTAGGTGAAGCTGAAAATTGAAATGAAAACTAAATTATTTCAAAGCAGTCTGCAGTATGGCACACAAAACAGATAAAGGCGCCAAACCAAAGCCATGGTGTCCATTACAGGTGCTCCATTCTCAAATTATTTTAACACCAGCTCTTTCAGAGCCATAGCTCCAAGAAAATACCATGAAAAAGCTGAACTAAAAATACCTCCAGGTGAATGCATATATTCTAAAAATAGAGACCACTGACTGTTCCAACAACATCCTAATTTGTAAAACCTCACAAATCACTAGCAAGATCATCCTGTGATTAACTCCGGACCTCAAAATCCTGTAAGCATCCTTCATTAACTCCCCCTTTTTGAGACACCCCACTAATCGTGCTGTGCACTTTATTGCAGCAAACTCAATAAGCTTAAACTATATATATATAGATAGATAGAGAGAGAGAGAGATTTTTTTTTTTTTTTTTTTTTTTTACTATAGGTGTGTCATTGGTGGGATTTGGCAAATGAGCTTTAAAACAAGTCAATGCTGCTGGTGGCCAAAATACCTGACCATGATTGGTGAACTGCATCTGTATTGGGGAACTATAATTGATTTAAAAGACATGGCTTTGTACTTTCTCAAGTGCTGTGAAGGAGGTTATTGGGCAGCCCCTCATGGAGACCCTGGAAACCTCGCCTGTTGAATTGTTACAAAAATACTGCTCCTGTGGTAGATGAGGTTTGAAAACTGGGTGATCATGTCTCCTCCTGGAAAGGATTTTCTGTCCTTGTACCTGAACTCTGTGAACTGCTGCAAAGGATGCTACTCAGATTCCTGCAGATGAGGAAGTCTGACATACCTGATGGCCAGCTGGGGTAGCTGATCCACATCTTTCTGGGTAGACAGGTGCCAATTGAGGTCTACGACTGTCTGAAAGTTTAACTGGAAGTAGGCAGTGTTCTTAGTATCCACTATATCTAGGCAGCCTGGAATTCATGGGGAGCTCTTTGGTGCAGATAAAAATGTGATGACATCAGTATATAGATAATGTTGAAAACCAGGAAAAGAGATGAAGATTTTAAAGTAAAGAATGCAAATAGAGAAGAAAAGATGTCCAAGGAGTGAGGCCTAGGGCATTCCAAATTTAACCTGTTGGGTAGATAAGGAGAACCAAGAAAAAATGTTGAGAAGAACCTGGCGTAGTGCGATGATTCTCTGAACTAGAGGTAAGGTGAGGAGTGTTTCAAGGACGATGGGATTAAGTTAAACTTAATTTTGTCAAATGTTTCTGCTACTTCACCAAGTAAGATGAGGACTGGAATTGAACATTGGATTTAGCATCATACAGATATCTGCTGACCTTAACACAAGCACTTTTAGTGAATTTGTAAGGTGATTTCTGACTGGAGAAAGTTGAAGAAAAAGTAGGTAGGGAGAAATTAAAACTGAAAGGGCAAGCAATTCTCTTTGCAAATAGAAAGAGAAGAGAGAGTATAGTTGGAGAATGAAGTGAGGACAAGAGAGAGGTTTGATTTTCCTTCCTTTTATAATAGCTTTTACTATTTTTCCCAGAAGGATGTAAAACAGCCTGCATGTATATTAACTGGATGGTGCCCTAGAAAAAGGAAAGGATGGTGATGCACCAGGGGAACAGGAATCAGTGGCTATGTGTAGGTGAGGACACAGGCACACCGTGGAGGGGTGGGCCTTGAATAAACACATAATGTATTTATACATAGTTATGTCTGCTCACACTCGAGAGAAAGCATGAATACTCTCATTTCAAATTCAACACAATGAATTTTTGTTTATTTGTTCATTTAACAAATTTGTATTTAGCAGCTTCTAGGCCTTAGGAACTCTTTTAACAGCTGGGAACACAGCAGCGAAAGAAACAGTTTACAAGCAGCCCTACCTCCATAGGGTTTGCCTTTTAATAAACTTATTGAATTTGAAAAACAAGCTGAAGAATTAGAAAAAGCTACAATTTTTGTCCAGTATCTCAAGAGAATATTACTTCAGTGTAGCCCTACTTGTCTTTGTTGAAATTTTAGTGTAACTATTTGCTCAGAAAAGAAGCATGAAGGAAATAGCTTGGGTAATATTTCTTTAAAAAGAACTCTTTATTCAGCTGACAGAGATGATTGTGTCTGGTAATCACTGTTTGCAAAGAAGTGATGAGATTGTGTCAGCAGAGGTTTGGGAAGGAACTCTGAATATGTCCAGATTTAGTCAGTGAATTCCTTCCTGAGAATGGTCAGGGAAAATCAGTGTAACATTCAGTTATATCTTTTCAACTTCAAAATCTATTGCAATGAAGAGATATAGCTTCTAACTATAGTTGTATAAAAGACAATTCACCATCTGTTACTTTAAATGTAGTCATGAAAACATTTTACCTTTCAAGGTAACAGCCATAATTTTCCCCACAAAGATATTGTTCATTGTTTGTGCCTGACTTGTATTTCTAAATCACCTCGTGGACCTAGATAAACATTTGTTTCAGAGGGATAGAAGCAAAACATATTTGTTGAGACTCGTTCATGTACAGGTAAAAAAAAATCTTTCTACCAACTAAAACAGGACGCTTCTTCTCTGAACCTCCACCCAATCCCACATTTTATTGACTACACTAAATTTTATCTTCGGTCTTTGACAGCTCTTATTCAATTTCTTAAACTTTCTATGCAATAACTCATTTATCCTGTGATTCTATAGATCCCATTATTGATTAACAAATACTCTATTTGATAGATTCTATTGAAAAGCTATTGAATTAGAATTTCTTACAAATGGGAATCCAAGCATCTTTATTTTAAACCATCTTTATTTAAGGTCAGCAGATATCCATATGATGATAAGTCTAATATTCAATTCTATTCCTCATCTTACTTGGTGAAGCAGCAGAAATATTTGACAAAATTAGTTTTTAGTTAATCCCATCCTCCTTGAAAAAACTCCTCACCTGGCCTCTAGTTCAGAGAATGATTGCACCTTGTCAGGTTCTAGATAAGTTGTATGTACATTAAAGTTTCAAAACCAGGATCCGGGAACCTATGATTTGATCCAACACTTGAAGAATGCCATTGGCTAAGAAACAATAATGATTTTGTCTTTAATTGATTTGTCCTTAGTTTGAGAACCCTAATGATTATGAAATGTTTTTGTTTTTATTGTTGTTTTATGTTTTAATACCTAAAGGTGTGGTTCTGAACTGGAGCAAATTAAGATTTTCCCAGGGGACTTTGGCAATGTCTAGAGTCAATTTTGGTGGTCAGGCAGGGAGGTGGGGAGTGCTACTTTATCTTGTGGGTGGGATGATTCTTTACATCCTACAATCCAGGTCCTACAAATAGGAATAATTGGAACAAAAATATTAGTATGCCAGAAGCTGAGAAAACCTGCCCTAAGGCAGCTGCTTGGAACTGATGACAATTTCCCAGTGTTTCTTTGTCCACTCAGTCCAGAGCTCAGGGGGCTTTTTTTTTTTTTTTTTTTTAACAGAATGATTCTGCTTGTAACTCTGGAAATTCTACAAGGAAAGAGGCAGACCACTTTATAACAGTTTGATCTTTCCATTCCCCCCTACACTCAGCTTAATATACAGACAACTAGAATTTCTATGGAGGCAGGGGTGTGTGAAACAGTGCTCTACAAAAGGTAACATAGTAAGAGCTAAATGCCGGAATGGCAGTTGGCACAATGGCATAAACTTTAGACATTCCTTTAAATCTATGTCCTGGACATCAAAGACATAAGTAAGGGTGACATCATATCTTTACAAGTTACAAAATAATCTCATAATGAATAAGAAACTATAATGGCAAAGAATAAATAAAGCTGAAAAATGTTCCTTTTGACCATACAATTAAAATAAAGAATTCTTT
Organism: Phocoena sinus; assembly: GCF_008692025.1. Classification (NCBI taxonomy): domain Eukaryota; kingdom Metazoa; phylum Chordata; class Mammalia; order Artiodactyla; family Phocoenidae; genus Phocoena; species Phocoena sinus. Next base: position 87,275,534 of record NC_045774.1, on the reverse strand, counting down.
GTCAATTTGTGTGAAATTTCATTTGTTATGTAACATTTTAGAGAATTAACAATGGGCCCATGTGCCATCTGGGATTTGCTTTTAAGCAAAGTAAAGACACCATAGGGTAAAAGACAGTAACAAAGAATAGTGCTTTAGGTCTTCAAAATGCAGTAGCACAGTCTTCAAAATCAATAATAAATTGACATTCCAGAAAGCATACTCAGGAGGGCAATTCCAGAGCTATAAATGTCTTATCCCCTTAGAGCAGGATTGTCTCCTGTAAGAAGTAAAACAAAAAATAAACAAAAGCAAAAACAAAAACATGGTAGAAATTGAGTACATACAGAGAGACAAAGTGCTTGCTTTGAATATGGAATAGCTACATTAGGAATTAGAAACCCTTCACATTGAGTAATAAAATAATTTCCAATTTGACACATATTTTAAAAGCTTGAGATATCGGATGTCTGTCCAAAAGATTATCCTTTATCAAGATAGAATTTTTGTAGTTGCAGTATGTGAATTTGTCCTGAGAAATAATTTGCAAAAGAAAAAAAAAAAAAAACTCAGAAAACTATACAACAATAAAATTTATCACTCCCAAATTTATTTCATGTTAATTTGTATTTACTCATTAACAGAAAAATTATTTCATAAATGCCTACCATGTACCAGATTCTGTTTATCTGCTAGAAATAAAGGAGTAAACAATAAAAATACCTTTTCTCCAGACTTCCCTGGCGATCCAGTTGTTAAGACTCTGTGCTTCCAATGCAGGGGGCATGGGTTCAATCCCTGATTTGGAAACTAATATCCCACATGCCATGGCAAAAAAAAAAAAAAGTATTTTCTCATGGAACATATATTTCACTGAAAGAAAAATATTTAAAATAAGCAAAAAAACAAACGCTTTTTCTCAAAGATAAACTTAAATAGATGGAAAAGCTGATTATGGGTGACTATTATGTACATCAGAGGGTTTCTTTGTGGAAGTGATATTTGATACTCTGATTTATTTTCTTTACTATTATACATATTTAATTAAAAATTTTCTATTGAAAAATAAGATTTCTAAAGACTGTATAATATTCTGTCATGTTAATATTAAACATATAACAATGTCATATTTTAATACATAATTTTATTTCAAATAATTAATGGGTCAAAGCAAATAGTTTTAATGTTTTATACAAATTTTGAATTGCCTTTAGAAGAGTTTTGTCATTTTTAATCCTATACAAATGTTAAAGTCAAATTTTCACAAAATTCTCACCAACATGTGTTTTCCTTGACATATATATATGTATGAGCTATCTCGTATACATATACATATATAAGTATTTATATGTGTGTGTGTGTGTGTGTATATATATATATATATATATATATCTCAATTTGGACTGGTTAAAAGATACTTAATATTTTTGGCTTAACATTTTTAGTATAATAGTGGGTTGACTATTATACACATTTATTGGGCATATTTATTTTCATTCATGTAAATGTACTACAAAAATGATACTGATGATTTTTACAAATTGCATTATTTATGAGCATATTAAAAATTTGATAGCTGCTTATAATGCAACTATTTCATAACTTGCTTAGTTTATGTACAGAATACTATAATTACTTTTTAATTGTTTGAAATATTACTTTTTTATCATTTCAACTTTATCATGGGGTACTTGTCATACTTGAAAAAACACCTTGACATTATTTATTACCAATGATAGCATTCAAGATTTCAAATCAAAATTAGAATTTTGGAAAACTTGTATCTAAAACTATGAGCTTGACAGCTTCTCAACACTTCAAAGACTTTCTGATAAGTTTGATGGTGATATTAATGAATGTGAATTTTTGATCCTGATTAAGGATGTCTCAACATCTGGAAAACCTCACTGAATAACTCACTGAATCTTATTTCCCTAGTGATCAATGGATGGCTTTATAGAATCCTGCATGGATAAAGGATCTGTTTAAAATGCAAGATCAAGTGATTTTTATTGGAACAGAGCATGAAATATCATTAATAAAATGTCATATGCCATGTTGCAACTGAGATTTAAGAAACTACCACAGGTTGCATTGTGATGTAGTAACAAAGGAGAATATCCAAAATTGTATGAAAAGGTCATGAAGATACTCTTCTTTTTTCCAACTGCATGTTTCTGAGGCCAGATAGATATTTTTCATATACTTCAATTAAAACAACATATAGAAACAGATTCAATGCAGAAGCTGATACAAGAATCCAACTATCATCTACTAAGTCAGATATTTAAAATATTTATAAAATTATAAAACAATGCCACCATATCACTAAATGCTTCTGGAAAGTCTAGTTATTTTTCATAAACATGTTACATAAGTTAGCATGGAATGAGCTTATTATCATTATTTTAAAATTATTTTTTAATCTTTTTTCAATTAACAATTTTATTTTCTAATACAGTGAATATATCTATATCTAGATTATAGCATCTATATGTCTACAGCTGCCTAGTTTAAAGGTTTTCTGGGTTGAAAAATTTGAGAATTGCTGTATTAAAGTTATCTGAAGTAGGTGGTATTTGTAGCAAGTGCCAATGAGAGAATCACAGCAGAATCCTAAGTTTCTACATTGGAGAATTATATAATTTTCATAAAAGAACTCCTGGCCAGCTACTGGATCCCAGTAAAAGGGAACATTTGACCATGGGATATCATAGAACCATATAAGCAGTGCTGCCCTTCTGGAGCCAGGATTGAGCAGACCTACCAGTTCCGAAGGCTGAGTGGGCCCTAGAACTCCACTGGAAGCTGAAAGCGTATCAGGAATCAGCATAAACAAGACCACAGGGCACATGTAAACTGCCCTGAAAACCACATCATCTATCACTTTTGCATTAATACATCTCTTTTAGTTCATACCTGTGATCACATGGTTGGGCCTCTTTTGATGAACTGACATAGGACATAGGTCTTTGATTCTCAGGTGATTCAGGTAAGTATGTATGTACACGCTAAAAGCTGACTTTGTACTACAACCGTGCTATGAGGTGACTCAGCAGTGGAAGAAAATCCTCCTCTTGGGCCAAGCTTCAAGAGTTGCAGATGATCATCTACTCTGCGTGAAAAGAAAAGTGGCTCAGCTAAGAATATCCATAGAGTTATGTGCAGTGGCAAGCAATGTGGCTGGTTGGCGAGAGGCCGTAAAGAAGAAAGATTTGAGGTCTGGGGAAAAGGCTTGTAGGTGGACCTATGGGAGTGGATATAAATTATGAAGATCCCACATTGCAGGTTGATACCCTTCTGAGATCATGAACACTAGATGAGGCACTAAATAATCAAGTAGATTTTTAAACTTTTTTTTTTGTTTTTTTTACATTAGCCCCATGGTCAGCCATCGCCACTCTGGCATAAATGGGCACGTGATCAGAAGAGTCCTGGTGGCAGGGATGGAGCTTTTCAAGGACAACCCACCAGTGACCCATTCACTGTGGGCAGCCTCAGTCCTGTAGCAGCTGAATGTCCAACTGTCCAGCATTAAAGACCAAACTTGAGACCTTGATTAGGCACCTTTCTTAAGGAAGACAACGGGTCAGTTGGTGGAAAGTTTATTATGATAAAACTTGTAAACCTTGGAACAGGTGGTGATCCATCTTGATTGGAAGTCCCCTCATCTTCAGGGGATACATTCCAAAACCCCAGTGGATGCCTGAAACTGAAGATAGTGCCAAACACTATATGTACTATGTTTTGTTTTTATACACATATACCTATGATAAAGTTTAGTTTATAAATTAGGCATAGTAAAATATTAACAATAATAACTACAAATAAAATAGAGCTATAACAATATATTGTATTAAAGGTTATGTGAATGTGGCCTCTATCACTCTCAAAATATCTTATTGTACACATTTAATGTCTTTTCCATCTTAACTAAGCACTTATCAAATGCTGTGGCTGTAACTTTTGCTGTTTGAAGTACCAAAGTAAAACTAGCAGATTTATTTTTCCTTCTTCACAATTTTGTGGATAAAAGACTCATTCTTACTGTAGATCTTAGCAACCTCAGCATACAATTTGTTTTTCTTTCTTTATCGTCGAGAATTTTCCCCTTTTCACCTTTCACTTCCTTCATTGTTGAGAATTTTCCCCTTTTCCATTGTCAAGAATTTTCATATACTGCTTCTATTTTGCATATTTGAACTGCCAGCATCACTACTCTTGTGCTTTGGGGCCATTACTGAGCAAAATAAGGGTTACCTGAACACAAACACTGTGATACTGTGACAATTGAACTAATAACTGAGATGGCTACTAAATGACAAATTAAGGTTACCTGGACACAGGGATAAGTCACTGCCTGTGAGGGGCAGAGCTGGACAGAGCAGGGCAGTATGAGATTTCGTCAAGCTACTGAGAGCTGTGCACAATGTAAAACTTATGAATTTATTTCTGGAATTTTCTGTTTAATATGTTTGGACTGTGTTTAACTGAAACTGCAGAAAGGGAAACCACAGATAAGGGGGGACAGCTGTACTGTGGGCGTGGGTTTGTCGTTTCTGCTTACAGGGATTTAGCCGGCATTACTATTCTAGGGAGTACAGTATTTGGTCTACTGACACATATTATCATTATTGCAATATTTCAGAACAAGGGACCATCTCCACTGAAGGAGATGTAGCAGTGGACTCATGACAGTGGCATCTGCTGGTCCTATCACATAAAGCACAATCCAGAAGTTGCTAGCATAATAGAACAACAGGATAGCCTTTGAAGGCATAGCTTTGAAAATATCCCCTGCCAAGATGGAGTGCCACTCCCCAGGATATGCTATACACCACTAATTAATGACTATTTTATTGTTCTAATTGCCACAGCACGTGGGACAGCAAAAAAGAGGGGAAGGTAGGAATGACTGGTTTCTATTGCACTTAGTGATACACACTATGGTAATTTTTACTTTGTGAACTTACATGCTTAGGCTCTTACAGTTTGGAGTTCCCAAAGAGAAAGTACATTTCTGCCAAAGGACACAGTAAGAATCCCAGTAAACATTAAGCTGTAGTTACCACCGATCAATTTGGCTTCATTGTGCCTTGAGTCCAGAAGGCAAGGAAGACTCCACCAGGTACCACGTGTTTTGGATACCGTTGTGAGGTCACCGCTGAGTTATAGGAAACTTTCCTTTGCTGAAGGGGGCTTTCTCACCCAAGATCACAACCCCTCCATGGGGTAACCTGTACCCAATGGTGGGTGGAAGTGGTGATGCACAATCTTGTCTCCCGTGCGTCCATATTGGCACGGCCACCCCAGCTCCATGGATCCGCGGAAGAGACACTGACACCTCGACTGCTACTGCTTCCCAGTTCAACTCTCCTTAAGCTCAGTCCTCCGCCTTCCACTCCTCTCAGGGGTTGTCTTCAGAGTCCCTCACAGCAACTCTCTGCAGTCAGATATCCTTCGCCTTGTCTATTTTCTGGAGAATCTGTTCTAAAGCATAGCGTGGATGAACAATCTGTATTTTGGTCTTTTCTGATTGCTTCTCATGTACTGTTCATTATGTTATGCTATACTTTACATGCATTATATATTAAATCTCAAAAAGTCTAATAAAGTTTAAAACTTCTTAGTGATATGAATTTTCTCAAATGGAATTTGGGTATTTATGTATACATAGATACAGTGGACTATATAAGTATATTTGTGAATATTTAAGCAGTAGAATATATTTATATTTTCCCAGTAGTGAATAGTCTTTGTCTTTCTAAAAACTATCACTAATGGCAGTGGCGTATTCTACTTGGATAAGTTAATTCAACTGGTCTCCATGTAACTGATTAGGAAGATTAACAACAGTTCTTCATTCTCAGTACTCAATACTAAAATGACAATACCTTAAGACACTAAAGCCTTTTGACAAGCAGACCTTTCTGTAGATGCCAGCAGAGTTCAGCTCCTAGACGAAGAGTATTAATCTGAGAAAAAAATTGGTTTCCAAATCTTGTAGTTATCATAGTAATTTTTATAATTTAGGCAGGGAGAGGACTGGGGTTGGCGGCTTGAGCATAGCCTGAAGGGGTTGGTGCGCCACGACTAGCCGGGAGAGAGTTCGGGGAAAAGCCTGCACCGGCCGAAGAGGCAAGAGACTTTTTCTTCCCTCTTTGTTTCCTGGTGCGCGAGGAGAGGGGTTTAAGAGCGCTGCTTAAAGGAACTCCAGAGACGGGCGCGAGCCGCGGCTAAAAGCGCGAACCCCAGAGACGGGCGCGAGCCGCGGCTAAAAGCGCGAACCCCAGAGACGGGCGCGAGCCGCGGCTGAGGGCGCGAGCCCCCGAGACGGGCGCGAGCCGCGGCTGAAACCGCGGACCCCAGAGACGGGCAGGAGACGCTGGGGCTGCTGCTGCCGCCACCAGGGGGGCTGTGTGCGAGCACAGGTCACTCTCCGCGTCCCTCTTCCGCGGAGCCTGTGCAGGCCGCCATTGCCAGGTTCCCGGGATCCAGGGACAGCTTCCCCGGGAGTACGCACGGCGGGTCTCAGGCTGGTGCAGCGTCACGCCGGCCTCTGCCGCAGCGTCACGCTGCCTCTGCCGCCGCAGGCCCGCCCCGCACGCAGTGCCCCGCCTTCCCCCATCCCCCAACCCCCGGCCTGAGTGAGCCGGAGGCCCCGAATCAGCGGCTCCTTTAACCCCGTCCTGTCTGAGCAAAAAACAGACGCCCTCCAGCGATCTGCGCGCAGGGGCAGGGCCGGGTACAAAGCTGAGCTCCTGTGAGCTGTGAGAGCAGGGAGGAGAGGGGGAGGTCTCTCCCGGCAGCCGCGGAGGCGGCGGATTGAAGCTCCACAATCAACCTGATGTGCCCTGCATTGTGGAATACCTGAATAGACAGGGAGTGATCCCAAATTGAAGAGGGGGAATTTAGGAGCGAGATCTGTGATTTTTTTCCCTTTTCCTCTTTTTGTGAATGTGTGCGTGTATGCTTCTGTGTGAGATCTTGTCTGTATACTCTTGCTTCCACCATTTGTCCTAGGGCTCTATCTGTCCATGGTTTTTTTTTAAAAAAAAAAATTTTTTTTTTCTTAATAATTAATTTAATTGTAATAACTTTATTGAACTTTACCTTCGTTCTTTCTTTCTTTCTTTCCTTCCCTCCTTTAGACAGCGAATCACCCCAGGTTGAGGGGGTGGTCTCTGGGAGCAGGATGTATGATTTTTCCCCCTTTGCCTCTCTTTGTGAACGTGTATGTGTATGCTTCTGTGTAAGATTTTCTCTGTATAGCTTTGCTTCCAACAGTTGTCCTAGGGCTCTATCCGTCCTTGGTTTTTTTAAAAAAAATTTTTTTTTCTTAATAATTAATTTTAATTGTAATAACTTTATTGTACTTTACCTTCGTTCTTTCTTTCCTTCCTTCCTTCCCTCCTTTAGACAACGAATCACCCCAAATTGAGGAGGTGGTCTCTGGGAGCAGGATTTATGATTTTTCCCCCTTTGCCTCTCTTTGTGAACGTGTATGTGTATGCTTCTGTGTAAGATTTTCTCTGTATAGCTTTGCTTCCAACATTTGTCCTAGGGCTCTATCCGTCCATGGTTTTTTTTAAAAAAAATTTTTTTTCTTAATAATTAATTTTAATTGTAATAACTTTATTGTACTTTACCTTCGTTCTTTATTTCTTTCTTTTCCTTCCTTCCTTCCCTCCTTTAGACAGCGAATCACCCCAGGTTGAGGAGGTGGTCTCTGGGAGCAGGATTTATGATTTTTCCCCCTTTGACTCTCCTTGTGAACACGTATGTGTATGCTTCTGTGTAAGATTTTCTCTGTATAGCTTTGTTTCCAACATTTGTCCTAGGGTTCTATCCGTTCCTTTTTTTTTTTCTTTCTAAATATTTTTTAGTACAATAACTATATTATACTTTATTTTATTTTTACTATATCTTCTTTCTTTCTGTCTTTTTTCCTTCTTTCCCTCCTTCCTTCCTCCCTTCCTCCCTCCCTCCCTCCCTCCTTTCTTTCCTTCTTTGCTTCTTTCTTCCTTTCTTCCTTTCCTCCTTTCCTTCTTTCTTTCCTCATACTTCTACTAATTCTCTCTACATTTTCTCCTTTCCCTCCTTCCTTCCTTCCTTCCTCCCTCCCTCCCTCCCTCCTTTCTTTCCTTCTTTCTTCCTTCCTTCCTTTCCTCCTTGCCTTCTCTCTTTCCTCAAACTTCTACTAATTCTCTCTACATTTTCTCCTTCTTTCCCTCCTTCTTTCCTTCCTTCCTCCCTCCCTCCCTCCCTCCTTTCTTTCCTTCTTTGCTTCTTTCTTCCTTCCTTCCTTTCCTCCTTTCCCTCTTTCTTTCCTTATACTTCTACTAATTCTCTCTACATTTTCTCCTTCTTTCCCTCCTTCCTTCCTTCCTTCCTCCCTCCCTCCCTCCCTCCTTTCTTTCCTTCTTTGCTTCTTTCTTCCTTCCTTCCTTCCTTTCCTCCTTTCCTTCTTTCTTTCCTCATACTTCTAATAATTCTCTCTACTCTTCCTCCCTTTTATTCTGAGCCGTGTGGATGAAAGGCTCTTGGTGCTCCAGCCCAGGAGGCAGGGCTCTGCCTCTGAGGTAGGAGAGCCAACTTCAGGACACTGGTCAACAAGAGACCTCCCAGCTCCACATAATATTAAACGGTGGAAATCTCCCAGAGACCTCTATCTTAACACCAGCACCCAGCTTCACTCAACGACCAGCAAGCCACAGTGCTGGACAACCTATGCCAAACAACTAGCAAAACAGGAACACAACCCCACCCATTAGCAGAGAGGCTGCCTAAAATCATAACAAGGCCACAGACACCCCAAAACACACCACCAGACGTGAACCTGCCCGCTAGAGAGACAAGATCCAGCCTCATCCAGCACAACACAGGCACTAGTCCCCTCCACCAGGAAGCCTACACAACCCGCTGAAACAACCTTAGCCACTGGAGACAGACATCAAAAACAACGGGAACTACGAACGTGCAGCCTGCAAAAAGGAGACCCCAAACACAGTAAGATAAGCAAAATGAGAAGACAGAAAAACACACAGCAGATGAAGGAGCAAGATAAAAACCCACCAGACCTAACAAATGAAGAGGAAATAGGCAATCTACCTGAAAAAGAATTCAGAATAATGATAGTAAGGATGATCCGAAATCTTGGAAGTAGAATGGACAAAATGCAAGAAACAGTTAACAAGGACCTACAAGAACTAAAGATGAAACAAGCAACGATGAACAACGCAATAAATGAAATTAAAAGTACTCTAGATAGGATCAATAGCAGAATAACTGAGGCAGAAGAACGGATAAGTGACCTGGAAGATAAAGTAGTGGAAATAACTACTGCAGAGCAGAATAAAGAAAAAAGAATGAAAAGAACTGAGGACAGTCTCAGAGAGCTCTGAGACAACATGAAACGCACCAACATTCGAATTATAGGGGTTCCAGAAGAAGAAGAAAGAAAGAAAGGGACTGAGAAAATATTTGAAGAGATTATAGTTGAAAACTTCCCTAATATGGGAAAGGAAATAGTTAATCAAGTCCAGGAAGCACAGAGAGTCCCATACAGGATAAATACAAGGAGAAATACGCCAAGACACATATTAATCAAACTATCAAAAATTAAATACAAAGAAAGCATATTAAAAGCAGCAAGGGAAAAACAACAAATAACACACAAGGGAATCCCCATAAGGTTAACAGCTGATCTCTCAGCAGAAACCCTACAAGCCAGAAGGGAGTGGCAGGACATACTGAAAGTGATGAAGGAGAATAGCCTGCAACCAAGACTACTCTACCCAGCAAGGATCTCATTCACATTTGATGGGGAAATTAAAACCTTTACAGACAAGCAAAAGCTGAGAGAGTTCAGCACCACCAAACCAGCTTTACAACAAATGCTAAAGGAACTTCTCTAGATAAGAAATGCAAAAGAAGGAAACGACCTATAATAACGAACCCAAAATAATATAGAAAATGAGAATAGGAACATACATATCAATAATTATCTTAAATGTAAATGGACTAAATGCTCCCACCAAAAGACACAGATTGGCAGAATGGATACAAAAACAAGACCCTTATATAAGCTGTCTACAAGAGACCCACCTCAGACCTAGAGACACATACAGACTGAAAGTAAGGGGATGGAAAAAGATATTCCATGCAAATGGAAACCAAAAGAAAGGTGGAGTAGCAATTCTCATATCAGACAAAATAGACTTTAAAATAAGGACTATTAAAAGGGATAAAGAAGGACACTACATAATGATCAAGGGATCGATCCAAGAAGAAGATATAACAATTGTAAATATTTATGCACCCAACATAGGAGCACCTCAATACGTAAGGCAAATACTAACAGCCATAAAAGGGGAAATTGACAGTAACACATTCATAGTAGGTGACTTTAACACCCCACTTTCACCCATGGACAGATCATCCAAAATGAAAATAAATAAGGAAACACAAGCTTTAAATGATACATTAAACAAGATGGACTTAATTGATATTTATAGGACACTCCATCCAAAAACAACAGAATACACATTTTTCTCAAGTGCTCATGGAACATTCTCCAGGATAGATCATATCTTGGGTTACAAATCAAGCCTTGGTAAATTTAAGAAAATTGAAATTGTATCAAGTATCTTTTCTGACCACAACGCCATGAGACTGGATATCAATTACAGGAAAAGATCTGTAAAATATACAAACACATGGAGGCTAAACAATACACTACTTAATAATGAAGTGATCACTGAAGAAATCAAAGAGGAAATAAAAAAATACCTAGAAACAAATGACAATGGAGACACAACGACCCAAAACCTATGGGATGCAGCAAAAGCAGTTCTAAGGGGGAAGTTTATAGCAATACAAGCCCACCTTAAGAAGCAGGAAACATCTCGAATAAACAACCTAACCTTGCACCTCAAGCAATTAGAGAAAGAAGAACAAAAATACCCCAAAGCTAGCAGAAGGAAAGAAATCATAAAAATCGGATCAGAAATAAATGAAAAAGAAATGAAGGAAATGATAGCAAAGATCAATAAAACCAAAAGCTGGTTCTTTGAGAAGATAAACAAAATAGATAAACCACTAGCCAGACTCATCAAGAAAAAAAGGGAGAAGACTCAAATCAATAGAATTAGAAATGAGAAAGGAGAAATAACAACTGACACTGCAGAAATAAAAAAAATCATGAGAGATTACTACAAGCAACTCTATGCCAATAAAATGGACAATCTGGAAGAAATGGACAAATTCTTAGAAATGCACAACCTGCCAAGACTGAATCAGGAAGAAATGGAAAATATGAACAGACCAATCACAAGCACTGAAATTGAAACTGTGATTAAAAATCTTCCAACGAACAAAAGCCCAGGACCAGATGGCTTCACAGGTGAATTCTATCAAACGTTTAGAGAAGAGCTAACACCTATCCTTCTCGAACTCTTCCAAAATATAGCAGAAGGAGGAACACTCCCAAATTCCTTCTACGTGGCCACCATCACCTTGATACCAAAACCAGACAAGGATGTCACAAAGAAAGAAAACTACAGGCCAATATCACTGATGAACATAGATGCAAAAATCCTCAACAGAATACTAGCAAACAGAATCCAACAGCACATTAAAAGGATCATACACCATGATCAAGTGGGGTTTATTCCAGGAATGCAAGGATTCTTCAATATACGCAAATCTATCAATGTGATAAACCATATTAACAAATTGAAGGAGAAAAACCATATGATCATTTCAATAGATGCAGAGAAAGCTTTCGACAAAATTCAACACCCATTTATGATAAAAACCCTCCAGAAAGTAGGCATAGAGGGAACTTTCCTCAACATAATAAAGGCCATATATGACAAGCCCACAGCAAACATCATCCTCAATGGTGAAAAACTGAAAGCATTTCCACTAAGATCAGGAACAAGACAAGGTTGCCCACTCTTACCACTCTTATTCAACATAGTTTTGGAAGTTTTAGCCACAGCAATCAGAGAAGAAAAGGAAATAAAAGGAATCCAAATCGGAAAAGAAGAAGTAAAGCTGTCACTGTTTGCAGATGACATGATACTATACATAGAGAATCCTAAAGATGCTACCAGAAAACTACTAGAGCTAATCAATGAATTTGGTAAAGTAGCAGGATACAAAATTAATGCACAGAAATCTCTGGCATTCCTATATACTAATGATGAAAAATCTGAAAGTGAAATCAAGAAAACACTCCCATTTACCATTGCAACAAAAAGAATAAAATATCTAGGAATAAACGTACCTAAGGATACGAAAGACCTGTATGCAGAAAATTATAAGACACTGATGAAAGAAATTAAAGATGATACAAATAGATGGAGAGATATACCATGTTCTTGGATGGGAAGAATCAACATTGTGAAAATGACTCTACTACCCAAAGCAATCTACAGATTCAATGCAATCCCTATCAAACTACCACTGGCATTTTTCACAGAACTAGAACAAAAAATTTCGCAATTTGTATGGAAACACAAAAGACCCCGAATAGCCAAAGCAATCTTTAGAACGAAAAAAGGAGCTGGAGGAATCAGGCTCCCTGACTTCAGACTATACTACAAAGCGACAGTAATCAAGACAGTATGGTACTGGCACAAAAACAGAAAGATAGATCAGTGGAACAGGATAGAAAGCCCAGAGATAAACCCACGCACATATGGACACCTTATCTTTGATAAAGGAGGCAGGAATGTACAGTGGAGAAAGGACAGCCTCTTCAGTAAATGGTGCTGGGAAAACTGGACAGGTACATGTAAAAGTATGAGATTAGATCACTCCCTAACACCATACACAAAAATAAGCTCAAAATGGATTAAAGACCTAAATGTAAGGCCAGAAACTATCAAACTCTTAGAGGAAAACATAGGAAGAACACTCTATGACATAAATCACAGCAAGATCCTTTCTGACCCACCTCCTAGAGTAATGGAAATAAAAACAAAAATAAACAAATGGGACCTAATGAAACTTCAAAGCTTTTGCACAGCAAAGGAAACCATAATCAAGACCAAAAGACAACCCTCAGAATGGGAGAAAACATTTGCAAATGAAGCAACTGACAAAGGATTAATCTCCAAAATTTACAAGCAGCTCATGCAGCTCAATAACAAAAAAACAAAAACCCCATCCAAAAATGGGCAGAAGACCTAAATAGACATTTCTCCAAAGAAGATATACAGAATGCCAACAAACACATGAAAGAATGCTCAACACCATTAATCATTAGAGAAATGCGAATCAAAACTACAATGAGATATCATCTCACACCAGTCAGAATGGCCATCATCAAAAAATCTAGAAACAATAAATGCTGGAGAGGGTGTGGAGAAAAGGGGACACTCTTGCACTGCTGGTGGGAATGTGAATTGGTTCAGCCACTATGGAGAACAGTATGGAGGTTCCTTAAAAAACTACAAATAGAATTACCATATGACCCAGCAATCCCACTACTGGGCATATACCCTGAGAAAACCAAAATTCAAAAAGAGTCATGTACCAAAATGTTCATTGCAGCTCTATTTACAATAGCCCGGAGATGGAAAGAACCTAAGCGCCCATCATCGGACGAATGGATAAAGAAGATGTGGCACATATACACAATGGAATATTACTCAGCCTTAAAAAGAAATGAAATTGAGTTATTTGTAATGAGATGGATAGACCTAGAGTCTGTCATACAGAGTGAAGTAAGTCAGAAAGAAAAAGACAAATACCGTATGCTAACACATATATATGGAATTTAAGGAAAAAAATGTCATGAAGAACCTAGGGATAAGACAGGAATAGAGGTGCAGACCTACTGGAGAACGGACTTGAGGATATGGGGAGGGGGAAGGGTGAGTTTTGACAGGGCGAGAGAGAGTCATGGACATATACACACTAACAAACGTAGTAAGGTAGATAGCTAGGGGGAAGCAGCCGCAAGGCACAGGGATATTAGCTCGGGGCTTTGGGACAGCCTGGAGGGGTGGGATGGGGAGAGTGGGAGGGAGGGAGACGCAAGAGGGAAGACACATGAGAGCATATGTATATGTATAGCTGATTCACTTTGTTATAAAGCAGAAACTAACACACTATTTTAAAGCAATTATACCCCAATAAAGATGTTAAAAAAAAAAAAAAAAAAAAAAACTAGTTTGAATGCTTTAGAACTATTCAAAGTTATCAAGCTGCTTTAAAATGCTGCAAAATTTGGAATGTTCAAAACAAATAATAAAAATTGGGGAGGAGATGGGGAATTTTCTAAAACTGTGGAATATTTGGACAGATTTATTTTCACATGCTGTTAGATTATCACCCTGCTTTAAAGAAAAATGTAAATTTTTAAAATTTCTAAAGAATAGGTCTGTGTTTTATGTTAAAAGTAAAGATAGAAAATAACACTCAGTGGAAGTGTGATCAACAATAAGGCCATGGGCTTATGGAAAAAGCAATGAATGAATGCATACATATCTCATTTAAAGTAAAGACTTAAGGCATGTAGCTGTCATTTGTTACGATTTTCTCCTCTAACTAAAGTTTAGTTAACTAAACAAATTTGTAGTTAACCAATGATATCCAGTGGGAGATGTGAGAAGACTTTTAAGTGTTTTCATTTATGTTAGTGTAACAGAAAAGATAATGTGATTGTAATTTTGTGATTATTGTGAAAGTTGTAAATTGGAGAAAATTGGTGAGATGTACCAATTTATAAAAGTCTGCCAGGACTATGCATGATAAGTTTTCTAAAAGATAGCTGCATGACTACCCCATCACCCACTTCTAACTCATGAAAGACCAGAACTGCTAAGAGGGACTTGAAGAGCCACCAAAATACAAAGCTCTCGACTCAGTAGGATATGCTGTCATGGAGTGGGGAGCTTGGGATGAAAAACACCCATAGAGAATGAGGGCAAAAAAGGGACACCATCATCTCACCTCCTGGTGTGATGATTTCTACTCCACAGAGTTCTGTAAGCACACCCTTGCACACATGCATTCAAAGAGTTTATGGGAGAACCTGACATTCATCTCCCAGAGCAATCTATGCCGAGTGTAGTCGGTGAACTATTTAGGATGGATAAGTGAAGAAGTTAATCATAAATGTTGGCAATTTGACAACGCCTGTTGTCTCTAATAACAATAAAAGATTGGATTTATATTAATACATACATGTTTTCGGTTTTAATTTTGTATTTTATTTTTTAGTAGTTTATTTTTATTAGAATTTGTATAAATATGGTTTGTGGTAATTGAAAACAAAACCAAATAAGGTACCTTACTTATTCCTCCTCATAGGCGTGGAGGGATTTAGGAAACATGGCTGTAGTGTGTGGGGAGGAGCTGGGTACCACTTTTCACCTGAAGGGCTGGAAGATGGCTAGGGCACAAGACAGAGTAAGGAGAGAAGACAGCAGAAGCACAATCTCTGCGCTTCTCCTGAGCCCAGCAGAAGTAGCAGGGGCGGACCAGCCTGAGCACTTTAAAATTGCCCTGGTGTACAGTATATGGACTGTTGGGGCAGGAGGGCCCCAGTACCAAATGCTGTGGAGGCCATGGGGACATCAGCTCAGCAGAGGCCAGCCACAGGAGGCAGCTGCTGAGGGCATCATTGTCTGCAGAGGACTGCACAACACATAACTAAGAATTCCAAACAACAGGTAGTTAAATTTTAGGTCTCATAATAACCGATGGTTAGCTTGGATGGTCACACAGACTTCCCAGTTAATTTTTTTCTTCAATATGTTTGAATAAAAAAATTGTTAGTACAGAAAACAGTTGGCAACAGGTTCTGGGAACTGAGAGCTTAAAGTATTTTAAGTTCCCAGTTAGCACATTTCCAGTAAATATTTATTCATTAACCAAATATTTTACAATCGACAAGACAGAATGTTGTTAGGGAATTACACAGACCAAGTCTGTTCTCATGGAGCTGACATTCTAGAGGGAGAAATGGATGTTAAGCAACAGAAGACAGTGTAGATCTCAGAATCCTGAGAATTCTGTAGCACAGTCACTCACATTCACCCCAACAGCTTTAAAGAAACTTAAATGCAAGATAGCAGCAATATAGGAATCAGATTTTTTTGCAATAAAAATGGGTTTGAGAATGTGGCTTAGGCGTACATTCTGCTACTTTGCCCAAAGTCTAGAGTTTATTTATCTAAAGAGAGACAGGGATTTGAAGTGAAGTAGATAAAATAATGAAGATGTCTTCCGAATCTTAGTTTGTTAGCTCTAAAACGGCCTTAGAAAATTTTGCCATTTTCATGAATTACAAGCAGAATATTAATATAATCAACTCTGGATATCTAAGAGTTCAGAAGATAGTTCACTTGATCAGAAGCCAAGTCAGTTTCTTTCTCTTTTAACTTCTTTAGATCTATGTTACAATTATCTCTTCCAAGTTAATTGATGCAATGCACAGATTGAGTTTGGATGATACCCATGCTCTCTTTTAAACTGCTCATTACTGAGGGAGTTCATTGGAAAATGTGTTGATGACTTATTATAAAATAACTGCCTCGAATTACCAAACCCTTGGGCAGTAATTTCCAGGGGTATAGGCCAATTGTTTTCAGAAAGGTTTTGATGTGACGCTTCTGCAATGATTAACTACACTTCTCATGAAATGGCATTCTCTATAATCATAACACATCTTCCAAAACTATCAACTGTCTGATCACTGCCAGGTTAAAAAAATAATAAAAATAAGCATGTGGTGGATTCACATACTCTGATAAGTGGCAACATGGGAATATACTATGCACATCAAATCTGACTTCATGGCCTTTCAAGAATATTTTTGCATCCTGGCACCCTCGTATGTAAGTACATAAACAACCTAAAATTTCGGAATGCCTGCCAGATAAATACTTTTGAGAAACTTAAATTTTATTTATACCATTTCCATCTGTTCAGTGCACAAATCATTAGGATTGTATTTTACTCATTAATCTGACAGTGATATGTTTTACCAATTTGGCCTAGGCAGTTTACCCCACAGAACCACAGACTTAATATATAAACCATTATTACGAACCCTATTTGTAATAAGGGTTTAATTTACTAGAGCATTTGTTTCACACTGTCTTCTCTCAACCATATTAGCAATTACTTAGTAGAGAGAGGGAGGAAACCCTTGGGGCCAAGGCTGTAGGATTGCGGCTGGTGGGAACCATGGCAGACTTCATTTACCTGTTGTATACACTGGTCTTGCATGTAAGATTCCCCTGAAAGATCATTTTGACTGTGAAATACACCTGAAAACCCTTGGATTAGCAGTTAATTAAGGACTTTATTAATTCTAAATAGGATTCCAGACTGAAAGGCAGGAGATTAATGTCATGACATAACTTCTTATTCTATTTTACTTGTATTATATGAAATAATAGTTTTTGTAGATCAAAAATGGTGGGATCATATGGCTCAACTTAATACAGTAGCACTACTTTTGCAGTTGTGCTTTCCCTCACCTCAAAAGATGTCAGTCCTTAATCTGCTTTCATATAAACAAATTGAATAAAATACATATTTGAAAAGTTTTAGCAGGTAAGGATTTTTCTTTAAGTTTTTTTTTTAATTGGAGTACAGTTGCTTTACAATGGTGTGTTAGTTTCTGCATTATAACAAAGTGAATTAGTTATAAATACACATATGTTCCCATATTTCTTCCCTCTTGCCTATCCCTCCCTTCCACCCGCCCTATCCCGCCCTTCCAGGCAGTCACAAAGCACATAGCTGATCTCCCTGTGCTATGTGGCTGCTTCCCACTAGCTTTCTACCTTACATTTGGTAGTGTATATATGTCTATGCCTCTCTCGCTTTGTCACAGCTTACCCTTCCCCCTCCCCATATCCTCAAGTCCATTCTCTAGTAGATCTGTGTCTTTATTCCTGTCTTACCCCTAGGTTCTTCATGACATTGTTTTTTCTTAAATTACATATATGTGTGTTAGCATACGGTATTTGTCCTTCTCTTTCTGACTTACTTCACTGTGTATGACAGACTCTAGGTCTATCCACCTCACTACAAATAGCTCAATTTTGTTTCTTTTTATGGCTGAGTAATACTCCACTGTATATATGTGCCATATCTTCTTTATCCATTCATCCGATGATGGACACTTAGGTCGTTTCCATCTCCAGGCTATTGTAAATAGAGCTGCAATGAATATTTTGGTACATGACTATTTTTGGATTATGGTTTTCTCAGGGTATATGCCCAGTAGTGGGATTGCTGGGTCATATGGTAGTTGCATTTGTAAATTTTTAAGGAACCTCCATACTGTTCTCCATAGTGGCTATAACAATTCACATTCCCACCAGCAGTGCAAGAGTGTTCCCTTTTCTCCACACCCTCTCTAGCATTTATTGTTTCTAGATTTTTTGATGATGGCCATTTTGACTGGTGTGAGATGATATCTCATTGTAGTTTTGATTTGCATTTCTCTAATGATTAATGATGTTGAGCATTTTATCATGTGTTTGTTGGCAGTCTGTATATCTTTGTAGAAATGTCTATTTAGGTCTTCTGCCCATTTTTGGATTGAGTTGTTTGTTTTTTGGTTAGGGAGCTGCATGAGCTGCTTATGAATTTTGGACATTAATCCTTTGTCAGTTGCTTCATTTGCAAATATTTTCTCCCATTCTGAGGGTTGTCTTTTGGTCTTGATTATGGTTTCCTTTGCTGTGCAAAATCTTTGAAGTTTCATTAGGTCCCACTTGTTTATTTTAGTTTTTATTTCCATTTCTCTAGGAGGTGGGTCAAAAAGGTTCTTGCTGTGATTTATGTCACAGTGTTCTGCCTATGTTTTCCTCTAAGAGTTTGATAGTTTGTGGCCTTACATTTAGGTCTTTAATCCATTTTGAGCTTATTTTTGTGTATGGTGTTAGGGAGTGATCTAATCTCATACTTTTACATGTACCTGTCCAGTTTTCTCAGTGCCACTTATTGAAGAGTCTGTCCTTTCTCCACTGTACATTCCTGCCTCCTTTATCAAAGATAAGGTGACCATATGTGCGTGGGTTTTTCTCTGGGCTTTCTATCCTGTTCTATTGATCTATATTTCTGTTTTTGTGCCAGTACCATACTGCCTTGATTACTGTAGGTTTGTAGTATAGTCTGAAGTCAGGGAGCCTGATTCCTCCAGCTCCCTTATTCGTTCTCAAGATTGCTTTGGATATTCAGGGTCTTTTGTGTTTCCATACAAATTGTGAAATTATTGTTTTAGTTCTGTGAAGAATGCCAGTGGTAGTTTGATAGGGATTGCATTGAATCTGTAGATTGCTTTGGGTAGTAGAGCCATTTTCACAATGTTGATTCTTCCAATCCAAGAACATGGTATATCTCTCCATCTATTTGTATCATCTTTAATTTCTTTCATCAGTGTCTTATAATTTCCTGCATGCAGGTCTTTTGTCTCCTCAGGTAGATTTATTCCTAGATATTTTATTCTTTTTGTTGCAATGGTAAATGGGAGTGTTTTCTTGATTTCACTTTCAGATGTTTCATCATTATTGTATAGGAATGCAAGAGATTTCTGTGCATTAATTTTGTATCGTGCTACTTTACCAAATTCATTGATTAGCTCTAGTAGTTTTCTGGTAGCGTTTTTAGGATTCTCTATGTATAGTATCATGTCATCTGCAAACAGTGACAGCTTTACTTCTTTTCTGATTTGGATTCATTTTATTTTCCTTTCCTCTCTGATTGCTGTGGCTAAAACTTCCAAAACTATGTTGAATAAGAGTGGTGAGAGTGGGCAACCTTTTTTTGTTCCCGATCTTAATGGAAATACCTTCAGTTTTTCACCATTGAGGACGATGTTGGCTGTGTGTTTGTCATATATGACCTTTATTATGTTGAGGAAAGTTCCCTTTATGCCTACTTTCTGCAGGGCTTTTATCATAAATCAGTGTTGAATTTTGTCAAAAGCTTTCTCTGCATCTATTGAGATGATCATGTTTTTTCTCCTTTAATTTGTTAATATGGTATATCACATTGATTGATTTGCATATATTGAAGAATCCTTGCATTCCTGGAATAAACTCCACTTGATCATGGTGTATAATCCTTTTAATGTGCTGTTGGATTCTGTTTGCTAGTATTCTGTTGAGGATTTTTGCATCTATGTTCATCAGTGATATTGGCCTGTAGTTTTCTTTCTTTGTGACATCCTTGTCTGGTTTTGGTATCAAGGTGATGGTGGCCTTGTAGAATGAGTTTGGGTGTGTTCCTCCCTCTGCTAAATTTTGGAAGAGTTTGAGAAGGATAGGTGTTAGCTCTTCTCTAAATGTTTGATAGAATTCGCCTGTGAGGCCATCTGGTCTTGGGCTTTTGTTTGTTGGAAGATTTTTAATCACAGTTTCAATTTCAGTACTTGTGATTTGGTCTGTTTCTATTTTCTATTTCTTCCTGATTTAGTCTTGGCAGGTTGTGCATTTCTAAGAATTTGTCCATTTCTTCCAGGTGGTCCATTTTATTTGCATAGAGTTGCTTGTAGTAATCTCCCATGATGTTTTGTATTTCTGCAGTGTCAGTTGTTACTTCTCCTTTTTCATTTCTAATTCTATTGATTTGAGTCTTCTCCCTTTTTTTCTTGATGGTCTGGCTAATGTTTTATCAATTTTGTTTATCTTCTCAAAGAACCAGCTATTAGTTTTATTGATCTTTGCTCTCGTTTCCTTCATTTCTTTTTCATTTATTTCTGATGTGATGTTTATGATTTCCTTCCGTCTGCTAACTTTGGGGTATTTCTGTTCTTCTTTCTCTAATTGCTTTAGGTGCAATGTTAGGTTGTTTATTCAAGATGTTTCCTGTTTCTTAAGGTAAGATTGTATTGCTATAAACTTCCCTCTTAGAACTGCTTTTGCTGCATCCCATAGGTTTTGGGTCATCGTGTCTCCATTGTCATTTGTTCCTAGGTTTTTTTTTTATTTCTTCTTTAATTTCTTCAGTGATCACTTTGTTATTAAGTACTGTATTGTTTATCCTCTATGTGTTTGTATTTTTTACAGATATTTTCCTGTAATTGATATCTAGTCTCATAGTGTTGTGGTCAGAAAAGATACTTGATACAATTTCAATTTTCTTAAATTTACCAAGGCTTGATTTGTGACCCAAGATATGATCTATCCTGGAGAATGTTCCATGAGCACTTGAGAGAAATGTGTATTATGTTGTTTTTGGATGGAATGTCCTATAAATATCAAGTAAGTCCATCTTCTTTAATGTATCATTTAAAGCTTGTGTTTCCTTATTTAATTTCATTTTGGATGATATGTCCATTGGTGAAAGTGGGGTATTAAAGTCCCCTACTATGAATGTGTTACTGTTGATTTCTCCTTTTATGGCTGTTAGCATTTGCCTTATGTATTGAGGTGCTCTTATGTTGGGTGCATAAATACTTACAATTGTTATATCTTCTTCTTGGATCGATCCCTTGATCATTATGTAGAGTCCTTCTTGGTCTTTTCTAATAGTCTTTATTTTAAAGTCTATTTTGTCTGATATGAGAATTGCTACTCCAGCTTTCTTTTGGTTTCCATTTGCATGGAATATCTTTTTCCATCCCCTTACATTCAGTCTGTATGTGTCTCTAGGTCTGAGGTGGGTCTCTTGTAGACAGCATATATAAGGGTCTTGTTTTTGTATCCATTCAGCCAATCTGTGTCTTTTGGTGGGAGCATTTAATCCATTTACATTTAAGGTAATTATCAATATGTATGTTCCTATTCCCATTTTCTTAATTGTTTTGGGTTCATTATTGTAGGTCTTTTCCTTCTCTTGTGTTACTTGCCTAGAGAAGTTCCTTTAGCATTTGTGGTAAAGCTGGTTTGGTGGTGCTGAACTCTCTCAGCTTTTGCTTGTCTGTAAAGGTTTTAATTTCTCCATCAAATCTGAATGAGATCCTTGCTAGGTAGTGTAATCTTGGTTGCAGGTTTTTCTCCTTCATCACTTTGAATATGTCCTGCCAGTCCCTTCGAGCTTGCAGAGTTTCTGCTGAAAGTTCAGCTGTTAACCTTATAGGGATACCCTTGTGTGTTATTTGTTGTTTTTCCCTTGCTGCTTTTAATATGTTTTCTTTGTATTTAATTTTTGACAGTTTGATTAATTTGTGTCTTGGCGTATTTCTCCTTGGATTTATCCTGTATGGGACTCTCTGTGCTTCCTGGACCTGATTAACTATTTCCTTTCCCATATTAGAGAAGTTTTCAACTATAATCTTTTCCAATATTTTCTCAGTCCCTTTCTTTTTCTCTTCTTCTTCTGGAACCCCTATAATTCAAATGTTGGTGCACTTAATGTTGTCCCAGAGGTCTCTGAGACTGTCCTCAGTTATTTTCATTCTGTTTTCTTTATTCTGCTCTGCCATAGTTATTGCCACTATTTTATCTTCCAGGTCACTTATCCGTTCTTCTGCCTCAGTTATTCTGCTATTGATCCCATCTAGAGTATTTTTCATTTCATTTATTGTGTTGTTCATCGTTGTTTTTTTTCATCTTTAGTTCTTCTATGTCCTTGTTAAATGTTTCTTGCATTTTGTCTATTCTATTTCCAAGATTTTGGATCATCTTTACTATCATTATTATTAATTCTTTTTCAGGTAGACTGCCTATTTCCTCCTCATTTGTTAGGCCTGGGGCATTTTTATCTTGCTCCTTTATCTGCTGTGTGTTTTTCTGTCTTCTCATTTTGCTTATCTTACAGTGTTTGGGGTCTCCTTTTTGCAGGCTGCAGGTTCGTAGTTCCCGTTTTTTTTGGTGTCTGTCCCCAGTGGCTAAGGTTGGTTCAGTGTGTAGGCTTCCTGGTGGAGAACACTAGTACCTGTGTTCTGGTGGATGAGCCTGGATCTTGTCTTTCTGGTGTGCAGGTCCATGTCTGATGGTGTTTTGGTGTGTCTGTGGACTTATTATGATTTTAGGCAGCCTCTCTGCTAATGGGTGGGGTTGTGTTCCTGTCTTGCTAGTTGTTTGGCATAGTGTGTCCAGCATTGTAGCTTGCTGGTCATTGAGTGAAGCTGGGTGCTGGTGTTGAGATGGAGATCTCTGGGCGATTTTTGCCATTTGATATTATGTGGAGCTGGGAGGTCTCTTGTGGATCAGTGTCCTGAAGTTGGCTCTCCCACGTCAGAGGCACAGCACTGACTCCTGGCTGGAGCACCAAGAGCCTTTCATCCACAGGGCTCAGAATAAAAGGGAGAAGAAGTAGAAAGATAGAATTAGTAGAAGTAGAAAGAAAGAAAGAAAGAAAGAAAGAAAGAAAGAAAGAAAGAAAGAAAGAAGGAAAGAAAGAAAGAAAGGAGGGAAGGAGCGAGGAAGGAAGGAAAAAAAGAAAGAATGAAAGTAGATAAAGTAAAATAAAGTAAGATAAAATAGTTTTTAAAATAAAAAATAATTATTAAGAAAAAAAATTAAAATAAACATAAAAACGAACAGATAGGACCCTAGGACAAATGGTGGAAGCAAAGCTATATAGACAAAATCTCACACAGAAGCATACACATACACACTCACAAAAAGAGGGAAAGGGGGAAAAAATCATACATCTTGCTCTCAAAGTCCATCTCCTCAATTTGGGATGATTCGCTATCTATTCATGTATTCCACAGATGCAGGTACATCAAGTTGATTGTGGAGCCTTGATCCACTGCTTCTGAGGCTGCTGGGAGAGATTTCCCTTTTTCTTCTTTGTTCTCACACCTCGCAGGTGCTCAGCTTTGGATTTGGCCCCGCCTCTGCATGTAGGTCGCCGGAACGCGTCTGTTCTTCGCTCAGACAGGACGGAGTTAAAGGAGCCACTGATTTGGGGGCTCTGGTTCACTCAGGCCGGGGGGAGGGAGGGGCATGGAGTGCGGGGCAAAACGCGGCGGCAGAGGCCGGCGTGACGTTGCACCAGCCTGAGGTGCGCTGTGTGTTCTCCCGGGGAAGTTGTCCCTGGATTCCGGGACCCTGGCAGTGGCGGGCTGCACAGGCTCCCGGGACGGGGGTGTAGACAATGGGACAATGACCTGTGCTCGCACACAGGCTTCTTTGTGGCGGCAGCAGCAGCCTTAGCGTCCCATGTCCGTCTCTGGGGTCCGCGCTTTTTTAGTCGCGGCTCGCGCCCATCTCTGGAGCTCCTTTAAGTGGCGCTCTGAATCCCCTCTCCTTGCGCCCCAGGAAACAAAGAGGGAAGAAAAAGTCTCTTGCCTCTTCGGCAGGTCCAGACTTTTCCGCGGACTCCGTCCCGTCTAGCCGTGATGCACTAACCCCCTTCAGGCTGTGTTCACGCCGCCAGCCCTAGTCCTCTCCCTGCCCTCTGACCGAAGCCCGAGTCTCAGCTCCCAGCCGCTAAGGATTATTTTTGTCACATGTCTGCACTGACTTTAGTAAATAATAGGAAAGAAATGGGAAACAGAGGCATGTAAATTTTATAAGGATATCATATTGAAGTCACAGATCATATGTAACATTTTCTTTAAAAACAATTTAGCTATAATTTTGAACTTTATTTACCCACAGGCAGTTATTAGGATTTGATGACATGATTAAAATGTTAGATCAGGAGCTGTGCACGATTTTGAATGAATAACTTATATAAGATACTCATCATAATACCAGCCACAATATTCTCTATGAACAAACACACAATTGGTAAGTTTCTTAGGTCCATGCTTTTGAGTAATTGAACCTAACTGTAGAAGAGAGCTTGAGCACATAAATATTCTTAATTCATATTTGAAAACTACCAAATTACCCCTGCTAAAATTAATGCACTTTCCTGGATGAAAACTGTCACATTGTGCTTCCCTGGTGGCGCAGTGGTTGAGTCTGCCTGCCGATGCAGGGGACACGGGTTCGTCCCCCGGTTCGGGAAGATCCAACATGCTGTGGAGCGGCTGGGTCTGTGAGCCATGTCCACTGAGCCTGCGCATCCAGAGCCTGTGCTCTGCAGCGGGAGAGGCCATAACAGTGAGAAGCTCGCGTACCGCAAAACAAACAAACAAACAAACAAACAAAAAACCTGTCACATTCATGGGAGGACTAGGCAGTCCATGCCAGAAGCGTCTAGCAGCAGGAATTATACTCATACAGAATAGCAATCAAAATCATAATTAAATAGAAGGGTACCAGACAGACACAGTTCTAAGGTAATGGGAGATAATGGGAAGTAACTGAGAAGACAATTCTCTGCAAATAGACCAGGTAATGAGTACCCAGTTGGCACTCAGAGGGCCCTGTGCCTTTGACATTGCAGTTGGGATCTATATTAGTCTTTTCTCCCCATGAATTAGGAGTTGGGATCCTATAGCTTTATTTCTGGCATGAATATCTTGCTTATGTCCCCAGCCCAGAGGCGGCATTAGTTCTCATATTAAGGTGAGCTATCTATGAAAACTTACCACTAGAAGTTAAATGATGTCTTAGTCCAAGCCCCAATTACTAGAAAAGTATCATTTTATCACCATTTGCCATGGTGATAAAATTAATGAGTCCCTGTTTCTCTCTATACCACTGTTTTTAAAGAGACAGCATACGAAGTAAAGATATGCTCTGTCTCTAGAGTCTAGAGTCACTGGGATTGTTTATTCTGCCCTACCTGGCAGGGCCTTGTCTTTGATCTACTTCCCCCAGGTCCTCAGCAATGCTTATCACTTACGCTGCCACCACTGCCACTGCTTCTGCCACGTGGCTGGCCTACGTGTTAGTGTGGACCATTTCACATTCCACCAAATAAGGAGCAGTTCTCACATCAAGGATTATAGGTATTTAATATCGTTCCCCCAAGGCGAGCCTGGATCTTTAGCTACAATCTTCTTTCTGTTGTCGATTTGAACCTGAAATAAATTCCACACTTACTGGCACCCAGTGTCACTTAGTGTCATTCCCATCACAACTGACCCACAGCCTTACAATGGAGCATAAGGCATAATGCAGTAGTCCCCCCTCATTCTCGGTTTTTGTTTCCAGTTTGGGTTACCCGTGATCAGTCTGAGAATATTAAATGGAAAATTCCAGAGATAAACAATAAGTTTTAAATTGCATGCTGTTCTGAGTAGCGATTTGAAACCTCCCACCATCCTGCTCTGTCCATCTAAGTATGTGAATCATCCTTTTGTCCGGCACATTCACTCTGTATATGCTACCTGCCTGTTAGTCACTTAGCAGCCTTCTCCCTTATCAGATCGACTGTCATGGTGTCCCAGTGCTTGTGTTCAAGTGACCCTTATTTTACTTAATAATGGCCCCAAAGTACAAAAGTGGAGAAGCTGGCAATTCAGACATTCTCTTACTGTGCCTAATATAAGTTAAACATTTTCATAGGTATGTATATAGGTATACATAGGTATATGTATATAGGTATACATATTTCATAGGTATATATAAGAAAAAGTATAGCGTGTATATATATAGGTTTTGTAGCATCCACGGTTTCAGATATCCACTGGGAGCCTCGGAACATATTCCCTTGGATAAGGGAGAATGACTCTGCTGTCTATTTCACTGATCTCACCTGCAACCACGTTCTTCCATGTCCTCCTCCTTGAAGTAACAGCTGGATTTCTTGCTATTTCTTAAACATATACAAAATTGTCCCATGTGTTGTTGGCTTACTTAGAGTTCCTTTGTCTGGTGTGTGTTCTCTCCAGATAGCCACAAGACATCCCCTCTTATTTCAAGCTCACTAAATGCTGTCTTATCAGTGCTACCTTCTCTGATCACCCTATATAATTTATACTCTGACCTAGCACTTTATGTTCTATTAACCTAACTTGTTTTACTCCATAGCATTTATCACTATAGCACATGATATATATTTACTTTATTGCTTAATGATCTATCCTTCCCTCAACAGAATGCAAGCTATAAGAGGGCAAAGACATTGTATGTTCCCAACTACATAACCTCAGCACTCAGTGCATTATGGTGACGGGCATATTGTCTGAGTTCAATAAACATGACAACATGAATGAAAGGCCATCTTGAGACATGTCTGTAGTACATTTTCTATATTCTGTGCTTCTATATAGAGGGGAAAGTTGTCCAGTTATATATATATATATATATATATATATATACATATATATATATATATATATATATAACCATAAAGGTAGTATATTAATCCCATTTTTATAAAAGTTTCATCTGTTACCTCAAGCACTAACTTGTCAAATGAAAATTATACTATGAATCTCTAAAGACTTAAGTCAATATCAAATGAACTCATATTTGCATTTGTAAATATTCCAATATGTATATGTACATTAAACTCTCTTAGTTTTATTGATAGAAACAGCATTTGTAATTCACTACATTTTCTAAATTTATATCTTTTTTTTTTTTTTTTTTTAAACATCTTTATTGGGGTATAATTGCTTTACAATGGTGTGTTAGTTTCTGCTTTATAACAAAGTGAATCAGCTATACATATACATATGTTCCCATATGTCTTCCCTCTTGCGTCTCCCTCCCTCCCACTCTCCCCATCCCACCCTTCCAGGCTGTCACAAAGCACCGAGCTAATATCCCCGTGCCTTGCGGCTGCTTCCCCCCAGCTATCTACCTTACTACGTTTGTTAGTGTGTATATGTCCATGACTCTCTCTCGCCCTGTCAAAACTCACCCCTCCCCCTCCCCATACCCTCAAGTCCGTTCTCCAGTAGGTCTGCGTCTTTATTCCTATCTTACCCCTAGGTTCTTCATGACATTTTTTTCCCTTAAATTCCATATATATGTGTTAGCATACGGTATTTGTCTTTTTCTTTCTGACTTACTTCACTCTGTATGACAGACTCTAGGTCTATCCATCTCATTACAAATAGCTCAATTTCATTTCTTTTTAAGGCTGAGTAATATTCCATTGTGTATATGTGCCACATCTCCTTTATCCATTCATCCGATGATGGGCGCTTAGGTTGTTTCCATGTCCTGGCTATTGTAAATAGAGCTGCAATGAACATTTTGGTACATGACTCTTTTTGAATTTTGGTTTTCTCAGGGTATATGCCCAGTAGTGGGATTGCTGGGTCATATGGTAATTCTATTTGTAGTTTTTTAAGGAACCTCCATACTGTTCTCCATAGTGGCTGAACCAATTCACATTCCCACCAGCAGTGCAAGAGTGTCCCCTTTTCTCCACACCCTCTCCAGCATTTATTGTTTCTAGATTTTTTGATGATGGCCATTCTGACTGGTGCGAGATGATATCTCATTGTAGTTTTGATTTGCATTTCTCTAATGATTAATGATGTTGAGCATTCTTTCATGTGTTTGTTGGCATTCTGTATATCTTCTTTGGAGAAATGTCTATTTAGGTCTTCTGCCCATTTTTGGATGGGGTTGTTTGTTTTTTTGTTATTGAGCTGCATGAGCTGCTTGTAAATTTTGGAGATTAATCCTTTGTCAGTTGCTTCATTTGCAAATGTTTGCTCCCATTCTGAGGGTTGTCTTTTGGTCTTGGTTATGGTTTCCTTTGCTGTGCAAAAGCTTTGAAGTTTCATTAGGTCCCATTTGTTTATTTTTGTTTTTATTTCCATTACTCTAGGAGGTGGGTCAGAAAGGATCTTGCTGTGATTTATGTCATAGAGTGTTCTTCCTATGTTTTCCTCTAAGAGTTTGATAGTTTCTGGCCTTACATTTAGGTCTTTAATCCATTTTGAGCTTATTTTTGTGTATGGTGTTAGGGAGTGATCTAATCTCATACTTTTACATGTACCTGTCCAGTTTTCCCAGCACCATTTATTGAAGAGGCTGTCCTTTCTCCACTGTACATTCCTGCCTCCTTTATCAAAGATAAGGTGTCCATATGTGCGTGGGTTTATCTCTGGGCTTTCTATCCTGTTCCACTGATCTATCTTTCTGTTTTTGTGCCAGTACCATACTGTCTTGATTACTGTTGCTTTGTAATATAGTCTGAAGTCAGGGAGCCTTATTTCTCCAGCTCCTTTTTTCGTTCTCAAGATTGCTTTGGCTATTCGGGGTCTTTTCTGTTTCCATACAAATTGCGAAATATTTTGTTCTAGTTCTGTGAAAAATGCCAGTGGTAGTTTGATAGGGATTGCATTGAATCTGTAGATTGCTTTGGGTAGTAGAGTCATTTTCACAATGTTGATTCTTCCCATCCAAGAACATGGTATATCTCTCCATCTATTTGTATCATCTTTAATTTCTTTCATCAGTGTCTTATAATTTTCTGCATACAGGTCTTTCGTATCCTTAGGTAGGTTTATTCCTAGATATTTTATTCTTTTTGTTGCAATGGTAAATGGGAGTGTTTTCTTGATTTCACTTTCAGATTTTTCATCATTAGTATATAGGAATGCCAGAGATTTCTGTGCATTAATTTTGTATCCTGCTACTTTACCAAATTCATTGATTAGCTCTAGTAGTTTTCTGGTAGCATCTTTAGGATTCTCTATGTATAGTATCATGTCATCTGCAAACAGTGACAGCTTTACTTCTTCTTTTCTGATTTGGATTCCTTTTATTTCCTTTTCTTCTCTGATTGCTGTGGCTAAAACTTCCAAAACTATGTTGAATAAGAGTGGTGAGAGTGGGCAACCTTGTCTTGTTCCTGATCTTAGTGGAAATGCTTTCAGTTTTTCACCATTGAGGATGATGTTTGCTGTGGGCTTGTCATATATGGCTTTTATTATGTTTAGGAAAGTTCCCTCTATGCCTACTTTCTGGAGGGTTTTTATCATAAATGGGTGTTGAATTTTGTCAAAAGCTTTCTCTGCATCTATTGAGATGATCATATGGTTTTTCTCCTTCAATTTGTTAATATGGTTTATCACATTGATAGATTTGCGTATATTGAAGAATCCTTGCATTCCTGGAATAAACCCCACTTGATCATGGTGTATGATCCTTTTAATGTGCTGTTGGATTCTGTTTGCTAGTATTTTGTTGAGGATTTTTGCATCTATGTTCATCAGTGATATTGGCCTGTAGTTTTCTTTCTTTGTGACATCCTTGTCTGGTTTTGGTATCAAGGTGATGGTGGCTTCGTAGAAGGAATTTGGGAGTGTTCCTCCCTCTGCTATATTTTGGAAGAGTTTGAGAAGGATAGGTGTTAACGTTTGATAGAATTCACCTGTGAAGCCATCTGGTCCTGGGCTTTTGATTGTTGGAAGGTTTTTAATCACAGTTTCAATTTCAGTGCTTGTGATTGGTCTGTTCATATTTTCTATTTCTTCCTGATTCAGTCTTGGCAGGTTGTGCATTTCTAAGAATTTGTCCATTTCTTCCAGATTGTCCATTTTATTGGGATAGAGTTGCTTGTAGTAATCTCTCATGATTTTTTTTATTTCTGCAGTGTCAGTTGTTACTTCTCCTTTTTCATTTCTAATTCTATTGATTTGAGTCTTCTCCCTTTTTTTCTTCATGAGTCTGGCTAGTGGTTTATCTATTTTGTTTATCTTCTCAAAGAACCAGCTTTTGGTTTTATTGATCTTTGCTATTGTTTCCTTCATTTCTTTTTCATTTATTTCTGATCTGATTTTTATGATTTCTTTCCTTCTGCTAGCTTTGGGGTTTTTTTGTTCTTCTTTCTCTAATTGCTTGAGGTGCAAGGTTAGGTTGTTTATTCGAGATGTTTCCTGCTTCTTAAGGTGGGCTTGTATTGCTATAAACTTCCCCCTTAGAACTGCTTTTGCTGCATCCCATAGGTTTTGGGTCGTTGTGTCTCCATTGTCATTTGTTTCTAGGTATTTTTTTATTTCCTCTTTGATTTCTTCAGTGATCACTTCATTATTAAGTAGTGTATTGTTTAGCCTCCATGTGTTTGTATTTTTTAAAGATCTTTTCCTGTAATTGATATCTAGTCTCATGGCGTTGTGGTCGGAAAAGATACTTGATACAATTTCAGTTTTCTTAAATTTACCAAGGCTTGATTTGTGACCCAAGATATGATCTATCCTGGAGAATGTTCCATGAGCACTTGAGAAAAATGTGTATTCTGTTGTTTTTGGATGGAGTGTCCTATAAATATCAATTAAGTCCATCTTGTTTAATGTATCATTTAAAGCTTGTGTTTCCTTATTTATTTTCATTTTGGATGATCTGTCCATGGGTGAAAGTGGGGTGTTAAAGTCCCCTACTATGAATGTGTTACTGTTGATCTCCCCTTTTATGGTTGTTAGTATTTGCCTTATGTATTGAGGTGCTCCTATGTTGGGTGCATAAATATTTACAATTGTTATATCTTCTTCTTGGATCGATCCCTTGATCATTATGTAGTGTCCTTCTTTGTCCCTTTTAATAGTCCTTATTTTAAAGTCTATTTTGTCTGATATGAGAATTGCTACTCCAGCTTTCTTTTGGTTTCCATTTGCATGGAATATCTTTTTCCATCCCCTTACTATCAGTCTGTATGTGTCTCTAGTTCTGAAGTGGGTCTCTTGTAGACAGCATATATAAGGGTCTTGTTTTTGTATCCATTCAGCCAATCTGTGTCTTTTGGTGGGAGCATTTAGTCCATTTACATTTAAGGTAATTATCGATATGTATGTTCCTATTTCCATTTTATATATTGTTTTGGGTTCGCTACTATAGGTCATTTCCTTCTCTTGTGTTTCGTGTCTAGAGAAGTTCCTTTAGCATTTGTTGTAAAGCTGGTTTGGTGATGCTGAACTCTCTCAGCTTTTGCTTGTCTGTAAAGGTTTTAATTTCTCCATCAAATGTGAATGAGATCCTTGCTGGGTAGAGTAGTCTTGGTTGCAGGCTATTCTCCTTCATCACTTTCAGTATGTCCTGCCACTCCCTTCTGGCTTGTAGGGTTTCTGCTGAGAGATCAGCTGTTAACCTTATGGGGATTCCCTTGTGTGTTATTTGTTGTTTTTCCCTTGCTGCTTTTAATATGCTTTCTTTGTATTTAATTTTTGACAGTTTGATTAATATGTGTCTTGGCGTGTTTCTCCTTGTATTTATCCTGTATGGGTCCCTCTGTGCTTCCTGGACTTGATTAACTATTTCCTTTCCCATATTAGGGAAGTTTTCAACTATAATCTCTTTAAATATTTTCTCAGTCCCTTTCTTTCTTTCTTCTTCTTCTGGAACCCCTATAATTCGAATGTTGGTGCGTTTCATGTTGTCCCAGAGGTCTCTGAGACTGTCCTCAGTTCTTTTCATTCTTTTTTCTTTATTCTGCTCTGCAGTAGTTATTTCCACTACTTTATCTTCCAGGTCACTTATCCGTTCTTCTGCCTCAGTTATTCTGCTATTGATCCTATCTAGAGCGATTTTAATTTCATTTATTGCATTGTTCATCGTTGCTTGTTTCGTCTTTAGTTCTTGTAGGTCCTTGTTAACTGTTTCTTGCATTTTGTCCATTCTACTTCCAAGATTTCGGATCATCCTTACTATCATTATTCTGAATTCTTTTTCAGGTAGATTGCCTATTTCCTCTTCATTTGTTAGGTCTGGTGGGTTTTTATCTTGCTCCTTCATCTGCTGTGTGTTTTTCTGTCTTCTCATTTTGCTTATCTTACTGTGTTTGGGGTCTCCTTTTTGCAGGCTGCACTTTCGTAGTTCCCGTTGTTTTTGATGTCTGTCTCCAGTGGCTAAGGTTGTTTCAGTGGGTTGTGTAGGCTTCCTGGTGGAGGGGACTAGTGCCTGTGTTGTGCTGGATGAGGCTGGATCTTGTCTCTCTAGTGGGCAGGTTCACGTTGGTGGTGTGTTTTGGGGTGTCTGTGGCCTTATTATGATTTTAGGCAGCCTCTCTGCTAATGGGTGGGGTTGTGTTCCTGTTTTGCTAGTTGTTTGGCATAGGTTGTCCAGCACTGTGGCTTGCTGGTCGTTGAGTGAAGCTGGGTGCTGGTGTTAAGATGGAGGTCTCTGGGATATTTCCACCATTTAATATTATGTGGAGCTGGGAGGTCTCTTGTTGACCAGTGTCCTGAAGTTGGCTCTCCTACCTCAGAGGCAGAGCCCTGACTCCTGGCTGGAGCACCAAGAGCCTTTCATCCACACAGCTCAGAATAAAAGGGAGAAAAAGTAGGGAGAATTAGTAGAAGTATGAGTAAAGAAAGAAGGAAAGGAGGAAAGGAAGGAAGGAAGAAAGAAGCAAAGAAGGAAAGAAAGGAGGGAGGGAGGGAGGGAGGGAGGAAGGAAGGAAGGAGGGAAAGAAGGAAAAAAGACAGAAAGAAAGATGATACAGTAAAAATAAAATAAAGTATAATATAGTTATTGAATTAAAAAATATTTAGAAAAAAAAAAAAAAAGGGACGGATAGAACCTTAGGACAAATGTTGGAAGCAAAGCTATACAGAGAAAATCTTACACAGAAGCATACACATACACCTTCACAAAAAGAGGTAAAGGGGGAAAAATCATAAATCCTGCTCCCTGAGACCACCTCCTCAATTTGGGGTGATTCGTTGTCTAAAGGAGGGAAGGAAGGAAGGAAAGAAAGAAAGAACGAAGGTAAAGTACAATAAAGTTATTACAATTAAACTTAATTATTAAGAAAAAGAATTTAAAAAAAAAAAGTCATGGACGGATAGAGCCCTAGGACAAATGGTGGAAGCAAGAGTATACAGACAGGATCTCACACAGAAGCATACACGTACACATTCACAAAAATAGGAAAAGGGAAAAAAATCATAGATCTCGCTCCTAAATTCCACCTCTTCAATTTGGGATCATTCCTTGTCTATTCAGGTATTCCACAGATGCAGGGTATATCATGTTGATTGTGGAGCTTTAATCCGCTGCTTCTGTGGCTGCTGGGAGAGATTTCCCTTTCTCTTCTTTGTTCTCACAGCTCACAGGAGCTCAGCTTTGGATTTGGCCCTGCCTCTGCGTGTAGGTCCCTGGAGGGCGTCTGTTTTTTCGCTCAGACAGGACGGGGTTAAAGGAGCCGCTGATTCGGGGCCTCCGGCTCACTCAGGCCGGGGGTTGGGGGATGGGGGAAGGAGGGGCACTGCGTGCGGGGCGGGCCTGCGGCGGCAGAGGCGGCGTGACGTTGCGGCAGAGGCCGGCGTGATGTTGCACCAGCCTGAGACCCGTACTCCCGGGGAAGTTGTCCCTGGATCCCGGGAACCTGGCAGTGGCGGGCTGCACAGGCTCCGCGGAAGAGGGGTGTGGAGAGTGACCTGTGCTCGCACACAGGCCCCTTGATGGCGGCAGCAGCAGCCTTAGCGTCTCCCGCCCGTCTCTGGGGTCCGCGGTTGTAGCCGCGGCTCGCGCCCGTCTCTGGGGTTCGCGCTTTTAGCCGCGGCTCGCGCCCGTCTCTGGAGTTCCTTTAAGCATCGCTCTTAAACCCCTCTCCTCGCGCACCAGGAAACAAAGAGGGAAGAAAAAGTCTCTTGCCTCTTCGGCCGGTGCAGGCTTTTCCCCGAACTCCCTCCCGGCTAGTCGTGGTGCACTAACCCCTTCAGGCTATGTTCAAGCCGCCAACCCCAGTCCTCTCCCTGAGCTCCGTCCAAAACCAAAACCCGAGCCTCAGCTCGCAGCCCCGCCCGCCCCGGCGGGTGAGCAGACAAGCCACTCGGGCTGGTGAGTGCCGGTCAGCACCGATCGTCTGTGCAGGAATCTCCCCGCTTTGCCCTCCGCACCCGTCGCTGTGCACTACTCCGCGGTCCCGAAACTCCCCCCTCTGCCTCCCGCAGTCTCCGCCCGCGGAGGGGCTTCCTAGTGTGTGGAAACTTTTCCTCCTTCACAGCTCCCTCCCACTGGTGCAGGTGCCGTCCTTATTCTTTTGTCTCTGTTTTTTCTTTTGCCCTACCCAGTTACGTGGGGAGTTTCTTGCCTTTTGGGAGGTCTGAGGTCTTCTGCCAGCCTTCAGTAGGAGTTCTGTAGGAGTTGTTCCACGTGTGGATGTATTTCTGGTGTATCCGTGGGGAGGAAGGCGATCTCCGCGTCTTACTCTTCCGCCATCTTCAAGCTCCACCTCTAAATTTATATCTTGAAAACAATAAACAGGTATTCAAAGTTTTGGTTTAAAATTTTCTGTTTGGAAAATAATTTTCTTTTGCACAAGATACTTCAGCAAAAACACACTTCCCACCATATTTTGAAACATTATTGTGAAAGAAGTTTAATCAAAAATGGAAGTGGAGGAGATAAAATGGAAAATCTCACACTTGTGCCCTCAGAAAAATGAAACTTGACAGAGAGACTGATTTCCTGCAAACGCCTGATTTACAGAAAACTGATAATACTGAAATTTTCTTAAATGATAGGGAGCTGGTCAGGGGTTGCCCAATATCAACCTTGGGAAATTGTGCTTATGGTTTACAAAGCCATGAACAAGAAATCAATGACCCAGGTCAGGTTGGTCTCACAAAAGGAGCTGAATTAAGCTTTGTATGACTGCCTGGTTTTGTCTGCTCAGGGAATTTTCACAGCAGGTCTCCATTTGTTTTGATTTTAACAGACTCTAACTGAACTCTCCCTTCTACATTCCCTGCCTATATATACAGCCTAGCCCCAAACCCTCAAGGGATGCGCCTGTAGCTTGCTACAGTTTGCATGTCCCAAATTGCAATTCCTCTGCGATTCCTGAATAAATTCATCTTTTTACCAATGTTGAGCTGGCCTCAGTTTATCTCTTTAGTTAAGTAAACCTTATGTGGCCTCAAATATTTGTGTTTTTTTGTGGGAAATCAACATGAGTTGAGAATTCAGTGGAAAATCTCACTGAGTTAATTCTAATTTCTTTCTTTTCTGTGATCTAAATAAATAAAAGAGAATACAATAAATGTATAAAAGAAAGTCTTAGTCACAAAAGGGGATTCCTAACTTCCAAAAGAGTTTTCTAGGATAAAGACATCTTGAAGCAATTATCTCTGCTGCTAGAACTTCTGCAATAGAAACCTTTTCATCTGAGTTCGAGGCAGCCTTACATTTGAACTTTCAGGCAAATTTGGCTTTGCCTCAGGGGACTCTGGAGATAGTCAGGCTTAAAATCGTACTCTGACACATTCACATTCGATTATCCCATTTAAACTAATCTCCTCCAAAGACTCTTTATCATTCAATTGTACCATTTAAAACCATTGTTTTATGTTATCAAAATCAACATAAGGAAAGAAGAGAGACAAATGCCACCTTGGGGATAGAGGATGCAGGTCAGATAAATGTTTACGTCCCCAGTAGAAATATTCTATATGCAGTTTCCTCTTTTCCTCACTTAGCTGTGACCGATCATCTACATCAGGTGTTAGCATTCCAATGTAATCACCTAGAGATTGATTAATCACTTAAGATTCTGCAGTTAAAAGGAAAACATTTACTAAAGGTAACAGAGAGCCTGGATAGTATATTGGGACCTTGACCTGTCTTTTGAGTTTAAGAAAAGATGCTGTCACCTTTCTGTAGGAGACAGCATCTGGTATGCAAGATAAAATGTTGTTTCTCTAATATGTTCCAACCCCAAGGAACCAGCTGATTAGAAGCCAGGAAGACAAACTTAGATATTTGCTTGCCTCTGTGGAAATTAAATTGTCATTGTGCCAAGGGTATACAGAAAATATCCATTAGCAACTGATGTCAGTATGTTTATGTAGAATTTGAATAGGCTCCTTATACAGATCAAAATTGGCTCTGTGGAAAGAAATAGAGATCAATTACACACTTGGAACCTGAACTCTTAAAATAAATATCAAGGCAAAGAGAGAGGACAAATTTTAGTTCTTGTCTAGTTCCTTCCCTGAAGCTCAGATTAGGGCCATTTCTATTTTCTTACAAGAAGAATGATCATATTTTTTACAGAGAGATTGTAAAAAAAAAAACAAAAAAAAGCCTGGGATTTTTATATGTGAAAATGCTCTGAATTGTTAAGAGTTGATGGTGAAGTTAGTGTAAATCTATAATACAGTAATAGTTTAGAAGAACTGATCACAACATGAGGTTGAATTCAATGCATTCTATGCAAGATTTCTTGTTAACACATGTCTTTAGAAATATACATGTATATCTGGACCATGATATTTGTTAATTATTACTTCTAGATTCCTATCTTCACAATAATGACAGGTTGTTTCCACTTATTTCCTCTTTTGAGTTGGTTTACTGGAAGTAATATCTTTCCTGCCTTCCCAAGTTGGTGATAGTGGAGATTGAAAACAGGCAGGATTTTTATTAACATAACCAAAAACTGTATAGTGAAAGAAATACAGTGTCATAGATTGAAAAATGAATGTATAAATTTAAAAAAATATTCTCAAGAGGCTGATATTTTTTCTAATTGCATATTTTATGTTAGTTGGAAGATTGATATACTGTATCATTGATTGTTAGAGGAATGGGAAAAGGACAAGGATTTTGAAACCATCATGTTCCAGGTAATGTAATGACAAATAGGAACTTTAGATATATTCTCCTATTTATTCTTCACAACCATCCTATTAGATGTGTAATATTTCTCTTTCACAAAGGAGAAATTAGAGCTGGGTTTCTTCAACATTTATGTTAGTGTGTGATAATGATTTAAACTCAATTCATTTTAATCACAAAATTTCAGCTCTTTCTAGTATATTGTCATGCACACTATGTTGTGTGTATGTGTACATGCACACAGATTTATAAGCTCTCTCTTTATTATTTTACTCTTATTCTATACTCTATATTCTTATTCTATTCAAACTTGACTAAAATGTTAAAGTTTATTATAATTTGCTTAAAATATGCTAGTTTGTCATAAATTTTCACATATACACCAAAATACTTAATATGTTTAAGAGTAATAAGAAAAATATATAAATTTTATATTCAAATAATTTATCACATATTTTGGGAATACACATAAATAATAAAGACATAGTATATAAATATATATGTATATATTAAATATTGAACTTTATAGACTGGGGAAGTATAATATGAATACAGGGATAGAAGTGGCTATAGTCATGGGACTGAAGCTAGCAAAACGGTATAACAAAAGCAAATATACACTGCAGGGTCATAAAAGAGATGGTTTCACAAGTCATAAGGAATAAAGAAATTACAATATATACTGAGATCCTAAATTGTCTTCACTATTAGTAGGATTAGTTGATGAAGAACTATAAGCAATGACAAGACGGTAATTTTTTTTTTTTTTTTTTTTTCTGTACGCGAGCCTCTCACCCTTGTGGCCTCTCCCATTGCGGAGCACAGGCTCCAGACGCACAGACTCAGCGGCCATGGCTCACGGACCCAACCGCTCCGTGGCACATGGGATCCTCCCAGACCAGGGCACGAACCCCTGTCCCCTGCATCGGCAGGTGGACTCCCAACCACTGCGCCACCAGGGAAGCCCCCAAGCTGGTAAATTTTTAACAACTAGTTCACCAGGTGGGAAAAAAGTAAAAGCAAAAAGCCTGATTACTTGGTATAAATTTCTGCAACATGGCAATTTTAAGTTCCCAATATTATGTCACTATCTGTGGAAATGGGAAAAGGTGGTCAAATTGGCTCTTGTGAGCCAGTTAAGGCTGGCTCCACTACATCACAGAGGTAAGTAAGGTATAAATTATAGATACATCATTCAGTAAATGCTGACCCTTAATTAAGAGAATGCCATCAAAATAATGCTTACAAGATGGCCCATAAATAAAGAGTTTAAAAGCAGGAAGGCCAGTCTTGACACTTGAGAGGTAGGTGGGATTAGGAAAGAAACAGTGGAAACAGAGACTAGATAAAAATAAATATGTTCTTCACATTTTTTGTGCATCAAAATGGAAAAGTTGAACACAATATGAGAATGAACTTGAGGAAATTACACAGATATGTCTAAATGTTTTACCAAATTTGTAGATTTCATTAAATGAAATATTGGAGTAGCTTGAGTTATTAATGGAACTGCAATATGTAATTAATGTAAGACATTTTAAATCAGGTAGACCTAGCATTTACTTAATTTTCTTTCTTTAAGCAGGGTTTTGAAGATATGACCATAAATTAAAAACACTCCATTATTTCTGTATAAACAAAAATAATGTATGTCTTAATTCCATAATTGTTGTTATTGTTTATCATATTTCTTGTGTGCTCAATTTCCGGTGTAGCTCACAGTATACTTTATTAATTATTTCTTATTTTCATATTTTCCTTTAATATTCTATCTATTGCTTTCTCAATGCATTGGAAGAAAAAAAAAGCCTTAAAAAATAAAGTACAGGCCTTCCCTGGTGGCGCAGTGGTTGAGAGTCCGCCTGCCGATGCAGGGGACACGGGTTCGTGACCCAGTCCGGGAAGATCCCACGTGCCATGGAGCGGCTGGGCCCATGAGCCATGGTGCTGAGCCTGCGCGTCCGGAGCCTGTGCTCCGCAACAGGAGGGGCCACAACAGTGAGAGGCCCGCGTACCGCAAAAAATAAATAAATACATAAATAAAAAAGTACAAACTTGGAGAAATGTCTTGACAACCTTAATGAACAAAAGGAAATATCTATGCTGAGATGAATATCTTCCATTTTTGTATCTGTAGTTAATAGTGGATGAGCAAAAATTATGAGTTGAATTGAATGCAATTTAATTACATA
Organism: Phocoena sinus; assembly: GCF_008692025.1. Lineage (NCBI taxonomy): Eukaryota > Metazoa > Chordata > Mammalia > Artiodactyla > Phocoenidae > Phocoena > Phocoena sinus. Next base: position 87,236,068 of record NC_045774.1, on the reverse strand, counting down.
GTGTATATTTCCAAGTAAATGTGAGCATAAGATTTCTAAAATTTTTATCATGATGTTTTTGTTTTTAATTTTATAACATGACTGTACACTATTTTGGTTTTTAGCAAAATAATATGAAATCATTTCATCAGATTTATGTTTGTTCACATGTCATAACTGAATAGCATTATTCTTAACCAGTATCCTATTATAGGTAACTCATATATAATTACTATGGAAGTCGCTATGTTGAATCACTGTCAATCTTCTATTGGGGGATATCATTTAATAAACCATTTATAAAAGCTTGACAATATGAACAACGCATAAAGTGTTTATTTAAGAATAAAAATGTTTAATGATACAATTTTAGATTCAGTCAAACAATTATATTGCTGGAAAGAAACCTGTAGCTACATTTGAAAAGGAAAACACACATTTTATAACCCTTATTTTCAATCATTTACACTTTTCTTGAAATATTACCCATTAAGCCAAAATTTCTCAGTCTTACACTCAGCTTCAAGGTACAATATTTGGAAAGGTTAGTAAAATTCCATTAAGATATTTGGAGTTATGTAAGGGTGAACTTTAAGAAATTATTCAGACAGCTTTAATACTTTTGGAGAGTTGAAAAGTAGTTTTGTTTTTAAAGTTCACACTCGGCACATATTTAGCGTGAAGAATTGACTCCAGAATTTCTCAGGGCAAGTGGAGGCATTTTAGGAGAAAATCTCTGTACCTTCTGTTTGATTCCTAAGTGAGAGGAGATAGACTGTAGCCCACATGGGGATGAGAGAAAGGGATGCTTTATTTCTGGCCTATTAATATCTCTACACCTTTCTGTCTCTTTTCATATATTTACTCATATATTCATTGACTCTGTCTGGGCCATCCTGCTGAAAGTTAGAAATCTGAAAATGGATACAAACATTTTCAAATGAGAAAAATATTTTTTAAAGACAAGCACATTTGTCTCTTGATATGCTTTAAATTGCCATGGTTTTGTTTATTTTTAGTTCTTAATTCCTCATAGGATGATCTTATGCATGCAGTGGGCCTTATCAAAAATAATTTGAGTGAAAGAAATGACAACTAAAAAGGCAAGAGAAGAAGAAAGAGAGAGAGAGTGAGAGAGAGAGAACTTAGATCCAGTGGGGGGGGTGGTTCTTTAATTACTTACTTCAGACATAGAGGAAGATGTAGTGTCATATTTCCAGAAATAAAAACACCATAACAATGCAAACCAAATATTTAGTCTAAAATGTACATGAAAACTAAAAAAAACCACACTAAATTTTAAAACCCAGAATACCGATTTGTATTGAATGAAAAATATTCAAAACAGAATACTACCATATATTTTCTAAAGGTTTTGAGCCAGAACAAAATTTGGATACCAAATGGCATATTTTTTTTTAAATTAACAAATTAAATCTGGTAATATATGAAAATAATTATATACTACACACAGTGGGATTTATTCTGTATCTCAACTTTTGAAAATCAATCGGTGAAATCTGCTACATTAACAGGCAAAAGAGAAAAAATCTTCTGACTATAACAGTTGATACTGAAAAAGCATTTGACAAAGCCCAACAGCCATTTATGATAAAAACTTGCAAGACTTCCCTGGTGACACAGTGGTTAAAAATCCACTTGCCAATGCAGGAGACATGGGTTCGATGCCTTGTCTGGGAAGATTCCACATGCTGCAGAGCGGCTAAGCCTGTGCACCACAACTACTGAGCCTGCACTCCAGAGCCCACAAGCCACAACTACTGAAGCCTGCATGCTCTAGGGCCTGTGTGCTGCAACTACTGAGCCAACGTGCTGCAACTACTGAAACCCCATGAGCCTAGAGCCTGTGCTCTGAAACAAGAGAAGCCACCACAATGAGAAGCCCGTGCACTGGAGTGAAGAGTAGCCCACACTCACTGCAACTAGAGAAAACTTGCATGCAGCAGCTAAGACCCAACACAGCCAAAAAAACAAAACAAAACAAAACACAAAAATCTTGCAGTAATTTAGGAATAGAGAGAAACTAACTTAGTTTGATAAAGAGCAGCTAATAAAAACCTAGAGTTAAGATTATTAGTGAAAAACTAAATGCTTTCCTCCTAAGATCAGGAATAAGGAAAGGAAATCTCTCTCACTACTCTTATTCAAAATAGTTCCAGAATTTTTAAACAGTAAAGTAAGCCAAGAAAAAATAAATAAGCAAAAGGCATACTGATCATTTAAAAAAAAAAAAGAAATCAAAAATCTTTTAAAACTGGTAAGTTCATCAAAGTCATCGTATACAGGATCAACACAAAAATCAATCAAAATTATATATACTAAGAACAAACACATGGAAACTAAAATTAGAAACACATTTTTATCTACAGTTTCTCCAAAGAACATAAAATAATTTGATATAATTTTAACAAAATATGTACAGGATCTGTATCCTGAAAATTATAAAATGTTATGAAAGAGATCAAGGAAGACCTAGATAGATCAAGTAACATTATTTTCACGGATTAAAAGATATATTAAGGATGTCAATTCTTCCCAAATTGATCTACAAATTTAATGCAATTCCTATAAAAATTCTATCAAGAATTTTCTTTTTTTTTTTTTTTGCGGTATACAGGCCTCTCACTGCTGTGGCCTCTCCCGTTGTGGAGCACAGGCTCCGGACGCACAGGCTCAGTGGCCACGGCCCATGGGCCCAGCTGCTCCGTGGCATGCAGGATCCTCCCGGACTGGGGCATGAACCTGCATCCCCTGCATCAGCGAGTGGACTCTCAACCACTGCGCCACCAGGGAAAACCTCTATCAAGATTTTTTGTAGAATTAGATAAGCTTGTTTTAAAACAAACATGTTTATCAAGGAGGGGTGGGAGTTGTGGGACGAATTGGGGGAATGGGATTGACACATACACACTACTATGTATAAAATAGATGACTAATGAGAACCTACTGTACAGCACAGGGAACTCTACTCAGGGATCTGTGGTGACCTAAAAGGGAAAGAAGTCCAAAAGAGAAGGGATATATGTATATGTACAACTAATTCACTTTGCTGTATAGCAGAAACTAACACAATATTGTAAAGCAACTTTACTCCAATAAAAATTAATAAAAATGAATTAATAAACAAAAATTTTTAAAGTATACAGAAAAAGAACTAAAATAACTAAGACCACTTGGAAAAAGAAGAAAAAAATGGAGTGAATTGTCCTACTAAATATAAAGTCTTAAAATTAAGGCAGTGTGGTAACAACAAAGGAATAGGTACTCAGATCTATGGAAAATAAAATAAAAGAAACAGATATAGAACCACAAAAATATGCCCAACTCTCTTTTTTTCTGAAGTGTAAAAACAATTAAATAGGGCTTCCCTGGTGGCGCAGTGGTTGAGAGTCCGCCTGTCAATGCAGGGGACGTGGGTTCGTGCCCCAGTCCAGGAGGATCCTACATGCCGTGGAGCAGCTGGGCCCGTGAGCCATGGCTGCTGACCCTGCGCATCCAGAGCCTGTGCTCTGCAATGGGAGAGGCCACAAGAGTGAGAGGCCCGCGTACCGGAAAAAAAAAAAAAAAAAAAAAAAACAATTAAATAGAGAAAAGATAGCCTTTTCAACAACTGATGCTGGGGTAATTTAATATTCATAGGTAAAAAGCTGAACCTCTATGTAAATCTCACAACTCTTACAAACATTGATTAAAAATGAACCATAGATTTAACTGTGAAAGGTAAAACTATACAACTTTTAGAAAAAAAATTACATAGGAGAAAGTATTTAGGGGCTAGGGCTAAGGCAAAGAATTCTTAAACTTGACAACAAAAGCACAATAAATAAAAAAATATATATTGATAAATTCGACTTAATCAAAATTAAAAATTTTGCTCTATGATAAGCCCTAATAAAAAGATGAAAAAGCAAGTTGCAGACTGAGGGAAATGTTCTCATACCGCACAGATGAAAAAGGACTAATATCTATGTAAAGAATTCTCAAACAACAAACGATTCATTTATAAAATGGGAAAAAGTCATAAACAGACATTTCATGAAAGAGGATTTACAAATGATCAATAAGCACATGAAAAGATGTTCAACATCATTAATCACAGGAATACAAATGAAAACCACAATAAGGTACCAGTACGCATCTATAAAAACGGATTAAAATTTTTAAATAGAGAAAACTAAATACAAGCAAAGATGCAGAGAAATTGGATTACTCATGTATTGTTCGTGGGAGTGTAAAATGGTACAGCCACTCCAAAAAAGAGTTTGGTGAAGATGGCAGAATAAGACATCAATAAGATAATAAGATCTTGAAGAAAAAACTGCACCCGTCATCATTACAATATTACTCATAATAGTGAAAATATGAAGACAACACATGTCTATTGTATGTATGTATTATATCTACATATCTATATAGATGTAAAATGAATAAATAATAAAATTTTGTTTATTAATAAAGATGAATTAATAAATAATTTTTAAATTATAAAATAAAATAATTTAAAATTATAAAATAATTTTTTTTAATCTATATATCTATATAGCTATGTAGATATATATACACAATAGAATAACACTCAGCCATGAGAAAGAGGGAAATCCTGCCATTTTTAACAACATGGATGAAACCTGAGTGGAATATACCAAGTGAAATAGAGAAAGACAAATACTGCATGATATCACTTATAAGTGAAACCTAAAAAAGCTGGATTCATAGAAACAGAGACTAAAATGGTACTTACCTGGGACTGGGCAGGAGAGGATATTGGGGAGACACTGGTGCAAAAATACAAACTTCTGCTTAGAAGATGAGCAAATTCCAGGGATCTAATGTACAACATGGTGACTATAGTTTACTATACTGTATTATGTACTTGAAAGTTGCTAGGAGACTAAATCTTAAGTGTTCTCACCAATAAAATAAAAGGTAATTATTTGAAGTGATAGAGGTGTTTACTTACCCTACTGTAATGATCACTTTGCAATATATGTATATCAGATCATCACAGTGTAACCTTAAACTTAAATGCTATGTCAGTTACATCTCAGTAAACCTGAAAAAATAAAATAATAAAGATTTTGGTAGTTTCTTATACTAATAAACACACAATTACTACACTATATCGCAATTACACTCTTGGTCATTTATCCCAGAGGAATGAAAACTTGTCCACAAAAAGTCCTGTACATGATATTCATAACAGCCTGATTCATAAAAGTAAAAAATCAGAAACAACCCAGATGTCCTTCAGTGGGTGAATTGTTAAGTAAATGGGTTATTTTCATACCATAGAGTACCTCTTAACAATAACAAGGGATGAACTATGATACATGTAACAACTTGGATATAACTTAAGGGAATCATACTATGCAAAAAAAAAACAAAAAAAACACACACACACACACACACAAAACTCCCCCCTAATATTCCATACTGTGTGCTTTCACTTATGTAACATTCTTGATAGCATTCCTGAAATGACAACAGTACACAGATGGAGAAGAGATTAATAACAGCCAGAGTTGTTCTGGAGGTAGAAGTGGGTGGGTGTGGTTACAAAGGGGCAACAGGAAGCCTCCTCATGGTGAGGGGACTATTCTGTATCTCAGCCATAGTGGTAACTAAATGAACTTATACAAATGTTAAAAATTCATAGACTAAACACTCATAAGTACATGCAAGTGAGTACATGTAAAATTGATGAAATCTGAATAATACTGGAGGCTTATGTCAATGTTGATATCCTGGTTGTGCTAATGATTTAATTGCTAGAATGATTTCCATTGTCTCATATACAGTGGTCTTAAGATAGGAAGATCTCAGGGCAACAGAACGAGTAAATATGCACAGATATTAAGTTGAGGAAAAACTATGAAAAAAAACCCTAGAATGTCGAAGTCACAACTTCTGTATCTGGGATGCTTCACAATATACCCTAGATTTATGTTAGAAAACCTGGCATACATTCTGTGTGTCTCTTCTTGTGCATAGCTCTATCATGGCTGGCATCATATGACAGAGGTGAGAAGGAAAAATAGAGTTTGTATTTCAGTTGTTAGAAGTTGGAAAGTTCAAAAAGCTCATACTGTAGGTAAATATCCAAGGAAGTTAAGTTATAGGATCCAGAGATGAGGACAAATGGAATAATTGAAATTTTGTCAAAGAGGCAAAATATGCTAGTATAAATCTGAATTCTATATCCTAGCACATGATTTATCTGCTTTGTCCAAAATATATGATGTAGCCTTCCAGCACATATACAGTCTTTTACTTTTGGAAGAGCTGATTGGCTTCATGTCATGAATAAAACCATGATAGGTTTCTACTGAAAATTTTCTTCCATTTATATTAGTCTAGGTCTACATATAATGACATATAATGACCTTCTATAGAAGGAGGATTCTAGTAGAGAGCCATCATCAAAGGCTGGAAATAAACTTTCTTGTTCTTTTCACTTATAATCTAAAATAAATACACCTCAGTGCTCATTACCAAATAAGTCAATCTCATAAGATATATTAATTTAATTATAATATTTTACAACAAATTCAGAAAAAAAACAGAACAAAGCAGAGGTTTAATTGCATGGCAATTTCTCCGTGTGAATTTGAAGATTGCTGTGAACATTTGGCTGCTTTCAAACTCTTCCAGTCACAAACCAATTTATTTATTGAGTAAACTTGGATTGAGTTCATTTCAGGTTAACCTCAGGAAATGTCTGATACTCTTTCATATTTTTTGACAGATAGAAATTGCAGTTTCCTCTTGTTCAAATTCATGGAATGTGCCAGGAACTCTAAGTAATGGGGATACTCAGCCAGAAAATCATGACCTCCTGAAACTCACAATTTAGAGGGGAGATAGAAATGTAAATCAATCCCAGTGACTACTGCCAACTGCTTTATTACTCTTAGATGAGGGAAGACCAAACAGGACCTGGAGATAATGAGCTTTTCATTCGAATACCAGATTTCAAAATCCACTCTCCCATAATTATTTCTCAATACTTGTATACAGAGAAACATGCCAGTTAATATTCTCTCTTTCAGGACCAGGTTGTATTGGCTCTGGGGTAGTTAAAAAAAAAAGATGTGTCCCTCACTCATCTTTGCCATCTCAGTAAATAGAACCACCTTCATTTTACATTGCCTATGCAAATACATGGGGTAATCCTTGATTCTTCTTTTTCTGTTGTACCCCAAATCATCCAATTCTATTAGATCTACCATCAAAACATATTCTGGGGATGTCCCTGGCGGTCCAGTAGTTGGGACTTCACCTTCCAATGCAGAGGCTGTGGGTTCCATCCCTGGTCGGGGAGCTGAGATCCCACATGCCTCACGGCCAAAAAACCAAAACATAAAACAGAAGCAATATTGTAACAAATTCAATAAAGACTAAAACTGGTCCACATCAAAAAAAAAAAGGTCTACATCAAAAAAATTTGAAAAACCTTAAAAAAAATAATTCTGGATACAGTATCTCACCTCCTCCATTAGCACTACAGGCCAATAAAATTCTTCATCCCCATATCCCTACCTTTGCAATTCTGCAATCTAGCCTTCATATAACAGCAGGAATAATACCACATAGTAGGGTGAGAATACACATTCCCTGTTTCTCAACATTCCAGTAGCTCTTTATAAAATATAGACCAAGGACTCAAGAGTTACTGGGCTTTATTTAATGTCACCCTCCCACTTGTTCCCTGCATTCCAGCTGCGCTGGCTTCCTTGTTTCTTCTCAAATACATCAGTGACTTTCCATCTCGGAGACGTAAGGCATGCTGTTCCTTCTGCTTGGATTATTCTCCTAGAAATATTTGCACATAATCTCTCATTTCACTTAAGTTTCTGTTCAGATGTCACATCTCCTCAGAGAGTCTTCTGAGATCCTTCTTAAATAGAAACTTCAGGCTCTGTTACTGCACTAGGGTTGCCTAGTTTAATTTGAAATGCAGATAAATAACAAACTTTTTTAGTAAAAGTATGCTTAAAATATTTTATGATAGATTTATATGGAATGGGGTCTCTTTCTTTTTCTGAAATTTAAATTTAACTGGGTGTCCTGTATCTTTATTGACTAAATCTGTCATCCCTATTTATTATACTTTTTTCTCATAGAATCTCATTCTACATGAGATTATATTATGCTTTTTTAAAATTCATTTGCTGTCTGTTTCTTTCACTAGACTGTAAGATCCATGAGAGTAGAAAATTGATTTCCTGTGTTCAAAGTAGTTGATAACACAGAAAAGGAGCTATTGCATAGGAGATGCTCAGTCAACGTTTGTTCAGGAAAGAGAGAAAACATTATGTGCCACTTGCTTTATGTGGCAGAGTGCAACGATGGGGCCGGCAATACGTGTGGTAAAAGAATTTACCAAGCCAGAAGTGAAGTGAGGGTAGAAAGTGAGATTTATTTAATACACGGCAAGTGAGCAGCAGGTGAGACCAAGAGGGGATCTCCCTGGGGGAGAGAAACTGGGCTTTATTTATGGTTCCTCTGGTCACCCTTGGGTTAATGTTCCACCCATATTGTGGTTAAGGCTGGGTGTGTCATTGCTCAATCTTCCTGGAATGCCAACTGCTGTGACTGCCGGTAATTTTCCATTGCGGGAGGTTGCAAATGTCTTATCTTGAAAGGACCTCCCCAGCCTAAGTTTGCTATTCTGTTGTTAAGCTCCACACCATATATATATACATATGTATGTTTCACATTCTTAATAAATAAACATCTAGAAGACCAAACCAGAAAGCACAGAGCCTATGGAAATTGAAACATGAGAAAATGTAATTGGAAAAAAACATTAAAAACTCAAGCTAGTCAAGGCAAGTTAGAAAACACTTTGAAGTTACATTCTACATGAAAAGGATCTGCTTTAGCACTTGAAGATATTGAAGCAGTATTACGCATGATTGAAGATGATTTGAAAGGTTAATGATAACAAATTTGGCTTCATTAAGAAGCAATCCTTTCTACAATTTGACAATGCATTTACAATTCTGATTGTTTTTTTCCAAAGTTCCCTCCCATATTTCCATGAAGACATAATCTCAACAGTCTAGGTTTTTGTCATCAACATATTTTCAAAGGACAGGCCCTTGTTTCGGTGACTCTCTTGGTAAGGATAAATTATATACATGGTTAATTCAGGCTAATTCAGGGCCTCACATGTGCTGGCATATTCGAGTAAAGTGACCAGTGGAAATGAGCTGGTGTTGGGTTCTGAAGGATGGGAAGAGGTAGAAAATATAAGAAACACATTTGGATTGCATACAATTATGTTAATAATTGAAACCATAAGCCTGAAGTATAACTTTATACCATTTCCATCAATAAACCAGATGCAAAGAGGTCTTAGAGTTGATTTACCTTCCCTCAAGTTCTAATATCATTTTAATACAAAAAGAAAGGTCAAAGGATTCAATTTTGAAATGGACTTCGAATAATGTTTAAATTTCAAGGCTATTTAAAATAATTCTCACAATATTAATAATACTGTAGGATTCCTCCCCCCCTTTATTTCATTAAAATGCCTGATATTACTTCATGTACAGATATCCTAACATGGTTTGTGGGGAAGGAGTATTGCAAGTACAACATTATAGATCTATTAAAATGTAAATAAATTGGGGAACAAGAACCAAGCTTTAAAGGGCTGTCCTCAGTGAATGGCATCTCTTCTAAAAAGGGTTCCAAACGGTGACAACACACATTTGAAGAAATCTTTTCTTAAAGGTTTGTAGATTTTAAGACATTTGTTCTGAAGGCTCAGAGCTGCAGGTATTTGGCAATTATGACATGGCAACATTAGTACTGCACTCACTTGATGATATTTATATTTATTCTCTGAGAACATTCAATCTTTAATTTCTAATATCTAAACCTTTGTGAAATTTGAATTAATCAAATATGTTGAAGTGTTTACTTGTTTTTACAATCATGGCTATTGAATAGGCTATTGCATGGGTCATTGCTCTTATTTTCTTCCTGATGTTTTAGCAAAAGAAAGAACTCAAATCATTGATTTTCTTTCTATCTCCTGGCATTTTAACAGGAACTATTTACAAGTCAGTTGATGATACAGTAAATTTTTTAAAAAAGATTTGTTTTTATTATATTCCTCAAAATATTTTTCAATGAACAATGTTTGATTTTCACAAGTTAAATAGAAAGAAAAATGAACTCAGAATAAAAGTGAAAATGGAGAGATGATATAAAGTATAAGTAGTATAAGAAAGATAGGAATGATTGATACAAGAAAAACAGATAAAGTAGATGCTTAAATTATGCATGTAAATTTTATTATTATAAGATCTGGTTTTGTAAATCACGCATTAACAAACATAGTAAAATTCAGTTAAAAGCAACACCATGTTAATAAAAAGTTTAGTCACTTGAAATATTATTATTATTATTTAAACTACGTACATGAATGAACACTTGCTTACTAAAACACTAACCTCATAAATCTAGAGCAGTTGCATGCTTTTAACAATTGATGTTTGGCAAATCCTGTATTCAGTGTACATTGTGAATAGATGTTATAGTTTTCATTGTTAGAAAATTAGTGTCAAAAACAGATTATAAAATATTGTAATTTCTCATTAAGTGAATTGGAAGTATAAAAGTTTATATTTCACTACCAATTTTTTAAGAAAGTTTTTAAATTTTTTAATTTGGCCCTATTGCCTGCTGGTTTATGATTAACACAACAATGGAAAAAATAGTTAAATGATTTCTATTTTAATCAATCTATAAGAGTTATACTCACAAGATCATTTACACAACCAGAACTCTAACAATTTTATAAAGCTTCATAATTGACAAAAATCATTTCATATATATTATTCTCCAACATTATCTCTTAAATGGCCCCCTTTTATTTTATTATATTTAGATGCTGATTTCACTACAACACTAAATCGCCAGAGGTGTTTGGGTCTTATCTGAACTTTCTTTTTCTTTCAACTAGTCTATCTACCTATTCATAAACCAAGAGTTTTACTTATTGAGGCTTTATACTATTTTTTTTAATATCAGGTACAGCTTATGCTTACTCAATAGTTCTTCTTACCTAGAACTGTGTTATTTTTATTTGCTTATTTTTTCATATGAACATGAGAATCAATGTCTAGAAAAAGTATTTCAACATTATGCTGGGAATATATCATTTGTAAATCAACTCAGGGAAAATTAACATTGTTAAGTTATTGAATCTCCTGTACCAAGGAGGCATGCAATTTCATTTGTGTGCTTCTTTTGTGTCCTTCAGGAAGTTTCTAGTTGGTGTAAATTGGTAACTTTTCCATTTTTCCATTTATTTTTCATAATGTCTTGTTTCTACTATAGACTTCTTTATACTTACCTATTTCAGAGGCTCTATCAGTCTGTTCTATTATCTAAACCTTACAGTATGTTTAACCTTCAAATCTTACTCATATAAATATTTCCTCATATATATCTTTAATGTTAAATTGAATCTGATTTATGGCTCTGTTTTTCTTGGGAGTCCCATACAGCTTTGTTTGAATGTTTTCCTCTACAGTAATTTTTCTCTCTCTTCTACATTGTCAGAATGATCACTTCCCTAGGGATAATTTTATTTTATTTTATTTGTTTTTTAGATTCTACTGTGTTCTCTGAGGACCTAGGGATAATTTTAAATTATAGTTTCTATGTTTCTATGGTATGGTAAATCTATATTAGAATTAGTTCCTTAGTTACATATTGTCAGAGGATTTATTTTTTCCACTCAGATCTCAGGGAGAGATATAAAACTTTCCTCCTTTTCTATCACATGTGTGAGAAGAATTGTTTCTCTAAATTTAACTAAGCGTGCAACATTTCAAGACATTTCAAGCTCTTGCAAAGGTCACATTTCCAATGCTAAATTGTTATATAAATTCTTGTCTCTGTATGTATATCAAAAAACAGAATATGTGACACTAATTAAGCAAATGGCTAATAGTCATTATGCAATTACATATGTAATGATGTAACCAATTGCATAACTAATTACGATTACCTCATTAATTTGAAGTAATTCATATTGATGCACCCTTTCTAAGAACTCAGCTCATCAGCTCATATTTGCATGGTTAAAGCTACAATTTTCATATTTTCCACTTTATTGTTTATTGTAGGAGCCCTAAAATCTTAGAATTATTTGCAGAAGTCCATAGGTGCTTCACATAAGGAAGTATTTTCAACTACCATATGCTTTACTTCCTTTCTGTTTGCTCTAATTACTCTGGTGCACATCTGCCTTCAGGGCCTTTCTTGACCCATGAGGCACAGGAGACACTTGCTGCAACAAGTCCACATTGACCGCCATGAACAGCACCCCAGGACCTGGCATCTCACTAACCCCAGCAGACTGCAATCACCACTGTTGTTGGAAGCAGATGGCTAGGGATCATTAAAGGCAAAACTTCATCATATCATGTGTGCGTGTGTGCTCATGCATGTGGGTACACGTGTGTGTGACTTTTCTTTGTGGCAAAATAGATATTATTCATTTTTGTCTGTCTTTCACAGTATCGATGAAAATTCAACAGCACTGGCTTCCATGTGTCACAGTCCTTCACAATTAGTTTAGTCTCACGGGCACGTTTAGTATTAAATTGTAGTTTCCCTGCTGTACTTAAACATGAGTTTAGGAGAGTCTGTACATGGGCTATGCTCATCCCCGATTACTAGATTTTATTTGTAGTTTTTTCAGCTCTGTAACAATTTAGACATTATTATACGGAGCTTGACACTTTCTGTATAAAGGGAAGTGTGCCTTTAGCTCCAGTGTGTTTGCCCAGACAGTTCACTGGTCTAGGCCTGAATCTCAATACTGAACCTGTTTTAAGCTAGATTTGGTACACATACTGCTTCAAAATAGTGGATTCATTCTTCATATAATATTAATCTAGAAATTTATATTTTTATTTTAAATTAAAAATATATATTTATTTACTTTTTCTACTGAGTTATGCTATAACATAATTTGGAGTTGAGTCATTTAGCAGAAGAAAAGTAAATTGTATTTGCAAAAAAATGATTTCAATAAAAGTTATTTCTCAGGATATGCAGAAAGAACTTTTGTTTTCCTATTCATATTGCACTGTAAAAAATGGCACATCTTTGAATTATATGTTTGTTCAGAGCTCACTTGGCATTAATTTAATAAACAGTGATATAAGATGCTTATATGATACACTTGGTTTCATATTATATTAACATCAATCAATTGTTAAGTTTCTTCTAAACTGGTTAAACATATACCTGTAGTATAAAAATAACATTTTAATGATGTACATGTTCTATTTACAGTAACCAAGACATGGAAACAACAAAAATGTCTACTGACAGAGGAATAGATAAAAAAGATGTGGTATATACACACAACTGAATATTATTCAGTCATAAAAAAGAATGAAATAATGCCATCTGCAGCAACATGGATGGACCTAGAGATTATCATATTAAGCAAAGTAAGTCAGAAAGAGGAAGATATACCATATCATATCACTTATAGGTGGAATCTTAAATATGACACAAATGAACTTATCTACAAAACAGAAAACGACTCACAGATATAGAGAAAAGACTTGTGGTTGCCAAAGGTGGAGGACGATAGGGATGGATTGGGCATTTGGGATTAGCAGATGCAAGCTAGTATATATAGGATGGATAAACAACAAGGTCCTACTGTATATAGCACCAGGAACTATATTCAATATCCTGTGATAGACCATAATGGAAAAGAATATGAAAAAGAATACATATATGTATAACTGAGTCACTTTGCTATACAGTGAAATTAACACAACACTGTAAATCAAGTATATATCATTAAAATGTTTTTAAAATGTAAATAATGATGTGCATATTAATGTATGTTTTACATTGTTTAGATACTATTAAGGACAAGTATAAATTAATTAAATGTAAAAGAGATCAAGACCTAATTGGATATATGTTACCTACTGGATATATTTTCATATAACTTTTTGATCTAAAGATAGAAATTAGCTGTTTTTGAGCATTTATATTAAAATATTTCAAAAATAAATATATTAAGAATATAATCAGTGGTGCCTATACTATATGACATAACTGATTACACAAAACATAACAATAGTCAAAATGTAATAACTTCTAAACAGAAGTTCTATAATTTAATATTAAAATCAAAGAACTCAGGAAAATTAATAGTGTAATTATACTAAAATATGAATTTAACTTCCTTAATATAATTAACATTTAATACAACTTCAGCTTCATGATTCAACATTTTTAATATTTCCATTATTATATTATCACTTAAGGGAAAATTAAAATGGAAAGTATTAAATTGCTAAATATTAAAGCAAAATGTAAATGGAGAATTAGAGAATGAATTAATAATATTGGTTGTTCACAGTATGTACATATTATGGTGGTAAAGACAGAAATGGAATCTAAATAAGTTTAATTTATAAATAACTCTTCATCTTATATCATATTGGATTATTTTCCTGTTTCATTTCATAAGACAAAGGTGATGATTTCAGGTTATGGTCAGTTTTTACTTAAAGATAATACATCAAATTTTTCTTAAAATATGATGCTACCCTCTGAAAGGCCATAATGAATTGGTTGTTTTCTCATATCTTCCAAAAGTTGCTTTATAAATCTTGTCCATGTTAGCCATGAGGATGACGGCATCTCCTAACGGATGAGGTGTGTAAATTACATTTCCAGGGGGAGTTATAAAGTGCCCATCACTGCACCACTTGCCAACTTGAAGATTCTTCTCAGATTTGAAATTTCTATCAAAATAATGCATGTGAATGTTACTTAATTGTGATTTTAATTTGCATTTAATGATTATGACTGTTAAGACACTCAAGGTGTTACTAATTGAGCAGTTCTGTAGATTGCCTAATATTTTTTCCACTTTTCAGTGAGCTGAGATTTTTGCTGTTTTTATGTACATTTTTAGAAGTTTATATAACATATATATTACATTCTATAATTTTCATAAAATTATTAATAGTGTGGGTGAGCAAAGACATTCTTAATTCTCAGCATTTTATGGCAATGGTGCTTCAGAATAACCTGTAAATATATTTTAGGCTCTTGGGTTGAAATAGATTTTATTTATCATGTGAAATATGTATAAATGCATTCCGTAAGCTTTCCCCCTGTGCAAAGAAGAGGATATTTTTTTAATGTGCTGCTACTATGTTAAAATAAATGAATAGATTTTAAATAGCAAATAAACTTAATTTAGAATAAAAATTACTGGATTTTTCATATATTTTAATTCTTAAATACTGCATCTTAAATATGCTAGAACATTGTTTAGAATTTTGTCCTATTTATTAGTAAAGGAAGGTATTTATTCTGTGCTTTTCTAGTTTGTATGTTTGCTTTCTGGGATTAGTGTTATGTAAGTTTCATAAAATAAATTTGTAATCTATAAATCATTTTCTCAGCTCAAATTTTACTTTATAATGTGGGAATCAACTGTTCTTAAGAAAAATAAAATGAGTTTATGGTAAGCAATCAAGGCCAGGTCCTGTCTTCAGGGCATGCATTGATGGTATTTTGTTAAAGCTGCCTTCTGTGGTTATATTTCTGTATAGGATTTTTACTCCCTGCGTCAAAAGATTTTAGAAAACACCTATTTTATTAAAATATATCCAAATAGCGTTCAATGTCACTATGTTAATCTCCCTATTTTTATTAAATTTTCATTTGATTAGCAACTAAATTTGACTATAATATTATTGTTGATTTTTACAGACCACTATAATTATAAACTAAACCTTATTTCTGTTCATTACTCATACATTCCTTCTTTTAGCTTTATTAATTTCCACAGGTTTATCTTATTTCCTATTTCTAAACCCTTGTGACACTTAAATACATAATATTTTATTTAATAATTAAAACACTAAAATCTGTTAATTTGCTTCCAGTAATAGTTTTTGGTTCATCTCATATATTTGACAGGGGATGTTTTTACAACTACTTTTTTTAATTCTTAGTTTATTTATTTATTTTTGGCTGTGTTGGGTCTTCCTTGCTGAGCCAGGGCTTTCTCTGGTTGTGATTCAAGGGCTCTAGAGGCAGGCTCAATAGTTGCGGCACATGGGCTTAGTTGCTCCGTGGCACATGTGATCTTCCTGGACCAGGGTTCAAACCCGAATCCGTGTCCCTCGCATTGGTAGGCGGATTCTTTTTTTTTTTTTTTGCGGTACACGGGCCTCTCACTGTTGTGGCCTCTCCCGTTGCGGAGCACAGGCTCCGGACGCTCAGGCTCAGCGGCCATGGCTCACGGGCCCAGCCACTCCGCGGCATGTGGGATTTTCCCGGACCGGAGCACGAACCCGAATGCCCTGTATCGGCAGGCGGACTCTCAACCACTGTGCCACCAGGGAAGCCCGGCAGACGGATTCTTAACCACTGTGCCACCAGGGAAGTCCAGCTACTTTATTTTGAACAAGAAAGTGGCATAATCAAGCGAGTGTCCCCCTAACATGCCAGCTCGTCTCCCACAGCACACTCCCACTCAGATTCCCCCTGTTTTTTGCGAGAAAAGCGTCTTCTCTCTGCCCAGTCCTGTCATCCACTGTCACTCCTCCACATAGGGCTGGCATGGTTTCGCCTGGTATCTGCTTAAGGTCCAAGAATCGGGTCCAGATGGAGCAGCTAAGTGGCTGCGTCTGGGGAGTTGAAAGCCACTTGGGCAGAGCGGAAGGCACGAACTGACACAGGGTCACTGACCGCTCATCCTGAATCCGAGAAAATAAACAGAGTTGCCCAGGTTTCCACAGGCGCTGCCATGTGCAAACCGGTTCTGTAGCTACTTTCACTAGAGTATATTCTGATCAAATAATCTTGCAAAGGAGAGCTCACCTAGCCTCAAGTCTACAACACAGAAACAAGGAGAATACGACAGATTTTCTGCTGCTATCATGCCCAGACCTTCACAAGGGCAGCTGTGGTGTGCGAAGCCTCAGGGCACCCCTAGGCCGTCTGCACTAGAAACTCCGGGTACTGCCCACGGGCCCCGAAGTAGTCTCACGGCCAGTTGTATGCCGTCCACACCGGGTCTGCCAAAAACAGCTTCATGGCCTTCACGTAGTTCTCGTCCAGCATGAAACGGTGGTAAATCCCAGCAGGGAGAGCGATCATGTCTCCATTCTCCATGAAGATCTGGATCCACCTGTCCTCTTTATCCCTCAAGTCGAAGCACCCACTGCTTTTCTATATCATAATTCATAGGAATTTGATTTATTTTATCATAAGAGTTACTTAATAATTTTACTCATTCTCAAGTAGCTTGAGTCCTAAAAGTCAATTTATATTTAATGTTTATGTATTAGAAACATAGAAATGACCCTTTCACTCTTTTATCTCTAGGCTGACCTAAACCATGTGCTGGGGGGGAACCAACCTTTTACAGATATTGCTGAGGGCCTTGAATGATGGACAGCCTCCATGGCCTCAATAAAACTTAAGCTTTATGAACCTTGTAAAAGAGCTGGGAAGCTCCCAAACACTTCCGATTATTCTTGGTAACACTGACAGGTGTTCTTTAAGTTTATGACAAAAAAACAGACAATAAAAACAAAAATCTAAATCTAAAAGAATGGTCACTACAATTAAGGTTTTGAACATGCGGTTCTAAAGAATTTTGGAGAAAGCAGCATTTTTGGAAAGCAAGTTTGGCTTGTAGAAACAAGCTGTAGATGATGTAAGAAAAACATGATGGAATAAATGCTAAGGTAAGTTCTAAGGATGTGTATACTTTGGTAAGTCACTGCACTTGAAATACTGAATCACAAATTCTAAATAAAATCAATTTTTTTTACATATATATATATTCTTTTTTTTAATAATATTTTCCATTATGGTTTATCACAAGGTATTGAATATAGTTCCCTGTATTATAGAGTAAGACCTTGTTGTCTAACCATTCTCTATATCATAGCTTACATCTGCTAACCCCAAACTCCCAATCCATCCCTCCCCTACCCCCTTGCTTTTGTTATAATTGCATTCTTTTGAATTTAAGATTTCTAAACTCTAAATGACATACTTGTTGTTATTTCGGTGTGTTTGATTTGGCATACAAGGCAACAGTTTTTAAAATAAGTGCAAAAAAAAATGTGCAACATAACTATCTTTTTTTTCTATTTATATATATTTGGAAACCCAACTCTTAGTGCACCTGATATCACCTTCTAACAGAAGAATTTTATCTGTTTTACATGGAATCTAAAAAAAAGATATAAGTGAACTTATTTACAAAACAGAAATAGACTCTCTGACATAGAAAACAAGCCTATAGTTACCAAATGGGAAAGGTATGGGGAGGGATAAATTAGGAGTTTGAGATTAAAATATATCCAGCACTATGTATAGAATAGATAACCAACAAGGACTTACTGTGTAACACAGGGAACTCTACTCAATATCTTGTAATAACCCATAATGGAAGAGAATGTAAAAAAAGAATAAGTGTGTGTGAGTAAAACTGAATCACCTTGCCATACACCTAAAACTAACACAAGACTGTAAATAAAATATAAAGTGTAGAGGAAAAAAGAGAGGCAAAACTTATGGATTATTAGAGATAAAGAATTATAAAAAATATAGTGTTTGTTGATTGTAATCACAGCACAATGCACTTAGGCAGAAAGCTATGTGGCTAGCCCATGGCTTTGAATATAAACAAATAAATAAATGGAAATATAAAAACTTAAAAAAATAAATAAAAACACAAATGTGGTAGACTACACAGAAAATACTTGAAATAGAAAAAAAATGTAATAATACAGATAGGATCAGTGGATTCTATTTTCCTTCCAAGAGGATATCACATGCACCCCTATGTTCATTGCAGCATGATTTACAATAGCCAGGACATGGAAGCAACCTAAGTGTCCATCAACAGATGAATGGATAAAGAAGATGTGGTACATATATACAGTGGAATGAAATAATGCCATTTGCAGCAACATGAATGGACCTAGACATTGTCATACTGAGTGAAGTAAGTCAGACAGAGAAAGACAAATATCTTATGATATCACTTATATGAGGAATCTAAAATAATAGTGCAAATGAACTTATTTACAAAACAGAAATAGAGTCACAAATGTAGAAAACAAACTAATGGTTACCAGGGGGCAAGGGGGAGAGAGAGAAATTGCTAGATTGGGATTGACAAATACACACTACTATGTATAAAATAGGTAACTAATAAGGACCTACTGTATAGCACAAGAACTCTTCTCAATACTCTGTAATAACCTATATGGGGAAAGAATCTAAAATAGATTGGATATATGTATATGTATAACTGATTCACTTTGCTGTACAGTAGAAACAAAGCCAACATTGCAAATCAGCTATACTCCAATAAAATTTTTTTTAAAAATGAACAAATAAAATTTATGGCTTTTCTAATGAATAAAAATAAATAAATGAATATTTAACTGATCATTCTGTATTTTATCTGACAACAATAGCCTCTGTCAAAAGGAGAAATATATTAAGTTTTTGCCAATCATTGTGATAAATGTACTTTGAGTGATAAACCTGCTTCTATCTTTCCCTTTTATTATCAAGAGTACACTTTTTAATAAATAACTGTTCTGTGTTCCCAATTTATCCTTAGAAGCAACATTAATTCCAAACCATCTAATTCTTAGGAGAAATAAAAATATAAAGCTGTTTTTAAATTAATATGTATCAGTAAAACAAATATTCAAATAGAAGCATTTGTTAAACTAATACACATTTTCATATTTTCTATATTTAGGAATTCTTAGAAATTTGGAAGGCAGATGGGTTAAGACAAATAGCATAAAATAATTGGTGACATTTTAAATATCATTTAACATTTTTAGAGATAGTTTTTGCACATATATCAGTGTTGGATCTCAGCAAGTATTTTTTAAGCATTCTCAGCTGTTAAAATCCTAGATCCAGGGACTATAGGAACACAGAACTATCTACTATCATTTTTGATGACCCCAAAGAGAAGCAAGGAGGGAATTTTCCTTGCAACTCTATTTCTCCTATTATTATTAAAATAACCTATGTTGCTTATATTTTCTAAAATTGTATTCATGTCTAAATTTTTAATGTGTAAACTTAGTTAGCAAATAAGCATTCACAAGTCACTATCCTTCAGTGGACTTTTGATAATAAAGTAAACTTCAGTAGGACAAAAAGTAAAATTCATATGCTATCCTCTTTTTTAAAAAAAGTTTATTAGAGTTTATTTACAATGTTGCCTTACTTTCTGCTGTACAGCAAGGTGTATCAGTTATACATATATCCAATCTGTTTTAGATTATTTTCCCATATAAGTCATTACAGAATATAGAGAAGATTGTCCTGTGCTATACAGTAGGCCTTTATTAGTTATCTATTTTATATATAGTAGTGTGCATTTGTCAATCCCAGTGTCCCAATTTATTCCTCCCCCCACCCCCTGCTTTCCCCCCAGTGACCATAAGTTTGTTTTCTATGTCTGTGACTCTATTTCTGTTTGGTAAATAAGTTCATTTGTACCATTATTTTAGATTCCACATGTAAGTGATATCATGGGATATCTGTCTTTCTCTGCCTGACTTACTTCATTCAGTATGACAATCTCTAGTGCCATCCATGTTGCTGCAAATGGCATTATTTCATTCCTTTTTGTGGCTAATATTCCATTGTATATATGTACCACATCTTCTTTATCCATTCATCGGTCGATGGACACTTAGGTTGCTTCCATGTCCTGTCTATTGTAAATAGTGCTGCAATGAACATTGGGTGTATGTATTTTTTGAATTATGGTTTTCTCTGGATATATGACCAAGAGTGGGATTCTTGGATCATATGATAACTCTATTTTTAGTTCTTTAAGGAACCTCCATACTGTTCTCCACAGTGGCTGTACCAGTTTGCATTCCCACCAACAGTGTAGGAGGGTTCCTTTTTCTCCACACCTTCTCCAGCATGTATTGTTTGTAGATTTTTTGGATGATGGCCATTCTGACCAGTGTGAAGTTGAGATGATACCTCATTGTAGTTTTGATTTTCATTTCTCTAATAATTAGTGATGCTGAGCATCTTTTCATGTGCTTTTAGGCCATCTGTATATCTTCTCTGGAGAAATGTCTATTTAGATCTTAAGCCCATTTTTTGAATGAGTTGTTTTTTTTTGATATTGAGCTACATGTGCTGCTTGTATATTTTGGAGATTAATCCCTTATTTTTTGCTTCATTTGCAAATATTTTCTCCCATACTGCATTTGCAAATATTTTCTCCCATACTGCAGGTTGTCTTTTTGTTTTGTTTATGGGTTCCTTTGCCTTGCAAAAGCTTTTAAGTTACCAGAAAACTGCTAGAACTCATCAATGAATTTGGTAAAGTTGCAGGATACAAAATTAATATGCAGAAATCTCTCTTATTCCTATGCATTATCAATGAAAGATCGGAAAGAGAAATTAAGGAAGCAATCCCATTTACCATTACACCAAAAATAATAAAATATCTAGGAATAAACCTATCTAAGGAGGCGAAAGACCTGTACTCAGAAAGTTATAAACTGATGAAAGAAATCAAAGCCGACACAAACAGATGGAGAGATATACCATGGTCTTGGACTGGAAGGATCTATATTGTAAAAATGATTACACTACCAAAGCACTCTACAGATTCAATGCAATCCCTATCAAATTATGAATGGTATTTTTCACAGAATTAGGACAAAAAGTTTTACAATTTGTTTGGAAACACAAAAGACCCTGAATAGCTAAAGCAATCTTAAGAAAGAAAAACGGAGCTGGAGGAATCAGGGTCCCTGACTTCAGACTATACTACAAAACTACAGTAATCAAAACAATATGGTACTGGCACAAAAACAGAAATGTAGATCAATGGAACAGGATTGAATGCCCAGAGATAAACCTATGCACCTATGGTTAACTAATCTATGAAAAAGCAGGCAAGAATATACAATGGAGAAAAGACCATCTTGTCAATAAGTGGTGCTGGGAAAACTGAACAGTTACATGTAAAAGAATGAAATTAGAACACTCCCTAACACCTTACACAAAAATAAACTCAAAATGGATTAAAGACATAAATGTAAGGTTGGATACTATAAAACTCTTAGAGGAAAACATAGGCAGATACTCTCTGACATAAATAGCAGCAAGATCTTTTTGGACCCACCTCCTAGAGTAATGAAAATAAAAATAAAGCAAACAAGTGGGACATAAATTTTAATTTTAAAAACAACAAGTACTTTTTAGTTTATATATGCCCCAAATAGTATATGGGTTATACTTATACTCTATTTTATTTCCTAAATCTAGCTACGTTGTATTAACTAATCCTGTCTTTGGCATGAAGGGCAGGGCATGTTTATCTCACCTAAATGTATTAGATTTTACTTTATATAAAATAAAATAAGAAAACCTTTATTCCCTTTCATTAATTTTTGTGTTTGGCAAACTATGACAAACTAGCATTTAATAAGGCTGAATGTTTTATTCATAAACACACACATTTAATAATATTTCTCCAACATTTATTACTGTGGTTGACAGATATAGTACATTAATATTTGATATTCTATTGAATGTGTACATCTTAGAGGGTATAACAAGGACTTTTCTATTGTACTGCTACATTAGCATGAAAAAATTGGATGGTCAAGCTCTAGGTTAAATATTGTGTCATAATGAATTTGGTCCACTGGTGCTATTATCCATTGCAGAGTCAAAATACATGCTATGGTAGATGTAGTGGTAACTATTACATGTCAGGTTATTTCTTAAAGAAAAAATGGTCTAACCTCCATGGCTAATATAGATAATTTCCTGCATAAAATATTCCCACATGCTGAAAACTGTTCTACTGATTGCTGAGGAGAGTATGGACCCTTACCCCCACCCCTCTTGGCTAAGCATGTCTCCTTCTATGCTCACAGAAGTGTAGGAAGTTTTCCTAGAAGTTCCCATAAAGATCTACAAAGGATCTCTTTTTTCATACCAGAAAAGGCTGAGTGTTAACTGACAGGATTCCTTATGAGTTGGCCCCTTCCCCAAGCATATGTGGTGCACACACACACAAGTCTCTCTCATACTAGCTTCACATATGCTCTTGAGAAAATACCTATCCAGTCTGATTTATATTTCAAAGTCTTTTTCCTTTTTAAAATTCAACTAAGTCAACATGTCTTCCTCAAAGCCTAAATTTCCAAGGCTGAGACTAGAATTCCAAGGTGTTACTTCTCTGCTTTTCCTAAGCATACTTTTTTCATAGCATTTACTTAAATATATTCTATTGATTTATTATTTTGCTGACTCTCCAAACTTACGAGCACTATGATGTCAAGAACATTACCATTATTTGAAACAATATTTGGCACATAGTAGTTTTTCAATAAATAGTTGATGATTAATGACAATTTCATGTTAACAATAGAAAGATAGACTCATACCAAAGAACTTTTAAAATTATAAAAAAAATTAACCAGTTTAAGTTTCACTTGAGAAAAACTTGTAAATTAGTATCCTACAGAACAATGTAATGATTTAGAGAACATAAACAATCATATTTACAACTGCCCTTAGGCTTACTAATTGAAGATCATTTCTTAATTTTAAATAATCAGTTCATCACCACCCACCCCAAAAGGGTAGAATCTTTTCTCCCTCTAATATATCAAGATTCCGATAGCTGTAATCTTCTTTAATATTTAAATTAATTGAACAATTTAGTGGAAATGTAAATAATTATGTTAACTACAATTCGGTTTGATAGGAGAAAAGCAGAGTACTGTAACCCAAAATATGCAGGAGCTTCATATTATCCAAGTGTTTATTAACAAAGAACGCATATTTATGAGATTACAGAGCAAAATTAAAGTCACCATAACACAAAAATATTCACTAATAAACTGAAAATTTATAAGCATGTCCCCACTCAAAATCCCTCTTCTCTTAAAACTTGTCTCTGTAATTAAGCACTGTCATCTCAGTGGGGAAAATAATCTAAAAATGATTTTGTTTTCAAACAATTATTGATTTTAACTGTGGTGTATTAAATTACCCTCTCCATCCCCACTCAACAAGCTACAGAGTTCACATAACTTCTCAGTTAATTAAATTAAGAAAAATCTAGTCATGTACAGTCCTGTTGAAATCTCTTATCCTGTGCCCCCATGCCTTCCCCTGGCATTAACTGTTTGGAAACTTCTCTAGGGAAATGGGGAGAAGATGACAGAAATCTTGAGTCTCTTGCTAACTGCGGTAGTGCTGGGAGTTCATGCCTGATTTCACTCTATTTTTCTTGCATCCACTTATGAATAATGTCATCTACCAAAATGGTGACCCCCACTTAGAAGGTCTAGCACAGTTTTCTAGGGGACTGGTGTTCAGTTTTTCTCTAGCCCCTGTTAAGAACCCTCTCAGAGACAGCCAGCTAAGTGTCCCTTTAATCCCAGTTATGACTCATAACCTCACTGTTTCTCTGGAAGGAACAATTCCACACGTGGAAAATATGTGGGCCTTTCTCTTGTTCTTATCTTATTAGCTAATCATTGTGGTCCCTTATATGAGGGCACAGGGAAATATCAGGTCATCTTCTGAATGTTTTAAGGGCTTTGGGGTGCAGGTTTGCCCAGGCTTCTCCCCAGGCACCTGGGGAGAGCACCTACTACAGTGCATTCTTTTTCATCATCTGTCAACTGCTCTCAAAAACCTTCTCACTTCTTCAAGAAACTCTCTTCAGGTGGCCAGTATCCCTTTCCATGTTTAGGTTCCCACTTCAGAGAAAGTGTCAATTTCTTCAACAATTTTGTTATGAGAATTAGCTTCATTTGAATGGCAGCACCAAGGCAGACTGGCAGAATATGCCACTTAATGACCACCTAAAAGGCTAAAAAAACATCCTTCCTTCCAACAGGCATTCCTAGTCTCTACTTGTGGGTTTCTTGAATCACTCCATCCAACTTTGAAAAAGGAAAATGTTCTCTTTCACTTCAAAATTATAAAGATTTGTTTCATCCACTCTATTGTGCCCTAGTCTTTTCTTATAGCCCAGGTGGAAGGATAAGAACTGAAAGTATGGGAACATGCATTTCTTCTGAGTGGTAAGCTTGAAAAACCTGTCTGGTCTTCTTGTTGTCTGCTTCCTATAAAAGGTGAGAAATCTATCACTTCTTTGTTTCCTGTGAGTGTGGTCTGTTTTCAGGTCCACAGAATCCCCTCACACAATCAGCCATGTATCTATATCTATCTATCTTATCAAATTTTTACTCTCTAATTTGTTTACAGATGTTGTAAATATCTAACACAAAATACATATCAGTATCAAAATCAACTAAAGTTATAAAGTTTGGAAGTGGTATTAGATAATTGAACAAAATCCTGTGTAAACCTGTAGACATGTCTGAAAAAGAAAACTATAAAAATGGTGTTCATCTTATAATTAAGTTGATTATAAACAGTATACAAAAATTAATAATAGTTCAACACTCCATTCTGTGTTATAAGAATTGGTGCATAAATGGTATAATTGACTTCCATTTTAACTCATTTGCAAAGTAGTACAAACAATTCATTCCTTAAAGTACACTAACCTTGAAAAAATCAGTTGAGCATTTAGTTTCCAAGAATCAATCAGTAGGTCTCCAAGGTTATTTATACTTTCTATTTATTATAATTAAACATAATTATTAGATAAGCTCTTAAAATATGATTGAGAAATACAGTGTTTTTCTATAAAAATCATAGTTGAATGTTTTGAAAAGCTCACTAGCCATAGTAAAAATAAAATATATGACTGGTTAATTGAAGTGTTGATTAGACAGTTATGAATGATTAGAGAAAACCACTGGGAGAAAAATACTGAACTTAAAATGCTTCTCAATTGTCTTTAAGTTCTCACTCCACATAAAAAAAAATGAAAATAATCATTGTATATGATAAATTTGGGTATGCTTTATGCAAGAAATATGGTTTAATGCTTCAATCATACTGTAGTAGAAGGACTTGGTCTTACATGAAATATTAGGGAATGATCATGATTAGGTGTTTTAAACCAAAAAAAAAAATTGAACTATAAACCAATGTTTAATGTTTTCCTACTTTTACTAATGCGTTCTTTGGGGTCCTCAATAATTAGAAGAGTGTAAAATAAGCCAGAGAATAAAATGCTTGGAAAACAATGGCCTAAGTCAATCTAGGCCGAATCAAGGCATCACAGACTATGAACTAACGCTCACCGCAGATTTCCTCTTGATCTGTATGATTTCTGAGCAGTCATTTACTTTACAAAGAACTGTCTCCTCCTTTCACTCTGATGGCTGGTGAAATTCCCTCCTTTGATATTACTGTTGCCCACCAAACTGTGATTACCCTTCCTATATAAAAAAGAACAGCCTTCTAAGAAAGTGACCTGCTTTAGCATATGAGACACTTTGGTACAATATTGTAGCCCTTTCTAGCACTGTTTGAAGAGACTATGGATAAATATAATAAACCTGATTCATGTTTAATTTATATATAATAAAACATAAATATTAGAATTTACTAAAATTGATAAGATTAGGTGAAACTTTGTACAGTTCAGGTGCCACAGACATGGAACCCAAGTATAGTTAAGAAAGAAAACAGGAACTTAATCTTTTATTTTACAGTTTATAACTTGAGAGCAGGAAACTTAATGCCACACATTTTGAACAATGCTAGTCCTCTAACTTTGGTAGAGCCAGTCTGATGTTTTTCTTGAGTCCTTCCATATTAATTGGAATAATATCATAATTGAAATAATGTTATAGAACACAGAAAATAGTTCTATGAAAGTAAACTCAATGTAAAATTAATTAAAACTCTCCATTTGAATTAAACATTTTATTCAATCATATCACTTCATTTCTGAGTTAATATTTAATTGAAAAATATCCAGTGTGAAGTATTAATAGTTCTTTGATTTGTATGTTTGTTCTATTAAGTTTTTCTTTGTCCATCTACTTAATTGATTTTGGTTCACTTTAGAAATAATGTTGTTTTAGCTATGAAAGTTACTGAAACAGATGATTTGCTATTATTTGTAATTTCAGGAGGGTGTTTGCTGCTCCTTTCTAGAATTGCATGTCTTCTTGGTGCCTTAGGATGCTTTTTTAATTTTTAAATATAATTGTTCTATGCTGTTGTATAATATCGTGTAGTATAAATTGAATTCAAAGATAGCTAGATTCTGAGTTTTAAAGTTCTAATGTAATAACTGCACAGCTGGGAGTAAACCAAATTTTGAGGCACCAATATAATAGGAAACTGAATTGGGTATCATTGTTAATAAGCATGGTCTCACTGAAACAAACGGTGCAGAATTCCCATTCACATCGGAAAACCTTGGAACAATACAAATAATGCATAATGAGATTGTTGCTTAACATTGATCATTCAGTAAATTTATATTGAGCGTCAATGTGGTCTCTGCCTTACACTAAGCGCTAAGGATTCTGAAACAAATAAATAAAATGATCTTTTTAACCTCAGTTTACTGACTGTGTGTTGATGTTAAGTAGTTAGTCAGACATGAGCAGCAAGGAGGTGACCATCACAGAAAGACAAGAGGGGAACAATCAAGTCACACCCCAACTGTCTGGGGACCCTCCCCTGACATTAGCAGCAAGGAGGTGACAGTGGTGAAAAGATAAGCGAGGAGTTGTCAAGTCACACCCCAACCCTCTGGGGACCCTCCCTTGACCCCACCCAGAACGGGCGAATCTATGGTCGGGTGGTGGGCAACTCACCCTGATAAAGAGGGGGCAGAGTAACACGAGGAGACTTCCCCAGGCTGCACATGCCCCGACTAGACAGGTGTGAAGTGGTAGTCTGCAGTTCTTTGCTTGCTATCACAACGAACGAAACTGCTGGTCTGGGTCTTCCATGACCTCCTCTGTTGAAGCTATTTGACCACAATTCATGCCAAGCCGGTTAACAGTGATATGTTACCTAACTCTAGGAATACAGTCATAGTTCTTCCTAGATTTAAAGGGATTTTATAATCTTGAAAAAGACAATAACCTCAATTCCTCATCATATGTAGATACTGTAGCTCATACGAGGGAAAAAAGGAATTGGTTCTCTCTTGATCCTTCTTTTTGCTGAGAAAAATAATCATTATCAATTGATGTTTGCCAAGAAATGGTATGTCCAAACTTTTCTGCTTATTTTAACAATTTTTTAAAGGAGATTAAAAATCAGGAAACTGCACAACTAAGTCAAATTATTTCTAATCTTCTTTTATTAGCTATTTTAATTAAAGAGTTTGTAGAATAATGCGGAAGGGATAAACAACTATCCAGTTACCTTGCAGGCTTTGCAAAAGGAGAAACAGAGCTAGCGAAGGGGGTTGAAAAGTGAAATGAATTAATGTTCACTAAATAATTTGACTTTAAAATTGCCCAATTATCTTTCAGGTATTGTTTTCCACAATTTTTCTATGTTAAGTGAAGAAATGCCTGACTACTTTTAAACTGTTATCATTTTGGGAGGAGGATATTTTTTTTAACCTGAAATCTATAAACCAAAATATGATTACTTTTAATCAGTTATTACTTAAGAAGAGTGACATTCTTAACCTGGAATCTGATATTTTGAGGGGCAGAGATTGTACCAGGAAATAAAATTACTTGTGTTTTTTTCACAGTAAGGCAGTAGAATTGATGGTGTTATTCTGGGGACAATTCTGTGTCACAAGATGGTCCAGGGTACAATTTCTAGTAGTGAGTGCAGCCATCTTCCACTTCAGATAGATCTGGGCAACTGGATCACAGATTTACTCTCTAATGCAGGATCTGATATTAACCTCCAGTCACTACAGTGGCTGTGGGGATGCAGACAAAACACAGTGTCCTAAAGGTTTATCTCTTTTAACTGCAAAATCTTCATATCACTGTAATCAGCTGAGTCCTGATGATTGCCTGGAGCCTCTGCTCTGCCTTTGCCAGATTAAATTCCAGTGTTTGTATTTCCTCTCACCTATTAAGCAAATGTGGATAAATCACAGTGTGTACAGAACATAGTTTAGAATTAGGCAGATAAATAAGCAGCAAGCTCTTGCAAGCAGAGTTACACCCCACCAATGTCGGGATTATGATAAGGACTCACTGAGGTGTTTTCCATGGGAGTTACTCATCCTCTTATCTAGACTAGACCCACCATTTAAACAAAAATATAGCCTCATAATATGATGTTAATGTATCCTGTAAAAGTCCAACTCTATTACCACTCTAAATTTTAAAATATTTTGTATTTTATTACTGTCCTTTCACATGCCAGCAAGTTAATCTCCCTACAATATAACCCTCACCTTGCTGATGGCTGCCCATTTCAAATCCATTCAATAGCTTGTCTTTGCCTCCAGAATAAAGTCAACACTCCTTTGCATGGTGGATTTTTCTGGATTCAATCAATCCCGAGTTACATAAATCTAATACAAATTCAAGATGGTGTAAATAATATAATTTGCTTTTATAGTTATCATTTATAATAGGAATGATGACGGAAAAAACATACCGACTTCTTTTGATGGCATTTTTTCAGACTTTTGTTCTTTACTAGAGATAATGTTAATAGTTAGCTCTGAGATTAGCATCTTTATATTCTGTAATCCATGAAGAAGTAGAAATAGATTTTTTGCTTAAGAACTGAGGGGGAAACAGTTTGGAATCATTTTAGTGTTCTGGGCAAGAGTGGGACTCTAAAATAAATAGCCCTAGTATATAGGGAGGAGGAGAAGTCTAAAAGTAAGACAGATGTTGTTATCAGAAAATGGGAATGGATGTAGGACAGACAGAAATTTTAGAGGTCCCCTTTATAAGGCAATAAAATTCCTCATAATTTAGCCCCATGCCTCCTATTTCCCCTGCATTGATATTAATACATCACATATTCCCACATTCCATTTATTTAAATTATAGTGAAATCTGCCTATCTTACTCTCCTCACCCTCCTCTCTCTCTCTCTCTCTCTCTCATATCTGCTTTCTCTAGACTCTTTCCTCTTCCCAAATCCTTTATACCCATAACTCAGAACTCCACCTTATACGTCAAAGCTCAGTTTGAGTCATAATTTCCTCTGTGAAGCCACCCCCCAAATCTCCAGCTGTTTGAGTTGCCCATCCCCTGAGCCTCCCACCCTTAGTCAGAACTGATGCTCTGCATCCTTATTGTATTTTAGTGGATCTGTTTCTCCCACTTTACCTCCTGCATTTTATCTAGGTTAGACATTATGATTTTTAATTTCTTCATCTCAAGTGTCTTTCAAAGTGTTTGGGAGAGTAATGAGCAAAGAAATGAGTAAATACTCACCCATTGAATAAATCATAGCAATAATCACATGAAAATCCCTCAGTGGTAATAGCTCAAGGCTCTCCATCAGTGGGCAGGATTCACTGGTGAAACCCAGCAGGAAGCTGTGGGGCTTCTGGGCATGAGAGCCTTTCTGTGTCCCACATTTCTGACCTTCCCTGAGTTCCAGAGCAGATTCAAGCAGCTGATAATCAGGGAAGAGAGGGAATGCAGGGACAAGGGAGGTTCAGTCATGAGACAACAGTGGAGCCTTGGGACATGATCCTGATTCTGCCTCAAGAGATACACATAATATCTTTGAGCTCTTCTGCAGAACTAAAGCCCTTAGCAAATAGAAGATGTTAACTGCCTGATGAAGCATTTTAATTCCAGAGAAAGTGTTACAGTTTGATAACCTCGAGACCCACAGAAGCTCATCAATAGACCATCTGAGACCTGATTAAAAGAGTGCAGGCCCTGCACAAAACTGATCTTTATCAGCAACCCCGCCCTTGAACCATTGCTGTAAAACTTCTCACCGAATCCCCCCAGGCTGGGACACACAGTTTGGAGGGCAGGAGCCCGTTGTAACCCCCTTTGCCTGGTAAAGCAATAAAGCTATTATTTTTTACTTCACCCACAACTCTGTCTCTGAGATTTGATTCAGCACAGTTGCACAGATGCCGAGTTTTGGCATCGCTGGGAAAATAGATAGCAGGGGTTAAATGGAGATCCACAGCACTCTTACATGTTTGATGGAGTGACTTGTGGGTCTAACACAGTGGAGGAAGATGGGTGGACCACAGCCCCAGGTAACAGTTAGGAACTAAATACACTGCCTACTGTGATGATGGACGCGACCAGCATTCTGTTTAAGGCGTGGGGAGCTTGAGAATCACGTTTCCCACAGGGAAGCTTGCAAAAGGTAGCATTTCCTAAACGTGTTTTTTTTTTTTCTACCAATGTGACTAAGTATTCTGTGAAAAGATGCATGCAGTCAAGTGAGTTGGGAAACTGGCATGCAAACAAAATTAAGGAAGCCTTTCACTGTGGAACTTGTCACAGCTCTGCTATACATTGTGAATCTCTAAAACAGGGTGGTGACAGGCACGATTTTTCAGACACTTTGACTACAGAATCCCCCCAAAACCTACTAACGTCGCACAGCTGAGGTTCCCTGAGTGCTACTATGGTTAAATGACAGTGGGCCAGAGTCAAATGAATCTGCAGTCAGAACTTAGAGGTGTTAATTTACATCAATGTAATGTTTACAGTAATGTAGTCCCTGGAAGCAATTCAGGGCGTTCATCCAAAAAACGGGCACAAAATATGTACACTTCAGAATGGAAGTGGTATTTAAAGAGGAAGAATACTTTACCTTTGGCAACCAATAGTTGAAAGACTATATGCTATAAGAAGTGAACTTTCTACCTGAGAAAAATAGAGAAACGGATCAACTAACATAGGTCATGGACAAGAGATAGGATTGTCCAGTGAAGGCACAGCCATTTCTAGATAACTGTTCTCTAGTCTATAGCATGATTTCTCAATAGCCTCCAATGTAACCACATTTTTTTCTAATAACATACTTATCTCTTTAGTAGACCATCCCAGTATCACCTAAGTCTCTGTGATCCCTTGTTACATGTCTCACACTCCCCTCCCCATAATTTAATATCCATGACTTTATTATCCCCCCAGAAATAGCTTTTCTCCTTATTGCCTTTCTCTTCATGTACTTAAACTATTAGAACTGCAGCCTATAATATCGGCAGGTATCTGGATAAATATAACAAATAACTAAATTTAAAAAAAACCACATTTCTTACAGACAAAGGAGGAATTGATCTTCAAATCCTTCCAAAAGAATGAGAATATGTATCAATGATATTGATGATCTATACATGTATATATATATATATATTATCCTGCAGAAAGAAACATGTCTATGTATGAAGCAATATGAAAGTTACTCTTCTGTCACACACACGGAAATAACGTGATTATTGAGGCAGAACAGGTCATATGTGTGGAGATGACTAGT
Source organism: Phocoena sinus (assembly GCF_008692025.1). Taxonomy (NCBI): domain Eukaryota; kingdom Metazoa; phylum Chordata; class Mammalia; order Artiodactyla; family Phocoenidae; genus Phocoena; species Phocoena sinus. Next base: position 87,203,659 of record NC_045774.1, on the reverse strand, counting down.
GTATACAGATAGGAAGAGTCAGAAGGAAGAAGTGAGTTTGATCCTAACTTCTGATTCCTAAACCAGTCTCCTCTCCACACGTTAAAAGTTAAAGAACTGGGCTTCTCTGGTGGCGCAGTGGTTGAGGGTCCACCTGCCGATGCAGGGGACACGGGTTCATGCCCCGGTCTGGGAAGATCCCATGTGCCGCGGAGCGGCTAGGCCCGTGAGCCATGGCCGCTGAGCCTGCGTGCCCAGAGCCTGTGCTCCACAACGGGAGAGGCCACAAAAGTGAGAGGTTCACGTACCACAAAAAGTTAAAGAACTTATGGAGCTTTAAAAATGCCACAAACAGGGTACATGCTCAGGAGTAGGATTGCTGGGTCGTATGGTAGTTCTATTTTTAGTTTTTTAAGGAACCTCCATACTGTTCTCCCTAGTGGCTCTATCAATTTACATTCCCACCAACAGTGCAACAGGGCTCCCTTTTCTCTACACCCTCTCCAGCATTTATTGTTTGTAGATTTTTTGATGATGGCCATTCTGACTGGTGTGAGATGATATCTCATTGTAGTTTTGATGTGCATTTCTCTAATGATTAATGATGTTGAGCATTATTTCATGTGTTTGTTGGCAATCTGTATATCTTCTTTGAAGCAATGTCTATTTAGGTCTTCTACCCATTTTTGGATTAGGTTTTTTTTTGATATTGAGCTGCATGGGCTGCTTGTAAATTTTGGAGATTAATCATTTGTCAGTTGCTTCATTTGCAAATATTTTCTCCCATTCTGAGGGTTGTCTTTTCATCTTGTTTATGGTTTCCTTTGCTGTGCCAAAGATTTTAAGTTTCATTAAGTCCCATTTGTTCATTCACTTTGTTATAAAGCAGAAACTAACACACCATTGTAAAGCAATTATACTCCAATAAAGATGTTAAAAAAAAAAAAAAAAAAAACATGAACAGGACCCAATCCAAATAAATCAGAATTTCTATAGATGATGTATGGGCTTTGGTATTTTTAAGAAAATTCCCCAGGTATTTCTAACTTGCTGTGATTTAGGAAATGATTGCTATAAACTAGACTGTGCAGTGACTGCATCTCAAATAGTTCCTTCATTTCCAGCATGTTTATTTTGAAGGAAGGAGACCTATAAATTAAGAGATCCAAAAATTGCAGTTTAAAAAATTGATATTACCTTCTGTGAATTTGTTTGGGTAAGCTAGAATGTATAGTTCCATGATTAGAAAAATGGGATTTGAGTCTTAAATTTACTACTTACTAGTTGCATGAATATGGATATTAATTTTAAGTTCTGGAACTCAGCATTTTTATCCATGAAAATAGGTTAATAATAAAAGTACCTTTCTTACAGAATGATTTGAGAATAAAATTAAGAACATGCATGTGAAAATATTATGTTATCTTAAAGCAATATATAAATATTTTTGGTTTTAGTGACACTCATATATCTGAAGTTTGAGGGTATAACTAGAGATGACACCCTTTTTCAATTTATTTTAATTCCTCATCTGCAATCTGATCTTTCAATTAATGACAAACAAAATGACATAATTTAAAAAAATAGTTATGAACAAAATATCCTTTACCTCGTGCACACTGTCTCTAACATGTAATAAAAATGTAAAGATTATTTGGAGCATAAACTTAAATAAGAATAAATTTATTTGCTCAGACGAAATAATTATGTACTTTAGGAATGGCTCCAAATCAATCAAAAGCTTCAAAATTTTCAAATCAAAGTAACAGTCATGAGAACCCATTTTGTTCTGCCCAGTTATTCTTCTTGTCCACTGCATGGGGTTTAATTGGCAGGCAGAGAGTAAATAGCTCTGATTGCGAGGTATGCAGGAAAATGCAGCCAGATATGCCCCCCTTTTTACTTTTCCTAACACAGTAGATGACTATTTCCATCTCTTCTTTTAAAGCCATCAGGCAAGTTTGCAGATTAATGTCCAAATGCAAAACACTAACAGAAGCACTTCCTTCTGGCTTCATCAACAAAGTCTTTTTTTAAACAGACAAAACTTGTTTAGATCTATTTAACATTGCAGTTTACCTTCATGTATTCCTCATCTTTCTGTCTCAGGAGAGATAGTTTGGAACATTTCAATCCTGTGGTGATACCTCCTCTCTATGACCTTAAAACAGACCTGTAATCCAACTGGGCTATATTTCCTCCACAGTAAAATGAGAACAATAATATGTGCCTTTGTTTTTTACAGCAGTAAGATAAAATACCGTCTGTGAAAGTGATCCATTGATGTGCCATTAGTATTATGTTCTTGGCAGCTTTGTCTTTTCCTTTTGTAAAACAAAATAAATGTTATGTAAAGTTTTTCAAAACAGTACTAGGAGGGCAACAGACAGGCAAATGGCTTCTTTGGCTGTAATGTAATGACATTTTCTTATTAACATATGTGAATTCACCTTGTAAACCACCTTATCTGAATATTTGTTTTTTTTTAAAAATAACAACATATTACTCCTAAATTTATAAATATTTGTTTTTTGATTACAGAATTCAGTTCAATAGATTTCCTATATAAATTTACATATTTCCTAATAATGTTAAAGAAAGATCCATTAACATCCACTATAGATATTTGTTTTTAATTAACAAGAATGAAAAAAGAAACAGGCTTTTGCTTGTGATTAGGATGTAAAAAGTTTCAGCAGATCATCACTCCTACTCCAACAATTTGGACAAAATGAGTAAGCCTCAACATAATAGCTATTTTTTTCTAATTTATTTTTACTATCAAATATCCAAGGATACAAGGGAACCTAAATAAAATAAACTCAAGACAGCAGCAAGACCTTTCTAAGAGAGAAGAAACCTATGGAATTTTCATCCCTGCATGGTAGTGAGTAGAAAAGAAAAGTGCCATCCAGGGTGTTACAGAGAAACCAGCCTAATTTTAACAAACTCCTAACAACTGTACACGGGCTGGTTGGTATATTAGAATCCCATGGATGGATCCCTAGCTGCAGTATAAGCCTGAATCCAACTTGCAAACTCTTTCCTCCAGGTGCTAGCTGAGCTGATGGGGACAGTGGGCTGACAGCTAGAACAGGCTAGGAGAGCTGAGAAACAACACTCAGAGGTGCCCCTGGTTTTCACCAACTGCATGGCTGGGAGCAGGACAATGTGACAAAAAATCTGGCTGGACTGGAGAACAAAGGACTCATAGTGACCAAACAAATCTGCTGCCTGGTAGAAAAAAATATTCCGTTTTCTGAGGGATAAATGCTATTTACTGCTCTATAGCTGTTTAACATTCAATAAAAATGCAAGAAACACAGTGAAGCAAGAAAATGCAACTTGGGATTAAAAAAAATAATATCTTAAACTATGAAAAATATGTGAAAGTATCTAGTGAAAATGCAGCAATATTTGTGAAAGGAAGAATAATTTCAGCAGAAAGATGGAAATTATAAAAAAGGAGCCAAGCGAAAAGGCTTTAAGTAATTATATATATATATATATATATATATATCAGAAATGAATATATGCAAAGCTTTTAGCTACAGACTGGACAGAGCCGAGGAAAGGATCAGTGACCTTGAAAATGGTTAACAGAAACTCTGCAAATTCCATCTAGAAGGTAACAAAGATTTCCCAGGTTACAAAAGCACTGGTCATTAGGAAAAAATGTAAATTGAACTTCAGCAAAATTATATATTATTGCTTTCTAAAAAACACCATGAATAAAATGCATAGTCAGGCCACAGTCTGGGAACAAATATTTGCAATAGATAAATCAGATAAAGAACTCATAAACTGAAACTAAAATGTCATATAACCCAATTACACAAGAGGGAAAAAAAAGCACCAAACACTCTATAAAAGAAGACATAAGAATGGCCAGTATGTCCATGAGAAGGTGCTCAACATCATTAGTTGTCCAGTATAAAAACAAAGAAACACGACTATAATGAGGTACCATTTTAAACCCATTAAAATGGCTAAAGTACAAAGAATAGAAATACAAATGTTGTAGATCATGTGGAAAAAGTGGAATGCTCTTACATTTCTGGCAGTGGCATACACTGGCTCAGTTATTCTGGAGAACACTTCAGCACACTCTCTAAATGTCAGCAATTCCAATCTCAGGAATCTATCCAAGAGAAAAGAAAGTGTGTTCACAGAAATCTTTGTACAAGAATATTCAAAAGCACCTCACTCGTAATGGTTAAAAGCTAGAAACAACCCAAATGATCATTATCAGGAAAAAGGTTAACTCCATTGTGATATAATTATATAATTGAATATTATTCAGTAAGAAAAATCAGTGGATCATTGATTCATGGAAAAACATGGATGAATTTTTTTCTTTTTATATTTCAAGTGAAAGAAATCAGGCACAAAATCATGCACATAATACGATTCCTTTTACATGAGGTCTAACTATGAGAAAATGTTTAATCTGTATTGGAAAAATCAGAACATAGTGGTCTCCTGGAGATTTATTGGACAGTGACACAAGGAAATTATCTAAAGTGATGGAAATTATATCCTGTTTTGGGTGTTGGTCACATGGATGAATATGATTGTCAAATCTCATTAAATCAAACATTTATCATTTATTAGTTTAAAAAAGAAAAAAGAAAGATAATATTTATATGCTTTAAGACATCCTTTCTCTCTTCTGACATTTATATGTTGGAAGAAATGTACTACTGATTTTGTTTAAAAGGCAGAATGCCAGTCCACAGAGATGATTCATTCTGGAAACCGAGAGGAACATCGTGACTGGGAAAATTAAGGCACAATTATTTCAACAAAGATCACACTAAAGTGACTCTCCTAGCTTGGTTATTCTGTAGTTAATCTATACATATTTTGAAGCCAATGGATCAGATTAACCAAAAATAGAAGTAACTGTACTCCCATGAATTGGTCTGAAAATAGATTATTGAGAGATTAGAATTGAGAAAGAGCAATCACTATGACTCGGGTGTAGCCACAGGGGACAAAAATAATTTAAGTAAATAGGTAAAATTTAATTAATACTATTGAAATAACTTGAGGAAACTTTGTTAATATATGGGGTGTTTGTATAATCTAGAGTTTTAATAAATATACCTCTGTGGCTGTCAGAAGGAGTTTCTGCTGAGCTGACTATTGTTTTCCATGTGATTAAAAAGATGGATACATCAGACAAGGGTGGCCTGAAGATGCTTGTTATTAATATTTTTCAGTTCATTTTCCTTGCTCTTATTCTACAGTTATAAACAGTTTTGAATATCTTTCTATTTTCCCATAAGACAGAATGATCTGAACAGAGACACAAATTGTCTAGCTACATCTCTCTCTGTAACTTAATAATTCAGCTTTCTGGTTTGTGCATTCATCTGTGGTATGTCTGGTTGGTGAGTCAGTTCCCCTAAACCAATTTAACTCTGATCCATTGAGTTTATGAATTTGTATGACTGTTTTGAATGACTCAAACTAAAATTTCCACCCCCTAATCAGTGTCTGAGTGGCCAGCTGGTTTATTTTATAAGAGCTCCATGAATCTCTCTCTATTTTTTCACATAAGGCATGTTTAGGGATAAAGCGTCAGTGGCGTGTTACCTCAGCACCTCCCAATATACATGGCTCAACACAAATAAAAATGTTCAATATTAGGAGGGGATTTGGACCAGGGAATAACCAGATTGCAGTGTTCAAAACAAGGGTGAACTGAAGGAATTTAAAGCAGTTATAAACAGCAAAAACATAGACATTTAAAAGTAGGAACAAGGAAGAAAGTCCAAAATAGACAAAACATTAGAAGGCAGGGGAAATATTAAGAGCTGTAGGTTTACGAGGCTCCATTCTGTGCAGAAAGAAAGGAAAGGGGTTATGATGAGGCAGAAAGTCAGATCTAAGTTGTGTGACAGTCACCAGAATAATTCAACAAAGACTGAGACCTGTGCTAGAATAAGTCAAGTTTAGGGAGAAGAATTATGTTAGAGGGAGAGTGAGTATTGAAGTTACAAGGGGTAATATTGGGTGGCAGATAACCTGAGTCTGAAAAGTAAGGGATGATGGTATCAATGCATCTAATTCCCTTGTGACTGTGTTTTCTCTGTACAAACCATGCCTTCTTTGACTACACTGAAATGACCACCTCTGAATTTCAATTTAGGTTATGAGTGGAGAGTATTAAGTAAAAAATCAATATTCTTTTTACTTGTATAAAGCAATAACCAACAACAACAAAAAATAAAACTTGCTTTGAAAAAGAAAACAAAAAAAAAACCTAGAAATATAAAAACAACTCAAGATTAGATTCTTAAGAAGAAAAGAGAAAGAAAATTCAGTGACATAATCTGTCAAAAAAAGAATGATCTCTGCAACATAGGTACATTTAATCTATGAAATGTAAACTTATTTCAGCCTAGAGTAATCTATCTTTATCACTGCATTTAAAACCCAGAGATAATTGAAATTCATTTATTTGATCATTTATTTGATTATTTATTAACTTTAAGGTACCAATTGTTGTGATAGAGACTAAAGAAACAAGTTAGGGAAAAAAATTAGAGATTTTTGCGAGGTTGAGATTTTCTTAAGATTTTAGGATTTGGTATAAAGGAAAAATAAGTAAACTTGAATCTGCAGTTTCCCTTCATTGTTCTAGCTAGCAAATGATAATTTTGACACATGAACACTTTATGCACAGATGGATGGATGAAATGAACTTTTATATTCTTTTTGAAAGTTATGTATGATTTGTATGTTGTCTGAGGCAATCGACAATAGTGCCACACATCTTCTCTCCTCTCTAAATAGGCCTATCAATGTTCCTAGATGCAAGTTCTTTCCTCCTTCACTCTCTGCCTTTCTTCCCTCCTTTTATAAATATTGATTTTCTCTTCAGTGTGCTCACTGCTGAGAACATAAAGATGAGCATTACATGTGCTGCCATCAGGACCTGATGGCCTTACTAGTAAGAGAATTTAGACATGCAGCCCCTTGCAATAGAGCATTAATGTCCTACCACAAAATAGGTACAAGAAAGAATGCGGCACAGCTAGGGGAGAGTGAGATTTCAGCAGAGGCTGCAGCTTAGACAAGGTTATAAGTAAGCTAAATATAAAGAATAAACGGATTTTTTTTTTTTTTTTGGAGTCAATGCAAGAGAAGATAAAAAGCCTGGAAACAGGTGTGAGAGGGAATGTAAGAGGGAAGAGCAAATGATTGGTTTTCCTTAGAACAAAAGGGGGATGAACGGACCTGAGAGAAAAGGTTGTAGTTATTTCTCCAAGGGTTTGTACACTATCTGGGGATTTCACTTTACATTTTAGACCTTGTAGATTCAGTAACACGTGTCAAGCATAGGAATATCATCCTGTATGGAGGATATATTAGAAGAATGTAAGTCTGAGGTCAGTTTCGTGTTTCCACAATACAGGGAAAACATAAGACTTGACTTACAGCAGGACTGGTGACTCTTTTGTCACTTCATGTTCATTCCTTTCAAATTTAAAATGAATCTTAGAAAGATTGTTTCAACAATTAAATATTCACTGAAGTCATGTTAAAAGTAATATCATTATTTTACCACTGAAAAGAAAATACTTGTGAGACATGATCCATGATTTTACAATGTTTGCAGCTTCTTAAATATCATAGCAATTGTTACGAGTTGTTTAGATCAGATCTATTCTTAGTTTCAGGACTGAAAGAAAATTAATTTGAGTCACTTGACCGTACACAGGGTGGGTTATTTTAGTGTAAACTAGAACTTTATACTCTATCCCCCACCCCCAGCAAAATAGAAAAAAAAAAAAAAAAACACCTCTAATTCACAAATCTGTTTCAATCTATCATGTTCATGGAAAACTCATATTTCAGTGTGGCTGAGTATATGGCATTTTCCCAAGGTCTACACAAATTCACATATGACTTAACAAAGAGAATCTAGGTTTTGATTATGAAAATACAATGCAAATAAAATATACTTCAGGGAATACACCTTTTCTAGAGCAGTTCTATGACAGACATAACTCAACTTCAGTGTTTCATTTAACTGAAAGATACCTGTGTGCTGGGGAAAATCAGGTTAACACTTGGCTATAGGCTACATGCTTTGTAACAGATAATTTTATTCCAAAACAGTCTCTAGCCATGGGGTGAAGAAGCCTCAGAGTGCTGAGAACTTCTCTGCTGTTAATTCTATGAAAAAAAAAATCCCTAAGAAGAAGCTTGTTAAGTGTAAATTTAACTTTACCTAAATTTTTTAAGATTTTGTTAGGTAAAATGCATAATACATGTATATATCATAAAATACTTTTAGTACTGCTTACCATATAAAGCAAAGGTGTGTGGGGAGAGAGAAAGAGAGAGACTGTTCTTTCTGATCATGTTTATTGCTGGATTGTGAGCAGGAAATTGGAAAGGAATAGAAGCTCCACTGTGCTTAATTGTGCTTAACTGATCCACTCTGTTTAACTGATACTCTTGCAGACCCAAAATGATGTATGTTCATGAATGTGGTAGGGTACTCAAAGAATGTTGATGTTAGAGCAGACTTATGGAAGTACAACTCCCTTACAGATTAGGGGAACATTCCACGACATCCAGGAGCAACTTGAACTCTTTTCATGACAGTAAGTGAAAAAAGCAAACATAGGTAGAAAGATAGATGGAAAGTAGGTAGGTATGTAGGTAGATAGACAGATAGACAGATACACACATATATACGTATATGCATACTTAATACGAGTTTCTGCTACTTAGGCATAACTTTGATGAGGAAGAGGTTGAGAATAATGAAGGAATTTCTTTTGCCACATTTTTTTAATTATACATTTTTATATTTTTATGGATGTGAAATTTTCTCTCAAAATGTACGCTCATCTGTTACAGTTATCTGAGAATTAAATAAAGGCCAGTTACAAAATGCAAGTTCAAAAATATATATAAAAAAACACACTGTATGTGTTTCTTTTTTCTTCCTTTTTACTCTTTAGATTGTTTGGTTAATTTCCAGCAAACCTGTACTATATTTCTCACAAATGGACAATATGTTGGCAGTTTGGTGATTTCCTCAGAAACCTTACAATGGAAAGGCTCTGAGTAGATCTTGGAATTTTAATTATTCCCTCTTCTTCAGAACATAAGGAGAGTTTTCATTTTTTTGCAGCCTATCAAAACCAAAATAGTTTTCATTTTTTTGCAGCCTATCAAAACCAAAATAATAATAACAATGACAATAATAGCAATAATATCCCAAACACGTATAATTTAGAAGAATATTAATTTAATTTACTTGAAATAGATATTTGTCAGAGTAAGAATATCACACTGCTCCATTAGAGTTTAGTGTGGGTTTGTAGTGACAATTTCTGGGTTTTCATCAGTTACCCCACAACTGGCCACCAGAGCAGAGCCCAGAGAAGGAAATCAGAAATCAGTTCTTTCCTAGTAAATGGACATAAAGACTTGTGATCTCTGAACTTGGAGATAATAATAGATTTGATTCGTGTTTGGCTCATAGTTTTTGCAGAATTGCAAGGCTCTACACCATCTCTCATTGGTCACACTAAGAATATGCTATAATGTTCTGCTGACTTCTATCAAGAATGAGGAAGTGGTAAAATCAGTTATAAACAATATCAAGCATCAAGGAATGTCTAGCGTTTACTGTGGAATTTGCAATGTCTATGGGCATCATTAAAATGAGAAGTAGGGAGTTAAATATATGGAGAAATAGCAGATTAAAGAATCATTTTCAAAATGTGATCCATGGACCACTCGTATCAGAATCACCTGGCCTGACTGGTTTTTTGGCATATTCATTGGTCTTGTGACTTCAAAGGTCTATGGTAAAGCCTAGTAATGTGCATTTTAAAAACAGTTATTATGCTCACCAAATTGTTATTTTCATTGAGTTATGAGAAACAATGGTTTCCAAAAAATGCATACTTTGTTAATTATTTTTAATGTTTAGTTCAGACCTCTCTGAAAATAATTCTGTATTAAAAAGCATGGCCTTTACACTATACAGAGATCCTCTCTTGCTTGGAAAAAGCTCAGTATGGAAATGCTATCAGAATAGCCTGTAATAACCCTTGCTCTCCTTTACCATATGTGACCATAACAGATGTAGATAATGGATGGATGATTCTATAGATAAAACATTAAGTGCAGGAGTTGGCCCTGAAATATTCTGTTCAATGGTGAATGATGGAACAAAGGAAAACATAATTCAGAGGTGAAAGGAAGATAATAAAATTGTTTGCATAATTCTGATTTTCAACTTCATTATGATGTTTCTATCACCTGAAGCTTCTCATTACAAATGGGGGAAAATTTACATTATTTTAGTTTTTATTGAAATACAGTTGACATACAATATTATGTTCGTTACAGGTGTATGACAAAGTGTTTTGACATTTAAATACATACTGGAATGATCACTACAATGTTTGGTAACAATCTGTCCCCATAAAAAGTTATTACAGTGTTATTGATGATATTCCTTATGCTGTATAATACACCCCCATGACTTTTCTTTTCTAACTGGAAGTTTGTATCTCTTAATTCCCTTCACCTATTTTGCCCACATGCCCCCTCCCCTCTGGCAAACACTCATTTTATCTCTGTACATATGAGTCTGTTTTCATTTTGTTTTGTTGGTTCATTTGTTTTGCTTTTTAGATTCTACATATGAGATCTTACTAAATATGTCTTTCTCTGTCTGACTCATTTCACTTAGTATAATGACCTCTAGATCCATCCATGTGGGCACAAATGACAAGATTTCTTTTATATCTGAGTAATACTCAATTACATATATATACCACATATTCTTTATCCATTCATCTATTGATGGACAATTAGCTTGCTTCTATTAGCTTGACTACTGTAAATTATGTTGCCATGAACATAGGCTTGTGTATATCTTTTTGAATTAGTGAGTTTTTTCCTTTGGGTAAATACCCAAAATTTAAATTGCTGGATCATATGGTAGTTCTACTCTTAGATTTTTGAGGAATTTACTGTTTTCCATCGTGGCTCTACTAATTCCCAATCCCAGCAACAGTGCATTAGGGTTTCCTTATCTCCTCATCCTCACCAACACTTGTTACCTGTTGTCTTTTGAATGATAGCCATTCTGATAGACATGAGATTATACCTCACTTTGGTTTTGATTTGAATTTTCCTGATGATTAGTGATGTTGATTAGTGATATTCATTTGTTTGTTGGCCATCTGTAGGTCTTCTTTTGAAACATATCTATTTAGATCCTCTGTCCATTTTTAATCAGTTTGTCTGTTTCTTAATCAGATTGAATTGTATGAGTTTTCTTTATATTTTATATATTAACCCCTTTTTGGATATGTAATTTTCAAACATCTTCTCCCATTCAGTAGGCTGTCTTTTAATTTTTTCTCATGATTTTCTTTACTGTGCAATAACTTTTTAGGTGATGTAGTCCCATTTGCTAATTTTTGCTTTTGTTTCCCTTGCCTGAAGAAAAAGATCCAAAAACATATTTCTAAGATTAATGTCAAAGAGAAGGAAATATCTATGTTTTCTTCTAGAAGTTTTATGGTTTCAGGCCTTACATTTAAGTCTTTAATCCATTTTGAGTTTATTTTGGTATGTGGTATAAGAAAGTGGTCCAGTTTCATTCTTTTGTATGTAGTTGTCCAGTTTTCCAAACTTCACTTATTGAAGAGGCTGTCTTTTTATTGTATATTCTTGCCTCCTTTTCATAGATCAGGTGATAATATGAGTTTAATTCTGGGCTCTCTAATGTGCTCTATAGACCTATATGTCTATTTGTGCCAGTGTCATACCCTTTTGATTTGTGTAGCTTTGGAGTACTCAATTGACTCTTGAGTAATGCTGGGGTTAGGGGTGCTAACGCTAATGAAGTAAAAAATCTGTGTAAAACTTATAATTGGCCCTCCGTATATGAGGTTCTTCCATATCTGCAGTTCTTCAGCATCCATGGTTCACCTTCCTTGGTTTCAGTCAACCTTGGATCCTGTAGTTCTGTAGTATTTACAATTGAAGATGATCCACGTATAAGTGGACACATGAAGTTCAAACCTGTGTTGTTCAAGGGTTAACTGTAGTTTGAACTCAAGGATTGTGATACTACAAGCTTTCTTCTTTCTCAAGATTGCTTTGGCTATTTGCAGTCTTTTGTAGTTCCATACAAATTTTAGGATTATTTTTTTCTAGTTCTGTGAAAACTTTCATTGATATTTTGATAAGAATTTCATTTAAACTGCAGATTACCTTGGGTAGTGTGTACTTTTTAAATATATCTTTCCATTTGTGTTGTCTTCAATTTCTTTAATTAATGTCATATAGTATTCAGAGGACAGAGTACAGAGTTTTCACCTCCTTGGCTAGATTTATTCCTAGGCATTTTTTTTTTGGATGTAATTGTAAATGAGATTGTTTTCTTAATTTATCCTTCTGATAGTTCATTATGACAGATGTCTGTAAATGGATTTTGGACCATGCAACTTTACTGAATTCATTTACTAGTTCTAATAGTTTTTCAGTGGAGTTTTTTAGGATTTTTATATATAGCATCATATCATCTGTAAAGAGTGACAGTTTTAATTTTTTTCTTTTCAGTTTGGGTTCTTTTTATTCCTTTTGTTTTTTGCCTGATTTCTTGCTATGGTTAGAATTTCCAGTACTATGTTGAATAAAAGTGGTAAGAGTGGGCATCCTTGAATTGTTCTTGATCTTAGAGGAAATGCTTTCAGCTTTTCACCATCAAGTATGAGGTTGGTTGTTGTTTTGTCACATATGGGCTTTAATCTGGTGAGATATACTCTCTCTATACCCACATTGTGGAGAGTTTTAATCATGAGTGGATCTTGAATTTTGTCAAAGATCTCTCTGCATCTCTCAAAATAATCATATAAATTTTATCCTTCATTTTGATAATGTAATATATCACATTGATTGATTTGAAGGTGTTGAATCATCCTCACATCCCTGGGATAAATCCCACCTGATCATGGTTTATTATCCTTGTAATGTATTGTTGCATTTGATTTGCCAATATTTTGTTGAGGAGTTTTGCATCTATGTTCATCAGTGCTTTTGGCCTGTAACTTTCTATGTTGTGGTGACTTTGTCTCACTTTGCATTTAGGGAGATGCTGGAACATGGAATGAGTTTGGAAACATTGTTTTCATCATCAGTTTTTTTTGAATAATGTGAGATAATTGGGTGTTAACTCTTCTCTAAATATTCGGTAGAATTCACCTGTGAAGTTCTCTGGTCCTGGACTTTTGTTTGTTGGGAGTTCTTTAATTACTGATTCAATTTCATCACTAGTAATCAGTCTGTTCAGTTTTTCTATTTCTTGCTGATTCAGTCTTAGAAGACAGTACATTTCTAGGAATTTGTCCATTTCTTCTAGGTCTTCGAATTTGTTGACTTATAATTGTGGTAATCTCTTCTGATTCTTTGCACTTCTGCGGTATTGGTTGTAACTTCTCTTCTGTTTTAGATTTTCATTATTTTGTCCTCTATCTTGCTTTTTGATGAGTCTGGCTAGAGGTTTATGATATTCCTGTTATCTTTACAATGAACAAGCTCTTAGTTTCATTGATCTTTTCTACTGTTTGTTTTAGTCTCTATTTCAGTTACTTCCACCCAGATCTTTATTATTTCCTTCTTTCTGCTAACTTTGTGTTCTTTTTCTAGTTTTTTTGAGTGTAAAGTTAGGTGGTTTATTTGAGATTTTTGTCTGTTTGTTTGTTTCCTGACATAGGCCTGTATCATTATAAAAATTCCCCTTGGAACTGCTTATTCTATATCCCATAGATTTTGGAGGGTTGTGTTTCCATTTTCATTTGTCTCCATGTATTTTTTTTTATCGTTTATTTTTTACATCTTTATTGGAGTATAATTGCTTTACAATGGTGTGTTAGTTTCTGCTTTATAACAAAGTGAATCAGTTATACATATACATATGTTCCCATATCACTTCCCTCTTGTGTCTCCCTCTCTTCCGCACTCCCTATCCCACCCCTCTAGGTGGTCACAAAGCACTAGCTGATCTCCCTGTGTTATGCGGCTGCTTCCCACTAGCTATCTACCTTAAGTTTGTTGGTGTATATATGTCCATGCCTCTCTCTCGCTTTGTCACAGCTTACCCTTCCCCCTCCCCATATCCTCAAGTCCATTCTCTAGTAGGTCTGTGTCTTTATTCCTGTCTTACCCTTAGGTTCTTCATGACATTTATTTTCCCTTAAATTCCATATATCTGTGTTAGCATATGGTATTTGTCTTTCTCTTTCTGACTTACTTCACTCTGTATGACAGACTCAGGTCTATCCACCATCATTACAAATAGCTCAATTTCATTTCTTTTTATGGCTGAGTAATATTCTATTGTATATATGTGCCACATCTTCTTTATCCATTCATCCGATGATGGATACTTAGGTTGTTTCCATCTCCGGGATACTATAAATAGAGCTGCAATGAATATTTTGGTACATGACACTTCTTGAATTATGGTTTTCTCAGGGTATATGCCCAGTAGTGGGATTGCTGAGTCATATGGTGGTTCTATTTGAAGTGTTTAAGGAACCTCCATACTGTTCCCCACAGTGGCTGTATCAATTTATATTCCCATCAACAGTGCAAGAGGGTTCCCCTTTCTCCTCACCCACTCCAGCATTTATTGTTTCTAGATTTTTTTGATGATGGCCATTCTGACTGGTGTGAGATGATATCTCATTGTAGTTTTGATTTGCATTTCTTTAATGATTAATGATGTTGAGCATTCTCTCATATGTTTGTTGGCAGTCTGTATATCTTCTTTGGAGAAATGTCTGTTCAGGTCTTCTGCCCATTTTTGGATTGGGTTGTTTGTTTTTTTATTATTGAGTTGCATGAGCTGCTTATAAATTTTGGACATTAATCCTTTGTCAGTTGCTTCAATTGCAAATATGTTCTCCCATTCTGAGGGTTGTCTTTTGGTCTTGTTTATGGTTTCCTTTGATGTGCAAAAGCTTTGAGGTTTCATTAGGTCCCATTTGTTTGTTTTAGTTTTTATTTCCATTTCTTTAGGAGGTGGGTCAGAAAGAATCTTGCTGTGATTTATGTCATAGAGTGTTCTGCCTATGTTTTCCTCTAAGAGTTTGATAGTATCTGGCCTTACATTTAGGTCTTTAATCCACTTTGAACTTATTTTTCTGTATGGTGTTAGGGAGTGATCTAATCTCATACTTTTACATGTACCTGTCCAGTTTTCCCAACACCAGCTATTGAAGAAGCTGTCCTTTCTCCACTGTACATTCCTGCCTCCTTTATCAAAGATAAGATGACCATATATGAGTGGGCTTATCTCTGGGCTTTCTATCCTGTTCCATTGATCTATCTTTCTGTCTTTGTGCCAGTACCATACTCTCTTGATTACTGTAGCTTTGTAGTATAGTCTGAAGTCAGGGAGCCTGATTCCTCCAGCTCTCCATCTATTTGTATCATCTTTAATTTCTTTCATCAGTGTCTTATAATTTTCTGCATACGGGTCTTTTGTCTCCTTAGGTAGGTTTATTCCTAGATATTTTATTCTTTCTGTTGCAATGATAAATGGGAATGTTTTCTTGGTTTCACTTTCAGATTTTTCATCATTAATATATAGGAATGCCAGAGATTTTTGTGCATTAATTTTGTATCCAGCTACTTTACCTAAATCGATCAGCTCTAGTTGTTTTCTGGTAGCATCTTTAGGATTCTCTATGTATAGTAACATGTCATCTGCAAATAGTGACAGCTTTACTTTTTCTTTTCCGATTTGGATTCCTTTTATTTCCTTTTCTTCTCTGATTGCTGTGGCTAAAACTTCCAAAACTATGTTGAATAAGGGTGGTGAGAATGGGCAACCTTGTCTTGTTCCTGATCTTAATGGAAATGCTTTCAGTTTTTCACCATTGAGGATGATGTTGGCTGGGGGTTTGTCATATATGGCCTTTATTATGTTGAGAATATTTCCCTCTATGCCTACTTTCTGAAGGGTTTTTATTATAAATGGGTGTTGATTTTTTTCAAAAGCTTCTCTGCATCTATTGAGATGATCATATGGTTTTTCTCCTTCAATTTGTTAATATAGTTTATCACACTTAATTGATTTGCATATATTAAAGAATCCTTGCATTCCGGGAATAAACTCCACTTGATCATGGTGTATGATCCTTTTAATGTGCTGTTGGATTCTGTTTGCTAGTATTTTGTTGAGGATTTTTGCATCTATGTTCATCAGTGATATTGGCCTGTAGTTTTCTTTCTTTGTGATATACTTCTCTGGTTTTGGTATCAAGGGTACGGTGGTATTGTATATGAGTTTCAGAGTGTTCCTCCCTCTGCTAAATTTTGGAAGAGTTTGAGAAGGATAAGTGTTAGATCTTCTCTAAATGTTTGATAGAATTCGCCTGTGAAGCCACCTGGTCCTGGGCATTTGTTTGTCAGAAGATTTTTAATCACAGTTTCAATTTCAGTGCTTGTGATTGGTCTGTTCATATTTTCTATTTCTTCCTGATTCAGTCTTGGCAGGTTGTACATTTCTAAGAATTTGTCCATTTCTTCCAGGTTGTCCATTTTATTGGCATAGAGTTGCTTGTAGTAATCTCTCATGGACTTTTGTATTTCTGAAGTGTCAGTTGTTACTTCTCCTTTTTCATTTCTAATTCTATTGACTTAAGTCTTCTCCCTTTTTTTCTTGATGAGTCTGGCTAATGGTTTATCAATTTTATTTATCTTCTCAAAGAACAAGTTATTAGTTTTATTGATCTTTATTATACTTTCCTTCTTATCTTTTTCATTTATTTCTGATCTGATTTTTATGATTTCTTTCCTTCTGCTAACGTTGGGTTTTTTTTGTTCTTCTTTCTGTAATTGCTTTAGGTGCAAGGTTACGTTGTTTATTCGAGATGTTTCCTGTTTATTAACGTAGGATTGTATTACTATAAACTTCCCATAGGTTTTGGGTCGTTGTGTCTCCATTGTCATTTGTTTCTAGGCATTTTTTAATTTCCTCTTTGATTTCTTCAGTGATCACTTCATTATTAAGTAGTGTATTGTTTAGCCTCCATGTGTTTGTATTTTTTACAGATCTTTTCCTGTAATTGATATCTAGTCTCATGGCGTTGTGATCAGAAAAGATACTTGATACAATTTCAATTTTCTTAAATTTACCAAGGCTTGATTTGTGACCAAAGATATGATCTATTCTGGAGAATGTTCCATGAGCACTAGAGAAAAATGTGTATTCTGTTGTTTTTGGATGGAATGTCCTATAAATATCAATTAAGTCCATCTTGATTAATGTATCATTTAAAGCTTGTGTTTCCTTATTCATTTTCATTTTGGAGGATCTGTGCTTTGGTGAAAGTGGGGTGTTAAAGTCCCTTACTATGAATGTGTTACTGTCGATTTCCCCTTTTATGGCTGTTAGTATTTGCCTTATGTATTGAGGTGCTCCCATGTTGTGTGCATAATTATTTACAATTGTTATATCTTCTTCTTCGATGGAACCCTTGATCATTATGTAGTGTCCTTCTTTGTCTTTTCTAATATATTTTTTTTATTTTAAAGCCTGTTTTGTCTGATATGAGAATTGCTACTCCAGCTTTCTTTTGGTTTCCATTTACATGAAATATCTTTTTCCATCCCCTCAGTTTCAGTCTGTATGTATCTCTAGGTCTGAAGTGGTTCTCTTTTAGACAGCAAATATATGGATCTTGTTTTTGTATCCATTTAGTTAATCTGTGTCTTTTGGTGGGAGCATTTAGTCCATTTACATTTAAGGTAATTATTGATATGTATGTTCCTATTCCCATTTTCTTAATTGTTTTGGGTTCGTTATTATAGGTCTTTTCCTTCTCTTGTGTTTCTTGCCTAGAGAAGTTCCTTTAGCATTTGTGGTAAAGCTGGTTTGGTGGTGCTGAACTCTCTCAGCTTTTGTTTGTCTGTAAAGGTTTTAATTTCTCCATCAAATCTGAATGAGATCCTTGCTGGGTAGAGTAATTTGGTTGCAGGTTTTTCTCCTTCATCACTTTCAGTATGTCCTGCTAGTCCCTTCTGGCTTGCAGAGTTTCTGCTGAGAGAAACCTTATGGGGATTCCCTTGTGTGTTATTTGTTGTTTTTCCCTTGCTGCTTTTAATATGCTTTCTTTGTATTTAATTTTTGACAGTTTGATTAATATGTGTCTTGGCGTATTTCTCCCTGGATTTATCCTGTATGGGACTCTCTGTGCTTCCTGGACTTGATTAACTATTTCCTTTCCCATATTAGGGAAGTTTTCATCTATAATCTCTTCAAATATTTTCTCAGTCCCTTTCTTTTTCTCTTCTTATTCTGGAACCCCTATAATTCGAATGTTGGTGTGTTTAATGTTGTCCCAGAGGTCTCTCAGACAGTCCTTAGTTCTTTTCATTCTTTTTTCTTTATTCTGCTCTGCAGTAATTATTTCCACTATTTTATCTTCCAGGTCATTTATCCGTTCTTCTGCCTCAATTATTCTGCTCTTGATCTCATCTAGAGTATTTTTAATTTCACTTATTGTGTTGTTCATCATTGTTTGTTTCATCTTTAGTTCTTCTAGGTCCCTGTTAAATGTTTGTTGCATTTTGTCTATTCTATTTCCAAGATTTTGGATCATCTTTGCTATCATTATTCTGAATTCTTTTTCACATAGACTGCCTATTTCCTCTTCATTTGTTAGGTCTGATGGGTTTTTATCTTTCTCCTTCATTTGCTGTGTGTTTTTTTGTCTTCTTTTTCTTATCTTACTGTGTTTAGGGTCTCCATTTTGCAGGCTGCAGGTTCATAGTTCCCATTATTTTTGGTGTCTGTCCCCAGTGGCTAAGGTTGGTTCAGTGGGTTGTGTAGTCTTCCTGGTGTAGTGGACTAGTACCTGTGTTCTGGTGAATGAGGTTGGATCTTGTCTTTCTGGTGGGCAGGTCCACATTTGGTGGTGTGTTTTAGGGTATCTGTGGACTTATTATGATTTTAGGCAGGCTCTCTTCTAATGGGTGGTGTTTTGCTCCTGTCTTGCTAGTTGTTTGGCATAGACCAGCACTGTAGCTTGCTGGTTGTTGAGTGAAGCTGGGTGCTGGTGTTGAGATGGATATCTCTGGGAGATTTTTGCCATTTGATGTTATGTGGAGCTGGGAGGTCTCTTGTGGACCAGTGTCCTGAAGTTGGCTCTCCCACCTCAGAGACACAGCGCTGACTCCTGGCTGGAGCACCAAGAGCCTTTCAACCACACGTCTCAGAATAAAAGGGAGAAAATGTAGAAAGAAAGAATTAGTAGAAGTAGAAAGAAAGAAAGAAAGAAAGCTAGGAAGGAGGGAGGTAGGAAGGAAAGAAGGAGGCACGGAAGGAAAAAAGTGAAAGAAGATATAGTAAAAATAAATAAAGGTAAAATATAATAAAGTTATTAAAAAATAATAATTATTAAGAAAAAAAAGAAGAAAAAACAACAACAAAAAAAGGACATGTAGAACCCTAGGATAAATGGTGGAAGCAAAGCTATACAGACAAAATCTCACACAGAAGCATACACATACACACTCACAAAAAGAGGAAAGGGGAGATAATCATAAATCTTGCTCTCAAAATCCACCTCCTCAATTTGGGATGATTCGTTGTGTAAAGGAGGGAAGGAAGGAAAGAAAGAAAGGAAGAAAGTAGATAAAGTAAAATAAAATAAAGTTATTAAAATAAAAAATAATTAAGAAAAAAAATTTTTTAAATGTACAGTTAGAATCCTAGGACAAATGGTGGAAGCAAAGCTATACAGACAAAATCTCACACAGAAGCATACACATACACACGCACAAAAAGAGGAAAATTCATAAATCTTGCTCTCAAAGTCCACCTCCGCAATTTGGGATGATTCGTTGTCTATTCGGGGATTCCACAGATGCAGAGTGCATCAAGTTGATTGTGGAGCTTTAATCCACTGCTTCTGAGGCTGCTGGGAGAGATTTCCCTCTCTCTTCTTTGTTCTCACAGCTCCCAAGGGCTCAGCTTTGGATTTGGTCCTGCCTCTGCATGTAGGTCACCGGAGGGCATCTGTTCTTTGTTCAGACAGGACGGGGTTAAAGGAGCCGCTGCTTTGGGGGCTCTGGCTCACTCAGGCTGGGGGGAGGGAGGGGCACAGAGTGTGTGGTGAGCCTGCGGTGGCAGAGGCTGGTGTGGCGTTGCACCAGCCTGAGGGGCACCGTGCGTTCTCCCGGAGAAGTTGTCCCTGGATCATGGGACCCTGGCAGTGGCGGGCTGCACAGGCTCCCGGGAAGAAGGGTGTGGATAGTGACCTGTGCTCACACATAAGCTTCTTGGTGGCGGCCGCAGCAGCCTTAGCATCTCGTGCCCGTCTCTGGGATCCGCGCTATTAGCTGCGGCTCGCGCCCATCTCTAGAGCTCCTTTAAGCAGCGCTCTGAATCCCCTCTCCTTGCGTCCCGGGAAACAAACAGGGAAGAAAAAGTCTCTTGCCTCTTTGGCAGGTCCAGAGTTTTCCCCGGACTCCCTCCCGGCTAGCTGTGGCGCTTAACCCCCTGTGGGCTGTGTTCACGCCGCCAACACCAGTCCTCTCCCTGTGCTCCAACCGAAGCCCGAGCCTCAACTCCCAGCACTGCCCGCCCCGGCAGGTTAGCAGACAAGCCTCTCGGCCTGGTGAGTGCTGGTCGGCACCAATCTTTGTGTGGGAATCTCTCCCTGCTTTGCCCCCCATAGCCCTGTTGCTGTGCTCTCCTCCGCGGCTCTGAAGCTTTCCTCCTCTGCCACCCACAGTCTCCATCCATGAAGGGGCTTCCTAGTGTGTGGAAACCTTTCCTCCTTCACAGCTCCCTCCCACTGGTGCTGGTCCCATCCCTATTCTTTTGTCTCTGTTTATTCTTTTTTCTTTTCCCTACCCAGGTACGTGGTTTTTTTTTGCCTTTTGGGAGGTCTGAGGTCTTCCGCCAGCATTCAGTAGGTGTTCTGTAGGAGTTGTTCCACGTGTAGATATATTTCTGGTGTATCTGTGGGGAGGAAGGTGATCTCCACATGCTACTCTTCCGCCATCTTCCTGGAAGCTCTGTCTCCATGCATTTTCAATTAATTAATTAATTAATTTGGCTGCATCAGGTCTTATTTGCAGCACATGGGATCTTTGTTGCAGCATATGGAATCTTTTGTTGCAGTGCACAGGCTCTTCATTGGGGTGCATGGGCTTTTCTCTAGTTGTGGCACTCAGGCTCTGGAGTGGGCAGGCCCAGTAGTTGTGGTGCACAGGCTCTCTCTTTGTGGTTTGCAGGCTCCAGAGTGCACGGGTTCAGTAGTTGTAGCATGTGGGCCCTCTAGTTGTGGTGCGCAGGCTCTAGAGCATGCAGGCTCAGTAGTCGTGGCACTTGGGCTTAGTTGGCCTGCAGTAGGTGGGATCTTATTTCCCCCAAAATGGATTGAACCCACATCTTATGCATTGGAAGGCAGATTCTTAACCACCGGACCACCAGGGAAGTCCCTCCATGTATTTTTTTGATTTTCTCTTTGACTACTTTGTTAACCCATTTTTTTTTCAGTAAGATATTTTTTAGACTTCACATGTTTATGTTTTTCCGCTTTTTTTGCAGTTAATTTCTAGCCTCATATCATTCTGTTGGAAAAAGTTGCTTGATATGATTTCAGTTTTCTTAAATTTGTGAGACTTGTCTTATGGCCAAGCATGTGATCTTCCCTTTCATGTGCATTTGAAAAGGGTGTATATTCTGCTACTTTTGGGTGGAATGTATTGTATATATCTATTAAGTTAATATGACCTATGATGTCTAATGTATCTAATATATTTTTCCTCTCCGAATGATATTTTCTTTGATGTAACACCTACTGTACTATTATGATGTAATACCTACTATTATAATAGTTCTGTCAATTTCTCCCTTTATGTCTGTTGATATTTCCTTAATGTATTTAGGTACATCTAATTGGGTGTATATATATTTACAAGTGTTATAGCTTCTAATTGTCTTAATCCCTTTATCATCATGAAATGTTCTTCTTTGTCTCTTGCTGTAGTCTTGTATTAAAGTCTATTTTGTATGATACAAGTATTTGCTACCTTAGCTTTTGTTTCATTTCTATTTGGATGGAATAACTTTTTCCACTCCCTCCCTTTCAGGCTGTGTGTGTCTTTAGATTTGAAATTAGTCTCTTGTAGGCCACATGTAGATGGGTCTTGTTTTTGTATCTGTTCAGCCACTCTATGTCATTTGAATGGAACATTTAGTCCATTTATATTTAAAGTATTTATTGATAGGTGTGTACTTGTTGCCATTTTGTTAATTCTTTTTCTGATTTGTTTTGTAGTACTTCTTTGTTTCTTTCTTTACTCTTGCTCTCTTTCCTTGTGATTTGATAATTGTTTCTAGTATAATGTTGTATTCTTTCTCTTTTTTTTTAATGTACATCTAGGATAGGTTTTTGATTTGTGTTTACTATGAAGTTCATATATAACTATAGGTAGATAGATAGATAGATATTATAGATAGATATAGATATATAATTATATATTCATATATATGCATATATATATATATATGATGATGATCTCTTAAGCTCACATTCTAATAGCTGTGCATGTTTACTTGTTATTCATTTTATGTTTCTGGTGTCATATTTTTCATCCTTTAATTTTGTGTATTTCTTAAATACTTACTATAGATATAGATAAATTTACTACTTTTGTCTTTTACACTTTCTATTTGCTTTATAAGTGATAATACACTCTCTTTCATGTATATTTGCTTTTATCGGTGAGATTATTTTTTTCTTTCATAATTTTCTTATTTCTATTGGCTTTTCTTTTCTGCTTTAATAAATCCCTTTAATATTTCTTGTAAAAACATTTTAGTGGCACTAAACTCTTTCAGATTTTGCTTGTCTTAAAACTGTGTATCTCTCCTTCAATTCTGAATGATAACTTTGCTGGGTACAGTATTCTTGGCTGTAGGTTTGTTTCTTGTTTTTGTTTTTTTTCCTTTCAGCAGTTTAAATATACCATGCCACTTCCTCTGGCTGCAAAGTTTCTGCTGAAGAGTCAGCTTATTGTCTTATGGGAGTTCCCATTTATGTAACTAGTTGCTTTCCTCTTGCTGCTTTTAAGAATCTCTCTTTATCTGTAAAGTTTTAAATTTTATTTATTTTTTAAAGTCTTTAGTGACTTTTTTACAAATTGCTTCTGTTTTGTTTTTTTGGTTGTGAGGCATATGGGCTCTTATCTCCCTGACCAGGTATTGAACCCACACCCCTTGCATTGGAAGGTGAAGTCTTAACCACTGAACCACCAAGGAAGTTCCCTTACATTTTAATTATAATGTGTCTTGGTATAGATCAAATTGGGTTCACCTTATTTAGGACTCTCTGTGCTTTCTGACCTGTATGTCTGTTTCCTCCCCCAGTTTAGTGAAATTTTCAGTGATTATATCTGCAAAGAAGTTATCTGCCCCTTTCTCTCCCTTCTTCTTGTATCCCTATAATGTGAATGCCAGAATGCTTGATGTTGTCTCAGAGGTCACTTAAACTATCTTATTTTTTTCTTAATTCTTTTTTTCTGTTTAACTTATTTGATTTCCACTACTCTGTCTTCCAGATTGCTGATGTGTTCTTTGGTATTATCTAATCTACTGTTGATTCTCTC
The DNA here is from genome assembly GCF_008692025.1 of Phocoena sinus. Taxonomy (NCBI): domain Eukaryota; kingdom Metazoa; phylum Chordata; class Mammalia; order Artiodactyla; family Phocoenidae; genus Phocoena; species Phocoena sinus. The sequence continues at coordinate 87,179,992 of NC_045774.1, read as the reverse complement.
TAGTGTATTTTTAAATTTTAGTTATTGATTCTTCAGCTCTGATTGATTTTTTTAATGTTTTCTAACTTGTTGATGATGTTCTCACTGTATTCATCCATTCTTCTCCCAAGATCAGTGTTTTTATAATCACTACCTTAAACTCTATCAGGCAGATTGCTATTCCATTTTATTTAGTTGTTTTCTGAGGTTTTGTCTTTTCCCTTTGTTTGTAACATCTGTCACCTCATTTTGCCTAATTTTCTGTGTTTATTTCTATGTATTAGGTAGGTCTGTTTCTTTTCCTAATTTTGGAGAAGTGGCTTTATATAGGAGACAGCCTATGGGTCCTAGCAGGTTGCTTCCCTCTGGCTACCACAACTAGATGCTCCAGGAATACCCCTTATGTTAGTTCTGTGTGCCCTTTGGTTGTGACAGGGCTGACTACAGTGGGCATGCTGGTGGGCAGGGATGGCTCCAGACTGGCTGGTTGTGCAACCCAGAAGTGCCTGTCTGCTGTAGCCCATTGGTGAATGGTCAGGCCTTTGTGCTAACAAGCTGGAGAGAGAAGTCCAAAATGGTGCTTGCACGGTGTAAGCACAATAGACTAATACCCGCAAATGACTCCTGTGAGAATTTCAGTCCCCAGGGGAATCCCAGCTGCCTCCTGCCTGAGCCTCACTCAGGGTCCCCAGTCAGAGATCCTGCACAGAGAAGATAAGCTCCCAGAAAGGCAGGTTTTGAAAATCAGCAAGGCTTGCATTCAGATCTGGAGATCTATAGGAAACAGAGACTCTGCTGTTAAAGGGAACATGCAAATTCTTATATGCTCTGATTCCCAGTGCAGAGGCAGAAGATTGACAGGCACTTGGGTCAGACCCACTTGCTGATCTTGATGAGCCTTCTGCACAGGCAGGGAGGACGACTGCAGTTGTGATTCCCTCCTACTTGTGAGTCTCTAACCTAGAGGTTAGAGACTAGACCAAGTCTCCACCACTCCTACCCATCTATTGTAGCTCTTTGTTTATATATTTAGTTGTGGAAATTTTTTTTTCTGCTTGCCCTCAGGTCATTCTCACAGATAGATACTCTATAAGTAGTTGTAATTTTGGTGTGTCCATGGAAGAATGTGAGTTCAGAGTCTACCTCTCCTCCATCTTTATACCCCTCCCACATTATTTTTAAAAAGTCAAATAAAGCACAAATACTACAGAATATGTAGAATTTATAAAGTTTTTTGGTTATCACAAGAGGTTCTTTGATAGAATCTATCAAGGAATATTTACATATTCTGAAAATATTTAGAATATGTACTTAAGCAACTATTTTAAAATATATCTAGATTTGACCAAATGACTGGAAGACAACTTGTAGCAAAGCATTGCATTTTATGGTTATTATTGAATCATACAATTTTGAACACAAATGGGTATACCTATAGAGTTAATAAGCTATTTCATTTCATTTTCATTCAAAATGTGATTTCCATTCTATCACATAATTATTCCTTTTCAGAACCAAACTTATTGTGGTTAAGAATGTAGACTCAGCTGACTGTTGCTGCCACTTATTAGCTTACATAGCCTCCCCATGCCTCAGTTTCCACATCCTTACAATTGAGGAAATGGTGATACCTACCCTAGGTGTAGGTAAAATCAGTTACTAAATTTAAAGTAGTTGGAACAGTGCCTGCCGCATAGTAGATGATATATCAGTGTTAGTTATTATTAGTAGTAGTATAGTTGTTTTTTTTTTTTACGTTTATACTGTGTGATCTTTTTCTGAGTATAAAGAATGTGTCCTTTTGTAAACAATAAACCTGTAAATGATAAAACGAATAGTGCAATCATATTTCATATTATCACCAAGAAAATAAATGTGTTATAAGTGGTTTCATTTCATTCTTTTTCAGTAATTGTGCAGATCTTCTCATGTAATATCTGATGAATAAAAGAAGTATGAAAACATTTTCTCCATATGGTATTGTTACAGAACTTCTAAGAAGAAATTTGTTCAGTAAGAGCACAGATGTTCCAATCTTCATTTCCATGAGATGCCAAGATATGTCTGCTGGGAACAAAACTAGGGGTAATTTGTGTAAATCATAGTATGTTAAGTGCATTATGTATTAAGTGTTTGCCTATTAGTGCTAGAAAAATAATGTCATTTAAACTTCTACATCCTGTTGTCTACCCCATAGCAAGAGAACTGGATTACGCTAATAAAAGACTAATGATTAACGTAAATTCTGTACCACACATCACTAAGAGGTTCTGCAAGATAAGTGTTATCTGGCATTTAGTTTTCCCTAAGAAGCAAAGAATTTGACCATTTCTTCCTCTATTAGAGATTGTGTAATACATATTGTTATTGCAGTTAAAAACAACCACATTGTCTGTGATCCTTGTCACATGGGCTACCAATTTAGATTAAATATTAAATTATACAGAGTAATGGTGTAATCAAACCTTCATCCCTCCATGAATTACCATATCAGCAAGTTCTTAGCACCATGTATATTGTGTCAGGGCATTGTAACTGTTAGATATATTTGTTCTTTAGGGTAGAGCAGCAGGATCACCATTTATCTTCTTCTTTTTAATATAAATTTATTTATTTATTTAAATTTATTTTTGGCTGAATTGGATCTTTGTTGCTGTGCACAGGCTTTCTCTAGTTACAGCGAGTGGGGGCTACTCTTCATTGTGGTGAATGGCTTCTCACTGTGGTGGTTTCTCTTGTAGTGGAGCACAAGCTCTAGGCACGCAGGTTTCATTAGTTGTGACTTGGGGGTTCTAGAGTGCAGTGTCAGTAGTTGTGGCGCACAGACTTAGTTGCTCCGTGGCATGTGGGATCTTCCCAGACAAGGGCTTGAACCCGTGTCCCCTAAATTGGCAGGCGGATTCTTAACCACTGTGCCACCAGGGAAGCCTCCATCTATCTTCTTAATTCTCCTATGCCTAGCCAATTGCTGAACTTGTATAACTAATTACAACAAAATGCTCTTTGGTATTTTGGGACTACTAGTCATATATGTCCAATTCAACTATTCCCCTTGTCATCCTCTAGCTGTATGAAAATGTATTTCTTATATAACATGTCCTGCAGCAACTCCATAGGTATACCACACTGCTTCAAATATATGCATTTGAGGCTTCATTTGTTTTCTGCCTGAGTTCCTTTTCTAGTTCTTAGACTAAATAATAGAGTCTGTCATTCATTACTAGAGTCACTTGCTTAAAGAAATTGTATCACTTACCCTGATGTTTTTTAATCAGCAAACATGTAAGATGCCATTCTGGAAAAGCCTTCTCTTTCTCATATTTCTTGCTTGGTGGCATAGTTGCAACTTAGCATATCAGATGCTTTAAATCCATTTGATTTATCTATGACATTTTATTAAAATTCTACTGAACAAAATACGTTAGTACTCAGAATGATCAATTAAACTGTAATTTCCTGGTAAAAGGTGAAACCTATATTGTATCTCTCTAAAATCCTCTTTTTTAAATGAAAAGTTCCAATAGTTTGAGTGGACAGAATTTATTTAACAACTCACTAGATTGCTGTTGAAATGCTTGTTTGTTTATTTTCCTATTGGTTTTCCTCCTGAAGCTTTTTCTGGGAACATGGGACTCACTTTGGGCACAGTGCAGTTCTCAGATCCTGAGAGGCCATTTCTTCTGTTCCTCTAAGGGTCACTTCTCAGGCATCCTTGTCTATATCATCAGGGCAGGTTTAATTTAATCTGTTTTGCAAACACAGTGGAGAAGAGAAGTGAAATGGATTTTTTTTATATATTTGAAAGAATCTGGTCAGGTATCACATGATAAAAATGCCCCATTATATTACTCTAACCTCACAAATGGTTATTACTATCCAGGCACTTCCACTCACTTATTGAATTATGTATATTTAAATGGCATCTTCATGGTTAATTCCAAATATGTTATTGTTGTGTTTGGAAGACTCATATTTATCTTACTTTTAAGTTTTTTTTTTCTTTTTCTGAAACCATATTTGAATACAGAAAGGGAGCTTGTTATTTAGATTTCTCATTTTATTTATTTAAGTGATGTGCCCCAATGTCCACACTATTCAAATGCTGAATAAAATAATGAATAATTTACACAGTAATTTACACAGTAATCTTTTCTTTAGGTATTTCTTGACAATTTGAATTTTAATCCTTAAATTGTATATTTCAATGTCAAAGCAATGCTTTATTCTGCATATATCTATTTTCCTATGTCTAAGTATGCACAAATGAATTATGATGAAAAAATTTGTGATTCATTCATTGAGTAATATTGTTCTTAGATTAAATATTTCCTTGAGTTATAATGGGTATCATGCATTGAACCATGAACAAAGAAAACTGAAATAGTTCTAATCATGACATTTTATAAGAATTTCAGTAAAATACTCTGTGATGAAAATAAGATAATGAGTAGTGATTAAAGTTACCACCGGTTTCAATTTAATCAAAGAAAAAAGAGTACTCAAGTCAGAAAATGAATATGGATTATATTATGCTGAAAATGCATCTATTTTTGTTATACTTGAGGCTCTTTTATAAATTATCTCTAATTCAGAGATTAGTCTTTTGGAAAACTTAGATTTCCAGCATAGTGCCAGACTTAGAATTTAAAATTAAAAAATCAAACTGAAAACAAAAAGATCTTCTTAACTGAGCATTCACTATTTGAGCAAAGAATTAAATTATTAAAAAGAGCTAATAAGCTACAAGCCCAAATACCAGATATGATAAGGCTTACATTATGGAAATCCTTCACAAATAAAAATAAATATTGTTTATCTAAAAGAGTTAACAGTTCTTGATAGAAAATTAAAAGTACAGGAGAAGCAAGATGGGGATAGAAGATTCAAAAAAAATTTTTAAAAATGACTGGAAGGAAACAATGGAATAATGGGAAAAGAAAATTTAGCAGCCAAATAATGCTAGCAGAGTCAGTCACTACTAACCATGGCAGTAGTGGAGATGATGGTATATAACAAAAAAGGAAAAAAAAAAGAATTATTGCCGAGAAACAAGATGCAAAATTTCATATTCATGAAGTGTGAGGATGCAACCCATAATGTTTTATATCATAGAGTATCACTAACATACAAGAGCTTGGAAGGAAAGTGGATAAAAAGAGCAAGTTAAAGACATATGGATGGAGGAATATATATGTCTCCTCTGCACACAGAGACACAGAGTAATGCTCACTTTAAGTCAGCACATACTTCAAAACCATAAGTACAGTCATGTGATTTACTTAGGAAACACTTACCCTAGGCTATGATATGAGTTTTATGGTGCCAGCTATACACAGCTAAAAACAGTGTGACAAGACTGCAATTATTATAGAGACCAGTTAATACCAAACTTTTGAGAAAGGAAATGGATGAATCCTCAAAATAGCACCAAATCTGTGTTATTTGCTTCACGGTCAAAAAAAAAAAAAACATTTCAACCATAACAGACTTTTCAAAAACCATACTTTGAAGAGTCACTCTTCTGGTGTACATCCACATCTAGAGACTGTATGAAATGGTATCCCTTAGTGTAACCTCATTTTTTCCCATCTGCTATCTTCTTGGACAGTGGACATTAATTAACAATGTTAACAGCAGGTCAGAAAACATATTTGTTTGTCTGTACCTTTAATCTTCAGATTATGTGAGGAGAGATTTCTGGATCCAGATGGTGATAAAATGAAGGTCTGTCCGTAAGGTTTTCCTGTACCTAAGTATTCTGTCAGGTTTATAGATTGAGAGGACACATAAAAAGAAAATCCATAAGGGATAGAGTGTTTCTTGAGAGTGTTTCTTGAGTATTTTAAAAAGAATTTTAGATACCAGAATTTAGTTTATAACCTAGGCTATTTAAGATCATAGCAACTCCATATCTCAAAGCAGAGGGAATGCTGGGATTGCAGTGGTACCACAAGGCAATTTTGCTGGAGAAAACCAATCATATGTACCATGGTACATATGGTGTTCATCATTGTCAATGGTCTTTTTATCCCCCAAGCATGGAGCATTTTGAAGGGAAGAGTACCAGGAATATTCAGACCTGTGGTTGGAGCCATGCAGAGAGTCAGAACACACATACCAGAAGAATCCTCAGGACTGGCGTTGGCCTCACTGAGATCAATGAAAGAATAGGGTAAGGGCTCAGCATAACTGGAAGAATGTGCATAAAATTAGCTTCATTTTTCTACCAAACATGTTTTGTCTTCCCAGCCTAATGCTTTACTAGCAAATGGAAACTATTTTATGGGACTTAAATCTTTCTCTGAAGGGAGTGGTCGATATGATAAAGTGAGTGAAATATTTATGAGTCAATCAAGTACCGTAACAATTATTAACAATTTGCTCCTAGCACTCTGGCTTCATCTTTTATTTTTTCAAGGGATTTCTTCATTTTCTCAGGGCAATTGAGTGAAACTGCTATTTTCATGGTTGACTCTATATCTGCATAATCCCAAACAATCACTCACTCTGAATTGTGCACTAGACAGACACAAGTGATCACTGCTTCTCATGTTTGCTTTAAGGCTGTTTGCATTTCTTTGGTCTTTACTCAATAGCTTATTCGAGGTTTTAGGTCCAAATCATTTTGAATTCTAGATTGCTGGAAGGAATTTTGTTTTGAATAAATAAATGCTGGTTGAAGTTTTGCTAGAAAAAAGTTATAGCTGTGTCTATTTACATGTATCTGTGCTTGAATCAGAATTGAGGAAATCACTGCAGTATACTTCACTCTCAAGTTCATTACTAGGATCAGCCTCAGATCCTAATCTGGATTTGTATATCCAATAATTGTACTCTTATTTTTATAAACATAGCTTACATTGTTGTAAATGAAGAGGTATCAGCAGGCTAGTTATAGGCCAGTGTGCTTCCAGAAGAAAAGGGCACATTTTAAACTTCTGGTACCTGATACTCCTGTGGTGTTGGACAAATAACAAATAAGGAATTGTTATTTTCCCCACTGCTTGCTCCAAGGAAGGCAGAATATGAACCCCAGAAAGGATTTTCAAGACCTTCCTTGTTCTCTTCTTTCACAAGTTTTGCTCTGGCATCTTAGGAGGTAAGCATTGCAGACATGGGGATTTAAGTGTTCAATTTACCTACACAAGAACATGTGGAGCTTTCCCTGAAAATATGACTGTGACCAAGAACACAAAGTTAGTCTGTAGATAATAAGATGAGTTGCTTCCTGGGGACTAGATGGAGAAGTGCTGGTTAAAATAATTACTCATATTTAAATCCCAAACATCCATTATGATATTAAAAGAAAAGATGTTATGCTTTTCAGAATTTAATTCAATTAATAGGAATTAAAATAAGCATAGACATTAATTCAAAATATCTCCACTTATTAGCAGTTAAAAGTAACAACTGCACAGCAGAAATGCACTTGCATTAACTACTTCGAGCCAATCGGTATTTGAGGTCACAGAACTTGGACCAGTTTAAGCAAAAGTCCCTGCAAATTCTCTTCTATGGCAAAGTAATTTTAATTTAGAAAATAGGTAGCATACAGAAACCTACATAATTAGATGTGGGGAATGTCTGTTGCTTTTTCTTTTGATGTGGGGAGGAAAAATAATGTAGGATTACTGAGGAAAAATAGTGTAGGATTACTGATACTAAATTGTTTTCTTCTCTCCAATTTTTATTCTGTCCAAGATCATTCACATCGTCTCGCTGAAATTCTCTTTCCCCCAAAGGGGTGTAGCAGAAAGTGTGTGTTTCTTAGTCGGATCCCCACTACACGAGAGCTGTAAAGCATTTCCAGCAGACACTTTCTTTGTGCTAATCCAACGTCAGAGAAGCCTGTGACCAAAGGGCGAAATACGCAAATTCTAAGGTTCATTCCTGCCACAACACTTTATGCATCTCAAGGTTGGTACTTGAATGCCATTGCCAAAGTCCCCTGTAATGAGAGAAAACAGGAAAGATGCATCCCAGAGGCTTGCCAGGAGCACTTGGATTGAAATTCACCAACAATTTCATCACTTCCTATGTTCGTGGGACCGTGTATCATTTTCTTATGGTATGTATATTTACCTTGGATTGAGGTTTTTTTAAAATATACATAATTTTCTCAACAAAATTGCAATGCCACATATAGTATCTGACTCAATTAATTTTTATATCTAATTCAGCATCTTAGGCACACTAAGAGCTCAATAGTTGTTTTATTTTTTTCTAATTAATAAATGAATCTGAAAACTAGTGATTTATTAACATCTGAGACTGTTATTCTTAAAGTATGACCATGCCTTCAACTAGTGGGGACTACTTCTACACAGAAACAAAGGTTTGTCCCTTTCTTTACACAGATCCATTTGGCCATTCATCAACAGTTTTTTGATACACCAGCTCTACTTTCCACAGAGGGTTGAGACAATTTTCCTCACTTTTTGCTAAATTACCTGTTTCCGAGTCTCTCCAAAGAATTCCCATGTAGGACTTCATTGTGTCTCATGCCTGAGGAACCGAATTTATCCACAGATGATTGAGATAAATTGACACAGGACCCCTTTGCCTCATTTTTCTTGTCCTCATCTGATAATGCTACCAAAATCACTTCTTCAATGTATCTATAGATACATCAATGACTACAGCTTCTTTCTAAATCCAAATAAGTCTTCAGACATTAATAAAGATTTCCTTTAAAACTAAGTCTGAAGTCAATATATTCAAACAATTCTAAGATCTTCTAAAAGATACTTTCATTGAAATAAATCTGTAATAGGCTTTATAACCTGTCTTTTAAAAATTGAAAATTGTAATCACAAAGACCAACCCTTCATTAATTCAGTCATTTATTTAGCAAGTATTTATTGAGAATTTACTATGTACCAGCAGTCTGTTGGAGTGAGAGATATTGCTCTGAAAGGAATATTTATATGTTCTATAAACATTTCACTAGCAGTTTGTCAGAGAACACATCTGTTAAATGATTTTTAAAGTGTAGTGAATGCTTCAAAAGAAACCAAGGTGTTGATTAATCTTAAAATAGGAATATCTAACATGGCCTGAGGATTCATTTCTATATGTATATGGTAATCCAGTTTGGTCAAAATTATAATAATTTAAATATTGTGCTTATTGGTTAAATTTCAGCATACCTGAAAATATAATTGCATTCTTATCCTCTACATTTCCCCCAAAACGAATAAATAAGAAAAAAAACAACTTCTGGCAAAATTACAGAAGGAATATGCATACTAGAACATTTCAAAAAAACATTCTGAATTTTATTTTAGTATTTACTGACAGGTATAACACACTCTTTTTATAAGTAATACCAGTTAATTTAGTGTCATTTAGGTCTTGTGTCTATGCTCTCTAGTGTATGATATTGGAACACAGCAATCCCAGTTTCCATGTCAACACAGTTTTTTGTTGCTGTTGTTAGTAGTGGTGGCAATGTGTAGGCAGATGTGTGTTGATGTCTTGATACTGATTTTTTTTTCTGCATACAAACTTAATCGTGTTTGTACATGTATTTCTCTATCTTGGTGTTTCTTTCTCTCAATTTCTCTCTCCTTCCATTACCATCAATATTTAAAGCAAATTTTAAAAATAATAAATAATTTTGAGTATTAGTTCTGTGCTGAGCATTATGGTAGGAATCAGGCGAAATATGATAGAAAATAGACATGGTTCTGACCTAGTAGAGGTACAGTGTTTTCTTGAGGAAAGGTAAAAACTACATCATAATCAACTAGGCATATTTTTAAAATTACCAGGCTCTATCCTGGACTAATACACTCAGAGTCACGTGCTGTGGGGTCTTGGAATCTGTTTTTAAAAAGTAATCCCAAGTAATCTTGTCAATAGTGAGACTATTGTTTTAGTGGAAATTTTCTATCCTTTAAGGAGTATAGTTTTTATAACATGGGCTTTACTAAACTTTAATTTAATCTAACATATATTCATTGTTATAAAATAATAATATTAATAAAACAATTTTTATAATGAACTTACTATGCATCAGAGGGTACTCTAAGATATTTATATTTGTTAGCTCATTTTATCCTGACAACAATTCTGTGGCATAAGGTATTATTTTTAACCCCATTTTAGAGACAAAGAAACTAAAGCTGGGAATGTAAAATAATTTGTCCAAAATTACTCAACTAGTGAGTGGAAGAATAAATTTTCAATTCAGATCAGTCATGCATTTTATTTTTACATAAATTACAAATCACAGAATGTATGCTCACTGTATTTTGTTTGGAATGTCAAGTATATTTTAGAGCAATTAAAATAGGAAGAAAGTTCTGACATTTATCTTAAATTTTTTTTTTTTTTTTTTTTGTGGTACGTGGGCCTCTCACTGTTGTGGCCTCTCCCGCTGTGGAGCACAGGCTCTGGATGAGCAGGCTCGGTGGCTATGGCTCAAGGGCCAAGCTGCTCCGTGGCATGTGGGATCTTCCCAGACCAGGGCACGAGCCCGTGTCCCCTGCATCGGCAGGTGGACTCTCAACCACTGCGCCACCAGGGAAGCCCTTTTTTTAGTTTTTAAGGGCTCTTCATTCTGTGAGTAGTCCAAGTTTTGAAGGGTGCTGATGTTTTTCTGCTGGTAGAACTCACTTTAATATTTCTTATAGTTCACATCTTCTGGCATTGAATTCTTTCAGCATTTGTTTGTCTGCAAAATCATATAGCAATGAATTCTGAAAAAATCTTTTCTGGGTATAGAATTCCAACTTGACAGTTTCACTTTTCTTTTTCTTTTGTACTTTATAGATGTTACTTCATTGTTTTCTAGCTTGCTTACCTTCTTTTAAGAAGTCTGATGTGATTCTTTTCTTTTTTAAACCTCTGAATGCAATATGTCATTTTCCCCCATCTGGGTGCCTCCAAAATACTTTTTTTTATAGAAAGTATATAGAATTACAAAACTTTTTATTTTGATTATATACATTAAAGAAATGTATAACATCAGAGGCTTTCTGTATGTACTGCTTTTGTTTTGAGCAATTTGCACAACCATCAGTGTCTTCTCTGAATACAGTTAAGTCCCCTTAACAGCTACATACGAACCTCCGAGTTGCAAACTTTCAAAGATGCGAATGTGCATTCACACGTCCAATCACATAAGTCAGTTCACGTGTCTGGCATACATTATCATGTACACGCATCCTCTATAAGTGGTTGTGCTTTTGTGAACTTTACTGTACAGTACTGTATAGAATACAGTAGTACATTATCTTTATTTCAAGCCCAGGAGGTCCAGAATCAAGCATAAAAGCAGTGGTGATGTAGCTGGTACATACGACTGTAGTTTTCAAGGTACTGTACTATAAGATTAAAAATGTTGTCTTCATTTTTTGTGTTTGCTTTTTATGTATTGTTTGTGTGAAAAGTGTTATAAACCTATCACAGTCCAGTACTACATAGCTGGTCATGTTAGTGGAGTACCTAGGCAAACTTTGTGACTTATGAACAAATTAGACTTACAACAACAAACGTGCTCTTGGAATGGAACTCATTTGTATGTAGGGGACTTACTGTAGATCTGCCCTATATGTGAACAAATTAAACAGAACAGCTTAAACTCCCTGTGCCAGACAATTTTCTACATCAAAAGTATTTATTCAATCTATTTACCTATTCTGACTCACTTACCTCTGTTTCTTCAGGACCGCTTGGCTTATGGTCTTGATTTTGCTTCATATTACTTATGCCCTGACTTGGTAAGCACATTCTTTCTCTTCCAGTTTGACCTGACATTCCACCTCAGGAATAAAGTTATTGATATTCACCCTCCATGGACCCTGAGCAGGGCCGCAGATTAAAGGCAGAAGAGCTCTTCTGATTCCTCCACTTTGACCCACAAAACTGAACAAATTACTCCACCATATGGATTCCCTCTTTGGGAAGACAGATTGGACCAATTATTTAAATCCCTATATGAAGATTCACTTCAAGGATTCATCAGTTCAACCTGTATATGAGATTCAACATTTAAAATCCACTAAAAAAGGAAATATTTACCACTCTCCTAAATATGAAACAAATTTAGTTTATACACTACTCTAAGATGTTTTAAAGAGACTAGCAGTAAAAACAGATTCTTTAGAGCATTTTTCTCAATTTGAGGTCAGACAACTTCCACTACCTTCCCCTAGTTTACTTGGTGCAATGCAGATTCTTGGAAACACTGCTGACTTCTAATCCTAACATCTCTAAGGGTGGATTCCTGTCATCTGCATGATGAAAAGCTTTCCATATAATTATCGTGCACACTAAAATTTGAAGTTCAATGTCAGGTATTTATACATATTCTTAAAATTTTAAACATAATATTAATTCTTTTATGGTGTTTGGGATCATTGTTTGATAGTTTAAAATTTGGGTACATCATGAAGATATATGAAAAAAATGGTTTTTGACAAAAACAAAGGTCTTTTTACCTAAATGTGTTACTGAAGTTAGCACGGTTTGTAGAGATCATGACCAATATATCAACAAAATAATATTATTGGCCAGAATAGATGATTGAACCCATAAATATGTCATAGCAAAAGCTCAATAATGAGTTGGAAACAGCAACTTGCCAATGTAGCATTTGCTTCAGCAATTCAAAAGGAGTCAAGCACTATTTCTATTGCTTTAGGAGGTATAATAAAAGACACTTTTAGAATGTCTTCAGCTCAGTAGGGGGCAAGAAAACAATGAAATGCTCTTACAATTGATACAGGACAACAACATCTTGGGAGTGTATTAAAGGTTTCCAAATAAATGTAACCCTGACTTAAAAAATATTCTAAGGCATAGACTAGAGGAATCTATCCTACTTATTTACAAAATAAATAGTTTCATGTGATATGTAACTATTTGCAAACAATTAAAAGTATCCTATGAAAATTAAGTCAGAAAGCATTAAAAACCTGTATAATTTAATAAATAGTGATTAATAGCAGCAATGATCTCTGCTATAATGCAAACTGTAATATAGCCCAATAAGCGTTCCTCATGTGTAGAAAATAACTATATAATATTATGTAAAATAAACTAAATGACAGTTGTATAAATGTAATGTCATAGTCTAAAGGATGAAGAAATCAAATCATACAGAGGGAAAATTTTAAGACACTATGTTTTATACATTTTGTAGGTGCCTTAGTAACTGCCCTCATAACAAATTATGATGAAATTAGGACAGAGATATGGTTAGATATCAGAGTAAAAACCAAAAGATTGAATTTGGACTGATTATCATTATTATTATTTTATTTTACCTCAGTGGTAATAAGAAAAATTTTCCCACACTTGGCAATCAAAAGAGAGTACAAAATGTCCTTTCAATGACATACTGAGGCAATGCTTAAGGAGCATCTGAAGGACCATTTAATGATTTGGAAGTAGGTATGAGTATTCCATGTTGCAATTTATTATTTGGTGAGAATCCAGCTGGTATGAAGTTAAAGGTTAACTTGTAGACTGCAGTCCAATAGACAAGATAACCACAAAGGTTACACTTGTATCATCCCATAGGGGAAGAGTTAGTTTTGTATGTCACCTAGCTTCATATTCTTTGCTCTTTTCATTTGTAAATGACTTTGTGAAGTACTGTTTCAGGGTCAACAAGTCTTTCTTGTAGATGGTCAGAAAATAAATATTTTCTGTTTTGAAGTTCGTGTCTCTGCCTCAACTATTCTATCATTATAGCAGTTGTAGGCAGACGTAAGCAATACATAATCAAAGAATGTAGCTGCACTTCAATAAACTTTATTTAAAGAAACTGGCTGGATTAGGCTTATGGGGCATAGTTTGCTAACCTTTGTATTGTATAAACTCTTTTCCTGAAGTCCTTTTGTTGTTCCATGTTATTGGTTTGTTGATTCTGACACATGTTCATTCTATATTTATATGCTATATTTTGAACTTTGAAAAATAATATATAGACAGTAGCATATAGGAAAATAATGAGGCAGAAGGTAACCAAAAGAAAGTTAAATTTCCTTTCTATATTAATCAAGGCAATCTGACTATAGTATCACATTCCTGCACAAAGAATAAATTTGGGACATTTCAAGAAGGACCATTCTTTCCAAATAACAAAGGTAGTATTGGTGTGACAATGCTAATTGAAATAAATTATTGTGATACAGCTTATTGATGCTTTTTTTTACATTTTATATTTGTGTAACATTTGAAATAATTTAATGCTTGACAATTTATTCAAAATAATTTAGTTTAAATATTATTTAAAAAACCCAGTCGATTTTGGATACTGTAAAATGTATCCACATCTCTTTTTTTACCAATGTAATAGAAAGCCATTGCCCATCTCCTAGAAAGGAAGCATAGTAAGTTTCTCATTCAAGTTCCAATATTTAAAAAATTTTGATTAAGGTTATTAAGACTAAGTGAAAAGTTAATCTACAAGAAAATGTATTTTGATGGATGGTTACAGAACCCAGAGATAGCTGACTAGTAAACGGGAATTGAGAGAAACACTGGGATAAAAGGAGTAACATGTTATAAATAGAAAGCAAATATCTGACTTTCATCTAGTGCATGAGAAGAGGGTGCCACAAGGGAAACACTGCAGGTGCAGTAGCTAGGGGCCAACAGCTCATTACAGCTTCTGCTTAGAAAAGTTAAGAGTTGGTGGTGTGAAAGGAAACACATAAGGTGTAAACTCAGGGTCACTAGCAACCGGGGTTTGAACAGGTTTATTCAACTCAAGAGACTCAGAGTAATCATCTATACAATTTTGCATTTAATATCTACCCCAGGAAAAATAAGTGAGATAATTTATATATGGAAAATCTTTATAGGTCTCAAATACATTGTCTTAGTTTTATGTAAAATGTTAGTTTAAATCAGAAGACCTGTAGTGAAATTTGGAGTAAAGAATTTATTGACCCAATACGTTTTGAGATTGCAAAACTCTGGATTACTATGAAAGAAAATGAGAAGGTATTTGAATGTTACTCACCTTAAAATTTAAATTAAAATCATGTTTATTCTATATTTCTTCACTGTGAAATTATATTACAGTGTATATCTGTTTACTAAAGAGAGCATTAAATTAGTTTTGAGAGTTATCACCTCAAGACTCTTTAGTTTGACATTATGTAAGTGTTACAATTTCCATGGTAGAAGAATGTGTATATCCTCTTAAGGTGACAAACTATGTTTGTCAAAAGACTATGATAAAATGCTGCTGAATATGAATGCAATAGTCTTGTTATATCTAACCCTGCAGAAGTTTAAAAACACAAACTATAGATTTTCTTGATTTTAGAATAACAAGTGAGAAGCTTTTCATTGACTAGGTTTACAAAAGTAAAAGTAATTAAAGTATATAAAAATGATTAATTGTAAAGGAATACTAACTTCTTTTCTTTGACATACATACACAAGGTTTGGCATGGAAATATGTGCACTGCTTTTTACCTCTCTTTTTAAAGTCTTCCACTTCCCTGATTTCATGATCTCATTCAAGAATTGAAGCACATTTTATCCTATATACTTAAAGGAAAATAATGGGAACACTAAGAGATAATAAATGCTTCTCTATTCCACAAAGCATAAATGAAACAAAACAAACAAAAAACTATTGTTAAATTTCATCTTTCAATTTCATATCTAAAATGATATTTTTGTTAGGATTCAAACCAGAACATAACAAACCATAAATCCTCCCCAATAGATAAGAAGTCTAGCTTTTCTCTATAATTTTTATCACCTAAGTAATTTCCGTGAAATTTTTGAACACTGTGGTAGGTGGAATAATGCCCCCCAGCGATGTCTGGTTCTAATCCTTGGAACCTGAAAGTATATAAACTTACATGGAAAAGGACTGCAAATGTGGCTGGGGTTAAAGACCTTGAGATGGGAAAATTGTCCAGGATTACCCAAATGGTCTGAGGTCAGAGGAAGATGCAATATTTCTGGCTTTGAAGATGAAGGAAGAGGGACATATTTCCAAGAAATGTGGTAGCCTCTAGAAGTTCAGAAAGGCATGGACACTGATTTCCCCTAAGGCTGGGGTGATTTGTTATGACATCAATAGAAAACTAATACAGGCACCTACAGGCACTAGGAATCCATCTTCACAGTTGCTTATTGCTTGGCCTTTGCATACACTCTTCATGTTGTTGGCTGACTCCACCAGTCGCTGAGCAGAGCTTCTTAACATTTATCTCCAGGCCATTAGCTTTCTCTGTGCCTATTTATTTTGTGTATGAATCTGGTTGTTTCCCTTAATTTCCTTGTCTTATTAAGGGCACACTGTATGTTTAAAAAGTTGCAGACTTCTCTGAGAGAATGAAAGATACACAGGGCCTTGCCTCTCTAATGCTGAAACAACATTGGTGACATGGCATAAGGGATGTGGTTTAGAGATTACACCTTGCACAACAGAGGAGTTATAAAGAAGTTTATAGATGGTTGTTGCTTCTGAAATTGCTGTAAGCCAGAAGAGCTACTACTGACCAGGATTCTTGGCCTCCTTAATCAATAGAAATTGATAAGAGACCAGATGAGAAGTTCAGGGAAGGCTTTCTTGGGGCCCCTGCTTACTGGTTCCCAGACGAGGGAGCAAACTGGTTCCTTATATGGAGTGAGGGTAGTGGTGGGTCCAGGGGTCAGGCTGGAGCAGTGGCTTAGGTGGTCTGCCCAGCCCTTTGGTGGTGTTGAGTGCAGGGGGCATGCCCAATACCCTGCTTTTGCTCCTGACACTGTGTTTTTGCTCCCAGCTCTTCCAGAAGTGGTAGTTGGGCTTTTTGGTCTTCTTGTGTCTTGTCATCCATAATTTGTCCTAGGTGTGCATGTACACAGTTATTTTCAGTCCCTTATAGTTCCTTTGTATTCTGTTGCTTGAGGAGATATTTGTCCAGGTGCAAGCACTGCAGCAAAGTGTCCCAGGTCCCAGGTCCCAGCCTGTCTCAGAGTTGCAGTTGGGAAGAAAAGCTGGACATGACCCAGGGAGAGCAGGGACACACTGGAACTTGCAAGGACGAGCTGGAACCCACATTTGTTTCTTACTGCCTCCAATGTTGATGGGAACTGGTGACCTGCACAAAAGGCTGCTGACCTTGGTGAAGTGGCTGAACGTGCACATAACTTAGGACTCAGAGAAGGTGAAAGAAGTGAGCAGCTGCCACTGGGTACAGCTGTGCACCCTGCCATAACCACACCAACCAGGCAGGCTGACACATCAGAGACAGCGTCTGTGAACTTCACTGGCATCCTGTGCCCACAGGTCACATCCTCTGACTTTCACAGAATAAGGGCTGCTCACTGCTTTTGCCTTCCAAACCTCATACAAATTTTTCTCGTGGTCAGTAGTTCTAAACCAGAACCATTAAGTCAAGGGAATTCGAGAGAACGTGGTGCTATTAAGTCAATAGACTCTAATACACCAAAAGTTTCATGCAGCTCAGGAGTTCCTATTAAGTTCTCCTATGTGAACTCATTCTCCATCAGAAGTCTCCAGGCCCTTTTATCGTTTCCATAGCATCCACCTTCCAGAAGGAAAAAGTCCTTCTGTCCTCCATTCTGAGGTCTGGCAGGAATAATAGTAGATAATGGCAGTGCTGACAGTCAAGAGGCAAGAAGAAATATATTTCAAATACATGTATGGAAATTCTTATATCCAATCACAGGATGTGGTCTGAATGCCACATCTCAAATAAACTGGCCATAAAATCTGAGAGTGAATTGCTAGATGGTTGAAATTTTCAAAATTAAATTAAATTTATGCTGGGAGAACCAGCAGTCTAATCCAAAACCAGTTTGGGGAGGAACATGTCTCTAACCTATTAACATTAAAAGTTGTATATAAACACAGTTTACTATACTAAAAAACAATGATCTATAGTTTTCAACTCTCAAGTTAAGATGCCTATGCACTTTTTTTTTCCAAATTGCTTTGCTTTTGTGTTTCTAAAGTATAACTTTATCAAAACAAAGTCAGTTCCAAAACTAATCTAGTTCCTTCTTTCATAAAGAACACCATTCACAAAAGAATCAACAAATTCTTCACTGGACACACTGTTAGAGAAAAGAAAAATATTGCAGGGTTTTTCGTGAGCTCATAAGATACCTAGAAATGGTACTGGGAACTGAAAATTAAAGATAAAATGTGTATAACTAATTTCTTCATTCTGCAACTTGGGCAAAATGAAAATATTTTTTTCTTACATTTTTTTTTTCTTTTTTACCAACATCTTTCTGAGTATTTTTATTTGCCTACTGGATATCTAAACCTTTGATGTGCACTTCATGGTAATAGGTGAGGAGTAAAATTACTGAAGACAGGAAGGCTAAATTACATTTTAAAGAGCATAGGGCTCTTAATTGACACAAAATGAGTTAAAAAATAAGGAAAACTAAGTTAGATTGAGAGAAAAATCCAGCAAAGTTTAGACTTTAATCAAGAAAAGAGAGATTGGTATCAATACTCTTGCTATGTGAGAAATTAGAGAAAAACAGAAAATACTGTTTTTAGAAAGTTTGCTGTGTGTTGTGTTGTATTATCTCATTCTTCCTTGTCTTCAAGAGACTTCATCAAAGACGTAAATTTCAGGATTGATTTTATGTATGTATGTATGTGTTATTTATTTATTTATTTATTTAATGTTGCACCAGCTTCTGGTGTACAGCAAAGTGGTTCCCATATATATATATATATATATATATATATATATATATATATATATATAATTTTACATAATACTTTTCATTATAGGTTATCACGAGGTATTGAATACAGTTCCCTGTGCTATAAGCAGGACTTTTTGCCCCTCTATACCATATAGAGTAGCCTGCATCTGCTAATTTCAAACTCCTAATTTATCCACCCCTCACCTGCTTTCCCTTTTGGTAACCATAGGTTTGTTTTCTAAGTCTGTGACTCTGTTTCTGTTTCATAAATAAGTTCATTTATATCATATTTTAGATTCCACATATAAGTGCTATCATGATATTTGGCTTTCTCTGTCTGACTTATTTCACTTAGTATGATAATCTCTAGATCCACCATTGTATTTATTTTTATATTTGATTCAGACTCTAACCTCATTCTGAAATTAAACATAAGGCAGTCCAATTTTAGGGAGATAACATCTATTTATTGCTTGATTTTCTATGCGTTTACTGAGTAGCTTTGTTTTGGAGATAAGTAAGCATTGCTTCCTCTTCAAAATAAAATGAAGAAAACACATATACACACACACACACACACCACAGGTAGGCAGAATGATCATTACAACATAAATGGATCAAGTGCCTCCAAGAAGATACTACATCAGTTAAGAAGTAACAATCTTTTAAATTATATTTTGCTTTTAAAAATCTAACTGGAGTATTAAAATACTTATAAGTAGAAAGAAATATAGGTATGTATACTTTGAAGTGAATAAGTTTGGATCACACCATTTAAAAATGGCATGTGGCTAGCAGCATTTGGCATACTCTCTCCTGATTTGCCTTTAAGATACCTATAAGAATTTGCACAAAGGTACATGTAGTGTATGTGTGTGTGTGTGTGTGTGTGTGTGTGTGTGTAGAAAGAAAGGTGTTTGATGTGTAGATACAACTTTCCAGATATAGATAAATATTGACAGGCCCTGCATGGGTTCCCTCTAGAAAAGTCTATTGTATTTAGTACACATATTTATGTCTCATTTTCTCTGGGTGGAAAAGAGAAGGCTTTGAAATTAAATATGACTTGATTTACATATCTTTTCAGTCATGTAATTGGCAATGTGATCTTTAGAAACATAATAAATCTCTCAGTGTTTTACCAGAAAATAATAACCAAACCACAAGCAACATTCCCTCTCATCTAAATCCTCAACAACTGAACATGTGCTATTATTGTATATGCCATTCAGAAAAAAGAAAAAAAAATTGCTCTCAATTATAATTTTTAATTTGCACCCTTAATTGGACATTAATAGAATAACACAAATATAGCTCTTGGTCAAATAAAAGCACTCAAAAAATTTTATCTCTGATATTTGCAATACAATATTACAGAAAAAAGGAAAGCAAGAACTAAAAGAATCAACATTTTGCCTTCCTTCCTTATTCTGACCTGAGTTCATAAGTGTTTCCATAGCTGTCATTATAATGAGTCATTTTAGTCTAAAGATTATACTTAATATATCATAAGAATTTTTCTCATTCTTCAGGCTTCAGAATAGTTTTTAAAATTATTTATTGGATTAGAGTAAAAATAAATTTTATCATATATCTTTGTGTTCCAAATTTGAGTTATTATAAATCATACTGCCATGAGTGGATTTGCTTATTTAGATATTCTGCTTATTATTTTATTTCATAAGAGGAAATATTGACACAGTGAAATTAAGGGACAAGGTAGAAAGGCACTCTTTAGCTCTTGAAATAAATTGCCACAAGTTGTTATAAAAAAATGCAAGTATTTGTGAGCCTATAATTAGTTGAAAATTTAAAACATATATATATGCAAATTTATAATTGCTTTCCAAAATCATTGGATCAGTTTAACACTTCCTCTAAAAGCTTAGAGTGCACCATTTTGCCACAATATTGAAATAATTATGTGATATTTTAAAACTGTGTTGCCCTTGTAATGAAGCAGTTTAATTTTTGTTAATTTGATAACTAGCCATTAGTCTCTTCTTCCATGCTCACTAAAAATTATAGATCCCTTAATTTGGATTTCTTAAAAAATAACAGCTATTCACACCTGTTGTTTAAAAGCCTAGCCTTATTTTGTCAAACTTTGAAAGTGCTCTTTACGATTGAGTTTTATAAAATTTTTTTCTATATATTCATGTTAAAAATTGCCTGTGATGATGAATTATGCTGCATTTCACTTGCCATTTATATTTTTTAGAGTACATTCTCATTGCATCAATTTCCATCTTACCATCATAAGAAGACAATTCATTATTACTTCTAATTTTATTTGAATACTTCAAAGTCAGTGGCATCTCAAGTCAAGGAGGTTGCTATGACACAGTGTAGGCAAGACAAAAAATGAAGATTTATAATTGATTGAGATAAAGCTACATATATGATTTAAAAATTTGCAGACTTATAAAGTACACACTGGAAGTAGCTAAATGTGCTGGATCCTGATTACATAAGTCAAATTTGATAACTTAAGCTTTGCAGTCACAAAACAAGTAGATGAAGACAAGTCACAAACAGGTGGATAAGGAGTCTAGATAATAAGAAGAGAAATGGATACATTTTCTTTGTAAATTTACATAAATCCATTCATAAAATCAATGTATATTTAGCATTATTAAGATTTGTAGATACACTATTAGGAAATAATATTACTAAAATAATATTATTATATAGAATATGTTGCATAGGGTTTCATTTTTTAACTGCATAGTGAAACATACCTACAGAAAAATACATATATGGAAGAATAGAACTTGGATATTTCTACATACTTTGTGCCATCATAGTGATTTTTGGTTTTTACTAAGCTCAGAGCTAACATTTTGCTTGAACGTAGGCAGAAGTTTCCGATGCCAAGAGACCTGGAGTCAAATGATTTTA
Source organism: Phocoena sinus (assembly GCF_008692025.1). Classification (NCBI taxonomy): domain Eukaryota; kingdom Metazoa; phylum Chordata; class Mammalia; order Artiodactyla; family Phocoenidae; genus Phocoena; species Phocoena sinus. Next base: position 87,158,458 of record NC_045774.1, on the reverse strand, counting down.
TTTTGTTTTGAGTCGTTTTATATTTGTTAGTTACTCTGCACAATTATTTTCTACCAAAATATCATTTGATAACACTCCACTGATTTCAGGCTACTCTTTCTGAGATTTCTCTTCTCCTTCCTCCTCATTCTCTTTTTTCTACATATTTAATAAGATCTGAATCCTTCACACTTTTAGGGGAGAACACAAACTGATGGTGAAGTACAAAATAGAATGAGGCACGTCAGGAGGTTTGATACATTCCAAGGACGGATTTGGCCTCTATTTGCCTTAACAGGTATATTGACCATAGTACATATGTATTAGTAGAAGTGGGCAGAAATAGCCTCCTTGTGTGTCAGCTCTGGTGAAGACTACAGGTGATGTTTTTATACTTACGAGCACCACTGAACATTATTAATACAGTTCAGCAGTGTACACTCAAAAGAAGACTAAAAGAGCAAAACAGAGACGTTGTGCTATTTTTTAAAACCCTTTACATGGCATCTGTATATTATTGGGGGAGTTTTTCCCACTATAAATTTTAACTCAATTCAAACCAGAGTGGAGATTTTAGAACTGTCTGTGTACATGTTTTTATAATTCAAAAGATGATATTTGGCAACTTCGCTATTCAAATTTCTCATAAAGTGTGATTGAAATGACTATAGTTTGGTATATTTGTGCATGTTTTTCTACTTATGACTTTTAGACTGCTATGTACACTTTGCTGAGATGCAGATGAAAATGTACATAATACTCATGGCTGAAATCATTGTAATTAACCTAAGTTTTACAGATAAACCTAAGTTTTCTTTTACTCAATCATATATGCTTACTGTTACACAGATATACTATAAATTCATCAGACAAGGAGAGAGACAAATACCCCATCAGGGACTACTGAACAATTCAAAAATTTTTTTAAATGTAAAATGAACATTACAAGTCAATATATGTGAAAATTAAGCATATTACTTCTTTTCCTAAACTTTCCAAGGGATTGAGAGAAACAAATGTTATTTCAAGCATGTGAAATAATCCTTTATTTCTCATCTAGACTTTGAAAATATAAACTCAATAGGAGGCACATTAAGGTTTTTATAAACATGTTCAAACAAAATTTCAAGTACAATAAAGAATGCATAAGGTTTTTACTAATATCTACTTGATTAAGTCTTGTAAATAACAATAAATATGGAGGAGGCTTCTGTTACCATAAGTAATTTGTTCACTGATATTACCTGCCAAGAATATTATGATTGAATTCAAAGTTCTTAATTTTAAATGCTCTTAAGTATAAATACTTCTTTTGTACTTAGATCAAGTATTTTATTTAAAAAGCTATTCATGTGTTTTATTCTTTGCTCTTTCTATTAATTGGTTTGATACGATTTTTAGGTGTAGAAATCTAATCCTCCATAGCAAGAATTATCACAGTGTTGTAAATAATGCATATTTGCAATTTCTCTTTTGCCAGTAAATAGAGTGTAAATAGACTAAGGATAAAACGGACTCACATATTGCATGCTTGGATCTGGATTATTTTGAGGCATCAATGTGTGTTTGTTGAAAATGAATATTGTCTATGTTGTCAAAACCAAAGATGACTCTAGTCATACAATTTCTGTTGTAGACTTGTGTTTGCTTTCAACAGGATGTACTCATTTGTTTGGGTTTTCTTTTCCAAAATGATCAAGCTTGGATAAAATCAGAGACATGTTCTTTCTGTAACAGAAATAATCTCTCTGAATATTGCTTATTACAACTAGAAACACAAAGGTGTTCATACATGACAGACATGTCAGGAAAGCTGTTTCCAAATTTTAGTTTTGGTGGAGAGTTATGAAATTTAATCTCTCTACTCCTGTAATATGAAATCCATCTTTTGATCTCACAATAGCTACACAGAGATTGAACATATTCATGCCAGACCTGATACTTTCACCTCTCTTCTTATGAATGCATTATTCATGCTTAAGGTCTCAGTGTTAATGTCTGTACTTTAAAACACCCCATCCTTTTCATTTTTAGTGTTTTAAAAACATGTTTCCAATCACTAGTATTTAATTATTAGTATTATTTACTATCTCTAGCTCCCTTAGTTTATTATCTATCTGAAGGAAATAACTGTATCTCTTGGTTTGCCTGATATTCTGTGTACCTGCTGATGAGTAAGAATTTGTTGAATGGATGGATAAAAGTAGATTTGAGAACACACCTACTCTGGTAAGTTCTAGGAATCAAAGATACTACTATTATAACTCAAGATTTATGTTGAAATAATGATTCCTACAGTGTGCCTGACTGAATTTAGTGTACTTTAAACCTTTTCCAAAATACGAATTATTTCCAACCTTAGGTACAAACAGACACACACACACAGCATTGACAGTGCTCTTATTCCAACTCTGATAACTGGTACTGCTAGGAAGTTGACTAGTTAAAAGAATACTAAAAATAAAACAATGAATGGCAAATTGTAATGCTATGAATAATGTAATCTACAAAGCTTGCCTCAAAACATCTAGAGAATGCATAATATCTTTGAGAACAAAAGGCTAAAAAATAACATTTAAAAGAAACAAAACAATTGAATACAGACTCAAAATGCAAGTTCTCAGACTTTCAAAGTTACAAATGTAGAAGCCGCTTCATCTTCAAAGGAAAACTAAAATCTTAAGGAAGCTTATTTGATAGGAAATGGGCATGGCACCTATCTTATTCATTGTTTATATGAGTTTTCCTCTTTGCCAACATCAATGAAAGATGACAAGAAAGCTGAGTCTCATCAAAGAATTTTAAGTTTTGTTCAGGTGAATATCACAAGACCTGTCCTTTTGTCTTCTTCTTTCAATCCTATGCCCCTCCCATCCAAGCTGCTTCTGGTTCCCCCAGGGACAAGGTGGAGGAGAGAGATAAAAGAAAAAAAACAAGATCTCATTTGACAGATGATGCTGTAGCCTGGAGTGGTTCTCACTGTGTAACACACACAAATGCTGCCTCTTTTGCTTACAGGGTGATTATGAGAGCATCAGAGACTTTCCAGGTGGGGCAAATGAATAATTACATGATTCTCTGAAGTGGACAAACTATTGTGACTTCTCTCAAGTCCTCCTTCAGTGATACAAATCCCCAAAACCTTCTCTTCTGGGCTTGCTTCAGCACCTCAGGCATCCCTTTTGCTAGGTCCTTTTAAGATGGCTCAGCCTGGCTTCCATCTCTGGATTTCACTGAGGTCAGTGTAAAACTGTTGAAATTCTGGAAGAAAGGTACAGCCTTCCTGACTTCTGTTTTAACCTGGTATCCCGGTCAGTTCCAACCAGCTTCCCATCTTTAGCTTTTCCTATTGAGAACCACTCACTAGGAGCTTCCCAATTCCAGAAGGCAAAGATGACTCTCTCAAATCTCTCTCAACTCCGCAAGCAGGTAGCAGCTTATGATGATCTACACGGTTCCCAGCTCCAGCAGCATCCAAGCAGAGCCAAGAAGCCAGTCCTTTGGACAAACAAACCCAATCTTTCTGAGTTATTCTCTTGAAGCCTTCCCTCATTTGTCTTAAGGTGGAAGAGAAACATCACTACCCTTCTACCATAGAGAAAGGAAAGTTATGCTAACATTCTTTATCAGGGAATTGACAGGGCTGGTGAATCTTTGAAACCCTCCTTACTTCTGAACCTATTACGCTATTTTTTTCATATAACCAGAAACTGGGTAATGGGTTAAGAATTAGAGAACTATCCTCTGGACCCTATGGATCACTAACAGTTCTCACAAAAATGAATGTGCCTTCATCAATTCACTGTCTTCAGCTTTGGGACCTCAGAAATCCATCTGCAATAACAGAAATCCCATATGTCATCTTGTTTCAATTAAATGATATGGAAACATTCATAATAAATAGGTACAATCTTCAAATCCACCCCTCTGCCCTCCAATTTTAGTTGCTACAGAAACGATTTTTAAATGTTTTCATTTTACTTTTGAATTCCTCTGTAGCTTAAATAAACTTTTATATTTTTCTTAATCAAATTAACATCTATTGCCCCTCACTATGAAAAAAGCTAAGACCTTTAAACACATCCCATGTCATCTCTATACCTACTTCATTTTTCAAATTGTTTGTTCTTTCTATATTAGTTTTTAGTTGGTTATCTTTATTTTTGTTCCATTAAATTTAAGCAGTATTTCTTGATTCTCTGATATATAAGATATAGATATTCATGCTTTTTTTCTATTTACTTTACCTTTTCCCTACTAATTTCTATCTTGAGAACTATGGTTTTATTTTAAATCATAAAATTACTTTTATATTACATTTTTCTTTGAAATGATAAATAAATTATTCTATTTTCTACATGTGTAAAGACAAAGAATACTTATCTTATTATGGCTACAATATCACTGGCTATGGAAAAATCCAAAACATATGCTGAAATTAATTTTCTTTTCTGCAGGTCCAAAGCCAGATTCTCTGTAGCACTTGAACAAGAAATTTTCTAGTGTCAGGCTCAAATGGATTCTCATGTTCCACACTCTGTGGTGGAGGCATTTACAGTCCAGTGAGGGTCCCTTTACTCCCCAGATCGTTTACAGTCAGGGATGTGGAACCAGAGCTTACCAATAAATGGAAGTGTTTAGTGTCTTCTATGGGCCAGCATTGTTGTCTGACCCTCTACCACATTGTTCTCTTGTTTGAGTGACCTGAACCCCGTGTGTTCCAGAGGACGTAATAATGAGATGTCAGCAACCTGTATCCCTAAGTCACCATGTGGAAGGCAGCCACCCTCTGGACCCAGAGCCTAGGCAGACCTTGACTGATGATGTACAAACCTCTGAGATGTTAGGTGTGTGTGGACTGCCACAGAATTGAGCCCAACCTGAATAATTAGGCACTACAACATTTGTTCAAAACCACACAACATTTTAATTTGCTTTCTACTCAGATTATGGTATTCTTTCACAGCTCCTGTTTTTCGAGTTTTTCCTTTGACTTTCCTTTTTCTTGATCAACAAGCTATAAGATTTCAACATACCCTCAAAATTCATCATTATTTCTATCTTTTTTTTTTTTTTTTAGTATTTATAAGTGTTTTCTTCCTGATGCTATTCTCCCAAGAGACTTCCAATCTTCTGCTACAACCTGTACAGGCTTTTCTCAGTCTGTTACAGACCTGTCATACTTTGCTCATCAATTAGAACAAGGGTTTCATAGATGTTATAATTTATTCTCTCATATTTTCCTTTTTCTTTTACTGGACATTACCTCTGTAAGAAAGCTATGTTCATTTTTACTGAAAATGAACAGAAATATCTATTTGTACTGGTAGTTTAGAAGAGTACAGAATTCTATGATAATTATTTTCCCATACTTGAATTCATTTTCTGTGGTCCTCTAACATACATTTATTCTAATAAGCGTATGCTACTATGATTTCTTTCAAAGTGGCCTCTTTTTTTTTATTATTTCTAGAAGATTAAGGATCTTTTCTATCTGCTTGAAGTATCATCATGAAGTTGCTAGATATGACTTGTTTGCTTTGTTTTGGGTATTTTTTTCATGCTGTGTAGGACTTCAAGAGTATTTTATGGTGAAAATTCTTGTCTTCTTTAGCTATATGAAACTGTTTTGCAAAATGACTCTGTCATTTAACTAACCTTTTTTATTGCATTAATATTTTTAATTTCTAAGAACATTTACATTATTCTGATTAAACTATTATTTTTCTTGTTAATATTTTCATGACTTTTTTGGACGCAATATCTTTTTGAATCTAATTGGGTTTTAAAACTTATTGTCAATAAATCATCTTTTTTTTTTCTTAAATGTTACTTTTTTCATGGTAAATGGGAGACTATGCTGATTACTAGGGCTAATTCTTATAGATTTCCTTTACTGCTATGTATTTATATATTCTCCCACAGTGGATCTCTGACTAAAAAGAAGGCTGACAAGGGCTGTAAGCCATGCTGGTGAGATCATTGAATCCTTGGCTCCTCTTCTGGATGTGTTGTTGAGGAGATGGCCTTTGGGTCCTGCAGGATGCCTTTGTGATGGAGTGATAAATTTTTACAAGAAAACCCAGTTTTCTCTTGGCAGCTCTTTTAAATTACCCTCAGGTTTTTTCTAGGGTTAAATGCAAATGCCTGGCTGCCATTCACTGTATACTCAGGTTTTCAGGAGGAGGGCAGAGAAGGGGACAAATCAGTGTAACTATTCTGAAGCATAGTTTTCAGTTCTATCATGTGGCTATATTATAGCAGACAGATATATCCATTTTTAAGTCCCTCTTTACAACTGTATTTTTACCTTTCCATTTTATTATTTGAAAGCAAAGTTGGCATGAAGTCTCAGTAAGATTGGCCCCATCTCCACTGAGGCCTCAGTGAGGTCTGCCCGGCCTTCGTTGCAGCACCTTCTATTATAGGTCATCTCATGCTCTGTTCTCTCAATCAACAAGCTCTCATAGGTTTCCGTATTTCATTAATTTATGGATTTTGCTCATCTGATGTAAGACCTCTTATTCATTTCTGTGCTAGGATAAATGTATTCTCTTTCTTAATTCTATGCTGTCCAGTCAGTGGATTCTTGGGGTGGAGAATAAGAAAGGCATGTGTGTTTGGCTGGCTCTTAGGGTGACCATCCTTCCATGCCTCACATATCCTAGAGATGGGAGAAAGGGTCAGCTTCTGCCCTGATCAAAACCCCTTTCAGATCCATATATTTCACTCCTGAGTAACATTCCACAGATGTTCCTTATCTAAAAGCATCCTAACGTCTTTTCTGATCACAACTTTTCATTCTTTCATTTTTCTATTATATGAAAGAGACAGTTTATCTTTTACAGAATTGACTGCTTTGATTTGTGCTTACTTATGAATTCCTGCATATCCTTCCATCCATCCTCATCTGGTTTAAATTTTAGAGTGATTTCACCTGAACCATTTTCTTGCCAGTTTTGGAATCTCTCCAGCTCTTCTGTCTCTGACCTCATGTTGTTTCCTCATGTTGACCTGGGAAAACATCAATACTCAGTCAAATCAATGTTTGCACTCACAGGGGACATGAGTGATACTCAGAACACTCACATGCTCATATTAAGATAAAGGTATCTCCACAAACCTGTAACCTCAATAGTAGCCAGCCATTCAGTAATAAAGGGCCATGGTTCCGTTATTTCTATTTAACTGTCTCCTCTTCTACACAGTAACAATATCCATATTTTATCTTCTACTCTCTTCAAATGTTCCAAGAAAAAACTTTGATCTCCACTCTCAGCAGGTAATTTCCTCACCTAAGTAATGAGAAAATAGCATTTCCTTTCTTACAACCAAACATCATAAACTACACGTGTCCATGTCATCTTTTATTCTTTCTACCTATTAGAATAAATGTGAGTACAGGGATGGATTGGTTAAATTGCAGTAAGAAACATTCTTTGAATCTTAGTTCTTAAAACAATAAAGAGGCTTACATTCTATTTTCTTCACATCCTTCTTTCTGAGACATGACTATTTATTTGCTACTTCAGACCCATAATTCTTTCACTCAGCTTAAAAACAGCCACCTTGTGAGCATCTGAAATAATAAACTTTTGGAAGAAAGCAGCACTTAACATTTTGTGTAACTGAAAAATCTTTGGGCTTTTTTTAGTTTGAGATCTTTACCATTGCATTTATCACTAGTTCATTTCTAGAAGTTCATTTTTCCGAATAAAATTTCTCACCTTATCTCTATTCTGCTAATAAATATTTTATCTTAGCTCATCGCTTCCTGTAATTAATGGGTAACAATTAAGATATACTAACATTGTGGCTTCCAACCATTCCCCTCCAACTACACACACTGCTCTCTCACGCTACTGTCAGCATTAATTTTACTATGTATTTTGTGCGGCATCATGGTACTCTTTCAGTCTTGCATTCTGTTAGATCTTTTTCTTCAGTGACTACCACTGACTTCCAAGCCAGGGCCACATACATTAATGTTTTATTATGAATGGAGCCCACCTCCAGATCATCTATTAGTTATTTTAAAACATGCTGCAGTAACAAGCTCTCAAACTGCAGTTTATCAATAATATGGAAGTATCTTGCTGACTTATCGTGTAGTCATTGACCCACCAATCCTTATTGAAGGATGTGTCTGTCTGGGAGCCGGACACTGCTCACAGTTTGGGGTCTGGGGGTCTGCGATGTGCCAGTGTACCCTCCTGTGTCCCAGCAGCTTCTATGAGGAAGTGTGTGAGAAAGTTTATAATGTGTCAGCTTTGGACCTTGACCACATATATTAGATTAACATTCTATTGGCTTAAAAATCAGTCATATGACCACATATAACTTGCAGGCAAACAGGAAATATTATCTGTGTCTGGGTATCTGCTTCCTAGGAAACTTTTTTCACCATGAGCACACATTACACAAGACAGCTAACCTTTTTGGTAAAACAAAATACTAATGTTATGCTATGTAATAGGTTTTGGTCATAGTAATATTTGGTATTAAAATAGTTGATAAATTGTTAATGATAATGGAGGGTGTCCCCAAATTAGCAAACATTTCAACTTTCTAGCACTGAGTTTGCATTTAAATGAAACCCTTGTCAAGCCTACCAGAGCAGCTGATAGACCTGCAGAACCTGGGGACCTTGTGTCCACAGCCAGTGCTGGAGCCAGGTTTCTGGATTGTATGGGAGCCCAGTGCCCACGTGCAGGAATCCAGGAATTAGAACAGAATCCCACAGGACTGTTCTGAGGCCAGCTCCCCTTCACTGTAGCTGGGCCCTCACCCAAGGTTTCTGCTTCTTTCATCCCTCTCTTTTACCCCACCACCTAAACTGAGGGGATAAAATGGATATCAATGCTAATCATTTCCAGGGTAAACACAAAACCAGATATTTCTTAGTTACTTTGTAAGTTGGTATGAAGGCAAATGACAAGTTAAAAAAATAAATGTGTACATTTTGAAATATTTTTATAGAGGAAAGAAAGCTTATATTATTATTATTTTAGCTACAGTGGAAATACCAATTCTTTCTTGTTCAATTCGGTTGCCAAGCTGCATTTAAAAATTAAAGTTTATTTTTTCTTGAATATTATAATATACATCCACATGATAGAACATATAGAAAATACAGGAAAATAGAGACAGGCAATGTAAAGTCTACTATAGACCTTTTATTAAAAGGCAACATATCTTAGTATTTTGATCTATTTTGTTGGTAATATTTTATATATCACTTTTTTCTCCCTAATGTGGTTAAGATAACATAATATATGGTAAACCTACATATTTTTAAATAGTTTGTTTTGTAAACTGTCACCATGATAATAACTATACCTTAACAAGATAGTTTGGGGGGAGGATGTTAGTCAAATAGTGAATAATTCTGAAAACAAATGATGGTATTTGGAGGTATCATTTTACAGTGAAATTCAATGTATTATGGAATCAGATAGATCTGGCTGAACTTTGACAAACTTTTTTTTTAGGACTGAACTTCTTCTACTACAGAAATTGGTGAACTAAGGCTTGTAGGCCAGATCTAGCCACTGTCTGCCTTTATCTGCTTTATTGGAACACACCCATTCAATTACTTATTGTCTATGACTGCTTTCACACTCCAGTGGTAGAGCTGAGTAGTTGTGACAGGGATGGAAATATTTACTATGTGCCCTTTACGGCAAAAGTTTGTATAACCTGTTCCAGGAGGTTAAAGGATAAAATCTAGTAATTAAAAGAGAGTAAATAATACTTGTTATACTTGCTCTTTAGTGTTAGATGAGGAAAGTGAATCTTTCCATGACTAATTAAGTAGAATTTGGATGCATCTCAGGCAACTGACATCAGGGTCTGCAAGATTAACCACGTTCTACCTTGTAGTCAATGTTTAATTTCAAAATGCTTTTACTTTGCTAATTTACTTTAGTTGTCTACTTGAAGGACTCAAAAGCTTTTCTCCTTTTTTCTTTTGTTAGCTTCATTTTAATTCCTAGTATTGTGGATGTAGCCTTATTATTATTAATTATTATTACTACTTAGAATAGCTTGTTCTAAGTGTTCACTTTAATAATCAACTTTTTCCAAGTTCACAGAACAGACTTTGGTATCATTCTTATAAAATATATGAAATTAATGAGTCTTCATATTAGCTGATTTACTTTGGTGTATAAATCTTGACTGGTCTTTGTTTATTGTGTGTAAAGTATTTTTTTCCACCCTAGTGATGGAGAGCTTAGACTGTCCAGTAACTTTACCTATGCTATCATTTCCTAGTAATTTATTTACACTGGCATGATTATTTCTGTCATAGGAAAGTGCTGTTTAGGAGTTTTCTGTTAATGTTTTTAAATGATAAAACTGCTAATGAAATTAAGCTCTGTGAATTTTTATTTTCAGTTTTTATAATTAAATCCTGAATTATTTATTGTAGTTTAAAATGAGGGGATATTGAAAATACTTCAGATTTCACCTGAAATTTCAATAAATCCAGAACACTGTCTACTGTCAACTAATAAGCATTTTGTATGGTCAGACTATCAGAATGCAAGTTCAAGAAGAAAATAAAAGTGACAGAAGGAAATTCTTTCTTACTTTTTGGTATTGTAAATTTCAACCCTTTTTTAAAAAAAAGTTATTTTATTAAAGTATAGTTGATTTACAAGTTGTGTTAATTCAATTGTGCATATGTATACGTTTTGTCATATTCTTTTCCATTATGGTCTATCAGAGGATACTGAATATATTTCCTTGGGCTATACAGTAGGACCTCGTTGTTTATCCATTCTGTGTATAATATTCAATCCTGTTTTTTTTTTTTTTTTTGACCTATTCTAATCTAAAATGTTTGTGCTGAAGACTGACACTTTGTAGTTTGTTTATACTCATCCTGGAACTCCACAATTCTTATGTAGTAGCTTGGATTATTGTATCTAACAATCCACTCCTGGTTATAACGTAATTATGTATCTGTATCCTTTGCTTTGTGAATTTTACAGTGTCTCCTACCAGAATACCCAAGAGTAAATGTTCTTGCCCTGTTAAATACCAGACTTGTGATTTACCCTTTTCAATAGAAAGTCAGCAGAAATAAGCACACAGAGACTTTCGATGTGCATGAGTGATTTGTCTTGGCTTTACAGAGCTCCTGGCCTCTGCCTGGAGGAAAAGTGTGCCCGGGTGTCCATTCACTCTGAATCACAGAATGAAACAGGAGGAAAGACCTAAACTAGTGTCTCTTTACCTTTACTATGTTATTGATATGCTAATGAAACTTATAAAACATTTTTCCCCCTAATTGCCTCTTCCCACCCATGAAAAATTTTAATCCCACAGGTATACTACTTTTGCTTCTATAATGTGCTACTGGAATGTGCTATTGGAATAACACAAATCATTGTAACATGTAAATTGCATATATACATCATGAACCAGTTTTTACCCCATTGGGGCCAATATTGCTTCCCTTGACGATGCATAATTTAAATCTAACCTCAAGCCAGGAGTCCAGGCTTTCCTATCCAAGACCCATGAGAGCAGTCAAACCATAGCTGATGGACAGCCCCAGGGTGGCAAAGTAACTTTTTATTTTAGGTCACTGAAATCTGGATTTGTTGGTTTTGCCACAATTTGTCAGGTAACACTAATTAATATATCACACTGCATTACACCAATATTAATTTATTCAACAAATATTTATTCAGAAGTTGTACAGCACCAGACACTATGCATAACAGTGGATATGGAAGTAAAGCTTATGGCTTAAAAGGCACATGATAATCAAATAAATACAATGATAGCTGCGTTGTTGCTCAGACAGAAAAATTATAGCAGAACAGAAACCAGTCTAGAAAGACTTTTAAACAGAGGCCATATTAATGTGCTGAGAAGTTTTGATGTTGAAAGGGAATCACTAATCATTAGAGAAACGCAAATCAAAACTACAATGAGGTATCATCTCACACCAGTCTGAATAGACATCATCATAAAATCTACAAACAATAAACGCTGGAGAGGGTGTGGAGAAAAGGGAACTCTCTTGCAGTGTTGGTAAGAATGTAAATTGATACAGCCACTATGGAGAACAATATGGAGGTTCCTTAAAAAACTAAAAATAGAACTACCATACGACCCAGCAATCCCACTGCTGGGCATATACCCTGAGAAAACCATAATTCAAAAAGAGTCATGTACCACAATGTTTATTGCAGCTCTATTTACATTGGAAGCAACCTAAGTATCCATCGACAGGTGAATGGATAAAGAAGATGTGGCACATATATACAATGCAATATTACTCAGCCATAAAAAGAAATGAAATTGAGTTATTTGTAGTGAGGTAGATGGACCTAGATTCTGTCATACAGAGTAAAGTAAGTCAGAAAGAGAAAAAAACAAATACCGTATGCTAACACATATATATGGAATCTTTAAAAAAGAAAAAAGGTTCTGGGGGGCTTCACTGGTGGCGCAGTAGTTGAGAGTCCGCCTGCCAATGCAGGGGACACGGGTTCATGCCCCGGTCCGGGAAGATCCACATGCCGCAGAGTGGCTGTGTCCATGAGCCATGGCCGCTGAACCTGCGCATCCGGAGCCTGTACTCTGCAACGGGAGAGGCCACAGCAGTGAGAGGCCCACAAAGCGATAGAGAGGCATGGACATATATACACTACCAAACGTAAGGTAGATGGCTAGTGGGAAGCAGCCGCATAGCACAGGGTGATAAGCTCAGTGCTTTGTGACCACCTAGAGGGCTGGGATAGGGAGGGAGGGAGGGAGACGCAAGAGGGAGGAGATATGGGGATATATGTATATGTATAGCTGATTCACTTTGTTATAAAGCAGAAACTAACACACCATTGTAAAACAATTATACTCCAATAAAGATTTTTTTAAAAAAATAAATAAAACATAAACACCTGCTAAAAAAAAAAAGAAAGGGAATTACAGAGTTTGGGAAAATTATTTGTAAAATCTCTGAAAGTGGAGTAAGGCTCATTTAAACAAATAGGAAAGTAATGAGAGTGAGTCAGGATAGAACTGGGCACTTCTGAAGGCAAACTCTGGAGCTCTGCTTTCTCCTGTTGTCCCTGAAGAAGTGACTTTGAATACAGAATTTATGTGCCCCTCATAATATGTCAATATATGAGCCTCACAGTTCCATGAATCTCCTGAATTTTTATATGAAAAATTATGGCTTATAATTCTTTTTTTTATTTGTTGAGAAGAAAGTTCAAACCTTTAAAACAACTTCTCAAGGAGTTCTGTGACCCAGCTAAAATTAAGACACACTTAATCAAGAGTTTTCTGTAGGGAAGTGTCATATTCAATTTTTTGTCTTAGAAAGATTCCTCTGGCTATATTGTGTAAAATGAATTTAAAGGACAAAGATTTTGACAGAGAAAAGAGTCAGCAGGGAGTTTATATCAAGGGAAAGTGAAGAAACCATGAAGGTGTTAATGTGTGAGTGGACAGTTTAGAGAGATATTTAGGAAACAGGATTTGTGTTTGGGGACATTGGGATAGATTGGAGGAGATGGATAGATAATTTCATGTTTCAGTTTCAGGAAAGTGGAGGGATGGTAGTATCATTGCTTTGTAAGGGCAGAATTTAAGGCCAGGATGTTAGTAAAATGGCTGGAATAAAAGCTCTAATTTGAGCCATCTTGGAAGGACTCCCTTCCAGCCCCATGCCTACCCATATGGACAACTCAAGCTCATCAATCCCAGGAAAGTCATCCTGATGGATAAAGAAGGCACCAGGAGAATCATATGTGCTTTATCTTCAAGTGAAGAATTTCCCTGAAGTAGCTGAATTGTATCCTTTCTCAAGTTCAGGGAGCACTTGTACCCTGTGCAGCTCATTCTGCTGACCTGATGGAAGCCATGGAATTGTTTTCCCCATGCCTTCTTCACCCATCTTGTGTCTCAAAGCCACTTGACCTGTAATCTCTGCTCCATGAATATCTTAAACAACTTCTTACATTGCTTACTATCTACCATGTTATTTCTGAACTGTCTTTACCTACAGTTTCCTCTGCCTGGTATGTGACTAAATTTATTTAACTTTTATAACTCCTACTAATGCTCTGAAAATCTAATTAGATAACTGCAGGCTTGGCTATGAGCTTCACCCCATCCATTAATAATAAAGTGTTTAAAATTTTATGGATGAAGTGAAAATGTTATATTGCTAATTTTCAATTTGTCTGCTATTCTCTCTAAACTGTCTAAACAGTGATCATCTTAAGTGAAGATACCTTGTCTAATTTACTTGTTTTTGCATCTCTAGTGCACACTATACTGTCTGAGAAATAGGTATTTCCTACCTGTCTTGTTAAATGCATGAATAGATGAGTTGCAGTAACAAAATGGCCTACTATATCTTTCCCATCAAACTCACCTTCTACCTGGCTTTCCAGGTCGTCCTTGTCTCAGTCTGTTGGAGCTGCCATAACAAAATACAGCAGACTGGGTGGCTTATAAACAACAGCAATTCACTTCTTACAGTTCTGCAGGCTGGAAGTCTGAGAGCAGGGTGCTGACATGGTCAGGTAAGGGCCCTTTTCCAGTCAAAGACTTCTCATTGTGTCCTCACAGGGTGGAAAGAGTGAGCAAGTGCTAATCCCTTGCATGAGAGCTCCACCTTCATGACCCAACCATCTCCTAGGGGTCCCATCTTCTACCATTACCTTTCAGGGGTAGGATATCAACATTTTAAAGGGACACAAACATTTAGACATTAGACATTTTCTTTGTTAGACTGAACCTCTCCTTAACTACAATCTTATAACAAATTTGGACTCGATACTAGAAATTATTACAATCTGACTCTATATTGTCTTATTAAAATCTTTGTTAAAATATATATATATATATATGTAACTTTTTTACTCATCCATATTGCAAGTTAAAAACATTTTTGTTTACCTATCCACAATGCTTGACATAGAACTTTGTGTATTGTACCTACTCAATTATCAAAATATACATAAAAAATTTTCATGTGAGAATCAATAATACATTGCATTCATATTTTGAATTATTTAGAAAATTATTTTGGCTAACTCCATTAGATTTTGGAAGCCATTATTATAACCTTGAAGAAATTCTTATTTATTTACCATTGATAATTTGATTTATGCCATGTTGTTGATAATGTCTCCATTTTATATGGAATTGAACTTTTATTGCAGTGTGTTTTTGTGGTGGAAATGGGGAAACAAGCTGATCTTTTTGTTATTTCAAATGCACTAGTTATCACAATCACTCCTAATATTTTTAACTGCAGTAAATTTCTCACAGGAGTTTTAGTCCAGATAGCTGTAATAAGAAACTCTTAATAGAAGTCAAGGGACAGATGAAACTTTCTTTTAGCGGTGAACCAGAATCATCCTATATTTGCAGAAAGAGTACTGTAACTAATTGTTGCATTTCTTTAAAGACCATATTTTTCAGTTCTTTGTGTAGAATGTTCCCCTCTCTCTTTGGTATATAAGTCTACATTCTCATGCATTACCTAAATTTGATACTTTGGAAACAAGTGAATTTCTCACAGTAGGAAGCTGAGTGTGTTCCTGGAATAAAGGATCTATTCTATAACATAAGCTTTGTGAAAACACATAACTTCTCTACAAACTTGAATCATTTAATGAATAAAACATGAAGCTCGTACAGAAAAGTGCATTGCCCTTTAGCTAAGTACTTCAAAACTGATGTTTAGAAGACACTTTAATTTTTTTCTAACATTTTTGAAAGAGTTCGTCCTGCAAATTTCTCTCCTCTACATCCCCTTTCATGTCATTTCAAACACTGGTTTATTTAATTGCATTTCATTGTCATTCTGTAAATCACAAATATAGTCATTGCTGTATTTTCAAACTATAGATGAAGGTAGGATCTAATTTTATAGCTAGTAAAGCTCCCAGTAGTCCTAGAAATGTACACTTTCTTGGGGACTGTCTGAGCATGGTTTTGGGACCTGTACAATATACTCAGTAGAAAACCTCTGGCTTCCTGTTTTTACTATTCACACTTACATTTTCAAAAGATTAAAAATTAAAAAAAAAAACCACGGTTTTTGGCATATCATTATAATGAGAGCCTATAATTCCAGATACTGATTAAACTCTAAAAGGAGATAAAAGACTCTGACTTTAATGTGTGTTCCTGTACAAAATCTCCCTGGGCTCATCAACTGAAGGTTTTACTAGGCTCCATTAACCATTAGTTAAATTAGCCATAACATTTAACATTATTGGATAATTGCTTTGTGATCCTGAGGTAACTCCAGAGTATACTAAAACTTCATACTGATACAATACATTTTTCCTTCACAGTGTGACATCACACTATTTAAATCCTGATTGATGACTAGCCTTCAAGATATCGTAGAATTTCCTGGCAGAATCATAGAGCAAGAAGCAGAGAATTTAGTAAAACCTCCAAATGTGTGGTTCCTTTATACATGCAAATATTATTCTTAAAGTTTACTAGTGTCATGAAAAGCATTCTTCTGAAAGCATCTTATGATTACCTGAAGTAAAACATCTATTGATGAGGGATATTTTTTTCTTGTATTGCTACTGAACTTAATTACTCCCTTTTGAAATGTGTCTATCATTTGGAATTCTACTTGGGATGAATAATTGAACCAGAAATTAAACTCTTGTGAGCACAAGAGAAATTGTACCCATTTATCTCATTCATGTGTCATTTACTCATTGTTCTACAAATAATTCCTAAAAGCATATGATACTATAGATACAAGTTGGTCCCTTCAGTTGTATTAATCTTAAAGAATATGGTATAAATATAACTGTATATTTTAACTATTTGGGAAAATGTTTATTTCCCAGTATGCATTTGCTAGATAAATTAGAATGCTAAATATACAAAATAACTAAATCTAATAAATAAAGTTTTTTTTAAACATCTTTATTGGAGGATAATTGCATTACAATGTTGTGTTAGTTTCTGCTTTATAACAAAGTGAATCAGCTTTACATATACATATATCCCCATATCTCCTCACTCTTGTGTCTCCCTCCCACCCTCCATATCGCACCCCTCTAGGTGGTCACAAAGCAGGGAGCTGGTCTCCCTGTGCTATGTGGCTGCTTCCCACTAGCTATCTATTTTACATTTGGTAGTGTATATATGTACATACCACTCTCTCACTTGGTCCCAGCTTAACCTTCCCCAAAGAAGATATACAGATTGCCAAAAAACACATGAAAGAATGCTCAACATCACTAATCATTAGAGAAATGCAAATCAAAACTACCATGAGGTATTACCTCACACTGGTCAGAATGGCCATCATCAAAAAATCTACAAACAACAAATGCTGGAGAGGGTGTGGAGAAAAGGGAACCCTCTTGCACTGTTGGTGGGAATGTAAATTGATACAGCCACTATGGAGAACAGTATGGGCGGTCCTTAAAAAACTAAAAATAGAACTATCATACAACCCAGAAATCCCACTACTGGGCATATACCCTGAGAAAACCATAATTCAAAAAAGTCCTGTACCACAATGTTCATTTCAGCTCTACTTACAATAGCCCAGAGATGGAAACAACCTAAGTTCCCATCATCAGATGAATGGATAAAGAAGATGTGGCACATATATACAATGGAATATTACTCAGCCATAAAAAGAAATGAAATTGAGTTATTTGTAGTGAGGTGGTTGGACCTAGAGTCTGTCATACAGAGTGAAGTAAGTCAGAAAGAGAAAAACAAATACCATATGCTAACACATATATATAGAATGTAAAAAAAAAAAACAAATAAAAAAATGGTTATGAAGAACCTAGGTGCAGGACAGGAATGAAGACACAGATGTAGAGAATGGGGGAAGGTTAATAATCAAAATTTTAAAGTTTTAAATCTATTCTGTTTCTTAATGATTTTTCATCCAAATCAATTTATGTGTTCTTTCACATATACATTCAACAAATATTTTTCCAGCTTTATTGAGATATAAATGACATACAATATTGTCTTTAAGTTATTACAATGTAATGAATTGATACATGTATATATTGCAAAATTATTACCACAATAAAGTTAGTTAACAAATCCATCACATCACATAGTTACTTTTTTTTCTTTTGTGGTGAGAAGTTCTAATATCTACTCTCTTAACAACTTTCAGGTACATAATACAGTATTGTAAACTATAGTTACCATGTTGTACAGTCATTTTATAACTGGAAGTTTGAACCCTTTGACCAACATTTCCCCATTTCAACCACCCCTCAGCACCTGGAAACCACCAACCTACTCTGTTTCCATGAGCTCAACTTTTTAAGATTCCACATACAAGTGAGATCATACAGTAACAACAGATAATTACTGACTGTCTATTACATGGCAGAAAAAATTCTAAGCAATGAATGAAACAAGTTTTTGGTCTTACAGAGTAGAGGGGGAAATACACACATAAATCAATTCCGACTTAGATACTGACTGGTCTTTGAAGAAAAAATAAAGAGGGGGTGAAGAGAATAGTGACTACTAGTGGGGTTTTGGAAGAAGGATATTTTTTGAAGGATAGGTGGGGGTGGGGAGACTCACTCTTAAGGTTACATTTGAGCAGAAACCTGCCTAAAGGATATGAGGAAGGAAAGCTTGTGGATAATTTAAGGGACGAAATTCCAAAACTGCAAATGACCTGAGGTCTGGGCTTCTTGGTGTTTGTTGTTATTCATTTTTAATCAAGAATATTAGTTGAGCAGAGTGATCAAATGAGTAAGGAGAAATGAGTAAAAGATGTAAGAGAGGCTGGGTAAAGCCAAGTGGTGAGAAACAGAAAGTGTAGCTATACTAAATCACCTTTTTCTTTTTGTAAGTGACAAGTGAAGCTCCCAAAGCATTTTTTAAACGTTTCATTTTGAAATAAATTTAGATTTGCAGTAGAGTTGTAAAGACAGAACTGAGTGTTTCCCTAACCTTTCCCTACATTTCTCCAGTGGTATCAACTTAAATAACCATGGTGCTTGTAGTAAAGTTAGAAAAGAATTATTATTGGTACAGTACCATCCATTAAACTACAGACTTTATTCAGAGTTCTCCAGTGTACCATGCTGCATTTGCTTGTTATGTCTCCTGCAATCTGTGACAATTCGTGCTTACTTCACTTTCTTTCACGACCTTGGCATGTTTGAAAAATTCTGAGCTGGGGATTTGTAAAATGTCACTCAATTGTGGTTTTTCTGGTGTTTCCTCAGGATTAGACGGAGGCCATGACTTTGGGGAAGCACACTGGAGAGGTGACGTGCCCTTCTAGCATAGTTTCCATCAATGTGATATTGCTGGTGAATGTTCATCTTAATTACTAGCAAAGGAGTGATGTGGTCTGACCTATGTTTAAAAGTGATATGCTGGCTGTTGGTTTGAGAGCAGATTGTAGGGGAACAAGGGCATAGCAGGGAGACCAGTTAGGAGGCTTTAATGGATTCTCTGGATTGATTACAGATAATGCAAATGAAAGATGGTTGTGGTTTGCACAGGAATGTTAGTAATGGAAGTGGTAAGAAGTGGTGGTGTAGATTCCACAGGAATTCCTGATGAATCCTGGAAGGAAGACCAGCAGGATTTGCTGATGGCTTTAATACAAGGAGACAAGGAGAACACCCAGAGTTTTATGCTGAGCAACAGGAAGAATGAGGTTGTAGTTTGCAGAGACGGGAAAGTTTGTAGGAGGAACAGATGGGGGTATAAATAGGAGTTTGCTTTTAGACATGTGAATTTTGAGGTGCCTACTCAGTGTGCAGATGGAGTTGTTTTATAGACTGTGTTATATGACTTTGGAGTTTGGGCTGTAAATATGCATTTAGGAGTCGTTTGTGTATAAATCATATTGAGAGCCAAAACTACATGAGGTCACCTACCTAGTAAATAAAGGGAAGGGGCCTAAGAACTGAGACTCGAAACATTCCATATGCTTATCCCTGTTTATTACCCTTTATTAACAAATACAATGTTGTGATATGTCACCAAGATACTAATAGTAGTCAGTTAATTAACTGAGCAACTATTTGTTGACTGCCTACTTTGTGCCCAGGACACAATGGTGAACAAATCAGAAAAGGTCTCTGTTCTCACAGCACCTGTGTTCTGCAGGCAGAGAACACAGAAGACAGTCAAGCAACAATGGCAAACATATTTCGAGGTTAAAGCACTTAGTAGTAAGGACAAGGATGGAAATAAAACAGAGTGAGAGGAAAGAAATTTATTCTTTCGTCCACGAAGTCCTGAGAGGATGGTATCAAGCTGAGACCTCAGTGTCAAGGAACAAATTGCGAGGAAATGTAAGTGGAGTGGATGAGTATAAAGACCTTAACATGCACAAAGTTTAGGGCCCCAGCGAATTAACTTCTAGGAGTTTATTCTATGGATATACTCAATACAAATATCTTCAATGAAGACTGTATAGTACTGAGGGAGGAAAAATCTAGAAGCATTCGAATTTTATTAATATGGGACTAGGTAAACAATCATGAATCACACTGTAGTGAAAGACATGGTAGCAGTTAAACAGGACCAGGTATATCTCTATGTGTTCATATATTTACACTTTTTTATGTGTTAAAATATTCTTTAAGTATGAAAAAACATTATTTGATAGTATGTGATTATAAGCACACTAACACTTTTAAGAATAAAGACTGTATTTTTTTCCACATTTATCTTTTTTATTGGAGTATAGTTGCTTTACAATGTTGTGTTAGTTTCTGCTGTACAGTGAAGTTAATCAGCTATATGTATACCTGTATCCCCTCCCCCTTGGACCTCCCTCCCCCCATCCCACCCATCTAGGTTCACCCATATAATGTTTCTCAAGGAAACAAAAGAAGCTATTAACAATAATTTTTCATCAGAAAAAATAGGCTGAATTTTACTTTTCCTTAGAAAGCCTTCTGAGTAATTTCAAAGTTTCCAATGTGTACCTATTATGTTTTTAAGGTAATTCCAGAAGGATTAATTTAAATGAGAAATATTATTAAAACCATAAAATGTGGGCACCTCACCTTTGCATTGATATTTTCTCTATATGTTCTGTTGCTTTTTATCCATTTGTTTTCCTTTTTAATCTGCATCCACAAAGCCCCGTCCCTGAAGGGGCCTGTGTGAAGTGTCCTATTCTCACATCCTCCTCAGATCGAAATTGCACCATGTCAATAACGCTAGTGGGGAGCAGCTTGTAGTTGGTTAGCAGGTGCTGAGCTGGGCTGGGAGAGCATCCCAGGTGTCAGGGAGAGCAAGGTTGACCTTGATACCCATATTGAAAATAGAAACAAGAAGGGTAAGTAACAGAAAAAGCTGGGAGGGTTTAAATTGACAATAAGTATAAAGAAGAGATTCAAAAAGAGTGATGACATGGGATATAGCAAAGGTAGTCCCATTGGTTATTGTTAGAAAATGTCACCCTAAGGTCAAACTGTTGAGGTGGAAAAGTATCAAGGAAATTGAAGCTCAAGGTGTTCAGAAGTATGTTTGCCAAAGTGGAACAGAGATGATTTTATCTGTAAATCCCTATGCAGGAATTCCATATATATTTATTTTTTTAATTTATTTACTTAAAAATATTTTATTGACATATAGTTGATTTACAAGGTTGTGTTAGTTGCAGATGTACAGCACAGTGATTCAGTTATACATACATATGTATCTATTTTTTTTCAGATTCTTTTCCCTTATAGGTTATTACAAAATGTTAAGTATAGTTACCTGTGCTATACAGTAGGTACTTGTTGGTTACCTATTTTATACATAATAGTGTGTATATGTTAATCCCAAACTTCTAATTTATCCCTCCCCCCTTCTCCTTTGGTAACCATAACTTTGTTTTCTATGTCTTTGAGTCTGTTTCTGTTTTGTAAATAAGTTCATTTGTATCATTTTTTTTAGATTCCACGTATAAACAATATCATATGATATTTGTCTTTCTATGTCTGACTTACTTCACTTAATATAATAATCTCTAGGTGTATATTTTTATGTTACAGATGATTCCAATATTTCAGGGAACAAAGATTATCCTGTGATTGGAAACTTCTGAGTGGGGATGTGGGTCCTAATCAAGCCACTCTGCTGGTAATAAGCCAGTAAAGAAAGTTCTGCTGACTGCAGGCAGCTAAGTGAGGTTTCAGTTTCCTTAGGATGCTCTGCTGATTGACACATACTGCAACTCCTCAACCCACGTGTTGGGCCAGGGTCAGGAGTGCACCTGAGGGAGGTGAGCTTATCCTCTTAACAAGATGTGCTTCTGGTGGCTGAGGTTCACCATGTTACTTCCGGTGCAGTGGACCTGGGTATCAGAGATCTCTGTTTAAATTTTTTCCTAGCTTCATTTTTTATAAATGCTGAAGTGAATGTGATGATTGGCAGGTAGATAATGAATATTTTAAATAGTTGATTTTTGTAGGGTGACTAAGTTTCTGATCTTTATATTTTTCTAATATTCTTTGTGGTTCATGATACTTTGCTCAAATTTTCTTTCTTATTGCCTATGAAGAATATTGAATAATTGGCAATGTCCCCTTCTGCCTATGAAGAATATTGAATGATTGGCAATGCCCCCTAAGAATAAATAACTATCTATTTGATGATATTGATAATTAAGAGGGACTCTCCTTAAAGTTGCCATTATGAACTGGGAATTATTGTTAAAAATGCAACCACACAGCAATTCTAATATATGCTAATATGTATACATCAGAATTAATGATATATTATTAATGTTTAATAGGCATTAATAAACATTCTTGAAGGATTGAACAAATGTGTGTGTTTAATTGCTTCTGATAAAGACAAAGAACTAAGGACTGCCACCAAACGAAGTGTACATCGCATAGTCAGAACAATAGCTGAAGATTCAAATGTCACAAACAGTCAGACAAATAAAAGAATAAGAACACTACTTTCAAACACATTGTTAAATGAGGAGTATAGAATTCTAATGCTTAAACCAAACCCTAATAAAAACCCTATATTCATGGAAGACAACATATAAGATTTAGCTCAGGGGCAGCTTTGTTATATGAATATGTATGGACAACCACTACACTTAGTTTTCATTTGATAGAAACTAGAATTTTTTTCAGATTTTTTTGTAAGGAACTCTGGGTCTCATCTTTGAAGCCTAGGATTTGTGGCAAATTATTTTTAGGCATTTTGATTTATGGAAATATTTTTCTAATACACAAAGTAGTTTACTGAGTTAATTTATTTTTGACCTGAAATAGAACTTTACCCAATATTTCAAGTGAAAATAAACTGCTACATTAATCCACTAATCCTCCTAATTTAAGAATTTACAGAAAATGTATTACCTACTAAAGCAACCAAAAATTCATATTCTACAGGGATGCTGTAATTTCACTGAGGAATATAAAATTAGATGGTTTAACTTTCGTTTGCTTGTGGTATCCTCTGATTGGCTTTATATTTTGTTGTATGTATAATGTTTAACCAATTATAACTCGAGTCAGTAGCTTTTTTTCAGTAGGACATATGATGTATTTCAATACACATTTAGCTACTTCATTTGCAATCTCATGTTTATTAAATACTGGCAAGGTAACTGTGAAAATAAAACTAACAGAAAAGCTATGCAATCATTTCTATTAATAGGGTACATTTCAAAAGTGTAAAATATATTCCAACCATTAAAGCAAATGAGAAGTTTTTAAATATGATAGAGCATAGACTCCATAATTACTGAAACCAATATTCTTCCTTACACAAAACAAGCACATCCATAGCTTAAAAAATACTCGTTAATAGTTTGGTAATTCATAACAGAAGAATAGTAATTCCCCAGATTAGCAATATCAGCATCACCCAAGAACTTGTTGTAAATACAAATTCTAAGCCCCACTCCAGACCTACTGAATCAGAAACTCCAGGAGTAAGCAGAGCAATCTAACATGCTCTAAGCGCAGAAGAAGAAAAATGCACCACTACAGTTAGACATAAGGAAATTCAGACAACAAAACAAAATGGACCTATAGATCACTATCACTAGGAATCTTTCTTCTGAAATCATGCACATTGTGTAGAAGTAGGTAGTTCAAGATCTGACTCTGTAGCAATCAGATCAGTGTCAGTGTCCCATGCATGTCTCCTCAGACTTTTTACCGTGTCTGGCATTCAGGACCTGTGCACTCCCAACAGCCAGCACTGGATCTTTATCTGAAGGTAGCCTTTAGGCTGCCAGAATTTGTCTGCTTCACCTTAATTGGACATTTATGGAAATTTAGTTCACTTGATTTAACCTTGAGCAGTTTTAACGAATAACTGAGGTGTGTAAATGCTCCAGCTCTCTTGTTTTCCTAAAGATGTTCTGAAAGATGGCTCACACTGTCCCCAGATCTCCCTGATGAGATCCAACCAGTGACTCTCTATCAGACTTTGCTTGGGAGCCCCATCTCCCCGGCCCCCAACACTTGCTCATTCTTTCCTTCCTAGTCCCACTTCACTCCTCCCTACCAGTTCTCCTAGGGATAATTCTTACTCTCTCTCTGTCATATGAACCCTTATCTCAGGATCTACTTCTGGAGAACCTAACCTAAAGCAGACAGAATCCTTATCTCTGTGAGAAAAAAACACAAGGTTTTATACTGAAGTGGTTGGAGATATTCTCAACATCATCTGATCTTTTGCCATGACACTGTTTCCACGACTGTTTTGTGTTTTTATATGACATTTTGTTTTCAACAGACTTTAATTTTTAGAACAGTTTTAGATATACAGAAACTTTGAGAAGATAGTATAGGGAATCCCCATATACCCTGTATCCAGTTTCCCCTGTCATTAACATTTTATGTTGGTATGATGCACTTGTGGCATTTGGTGATCTGATATTGATCCATTATTATTATTAACTAAGGAGGACTGTGTTTTTGATTAAATTTTACTCATTCTTCAATTCTTAGCTCAGGCCTAATACAGGTTATTATTTATCTTCATTCATTCACTTAACATTCACCCATCTCACCCTTTTTTTTAACCAAACTATTAATATACATGCCAAAAATTATTCTATTGAATAATAGGTATAAGGCAGTGAACCAAACATATCAGGTCTAAGCTATCTAAATTAGATTCTGAAGGAAAAGTTCCATTCTAAAAAGATAAGTAAATGCATACAAACATAATTTCATATAGTAATCATTAGAAAAAATGGATACTTTGGGAGAGGATGATCTGTATAAATCCTTCTGTGCAGTGTCATTGGAGTTGACACCTGAATCCTTAATCTCAGGTAGTCATGGAAAGATATATGGCATGGAGGTTCCAGACAGAGGGAATGGAAACTCCAGAAGACCTAAGGTGTATCCAATGTATCTGGAAACAGCAAAAGAAACACAATGTATCTAGAGGACAAGGGGAAGAGGAGTGCCAGATAAGGAGGGAGACTTAGGCAGGAGAAAGTATCATGAGCTTGTCAGGAAAGAGAAAGCACTATTGAATTTATTTCAAACCAACGAGAAATCATTAGACACTAATAATTAGAGGATGAAATGCAAACGGTATCATATGAGGTGATCAACTTTTAAAAATGTCATTCTGAAGAATGGATTGAGGCATGTAAGGGATAGAGCAAAAGGAAGGAGCCTGGATGGGTGCCCCATGCTTATCTTTTCAACCACCTGTAGCTCTTGGTTCTAATTTGTAGGCTTAATTCTGTATTTCCTCTTTGAATGAGAACTATTTATATATAGGGCCAAGTCTAATAATTTTTGTTCTCGAAATGATAATGTTTAGTATATTTGATACTATTGTTGAAAGAAGGAATGAATGATTTCTAAAATCTAACAAATAGCTAGTTAACACCAATGACAACTGTTTTTATTTATAGAGGCCAATGGCTCGGCAAATCAAGGTCCTTCTTCTACTCATGTTCACCAAATCTATTGTATCATTAGATACTATATTTAATTTCTTCTCAGCCATTTTCCCCCAGTGACTTAGAACAGAATCTGATTCCTTAAGCATGTTCTACTTGGTTTTATTTCTCAGCTCTTTGATAACCTTGATACATTTTTTAGGGCTATTTCTGTTAATTCATCACATCCTTTTAATATGTACATCTCAGAAGAAGATGAATACTCTGAAAAAATATTTGACAGGGAATAAGGGTGATTGCCTTGCATGGGACTCTATATTTATACTCTACATTTGCATATGAGAATCTTGATTGTGTTCTTTTCACAATAGCTCTACATTGTTGATGTTAAATTAAATGTTTAATAATTTATCACCTTGAGTTTCACACCTTTATTATACATTTATATTTATATCCACTTATATTTAATTTATATTTATATTCTTATCTTGTCACTGAATGTAAGCCTTGGAAAGCAGTATATTATTAACTTGACTTATTTTTAAGTGACAAGCTAATAAATTATATGAAATTTAATTGCACTATATATTATAGTACTTAAAAAAAAATCCGGTTGGTTTTAAAGGTCCAAAATGATTTTTAAAACAAATAAATATCCCTACTTCTTTCTCATTTTTTCCACTTGGATTTCCACATAGATTTATGTAGCTGACTGCAGATATATTTAAAATGGAATACTGAGGCTCAATAATCTTCTCATTTTCTTTATCCCTTCCAAGGTAGCTTACTTCCATTATTCATTCGGCAGGGGAGTGAAATTTGAGTAAAGTATACACTCCTCTAGTCAGAAGAATATGCAAGTAGGAAGACAGCCATGCCTTGGTCATTTTCTTCAAATGATCTTCCCAAAAGAGCATTTTATATTACTTGCTGAAATATGACTTTGAGTACTAATTACTCTCTTTGAATTTAAAAATATTTGGTTGAAATGTCTTAAATATACTTCAGTGTTTTTCATGCACAACCATCATAATAGGAATATATGTCCCCAGATGATATCAGAGCAGCAGAGGTTTTCTATTTTTTCTCAATGATTCCTACACAGGAATAAAATTATGAATACAAATAAAATTTACAGTAAGAATTGTCCTTCTAGATAATCTGGACTATTTTTTAATAAAAAGTGAGAATTATGATTCAGCTATTTTTCTTTTTACTGTGGTTACCTAAAGACACAGGCAAAAATTTAATGTTAAATTCATTTTTTAGCATACTTTGCTCCTTATAAAATTACTAATTTGCTTCCAAAATTTTTCTAGATTCACAAGTTGTTTTCTGATATAAATTTTTATTGTATATATTATTTAGATATTTTAAAATAGTAAGTTGCTTAAAATCCTTTAACATTAATATCATCCATGCATTATAAATGCAGGTATTAATTAACAGCATAAGTTCACTGAATAAAATAACTTGGCTAACTTTTTGCCTCTGACTATATGTCAAATATGTTTAAGGGTTGAATGGCTTTTTATATTATTTTCCTAAGGTAAAAGTATTTGTTAGAAAACAATAATACACTTAGGAAAAAACAAACTAGAGATATTTAAGGTAGGTAATTTATCTAATGGAAGTTACATATGTTTATATTGTTGAATGTTCTGATTCAAAGCAAGGTCAAATTTGTCAGATTTATCTAATATTTAAATTACTTTTTTAACCTGCTGACCATCTGTGACTAAACATTGTTTAAGAACTGCTTTAGAAACTTAATCTCAAGACAATATATATAATAGCTGGAAATTAAAAATGGCCTGAAAATTCACTCTCAAAAGACATTTAATAAATAAGGATAAATCTGCAGAATAGAAAAAGCATACAAATAAGTATTTCATCATGATGTAGTTGTTTATATGTTGATGTAGAACATTATTTATGAAATAATTTAAATGACAGACTGATACAAAATTGTACATAGAGCTATATGTTTTAGAAGAGATACAATCAAGTCAAGAAGGCTCCAGTGCTTGTCATGAATAGAAAAGAAGAAAAAAGTCAATGATAGAAAATGAAAGAGACAAGAATAAAGTCTTATTTTGGCAGTTTACAGATAATGATTGAGTTGACTTTCTTCTCTTATATAATTGACTGTCTCTCAGGGCATAATCTAGAGGAGAGTAGGAGTTGAGGGGTGAATGATTTGAAATAAATTAATTTTGAACCTTATTGGAACAATGATTGTTGATGAAGAAATCACCAACACAGAACAAATTGGCAGTGGTTTCATGACAACAAAAATCTGCTTCAAACACATACAATGATGTAATGGCAGTGTCTCTGGTTTGCAGACTACCTTTATCCACACAGTGATTCAGGGACCCCCTACGCTTTTTATCTTGTGGTTCCACTTTCCTGCCTTGCCATCTTCTTCATCTAGCCAGAAGAAGGAAAGAGAGAATTAGGAGAAAGTGCAACAACTTCTGAAAATCTGGTCCCACAAATGCAATATTCACTTTCTCACAAAGATAACTCACTTCCATAGCTTACCTAGATACTGGATGACCAGAGAATTTGGTCCTAAATCTGGGCAATGCTTCCCAGTGATGATGCTACATTATAGAATATCTGTCACAAGGCTCACATAGAAACTTTCATTGTTTCCCATCACCACCATCATAGTTCTCCTTTTTTGCCATTTGGAGAAACACACTATTATTTCACTGAACATGTTGACATATTTTCATACTTACCTCTTTTGGGGGAATTATCCTTCCCCTGCTAGACCATTCTTGAAAGGAGAATTATACTACCTTGTTTCACTCATTTTGTTGAAGACAAAATTTTAATCCCAAGAAATTAAGCACTTGCCCAAGGTATCACACACTTAATTAGTAACAAACCCATAAATAGAAACCATCTTTGTCTTATTTCCTTAGAATCTCACCAATCCTGATAATTTCAGCAAAGTATTAAATGGAATACTGCATTGGTTTTTAGGTACTTAATAGCAGAACTACAATGTATTAGGAAAGAAAAAGGAAAAAGAAGAAGAAGAAGAAGAAGAAGAAGAAGAAGAAGAAGAAGAAGAAGAAGAAGAAGAAGAAGAAGAAGAAAGAAGGAGAAGGAGAAGGAGAAGGAGAAGGAGAAGGAGAGGAAGAGGAAGAGGAAGAGTAGGAAGAAGAAGAAGAAGAAGGAGAGGAGGAGGAGGAGGAGGATAGTTCCTTAGGCAACTTGCATATGTTTTGTTAGATAGAAAAAATATTATGTTACTTTTAGTATCCCTGTGGTAACTACTTGTAACTGAATGGCTGTAGAGAGCTCAGATTGTAAAGGACTAGCTCTGAAAATATATATTCAAAAAATAGATATTTTTTTGAAATATATCTATTCAGATTATCATGTAATGGAATGTACAGATAGATATTTTCTTAGTTGAGTTCCTGTAAAGCAGCATATGAGATGGAGATTAGAATGTTGGCTGTTTATTTGGGACTGCTCTTTGTATAAACACCTCTGGACAGGACACTAAGGAAGCAGGTTTGGGAATGGGGAGAAGTATGGCTGCAGTACATACAAACAAAGGCCTCCATGGTCCTTCTTGGGAATGCTAATGTTGGGATGACCCTGCAGAGTTGTCTCAAATTAGTGTGGGTATTGGGTTTTCATTCCCCAACATTAATCACTTATTTATGCAAGCCATCCCAGGAAGGGAATTCCACCTTGGGCAACATAATTTTCTTCACCTGTGTTTGAAGGAGGTGAACAGCTGAGGGCTGCCCTTGTGGGTGCATCATTCCTGAATTGTGATCTGGTTGATGTATCACATTGTTCACTACAAGTTTATGTAACAGAACTTCCTAAGGAAGCTGGGGTAGGAGGGAGAACCCAGATTGCTTTTCATAAATCTTAAATTGTTGACCCATTTATTTCCACAGACTAAACAAGGTTTACTTTGGATAGATGTAATAAGAAATATTCTTCTATTGAAAAGTTAGTCTTACTTATATAATTATCCATTTGCTTATGTGTTTATTTGCAACTTTATTCCAGAAATGGCATGAGGAATAAATAGTTTAATCTTATTTTTTTTACTCTAGTCTCTGTTTTGTTGTATTGTGTTGATCCACAGATTAATAACTATAGTGCTATTTTGGTCCCTATCAGAAAGATGCTACAAAACAGTAAATTTTTCATTTGTGTAACTTAACTTGAGTCTCTAAAGGAAAACAATAAATTATATCATTCAACCAAGATTCATTTTGCTTCTTTTGTGGTTCAAACTAATTTATTAATAACTATAGTTTGTTCTAGGTTTTCAAAAATAATAAATTATGATTTTTGCACAGTAAATCCAATTGTAAAGATTTACAAGTTTATGATTGCTGCTATATTTGTATGTGTAAAAAAGATTTTGTATAGTCAAATTTTTATAAGTGCCATTTAAATAATTTTAACTCTTGTTTATATTTAGCACTATGCAGTAGGCAAAAATGTATTCTATAAATCTAAATGATGTAATATAACAAGTAATTAAATTTAACTCTCTATGAAGTATTTTTATTCAGTGTTGACAAATCTAAGATTTAATATAAAATTATAGTGTTCTGTTTTTCTGTTACTTTTTTCCTAGTCATAGAAAAAAAAATGTGGATGATGTCAGCTGCTTTTGTCTCTCTCTTTCAATCTACTATCACTAAAACATCCGCAACTCAACAAACATGCCTCTGCCCAATGTACCAGGATGCCGGAGAATTCCACATAACTGTACATCTAAAAGTGGGTGGACTGGAGCACACAGAAAAGGTAGAACCAGGGGAACAGTGGAGACAGTTCCTGAATCCCAAGTCCTTCAGCCATGGCAGCTGAGCTCACAGCTCCTGAGAACCTGGTAGCAGCAGGTGACAGGTAGCACCTCTTGGAGGTTGCACAACTCTGACCTCCCAGCCACAGCAGTGCCCACAGTCAAAGGTAACTGGGCAGCAGCTGCAGAAGGACATGGGTCCTGTTTCTCCAGACATGGAGACACTCACAAGTCCAGCCCCCAGCCACCATCTGGGGTAGAGACTGCAAACCTGATGACACCAGACACAGCAGAGGTGCCCACGTGACCCCAGCTACTCCCCCAACTCTCCACCTCCCCCTGTGGTGGTGGAGCCTGCAACTCAGGAGATCCCATATGTGGCAGAAGAGTCTACCATCTCAGTGCCTCAGATAGGGACACCAGCAAGAGTGGCAGAAATGAGGCATCAGTGACCCTGAAGGCACAAGCAGTGATAAGGTGGGTGTGGGGTGATGCCTCTGAAAGAGGTTGTAGAGGATAGAAAGTGCTACCTCTCAGAAAATATCAGAGGCAGCTCAGGTAAGAGAAACCAAGAACTATCACAACACCTACTGGAAAACAAAAGAAAGGTCTCTAATTTCTAACCTGTTGAATCCTTAGGATTGGTAGAATGGTGTTTACTGCTTCTAATGTGCCAGCAGAGGAACAACTCATTAAGCACCAAGAAGTACCACAGTAACACAGCATCACAAAAGGAAAATGACTATTCTCCAGAAACCAAACTTAAAATCATGGAATATTGTGACCCAACTGATAGAGAATTCAAGAAAGCTGTCATGGGCTTCCCTGGTGGTTTCAGTGACTAAGAATCTGTCTGCCAATGCAGGGGACACAGGTTTGAGCCCTGATCCAGGAAGATCCCACATGCCAAGGAACAACTAAGCCCATGCACCACAACTACTGAGCCTGCACTCTAGAGCCCATGTGTGCCACAACTACTGAAGCTCACGTGCCTAGAGTCCATGCTCTGCAACAAGAGAAGCCACCACAATGAGAAGTCCTGCACACCAAAATGAAGACCCAACACAGCCAAAAATAAATAAATAAAGTAAATAAATTATTTTAAAAATTAATGCAAATATAAGCATAATGAACAAAATATCAAAGTTTAACTAAAAAAAAAAAAACTGCTATGAAGAAACTCAACAGGCTACAGGAAAACTAAAAAAGACAGTTCAGTGAGCTCAGAAATAAAATGAACAAACAGGAGAAATACTTTACCTAAGAGGTTGAAACTCTAAAAAAAGGATCCAACAAATTCTGGAGCTGAAGAACTCAATAAACGAGATGAAGAATGCATTAGAAAGCACTGGAAATAGAGAAGACCATAAGGAGGAAAGAATTAATTAGCAGGAAAATATAAATCTAGAAATTACAGAAATACAAGAAGAAAGAGAATCAAAATACTTAAAAATGAGGAAATTATACAAGAGCTATCCATCTCTTTTAAGAAGAAAAACTTTAGGGTAATGGGTATCCAGAAGCAGGAGAGAGGGAGAAGGGAGCAGAGAGTTTATTTAAAAAATTAGTAGCTGAGAACTTCCCAAACCTTGAGAAGGAACTGGATATAAAAGTCCATGAAGCTAAGAAAACACTGAATTGCCTCGATGTAAAAATAACCTCTCTAAGACATAATATAGTAAAGCTGTCTAAAGTTAATGATAAAGCTGTCTAAAGTTAATGATGAAGGAAGAATTTTAAAAGAACCAGGGAAAAGTGGATGGTAACCTACAAAGTAATCCCTATTAGACCATCAGCAGATTTCTCAGCAGAACTCTACAAGTCAGGAGGGAATTTAATGTCATTTTCACCATACTGAAAGATAAAAACAGACACCCAAGAAAATTCTAATAAGCAAAATTATCAGTCATATATAAAGGGGAAAAAAAGGCTTTCCCAGACAAACAAAAGGTGAGGAAGTTCATCACCACTAGATCTGCCTTACAAGAAATGTTGAAAAGAGCTCTTCTTTCTGAAACAAAAAGACAAAAGTACACAAAACTTTGAGCAAGTTGATAAATAGACAGAATTAGAAAAGTGTGATTCTATATCAGAATAGATTTTTCAACACTTTATTACAGTATAAAAGTTAAAGGAGAAAAAAGCAGAAAAAATAACCATACCAACTTCAATTTGGTAACAAATTCACAACATAAAAAGAGATAATTTGAGACAGCAAAAACATAAAAGGAGAAAAGAAAAAGAATGGAACATGTATAGGTAAATGAAGATAAGATGCCATCAGCGGAAAAATGACTATTGAGACATTTATACAAACCACAATGTAACCACAAAACATAAATCTAAAGCACAGATGTGAAAAGACACAAAATAGAAGAAACTGAGAAAAACATCATAGAAAACCACCAAATTAAAATGTCAGTGAGAAGCACATGTAAAAAGAACCAATGGAGATATAACATCCAGGAAACAAAAGATAAAATGGCAGTATTAAGGCTTCATCTGTCAGTAGTCACGCTAAATATAAGTGGATTGAATTCACCAATTAAAAGGCGCAGAGAGGCTGAATTGATCAAAGACAAGACCCAAATATATGCTGCGTCTAGTAGACTCAACTCAGCTATAAAGAGAAAGAGAGGCTCCAAGTGAAGGGATGGAAGGTGTTACTACAAGCAAATGATAGCCAAACAAAAACACACGGAGCCATACTCATGTCAGACAAAATAGACTTCGAGTCAAAAGATGTAACAAAAGACAAAGACAGACAGTATATAATAATGAAGGGGAAAATTCATCAAGAAGACATAATATAATATGTAGGTACCTAATATAGAAGTACCAAAATGTAGAAACTAAGTACTAACAGACCTAAAGGAAGAAACTGACACAACAGAATAATAGTAGGGAACTTTAACACCCCACTTTCATCAATAGATAGATCAAGCAGACAGAAGGTCAACAAGAGAAAAGTGGCCTTAAATGAAATATTAGACAGGTTGGATTAAATGGAATTATACAGAACATTCCATCCAAATGCAGTAGAATACACATTTTTCTCAAGTGCACATGGAACTTTCTCAAGAATAGATCATACGGTAGGACACAAAACAAACCTCAGTAAATTTAAGAGGATTGAAATCATCTTAAGTGTAGTTTCTGATCATAATAGTATAAAACTAAAAATCATTTACAAGAAGAAAGCTAGACAAATCACAAATATGTGGAGACTGAACAACATGCTACTGAACAACAACTGAGTCAAGGAAGAAATAAAAGAAGAAATAAAAAATTACCTAAGTCAAGCAAAAATGAAAATATGACATACCAACATCAATAGGATGCAGCAAAAATGGTATTAAGGTAATAGTTTATAGTAATACAGGCCTACCTCAATAAACAAGAAAAAATCTCAAATAAATCTAACCTTATACCTAAAAGAACTAGGAAAAAAAAAAATGAAGAACAATGAAAGCCCAAAGTCAGTAGAAGGAAGAAAATAATAAAGATCAGAGTAGAAATAAATGAAATAGAGACTAAAAAAACAATTAAGAATATCAATGAAACTAAGAGCTGGTTCTTTGAAAAATGAAAAGGAAAGTGACAAATCTTAACTAAACTTACTAAGAAAAAATGGAAAAAGGCTCTGATAAAATCAAAAAAGAGGAGAAATAACAATGGATACCACAGAAATACAAAGGATTATGAGAGAATATTATGAACAGAAGTATGCTATTGAATTTGAAAAGAAATTGATTAATTCTTAGAATCATACAACTTTCCAAGACTGAATCACAAAGTAGAAAACCTGAATAAATCTGAACATTAGTAAAGGGTTTAAAAAGTAATCAAAAACTTCACCAAAACCAAAGTCCAGGACCAGACAGCTTCACAAATAAATTCTACCAAACATTCAAAGATTTAACACATATCCTTCTCAAAATCTCCCAAAAAAATTAAGAGAAGTGATACTTCCTAACTCATTTTACAAGACCAATATTACTCTGATAACAAAACCAGACAAATACAACACACAAAAAGAAAATTACAGGTCAATATAACTGATAAACATAGATGCAAAACTCCTCAACAAAATATTAGCAAACTGAATATATTAAACAAATCAAATCAAAACATTAATAGGATTATACACTATGATCAAGTGGGGTTTATTCCAGGGACGCAAGGACAGTTCAACACTCACAAATCAAGCAACGTGATTCACCACATTAACAGTATGAAAGATGAAAAGCATATGAACTTCTCAAACGATGCAGAAAAAAAAACATTAGACAAGATTCTGCACCCATTTACGGTAAAAACTCTCAATAAAATGGGTATAGAAGGAAAATACCTCAAATAATAAGGGTCACTTATGACAAAACCACAGCTAAAATCGTACTCAATGGTGAAAAACGGAAAGCTATATCTCTAAAGTCAGGAACAAGACAAGGATGCCTATTCTTACCAGTCAACATAGTACTTGAAGTCCTAGTCGGAGCAATTAGGCAAAAAGAACAAAAAAACTTAAAAGCATCCAAATAGGAACAAAAGAAGTAAAACAGATACGTTTTCAGAAATTTAGAGAACGATTGAATTTTTTCATAACAGTACTGAAGAACATCTATTGGATTGACATTTTGAAAGATAATTGTGTCTGGAATGTGGAAAATAGATTAAAGAAAAGGGGCACACCACCAGGGTCAGGCTAGGAGGACATTACAGTAGTCTTGTTACAGTTACAAGATAAGTGAAATTGGGGATGGTGTTTGCAAAACCAACAACCATTCAGGAGGTCAGATTAAAAGGGATAGACAAAAAATTCTAATTATTTAGTTCTTGTTACCTGGAACAATCCAAGAGAAGAATAGTTTTGGTGTTTACACTTTTTATGTCTCCTTTAAGAACCTAAGAAATGGAAAGATCACTCTACACTTATGCAAAAATTATTTCTACATCCTGCTTTAACATCAGCTTATGTTCTCAGGTTAGAACCTCACAGAATTTCAATCCCCACCTTAAAAATGCCCAGAATACATTCTGAATTTCCTGCCACACAACATTGTGGAGAGGCACAGTGAAATTGAAATGGTGTCTGTGGACTATATACATAGCAAGTATAAAATTATTCATGGTGGCTTTTCAAGAATCTAAATTGTATTCTAAAGTATTCCAAGGAGGACAGATTCCAGAAGCTCTTGAGAATACAATTCTAATCTTCTTCACAACAGAATGTTCTTCATTGTGTGTGCTCTGATTTTTTTTTTCTTCTAACATATGTTGATTTTCTCTAGTGCTTCACTGAAAAATCATTAGAGTTGATTAGAATTTTTGTTATAAACATATGTTATAAAAATTGTTCATGACCAAGAGAAGATAAATTTGGAGGCAAAGTTTTGACATACATCTTTGGAATGTACATGGCTAAATATATTAAATATTACTTTAGCAGAAATGTGGATACACTAAAGATATATAAATTAATAAATTTATATTCACTTTGATAGTTAGGTGTATGTTTATTTATATAGATTTAACTACAAGTGCATTTAAAACTGGGCTTAAAAAGAATAAAATTAAGTAGATTGTGGTTGAAGCCATTTATGTCATGCCATTTATTTTAAAAATAACTAGTTTGATTCTGTGTATTTAACACACACACACACACACACACACATATATATACACCTATATATACATATCTGTGTGATTTGAAAAAAATAGCATACATCAAATTTGTTATGATATTAATATTAAAAGTGGTATAGAAAGTTTTCTGAAACCAAATCAAAGAGTTTCATATTGGCAGATATTATAATAGAAGGCTTGATTTCCAGCTAGTCAGAGTTCACCAAAGTTCTGAAGTTAAGGGAGCTTGTCAATGCTTCCTAGTACAACCTTATATTTATTTTTCAATAAAAAGTCATAGAGTTATAGCTGAATAGAAAGTTTTGAATAAGATTTCAAATTATTTTTGAACTCCCTTTGGAGAATTATTTGGCTAATACCTGGGAAGATGCCTTTTCTGGAAAAGCTTATAACATAATACCTTCTGACTGTGACTAATAGGAAAAAGAAGTAGGAGACTAGCTACCTAGTATCTGAGACAGGAGCACAGATAGCAAAGAATTCAGAGATGGCAGAAGCCTTTGTCTTAAACACGGCACTCTGAAGCAAAGCAAACATACATGAATATATGTATATGTATATATAAACTTTTTAACAACATTCATAAACAAGATGAATATTAGCATAACAAAAGTCTTCAAATGCATACAATGTATATAATATATTTAATATTTCAGAAAAATTTTGAATAACAGTAGTAAACTAAATAGAAATGGAAAATCTATTTCCTCAAAATAAAAACAATAATGTTTATTAACTTAAATTTTATTTTATTTATCTTTTATTTTATTTCAACTGATTCATTTGACATATACAACTATCATTTTCAGAGTGGAGATTCATCACTGGAGAAATGAATAAATAGGAAAATTTAGATCATAGGAGGAAATTTACCAGGATGGCTATAAGGAACTGATTGCGTTGATACACTTTTTTTTTCATTGATACACTTTTAATTCAATATGGACATATATTGTGAAGTAAGGCATATCAAAACAAAACACAAAAATTAACTGAAAATATTTTTATCTCCTAAGGTTTCCAATAAAATCTCGGAAAAAAAAAAAACTCTTTTGACATCTAAGTTTGAATGAATGATCCCATGTATTTGAGGATAATAGCTGTATATATATATGTATATATATATATATATACATATATATATATAGGTTAATGTGTGTACAAGAAACAAGATGAAAAATATTGTGAACGATTGCTTTCCTGGGGAAAAGATTGGATTTTATCTAATTTACCCACATTTTACTTAGCCTAAGTTACCGCTAACCATCACCTCTCATGGTCTTGGGTGGAAGAGCAATTGGCTAAATGCTTTGCCCCCCTGGTTCACAGGTTCTCCCTGCCCCTTTATTCCATTGACTTTCCCAAGTCCAATCTCTTGTTTGTTATGAGTCAGTCTGTCATAGTTTCTGTTCTGTATCTCTCAAACTAGAGGCTAAATAACTCGATCCAGCCTTTCTTCCATATTATGGTGAAAACTCCTTTTAACAAAGTGTCCTGTCATTTTTCCCACGATATTTCCCATGTAACCTATTAAACTATTTAGGATGGCAAGTACTTAATAAATATATATTTAATTAATTGTCTCCCTACTCCTTTATTCTGGCATTCTGAATTCTGGAGCCTGTTTTCACAACTTTTTCTTTTTTAAAATCTCATTATTGAAGAATATCAGTTTGACCCCACCATGATCTCTAACTCTGGCTTTAAGTGACTTTCTTCTTTAGATGTGACCTGACTTAATTTTGGTGTATTTAAAGAATCTTTATTTAGTTAATTAAAAGTTTTGATTTTCACCTTACCTATCGTTCTCTACCTTGTCTTTTGAATTCTAAGATGCTGACTAGAGTCCAATATATGAGTAAAAAGCCCTTGGTAATAATATTTTACCAAGAAAAGAAGACAATATACAAGTTACTGAAATACCTTTAAGAATGCTAGCTGTTTGAAAACAAAGATAAATAATAATAATGGTCTGAAGTAATAATTGTATATTTAACATGATAATACAACATCAATCATAATTCTGGCTAAAATCTATATTGAATATAATCTAATGATATCCATAGATTTCTTCAGTTTATAACTGAAAATTAATTGAAAGACAATCTTATATATTTGAGACATTAGAACACACAAAATATAGGATTCAGACAACAAATTTGTCCAAAATTCTTAACAAAATAACTTGAGTCAGTTGAGGTTGAGAACTTTTGCCTTTACAAAATAATATTTAGTCTCAAACTAAAAATTATTGTAATTATCAAATTACTATGGCCCTATAGTCATGATACCTTTAGTCATATAATTCTCTTATAATTATAAATAGTTGTCTGAAAATAGGACTTACAGTCAGATTTTCTAGCATAATTATTTTATTAAATTTTATACTTTGGTTCAATAAAAATAGACTGTCATTCTTTCGACAAAATTAAAGTTAAGTGATATTTACTTGTAAACATACTTAAAAGTAACGTAGAAACTTGAAATTATCATTTACCATATGCTTTTATTTGCAGTGCTTCATTTGCACTACCGCACTTAAGTCAAATATGCATTTTTTAATTTAGTTTTTTACTACTTTTTAAATTTTGGTAAAATTCACATTACATAAAATTTATGATTTTAACCATTGATTAGTGTAGAGTTTAGTAACACTAAGGGCACTCACATTGTTGTACAACCATCAAAATCATTCATCACCAGAACTCTTTTTTTATTGCAAAACTAAAACTTTGTATTCATTAAACAGTAATTTTCTATTCTCCTCTTTCCCCAGCCTCAGGCAACCACCGTTCTATTTTCTATCTCTATGAATGTGACAACTCTAGTCACCTTATTCATATAAATGAAATCATACAATATTTTTCCTCTTGTGATTGGCTTATTTCACTTAGCATGTCTCCAATTTCATTCATGTAGTAGCATGTATCAGAATTTCCTTTCTTTTAAAAGTTAAATAATATTCCTTTCTATGTATATACCACACATTGTTTATCCATTCATCTGTCCATGGAAACATGTTGTTTCCACCTTTTAGCTACTGTGAATAATGCTGCTACGAACATGGCTGTAGAAGTGTCTGTTCAATTCCCTACTTTCAGTTATTTTGGACATACATCTAGAAGTAGTATTGCTGGATCATATGGCAATTATATATATATTTTAGTAACCACCATGCTGTTCTCCATAGCAGCTGTACCATTTTACATTCCTACCAGCAATGTGGAAGTTTTCTAATTTCTTATCAACACTTGTTATTTTCTAGTTCTTTTTCTTTTGATAGCAGTCATACTATTGAGTGTCAGGTAATAACTTATTGTGGTTTTGACTTAAATTTACCTAATTATTAATAATGTTAAATATTTTTCATGTACTTACTGGTCATTTGTATATCTTCTCTGGATAATTTTATTCAAATTCTTTGCCTATTTTTTAATTGGGTTCCTTTTTTGTTGTTGAGTTGTAGGAGTTTTATAGTTTTCTCTCTTATGCTTAGTTCTTTTATCTATTTTGAGTTAATGTTTGTATACAGTGTATGACAAGGTCCAGCTTTATTCTTTTTTAAAAATTTTATTGGAGTATGACTGATTTACAATGTTGTGTTAGTTTCAGGTGTACAGCAATATGAATTGGTTATACATATACATATATCTACTCTTTTTTTAGATTATTTTCCCATATAGGCCATTACAGAGTACTGAGTAGAGTTCCCTGTGCTACACAGTAGGTTCTTATTAGTTATCTATTTTATATATAGTAGTGTGTATAAGTAAATCCCAATTTCCCAATTTATCCCTCTCCCCCTTATACCCTGGTAAACATAAGGTTGTTTTCTATATCTGTGACTCTACTTCTGTTTTGTAAATAAGTTCATTTGTACCCTTTTTTTAGATTCCACATATAAGCAATATCATACAATATTTGTCTTTCTCTGACTTACTTCACTCAGTGTGATGATCTCTAGGTCCATCCATGTTGCTGCAAATGGCATTACTTTGTTCTTCTTTATGGCTGAGTAATATTCCATTGTAAATGTGTACCACATCTTCTTTATCCATTCCTCTGTTGATGAACATCTAGGTTGCTTCCATGTCCTGGTTATTGTGAATAGTGTTGCAATGAACACTGGGGTGTATGTTTATCTTTTAAAATCATGATTTTCTCTGGATATATGCGTAGGAGTGGGATTGCTCTGTCAAAGGATAGTTCTATTTTTAGTTTTTTAAGGAACCTCTATACTCTCCCCTATAGTGGCTGTACAAATTTACATTCCCACCAACAATGTAGGAGGGTTTCTTTTCTTCCACACCATCTCCAGTATTTCTCATTTGTAGATTTTTTTATGATGGTCATTCTGGCCAGTGTGAGATGATACCTCATTGTAGTTTTGATTTACATTTCTCTAAAAATTAATGATGTTGAGCATTTTTTCATGTGCTTTTTGGACATCTGTATGTCTTCTTTGGAGAAAAGTCTATTTAGAACATCTGCTCATTTTTTGTTTGGGTTGTTTGTTATTTTGATATTGAGCTGCATTAACTGTTTGTATATTTTGGAGACGAATCCCTTGTCAGATGCTTCATTTGCAAATATTTTCTTCCATTCTGAGGGTTGTCTTTTTGTTCTGTTTATGGTTTCCTTTCCTGTGCAAATGCTTTTAAGTTTAATTAGATCCCATTTGTTTATTTTTGTTTTTATTTTCATTAGGAGGTAGATCAAAAAAGATCTTGCTGTAATTTATGTCAAAGAGTGTTCTGCCTATGTTTTCCTCAAAATGTTTTATGGTATCTGGCCTTACGTTTAGGTCTTTAATCTATTTTGAGTTCATTTTTGTGTATGGTGTTAGGGAGTGTTCTAATTTCATTCTTTTACATGTATCTGTCCAGTTTTCTCAGAAACACTTATTGAAGACTCTGTCTTATTTCCACTGTATATTCTTGCATCCTTTGTCATAGATTAGGTGACCATAGGTGCATAGGTTTATCTCTGGACTTTCCATCCTGTTCCATTGATCTATATTTCTGTTTTTGTGGTAGTACCACACTTTGTAGTATAGTCTAAGTTCAGGGAGCCTGATTCTTCCAGCTCTGTTTTCTTTCTCAGGATTCCTTTGGCTATTCAGTTAATAACCTTAGGACTTTTATCAAAAATTACTTAACCATATATGTGGAGATTTATAGCTGGGCTCTGTATTCTATTCCTTTGGTCTATATGTCTGTCATTATGCCAATACCACATTGTTCTGTACTGTAGCTTTGTAGTAATTGGTTAAATTAGGAAGTGTGAGACCTCCACTTTGTTCTCTTTTTAAGACTTGTTTTTGATATTCAGGATCCTCACATTTAATTTTTTTCTCATAATTCCAAAGTTTTAAAAATCGGAGACATATGTATGTCTAAAATAAACATATATATATATATATATATATATATATATAAGCTATTTTATATACATTGTGTTGCTGTTAGCAACTGAACTTCATGGTTTATTGTGTGTTCTTTAAAAATTGTTCATTTCTCAACTAATATCTTTAGACTTATGAGTCCTAAAGTATGAATATTTCTTTACTGTTCATTTTCTTTCATTTTGTTAAATGACTCCACAGATAACCAGAATAACATGTTGGTCTAATAGTGGATCCCACATCTGTCTGCACATATAATTCTCCTTATGATGTTTAGAAATAACAGCTAACCAGGCTGGTCGCCATCATTGGGAATTCTGCTATAGTGAGTCTGTGATGAGACTGGGAAATTTGAGTTCTTTGTCTGTTCCAAAGGTGACTGTAAGCAGAGGTACTTACAAATAAATAGTTTGAATAAAGATAAAAACAACTATCTATTCAACTTTGCCCCTATTTGAGTAGGAGAGAGGAGTAGAAGATAAAGTGAGAAAGAGATAATTTGAGAAAAAGGTGGTGATCAAGGTTAGTGTAATACATAGTGATTATTAATGTCTTTACTGAAGATAAATATGATGCCTAAACTTTCAAGCCATATAAGAAAAGTTTTGGTATTTACTGTCATTATGCAGCCTTAACTAAATTGTATGAAGAATTAGTTAAATAATTGTCTCATTTTAATGATCCAGCATTAAATTCTCTATATGATTATTACAAAAAATTGTGTGGTGTATTATTCTTTCTTTTTGATCCATATTTTTTGTGTGTTTGGCCTGGAAAATATTAACACATATAAAAATAGGAAAAGAAAGAAGGAAAAGAAAAAAGAGGGAGAGAAGGAAGATAAAGAAAGGAAGGAAGGAAGAGAGGGAAGGAAGAAAAGGAAGGAAGGAGATGGAAAATAAAAGAAGACCAATATAACTAAAACAAGGAAAAGAAGGAATAAGAAAGAAAGATAAAGAAGGGAAGGGAAGAGGAGGGGAAGGGTGGGGAGGGAAGGGGAGAGAAGGGAAGGAAATTACTGCCAGTGTTTAGAATCTAGAATTGTTACATAAAATTTTAAATTCCTGGATTTTCTTAAAAACTTTGAAACAGATGGACATCCCAAAGTCAACATGTGGAAAAAGCAAGGAAACAGCTAGCTGGTCCTTCAGCTTGGCAATCACCGAAACTCCATAGAAGCTGTTAGCTATTTCTGCCTCACATGTATATTTTCCATTATTAGCAATGCAACACACAACTGGCCTTTTTAGGTATTCGTGTTTCTTAATCTAGAGCTCAGTAAAATCATCAAGAATCCTACTATTTGTACTGGTTTGTAAAATGCAAAGCCATATATAAATCCTTTCTTCTTCTTTTTCTCCAATGATAGTTTTCTCCTGGGTTTATTCTCTGAGTTCAGCAGATAAGGCATCTCATCCTTGCTTGACTGTTGCTGCTTTTTTTTTAAATGTTAATAAAATTTAAAATTAATCAATGTTATGCTTAAAACAAATTCAGTTATAAAACAGTAACAAGACTACAGGAGCAAAACAAAATCTCAGTATTATCAGTTCAAAACAAAATTCAGGATGAAGCAATACATTGTTAAAAATATATTAACTATCCTAAGCTAGAAGCAATTTGCTAAGTTGCTTTTGCTGTGCTTTGATAATATAAGTTTAATTTGACTTTTCAGAGTCTGAATTTGACTGACTGAAGGAAGTCAATTAAATTGAATCTGTTCTAAAAAATTTGACATAATCTAAATAAAACAACTAGTTCAATCAGTTAAACATTTAAATAAATTTGGTGTGCACAGTGAAACTAAAACTTTCATCAACTTGTTATTACTTTAGCCAGTATGTTTGAAAACAAATTTATGGAAATTATTATGAAAGTGTATTAACAATATGCACAAAGTAGTTAGTTTTATGAAAACTGAAAATTTTCTGGTCTCAGCACTGTTTATAAATTATAGACCTATGCATGGACATCAAATAGTGCAAATAAAAGTGATGAGAGTAAAAGAGTGCCAAAGATCCAGCTTGTATAAACACTTTTCAGTTTTTGCACTCATCCATTTCTCTTGAAATTCAGTGACATTTATTAGATTTTTCTTATAACAACTAAAATGTATGGTACTTAGAAATCCTTTTTGGATTTAAAAATATACCATTATCTTT
This sequence comes from Phocoena sinus, assembly GCF_008692025.1. Classification (NCBI taxonomy): domain Eukaryota; kingdom Metazoa; phylum Chordata; class Mammalia; order Artiodactyla; family Phocoenidae; genus Phocoena; species Phocoena sinus. The sequence goes on along the minus strand of NC_045774.1, from coordinate 87,114,605 downwards.
ATTCTGGTATTATTGATGACACACATAATGGTTTTTAATTTCAAGTATGGAAAATTTTTCAAAAAGAAGTCGAAACTTATATAATTGTTTAAATGTCCTAAATCAGGTTTATTTTTTTTTCTTAAAATAAATAGGTTACTTTACATCTCCTAGTCAGTATTCACTTATTTGAGAATAAAACATGTTTCAATATTTGATATAATAAACATAATTTTATGCTTATTATATAAAATGTTGTAACTTTTCTGATATTCTGGTGTATCAAAGACATTCTCTGGTGCCTTCTCAGCTAAAGTTGCCATTTTTTCTGATAAATGTATTGTCCCTACCATCCCCTACCCACCGCTTCCAAAATATGGACACCTCAGAAGTCCTGCTATGCTATAGGACCCCAGTGTACAGTTGACTCTTACAGGTGAGGATAACAGACCCAAGCCAGAGATTCTTCCTCTGAGGAATGTGGAGTTGAGTGTCAGAGATGCTCCTCCAACTCTTCCAATTGCTGATTCTGAGAGCATGTGACTGACAGTGATGTTGGGTCACAACTTCGTGTGGCTGGTTGGCACCCACAGAGTGGTCACCTCAGTACATCCCAGCACTAGAGGGCACAGGAAACAAGTGAGGGCATGATAATCCAGAATGATGCAAAAGAGGAAGCTGATACACAAAGTGTGCAGTGCAGAATCATGAATAACCATGTTTGTCTTGAATACCTATCAACTGGGGAAAAAAATGGACATTATTTAGGGAAAGTGTGATATGAATATACTGTCTCCCCAGCATTGAATCCACTTACATTATTTGGAGGTGACCCTGGAGAAGAGAGAGTGTGGTTTTAATTGTACAAGGGGTAATTTGATTAAATTAAGTCCAAATTATCTCTAGATGTCAAAAAATGTTGACTGTGAAAGCAATGAATCAGCTATACTAGACAATTTTCCAAGCTACACAACCCAGAATCTTTCCCTATGAGACCAACCATGGTATCAACCAGTGTGGACTGCAGCAAACACGTGCTGTCTACATGACTGAGCTATTCTCACTGTAGTACTTGAGGTGAGGACTGTATGAGTTATTTATTAAACTTTCCCTCTATTAAGCTATAGATGTGGAAACTTGGGAGTTGTGAGATCAGCAATCCAATATTTTGTGTGGAAAGAAGCAAGAGAAGCAAGGTGATTATGAGTTCTTTAATACATTTCTGGAATTAATTCTCCTCTTTTCTGAAAACTGGTGGTTTTCTATGTCTTGAAATAGAGTGATAACATAATCAAGTAGGAACATTTATGTCAGGATTCTCAATTAGTCCAGTGTTCTGGAAGATGACATGAGCAGGAAGAATTACCCTGAAACATTTATACAAGCCTCCCAGAATTTTTCAGGAAATGTCACCACCTGATGTCCTGCTGCCCAAGTCAGAACAGGGAAGTCATTGGATATCCCTATTAGACATACCCCTTAAGGGATATCCCTTAAAGATATATCTAGTCCATCACAGAGCCCTTTATAAATTTCCCTAAAATCTGTCCACTTCACCTGGAACTAATTTTGATCAATTTTTCATTAATTTTCACTCGATTACTGAAACACTCTGTAATAATTTCTGTACCTTCAACTTCTCTTGCTATAATCTATTCATCACATTAGTCAAAGTAATCTTTAGGGGCTTCCCTGGTGGCGCAGTGGTTGAGAGTCCGCCTGCCGATGCAGGGGACGCGGGTTTGTGCCCCGGTCCGGGGGGATCCCGCATGCCGCGGAGCGGCTGGGCCCGTGGGCCATGGCCGCTGAGCCTGCGTGTCCGGAGCCTGTGCTCCGCAACGGGAGAGGCCGCAACGGTGAGAGGCCTGCGTATTACAAAAAAAAAAAAAAAAAAAAAAAAGTAATCTTTAGAAATGTAACTCTTACCATGTCACTACTTTACACAAAATTATTCAAAAATTTCCCATAGCCTTGATTATAAAATCTAAAATGATTTGGTTACTACCTAAGTCTCCAGCCACACTTCATATTTTTATTCTTTTAGCCCTCAACATTCTAGATCACGGTTGAACAACCCTGGAAGTGTTGATGTTTTGTACCAGATAATTATTTGTTCTGAGGGGCTGTCTTGGCATCATGGAATATTTAGCAGCATCTCTGTCCTCTATTTCTTAGGTACCAGTAGCATCACTGTAGCTGTGACACAACATCCCCAGACTTTGCCAAATGTCCCCTAAGGTCACAATCATCCTGGCTGAGAACCATCACTCTAGATACATGGTTGTTCTTTTATATATTATAAAAACTGTTCTTCTTTTCTTTTCTACCTCAAATTTTTAAAAATTATTGTCTTCCTCCTGGAATGCTCTTTCTGTACTGCTACTGATTTTCCTACTGATTTGATGTCACTTTCTCCCAATGCAGTACACTTATTTAGTTTTACTCTCTAACATCTTTTATTTCAGTCTTTCAAATTATCTGCCTTTAATTCCCATGTCATCTTATCAGTTTCTCCAATGTGCTCTGTTCCTGCTCATCACAAGAACTTTGCTCCTGCTCTCTTGAATTCTCTGATAATTGCCCATCCTTCTTCTCAATGTATATTCACTGCCTGTGTTGCTTTTCTCAAGAAAACCTCATTAGCACCACAGACTTCGTGGGTCTGATTTTTGTTGTTGTTAACATGCACATTAATAATTGTGTTCTTTTTACTCAGAACACTTGCCTCTGTTTGCTTTTTTGTATATATTTGTGTAACTATCTGGCTAACATATTTCCCATCCACAAATCTTTCTACTCAATGAGAACTAGAACCATGGTGTGTGTGTGTGTGTGTGTGTGTGTGTGTGTGTGTGGCTCACCACTGTATCTCCACACATACCACAGAGTCTGGCACATAACAAACACTCACTATGTATTTGGTGAATGAGAATAAAGAGGAGCACTGCTCACACTTATAATTGGATGGTTGATTACCTATGTAATGATGCTTCCAGTATGGATCATAAGCTGCCTGAGAGCTGGGAACTTACCCTTGTTTAGAAACACTATATATATAGTGCATAATGAAAGTTCTCAAAAATATTATTTTCAAGGAAATGAACATTTTCTAAAAATAACCAACTTTTTGTTAAAAGTCAAAGATGTATAAATTTTAACATTTACAATTAAAACATGGACCTAAGACATCTGCTGGCCCATTTTTATGTATTTGTTTTTCATTCTGTAGATGAACAGTATAAATTAATGGTAGGTTAATACTCAAATCTGGTCTCCTAATATTTAGTTAAACATTCCTTTCTTAGTTGCTTAATATCACCTATCAGACATCATTGAAAACTATAAAATACTCTGTGATGTATGTGTTCAAAACTCTAATACACCTACAAACACCATTGTTAGTATGCAATACTTGTCAATTTACCTATATTCCACTATTTTGATTTCCTATTCAGTCTCTGTGTAACTTCCTACAGAATTTCTTCAATAACTCTTTTTGCAATAAGTTGATATCACAGTAGTATCATAGAATTAACATATAGTTTTAATAAGAATATAACTTTGCTGTTATTCTCATATTATTGTCATATTATTGTCATGCTTAATATACTTATTTAGCCAATGTAAATATAGACTCAGATCTATAAACTCCACAAAAAATAAAAGGCCTTAATTTTTTGAACTAACATTACTGATATCAAGGTCCCTTATTACCCAAAAACCATTTAAACTTTATGGAATGTGAAACAGCGTGTTATCAGTCTAAGTATTTTAGACCATCACACTAATAACTGATTCCCTAAAAAATATGGGAAGCCCTGTATAAGATTTATCTTAACCAAGCTCAAATACTCTGGGAGACCAGAGACCCATTTATCAGGAGAAAGGCTTTAGCTCATTAATGACCAGAAAAACATTAACATGACTCAGATCCTGGGGAAAACATATGTAACAGGAAAATTTAATTACTCCACCTCTGCTATACAGAGAATTGAAAAGCAGAATTTACAAAGCATGCTCACAAACCGCATTGGACACAAAGGCTGCATGGATTAAATAGCTTCAATACCTAGGTATGCTGTACTTGGCAAACTGATGTCAGCATGCCATTTCTAGAAAATAACTCTAGGGTTGGCAGGTGAATCACTTCCTACATTACCAACCATGAAAATGGTGTAGTGCAGACCCTGTGGGGTGAAATACATATGAGAAAAGCCTGTCTTCTAGCTGCCACAGAGCTAGGATAAAAATTTGTCTTACGTTAACATTTTGTTCTTAAGAGGTTGGTGTTTGCTCCAGCAAAAGCTTTGTATCCATCACATCCTGGGTGCCTTTGATAATATATGCAGCTTTTTACAAACTATTGATGAATATTAAATCTAGAAGAAGGAATAGCAATCTGTCAAGAAAAGAATTTCCCAAAGTAGAGATCAGCAATGCCCTCCTTTAATTGATTTATTTCACTACTCACCATCCAAAAAAGGTGACTTGAAAAATATATGTTTCATTCTAAAATAACAGTATACATAACAAGGAAGTTTTAAAAATAAAGCCCTATTAAGTACATTGCCAGTAATTTATAACAATATTAAGCTACTCATTTCTTCAAGTCCCTTTCTTGAAAGTTAAATATTCACATTTAATCAAAGAAAATATCCTTTCATTTCCCACGGTTTATTGTTACATATACCTAAATTTTTATTTTAATAAAAAATAATTTATAAACCAAGGTTAATGAGTTATAAATATATTGGTCATATTGAAAAGAAACATTATTTTCATCTTTCTGAATTTTCTGGTAATGAAAAGACACAACTTTTTAAAAATCCCAACATGGTCAATTAGAAGTTCTAAATTCTAAATTAAAAATTTCCCCTAAGTAGCATTGTGTCTTTTTTAGTACAGTTACTTCCTTAAACAACAGCTGGTGAGAAAATGAGGATGTTTCTGTGAATTATCTTAAACATACATTTCAAACTCCATTTATGATTAAGAAGAAAAATCATGTTCATCTGAATGAATGACAATGAGCAAGAAACGATATTATGTCTCGAAGGTTACTTTTAGTAATGAAATGTTCTTATTTAAATGTAACAGAAGTCAACACCGAGTTCTGGGTGCAGACGTCCTCCCTACAAAGGCGGACTAATTCTCCATAAGCGGCTCATGTGGTTCTTTCTGTTGAGTTCCAGGGCTGCCGCTGCTTCTCCTGCATCCTCACTCAGGTCAAGAAGCCATCTTTAGTGGAAAGCTGTGACATCCTGAAAGCAATGGCTTGATAACTGCTTTTGTCATTTTTTCTCATTTGGTCTCTTCTTGCTTTCTTTTCCTTTATTGTTTGGAGTTGGTTATATGCCACTGGAATTAAACTTGAACACATCTGTCCCAGCTTGGAAACACAGCCTTTACATCTTCATGTTCAATTGCTATTTTAGCCCCTTCTGTTCTGATTTCTGTATTATTTTCACAGTTTCCTGCTGTGATCATTCATAATTACCATTCCTGCCCTATATTTTAGTTCTCTGCAAGGGAACTCTTGTGATATGTATTTTTTTCATTTTTTCCATGTTTGCTTTATTTCAAATGTTTTTACGGTAGGCATCCTTGCATTTTGATCACAATCTCCTCTCTTTGTTACTCATCGATGCTTTCACCCTACACATTCTCACCTTGTGAAGTAGCTGCTAATTCTTTGCCATTTTTGTCATATCTCTCACTTTTCACAAACCTAACATAGCTAATAGTCTATTTCTTCCTGAACTTACTCCTCTCTCTGCCTTCCTCTCCCACTAAATGACACCACAATCACCTAATTGCTCAAAACAAAAACTTACAAGTCATTTATAACTTTCTTTCCTCACCACTGACGTTCAAAACCTTTGTACCATCAAATTCTATCAGCACCAGTCACCTTTTACTGCCTCTATTTCTACTCCTGGTTCACTCTACTATCCTCTCTTGTCCAGATTGCAGTAGTTTAGCTGCTTTTTCTGTTCCAGTGGATTCCCACTGTACTTGAAGTTAAGTCCAAATTTTTGTTTTATATATATGTACATATGTATATAAAAAGGCTCCTGCTTATTCCTCTTGACACATCCTTTGCCACTCCCAGCCAATTGAGTTTTTGTTTGCCTGCTTGGTTTTTGCTCTTAATGTTTTACGAAAAAAAAAATAATAATCTTATTTCCAATATGGAATCTTCATCCTTGCTGATCTTTCTGTCAGGGATGCTCTGGTCCTAACTTTGCTTGACTGGTCCTTTCTCACTATACAGAGTTCAGTCCACATGTGACCTCCACTGGGATAGCTGATTTGACTGCTCAAACTGCCAACCACCATCCATATCCTCAACCCAATTAAGCTCAACTACTTATTTTTATTTACTATCTTAATAATAATGTAACTGACATTTTCACATGTTTAAAAAGTTTTTACTTTTTTATGTGCTATCTTCCCATGATAAAATAATATATTCTAAGTAAACAAGAACCTTAACTATGAAGTTCATCTTGGCTCAGAGTTGAAAATCAATAAATACTTAATGAGTGAATGAGTAAAAAAATCCACTTTGCAAGTGATAACTCTTTTACATACTAAATCACCAAAAGAATTATAGCTAGAACACATCTTAGAGTTATCTAACCCAAATGACTTATTTTATAAATGAGAAAACTGAGGCCAGGATATATTATGCGACTTGCTGAAATTCACAGATAGCCACTGGGATAATTAAGACTGGAATGTGTACTTCCTATAACATGCAGAAAAACTGAAGCAAAGGAAGAAATGATCGATATATTTTTGTATGACATTCTCTCCATCACATTATCTGTTTCATCATGTCACATCCTCCGTTTCCCCATTAAGTAAATTTATTCTCTTTCAAATTTATTCTTACAAAGCATATCATAACAAATCTAGTAGCCCAAAAGGATGAAAAGATATGATACCTTCATGTTTCAGCTTAGTAAAGAGCTTTGTGGTCATCACTACCATTCGTATGACAAAAGCTGAAGAAACTGACATCACTGACTTGGATGTAGCAAAGAACTGACTTTGCAAGACAGACCACCACTCCAAAATCTGGAAAGACAGGTGAGTACAGAGAGTATCAATCAACATCTCTGAATCCGGACAAGAAATCACTAGAGACATTAACTGCTTAATGATATCACTTAAAGATAATTTTCATAAATTGCAGGAGACTGTGTGTAGACTAACTAGAAAGTATAAAATATGCAGAGGCTATAGTCTTAGGGGTGCCCGCAGATTCATTGGTTTAGGGTTTTACATGCAGACACTCCACAAGTTCTCATGAGGCTTCAGCAGAGGGAGGGGGAAAATAACCATTGTGAAATATCCCCAGAGAATTCTGAAATAGCAGAGGCATACACTGCAAGAGAAGGTCTTTACCAAAACCTTGACCTCTTAGGTGAAATGCTCCAGTCTCCTCTGGCCTTCCTGTCTCACCTAAGGAGGAACAAGTTGAGAGACACTTGCAAAGGACACAACCCAGGGATACAAGTCTACTAAAAAAATGAGATATAAACATAAAATAATAGATCACTTCCCCCACACACACACACACTATACTGCCACATCAATAGGGCTCTTTATATTAACAGTGGTTTACAGTTGAGATATCTATAAGAAAGACTTGATCTAAGCAGGAGTTCTTAGGGAATACCAAAGGCAATTTTGAGACAAAAATAAGGGCACTAAAAGGATTTGAACTCTCTAACACCTGTGACTACAGCAAATATTAAACACACCTCAATTCCTGGCCAAATTAACATAAAAACTCACACTAAAGGCCTATTTACTTCATTTCCTGTTACATCATGTTTGACTTTCAAAAACAACAGAAAAATTATAAGGAATGCCAAAAGAAAGGTAAAAACACAGTCTGAAGAGATAAAGTAAGCATCAGAACCAGACTCAGATATGACAGAGATTTGGGCAATATCATATAGAAAAATTTAAATGACAGTGATTAATATGTTAAGAGCTCTAATAGAAATTTTAAATAATATGCAAGAACAGATGGATAAAAGTAAGAAAAGAGGAAAGTCTCTAAAACAATCAAAAGATAATGCTCGGGCTTCCCTGGTGGCGCAGTGGTTGAGAGTCCGCCTGCCGATGCAGGGGACGCGAGTTCGTGCCCGGGTCCGGGAAGATCCCACATGCCGCGGAGCGGCTGGGCCCGTGAGCCATGGCCGCGGAGCCTGTGCTCCGCAACGGGAGAGGCCACAACAGTGAGAGGCCCGCGTACCACAAAAAAAAAAAAAAAAAAAAAAAAATATAATGCTAGCAGTCAAAACACTGTAACATGCATGAAAAATAACTTTGATGGGCTCATCTATAGATTGGACACAGACAAGGAAAGAATCAGTGAGCTTGAAGATATGTCAGTAGAAACTTCACAAACCAAAATGTAAAGAGAAACAAGGATGAACAAGAAAAAGAACAGAATATCCAAAAAATTTGGGGTGATTTCAAAAGGTTTAACATATACATAATTGAAACACCAGAGAGAGAAAAAAGATAAAAGGATATAGAAGATACATTTGAAATATTAATGGCCAAGAATTTTCCAAAATGAATGACAGACACCAAATCTCAGAAAGAAGATGTTCAGATAATACCATGCAAGATAAAAACTAAAATTCTACACCTAGCTCTATAAATTTCAAACTGTAGAAAATACAAGGAAAAAAAACAGTCTTGAAAGAAGCCAAAGGTGTGAAAAAAATCTAACCTATAAAAGAAACAAGGATAAGAATTACAGAGGACTCTCATCTGAAACCATGCAAATAAGAACAGAATGGATTAAAATACTTGAAATATTGAAAGAAGATTAAAAAAAAAAAAGAACACCCACCTAGAATTCTATATCTAGTGAAATTACCCTTCAAAATGAAGGAGACATAAGGAATTTCTTAGTGGAAAAAAACTATGTAATTTATTGCCAGCAGAATTATTCTGCAAGAAATGCTGAAACAATTTCTTCAGGTAGAAGAATGATACAGGTAAAAGACTCAGATCTACATTAGAAAGGAATGCCATCAGATAATAAATGAAGGAAAAACAACATCTTATTTTCTCAATCTTCTTAAAAATATTTTTTAAATAGTGGTAAAATATACATAACATAAAATTTACTCTCAACATTTTTAATTGTACAGTTTGGTAGTGTTAAATATATTCACATTTTTGTACAACCAATCTTTAGAACTCTTTTTATCTTGCAAAACTGAACCTCTATACCCGTTAAGAAATAATTTCCCAACCTTGTTGCCCTCACAACCAGGCAACCACAACTTTACTTTGTCTCTGTGAGCTTGAACTAATCTAGCTAGTTCCCTAAATAAGTGGAATCATACAGTATTTTTCTCTTTGTGAGTGGCTTATTTCACTTAGCATAATATTGCCAAGATTGCAGCATGTGTCAGAATTACCTTCCATCTTAAGGTTGAATTATATTCCATCATATGTATATACCACATTTGATTTACCTATTTATCTGTCAATGAGCTCCAGGTTGCTTCCACCTTTTGGCTATTGTAAATAATGCTGCCACGAAAATAGTTGTACAAATATCTGCTCATTTCCATGCTTTTAATTATTTTTGGTATATACCAGAAGTGGAAATACCAGAACACATGGTAATTCTACATTTGTAATTTTTGGGTAATTGCCATACTGTTTTCCATAGCACTGCACTATTTTACATTCCAACCAACAGTGCACATGGATTTCAATTTCTTCAATCCTTGTCAACCCTTGTAATTTTATGGATTTTTTTTTTGATAATCATAATAATGAGTGTGAGATGGTATTTTCTTATTCTTAATTGATTTAAAATATAGCAGTTTGTTTAAAATAATAGTAGTAACAGTGTACTGGGAAATTACAATATATAGGTAAGGAAAATGAATGAAAACAATGTCATACAACAAGGGACAGAGGAGTTGGGAATACCACGTTGTATGGTAACTTTGGTATGTGAGACGTGGTATAGTATTACCTGAAGGAGGACTTAGTTTGGCTGTAAATGCATATGGAAAACTCCAGGAAAACCTTATTTTAAAAAATTGTATAACATATGAATATTCAATTAAAATGAGATTGCAGAAATAATGAGAAAAAAAGAACAAATGCAACTAATAGAAAACATTTCTACAAAAACATGGTAGGTAATGATCCAACTATATCAGTAATCACTTTAAATGAGATTGCTCTAAATACACCAATTAAAAGACAGAAATTTTCAGAGTAGATTAAAACAGAAACACAAATATAAACACAACCCAGTTATGTATTGTATAAAAGAAATCCATCTTAAATATAAAGATTTTGAAAGTTTAAAACTAAACAGATTTAGAAAGATACAACACGTAAACCCTAACAAAAAGTAAGCTGGAATAACTATATTAACTTCAGAAAAAGCAGACTTCAAAAAAAGGAAATGATCAGAGATTAAGAAGGGAATTGTATAATGTCAAAGATAACAAAGCTTATAGAAGACAACCATCCTTAATGAATGTGCACCTAACAACAGTGCATCAAAGTACGTGATGCAAAAACTCATAGAACTGCAAGGAAAAAAGAAAAATTCACATTATACATGGAGACTTCAACAATCTCTTTTGGTAATTGATAGATCAAGTGGACAACAAATAAGTGAGAACATAGTTGACCTGAATAGCACTATCAGTCAACTTGATGTAAATGGCATTTATGAAATAGCACAACCATAACATCAGAATATACATTCTCCCCAAGCTCATATGGAACATTCACCAAGCTAGATCATATTCTGGGATATGTAATACATCTCAACAAACAGATTTATAAGAATAGAGATCTACAAAGTGTATTAGCAGGCCACAATTAAATGAAATAGAAATAAAAAAACAAAGATATCTGAGAAATTCCCAATATTTGGAAATTAAACACCACAACTTATAAACAATGCATAAGTCAAAGAAAAAGTCTGCACATAATTGTTTAAAAATATTTTGAACTAAATGAAAATTCAACTTATCAAAATTTGTGAAATCTAGTGAAAGAAGTGCTCAGATGAAGTTATAGCAATAAATGCCTATCTTGTAAAGGAAAAAAATAAGATCTAAAGTCAATCATCTACACTTTCACCTTAGAAAACCAGAAGAAGAAGATAAGCCAAAAATAATCCAAGGAAAAGAAATAGTAAATATTAGATCAGAAATCAATGAAATTGAAAAGAAAAAATAAAAAAAAATCAACAAAACCAAAAGCTGGTTTTGGTAAAGATCAATAAAATTGATTATCTTTCGGCAAGCTTAAAAAAAAAAAAGATAGAGAAAACAAAAACTACCATTATCAGAAAAAAAGCGTTAATCTCTACTGATTCCATTGCCATTAAAATGATAATAAAGGAACACTACAAACAACAAGTATTTCCACAACTTTGATAACTTTAATGAAACAGATCAATTGTGTGTAAGACACAAACTACTAAAACTCACATAAGGAAAAATAGATAATCCAAATAGGTCTATATCTATTATGAAAATTAAACCAATAATTAGTAGTTACCAAAAAATGTTTTTGTGTGTGAAAAAATTAAAAAGTCCTCATTGATTTTACATGTGATTTCTACTATATGTTTTAAAAAAGGAATGGTACCAGTTCTACTTGATCACTTCCAGAAAATAAAAGCAGAGGGAAGACTTTCAAACTCAATCCATGAGGCCAGACTATCCTTATATAAAAACCAGATAAAGACATCACAAAAAAAGACAAATATCTCTCATGAACATAGATGAAAAATCCTCAAAAATAGGAAATAAATATTAAAAATGTATTAAAAAATATACACTCTTACCAAGAAAGATTTATTCCAGGTACTTATTCCAGCTAGGTTGTTTCAACATTTCAAAGCCAATCAATGCAATCCATCACACCAACAGACTAACAAAGAAAAGTCTTGCCAAGATCCAGCATGCATTCAAAATAAAAACCCTCAGCAAATTAGGAGTAGAGGGAAGTCCCCTCAACTAGATAAAGGACCTCTATGAAAAGTCCACAACTAACACCATATTTAATGGTAAGAAGCTGGATGTTTGCCTCTAACATCAGGAACAAGGCAAGGATGTCCCCTCTCACTACTGCTCTTCATACGGGAAGTCTTATCTAGTACAATAAGAAAGGGAAATAAAGGTATAAAAATTGAGAAATAGAAACAGAGTTGTCTTTGTTCAGAGATGACATGATTGTCTGTATATAAAGTCTCAAAGAATTAATAAAAAGCACGATGAGAGTAAAGTTTGAGTATTCAGGTTAGTACAGCTGACCCCTGAACAACTCAAGGATTAGGGGCACTGACCCACCATGCAATACAAAACTCTGTGTATAATTTATAGTTTGTCCTTTGTATATGCAGCCTTGGTATCTGTTCTTCCTTATATCTGCAGTTCCTCCCTATCAGGGAATTCAACCAACTTCAGACCAACTCATAGTATTTACTACTGAAAAAATCCACATATGAGCGGTTCCACACAGTTTAAACACTTGTTTTTCAATGCCCAACAGTATACAAAAGTTAATGTCTTTCCTATATACCAGCAGTGGACAACTGGAATTGGAATTTTAAAAATTTTAAAAATGCCATTTCAATAACACCAAGAACATGAAATATTGGATATAAATCTACCCAATATGTACAGCATCTATATGCAGAAAACTACAAAACTCTGATGAAAAAAAACTCAAAGAAGACCTAAACAAATGGAAAAAATTACATTCATGGATTGGAAGATTCATTGTTGTCAAATGTCAGTTCCTCCCAACTTGATCTATAGAGTCAATGAAATCTCAATCAAAATTCCAGCATAATATTTTGTAAATATTTACAAAATGATCATAATGTTCATATGGAAAGATAAACAACCTTGAATAACCAATAGAATATTAAAGAAAAATAATAAAGTAGAAGGACTCAAACTAGTTGATTTCAAGGCTTTTTATAAAGCTACATGATTAAGATGGTGTGGCATTGGTAAAAGAATAAATGTAGATCAAGGAAAAGTTACAGTATACAAATATGTCCTATACCCATTATCTCTCTCCACATCATTTAAATATTTCTGGTTTTATCTATTTTGGCCATTATGCCTACAATCCTAGCTGACACGTTTATGCTTCTCTTTCTTGAGTTTTCAACTGTATGTATCGGTTGGTTGCATAGTTTTCCACACAAAGAACTCAAAACTGTAAAATAATAATATAACTATGGAAATATAAAATCTTGTCTGTATTCCCTTCCCTTTAAAGAAAGCACTTGCCATTCTGTTTCTTAGGTTATATATAGATCTACCTCATATTTTTATTTCTTCTTATACTTTATTTTACAAGAGTGAAATGATTTCTGTCTTCCGCCCTTCCCTACATAAAGTAATGCATAGACTTCACAGGTTTATCTTGAATGTAGTGAATAATATGAAACCATCAGATCAAAGAAGCTTAGATCAAACCACTAACTTAAGAGCCAAATAATCAAGCAGAGGCAGATGACAGGAAAGTGCAGGTCACTTTTTGTGTGGAAAGCTAAACAACCAAAAGTGAAATTTCCTCCCTTCCCTATCTTGTTTCTAGAAGTGTAATCTTTACAACAGCACAGAGTGAGGAGTGTTTTCTGGAAGCCTCAGACAGCTAAATTAAACATCTGCTGTAGCAAACCCCAGCTTTTTCTTGCCTTTTTATTTTTTATTTCCACAGAATGCAATCTTTCAATCACAGTTCAGCTCTGCCAGCCTAGCAGTCCTTGGTAATTAGTGAACTAAAAGAGAGAAGAATTTTTAGTAAATACATCAGAAATTAAAGACCTTAACTAAGCCAAGAAGGAAGTATGATCTGAATCTTAATGACTATTGTCCATGATCTTCAGTTTCTCAGAGAAAGATTAGATGTCTTGACATTGCTTTGGATCAAAAAGACAAAAATCTAATGAAGATATTGGGTTTCTAACAATTAACAAAAAGATAACTTGGTACAAATTCTAAACTCTTCCATCTCTGACAGAGTCCCCTAAATAAATTACAAGTGTAAAATCTGAAAAGAATTATTATCCAGCAATTTTAACATCAGGAAGTTTTTGACAAGCATTATCAAAAGGGCTCAGAAAAAAAAAAAGGTGTTTTAACAAAAAGAATTGTTGAATTAGTGTAGCTATGTATTTAATCTATAACATCTGACATTGACTCTTGGTTCAGTCATTTTAGTTAAACAACAAAAAGCTTTTATTTTTTCCTGCCTTGATTAATACATCAGATCTTAATTAACAATATGTTTTTCTTACTTTCTGTCATTACTAAAAGATCTTGGAAGATCAATGGAACACAGTATGCCCCTTGTCTATCATTATCAATGGCCTTCCAGTTCCCCTGAGGGTTGTGGTTGTGTGTCCTCACAGGCTCAGTGAGATCACAGCCACATCAGGGACAACTTTCATCTAACATTCATAGTGCACCTTTCCTACCCCACCTTGTTCTATTAAGTATTCTGAGTATTTGCAGGTAAAGCAGCTAAAATCTATTGAAATGCTTTACTTCCATAGATGCACTGAAATAAAATCAGTACAGTGTTACTTCCATCTTGCAATTTTTATTTGCACTAATCTGTATGGCACATAATTGGCCTAATTATCCTAATGTTTTGCATCAGAAATGTGTTTAATATGTCTTCATTCAACAATGAATCAGCTTTGCTGTGTCTAAAGAATTCAAAGTCAGACAAAGACTTGACTGATATCTGGCTAATAGGATCATTGAGAAAGTGGATTATTTAGTCCATAAATTTTTCAAATGCCAGTCCAGTTGGTTGAAGCACATTCATAGATAATTTATTTTAGATTGACAGGCCTAAAAATTGTATATCAGAATATATTTAAGGAAATATTACTTTGGGAACTCAAAACCCACTACATATCAATGAAGAATTGAGGTTTGAAAAATCAGATTTTTCTTTACATATGTGTATGAAGATATAGCTGCATTCATAATAAATCTGAATGACTACCTTATTTTACACAGCCATGAAGCTTAAATTCAGTTACACAATTTTCAAAATATAAGTTAAAGCAAGCAAATTGATAAATAATGAAAAATACAGGTGCAAAAAAATGTAAATATCACTCAAAACAAAGTAAATATCACAGAAAAACATATTTAAAATATCTCAAAAAGAGAATAATATAGAAAAATAAATAACAGGTATTAGTTATCCCCATATTTTACTCCTGTTTCATGTTTTAATGTAAAGTTTATTCAGTAAAGCTTAATGTAATTGAATAAACTTTACATTGAAATATAGGAACTGTAATATATGTTAATTTAAATACAGCATGAAATAAAATTATGGCATTAATGAGAATAAAAATCAAGTAAAAAATTAATATGTACATATTTATCTTGGAGGAAACTCATCTCCCCAGTTAGCTGACTTTTCCACTACACTTGCTCTTCCATTTTAGGTTCTGTTAGTAAATTAAAAAAAAAAAAATGAACAATAGATTTTAAAAGTGAATTTGTGTAATAATAACATTAAAAAAAAGTATGAGAATATACCCCCCCTTTGTGTTTTAATTAACTGACATTCTTTGTACACTTTAAAACTATAACATTCTTTTTTTTTTTCTACTCACAATAAATTGTGCCTTTTTGTTTCACAGCAACATCAATTAATATACTTGTAAATAAACAATATCTATTTTAGCAATACTTCAAACCCCCTAGTTTACCCTTCTTTCCACCTTGGGAACAATGAGTGAAGCTCTCACGTGGCAAATTTTTAATTTAAAATAACTTGCAATGTCATTTTGCATAGTTCATCCCAAACAGTTTCAGAGAATAAACAACTTTGTGTTTTTGTCTCTAGTAGATTAAGCCATGGTGTTGGCAAGAAAAACAAAGTGGTCTCTATTCCTGATGTCATTCTCCATCCACATGACCTTATATGAATCATTTATACTATAACTTACCAAACCATTCTGTGCATCACTAAACAGTGCCTACAGCAGCCTATTCTTCCCAGTTTGGATTGTGAGTCGGCTACCATAGAAAAGCTTAGTGTTTGCAGTGGCTTTTCTTTCACATTTTCCCATTAATTTTCATGGAATGTCCTTATTTCTATGGTTAAGATTGGTTGTGTTAATATCCCTTTGTGATAAAAAATGACTGGGCCAAGGTACAGAACCCCTTACCCCCATTGTTCAACAGTCAACTGCGTCTGTAGGTTGTGTACTATCTCACTTTCAGGCATCCATTGGAGATCTTGAGACTGATCCCCTGTGGATAAGGGCATGAGGGTGTGCTGTGTTTGTAAGCTAAATCTAAGCCTGCCAGTTACATGACCCTGCGACGCCTGGATCGGAGATGACATCATTACTTGTGTCACTGCAAGTAACAAGAGCTTCTCGTTTGTGCTGGTTCTTTTTGCAAATATTAATGTTTTAGGGCATTTCGTTTTATACCTTTTATACGTGGTGCATAATTAGAGCTAATATACATGGCGCTCTTTTGTATCTGTCAAGCCCTTTGTTCTATACACTGCATATTAAATACTTTATCACATTATATAAAATATTCTTTTATACTGAAGGGTAGAGGTTCTGAAATTCTTTGTTTTCAAAATTCTTTTACATTCTTAAAAAAGTTTTAGAATGTCAAAGAACTTTTGCATTATATACATTGATATTTACTGTATTAGAAAATAAAACACAATGCTGAAAATATTCTTAATAAATTTGTTTTGAGATAACAATAATAACCCCATTCATGTTAATATAAATAATATAGGTTTCCTATTTTATTTTTTAGAGCATTGGTTTAAGAATTTTTAAATCTCTTTAAAGTGTGGCTCAATGAAAAGAGCTGTATGACATATCTGTTTTTCTTTTCAATATGTTTCAGTATGACGAATAATAAGAAAATTCAGTCTCATCCAGATAAGGAGGAAAAGGGAGGTGTATTTCAACATTTTCACATAACTGTGAATACTTTTCTTTGGTACTATACAAATATTGACAAGTCATATTGGGTTGCCACGTGGAATCTGAAACCACACCCACAACCATTCATACTCTGTTATACTAAAATTCAATTATCCATCTTGCAGTTTGAATGCATTTTTTACTCATGCAAATTATAACACCATGACATTGTCATTTGAAAATTATGTCTATTAAGTTATGCAAATAGTCTAAATATTGCATTGGTATTAAGCAAATTAAAAGCTTTGATTATTAATTGAATTTCAGGAAATTATTAGTATGCTGAGAAATTAGACAGAGTTATATTAAGTTTATTTTCATGAAAACATAGAGTATCTGTGACTTGACCACAGGCATTTCCTACTGGTGCTTAAGTATTATGGGTTGTATTCTTCATCCTTTATGTTCTTAAATAAAAAGAGAAAATTGTTCCTTTAAGTAATGTAGAACACGATAAATTATTTATGTAAGCTTATGTCACTACAGCAGCACCAAAGGTCACAGAAAAAAGTATCTTTAAGACTGAAACAACAAAAAAATGTTTATGTATAGTTGAAGCTTCCATAATGATACTGGTTATACCTTGGATTTGGTTGGCATTCCAGTAAAAATAGGCTTGTTTTATTTATAACAGTGCCCTTTGTGTACTGATGGTGCTGTTACACAGAGGACGTTTAAATAAATGTAGTCATAGAATCTTAGACCTGAATACAACCTCAGAGATTATCGAGGCCAACATTCTCATTTTGTGTGTGAAGAACCTGAGAAGTGAGAGATCATTTGACTTACTTAAGTTAATAACTGGTTGCTGATACAGCTGAGACCAGAATATAGACCCAAGATTTCTGTTAAAGGTGTTACATTATTTTCCCCTCAACTAAGAGTTATGGTTGGTTTCAGTTTACTTTGAAAATGAGATAAGAAATTTGTGGTTATATATTTTATAAATGAATCAGATTAAAAATAAATCCACAGAAAAATTAGAAAAATAAATATCTATTTATATTTACTATAGTTATGGTTCTCATAGTCCATGAGACTATCATTTCTTTTTATTTATAAATAACGTATGGCTGTATAAAATATCTGGTCTATAAGTGGAATTATCCAAATACCTCCCTGAAAAAGTTAATGTAAATCTGAAACTGCATTTTCTTTCAGAATCTAATTTCATTTATCATAACTTACAATAAAAGACAAATCCCTAACTTCTGAGTTTGGATTTGAATTAGCTAGATGTGACTGTCTGCTCCCATTCACTATTAAATAGAAACAGGCAAAAATGAAGAAAAAAATAAAAATGTGGAACAATAATTAAGTGTTCACCATTTCCTTAGAAACTAACTCAATATAATTAATAAAAGCCAGATATGAAAAAAGCAATTTTTGAAGCACCTATCAATAGACCCATGAAAGATACCCGTTCATTGTTCCCACTGAATGTTAAGCCATAAGAGGATTGGGGCTGAGCTGTTTTGTGGAGCAGCTCTATAGTGTGGCTGAGCCAATCTATTGCTCCTTCTTGGTCCATCTCCAAAATTACATCTATTTTGCATTCATTTAGAAGAAATGAGATGAGCAATGTACATGGAATCCTAAAAGATATAACCAACTACAAGTAAGGGCAGAGAGAGTAAGATGACTGTTAGCAGTATATTCTGTATACTTTATTTTCCATATTTCAATTCAAATACATAAACTGCAGACCATTTCACACCATACACAGAAATAAGATTTCCATGTCCTCATAGATTACTAACAAAGCAGAGGGGAAAAATACCTACTGAGCAAGGGAGGGTTAGCAGCAGGCCTGCATAATTGATACTTTTCTGTAAGTAGGTGGAGGGATATTAAGGAGTAACACATCAATATTTCTCATTTTCTCCATATAATAAGAAGCACAGTTGTCTGCTGTGAATGAATGAAAGGAGATTGTGTATGGCACTTATGAAGATTCATTAAAGTTAAAATAATCATCATGGGGAAAGCACTGTAGCTGACCATGGAAAGTAGAGGGTTGGTGACTAGTACTGAAGGTTCTGTAGGTGTTTGAGACCTTGACTTACACTTAGGGAAAATTCAATATACCCATTTCACTACATTTCTACATCACATAAGACCAGAGACCAATAGCAGCTTTTAGTATGGTTTCAAGGTAGGGATTTTGCTTGGCTTTTGAAGAGAGGAGTGGAAGAGAATGTCATTCCAAGATACTGGTGCAGGGTAGATTCATGTCAGAAGTTAGAGCAGCAAGTAGGCTGATAACCAAGGGGTAAGGGGAGAGAGATAAACTGAGAGATTGGGGTTGACATATCCACACTACTATATTTAAAATCGATAACTAATAATAACCTACTGTATAGCATAGGTCTATAGTGACTTATATGGAAAAAGAATCTAAAAAAGGGAGGATGTATGTATATGTATAACTGATTCAATTTGCTGTACACCTGAAACTAACACAATACTGTAAATCAGCTATACTCCAATAATAATTTATTTAAAGGAAAAAAAGGCTAAATAGACATTTTCAGAAATATAAAAAAAGGAGGTAGGCTGAGTAGAAAGGGAAGAAAATATAATAGAAGCAGATAACATGAAAGAAAATGAAAAGATTACATGTCTAGAAAGAAGACTTAAAAGAGAATTGTTTGGAGGTGAAAATGTGGAAATAATTTTGAAATCTAGATTTTGAATCTAATTTTTAAACATGTGGCCATAGGGAATTAGTCATGGGAGTTGAAGAAATAAATTAACTATGAGGAAAATTTCATATAGGTCATCTTCATGACAAAATAACTCCAGCCCTAGGGGGTGAGCCGAATAGTGAAGAAGCACAAGAGCAGAGACGAATTTCTAGAGGATGTTGTGGCATAAGAAGGCTAGTGTTAAATTACAGATTCAAGAAGAGTGAGAAAACGTGTACTTTAAAGAAACATGAACATTGAAAATAAGCAGCAAAGTGATGTTGACAAAGGGACCGTTGAGTATCACAAGAATGCTGATCCCGACTTAGCTCTGAGGCAGATCAGGGATCCACAAGCGTTCAGTGTCCAGTACAGAGAGCTTCAGGAGCTGATAATTCAAAGACTTCTTTTCCTTTTTCTCTTTGTTTTATTCAAAACAGTGACCTGCTTTCCTAATTCCTTTCTCCAGTCCTTATAGTTAATTCAATATTTTTTATCTCTCAAAATGCCCAAGAGTTTTGGTGATTTTCTTTGTTTTAATGAATAAAAACCGTGGGCAGTTTAGAAAGTTCAAAGTTTTGACTAGTAACTTAGCATTTGAAGATTTAACCTAGAGAAATAAGAAGATGTGTCAGGTATAAATTATGTGAATGAATATTAGTTTGTAACATTATATATGCTAATGAAAATGTGGACATAATTTAAATATTAAGCAGCAATACAAGAATATATTATTTTATACCTATTTTGTATGATAAAATATAAAGCGTGACTTTATGATTTCACATAACATATTTTCAAAGTGTTTTAGTATAATGTAAAATACTTAAATATTGTGTGAAAAAAGAATGCTACTAACAATATACTAAAATTAAAATATATTATGCCTGAATGTGATATATTCAAGGAATTGCACCAAAGCTACAAGAATAGTTTTCACTGGATGGTGTAATTATGAAAGTTATTATTTTCCTCTATGGAGTTTGACATTTTCCAAAGAACAGACGGGTCAAATTGCAAACAGCAAGAGGATAAAATTAACCTGTCTTTATCAATAATCGCATTAAATGGAAATGGTCTAAACATTCCGATTAAAGGTCGATACTGTCAAATTGGTTAAAAAAGCAAAAATCAAATGTATGTTGCCTACATGTGGTTTAAATATAAAGACGAAAGTAGGTTAAAATTTTAAAAATATACGGTAATCAAGACTGTGGTATATTGGCAGACATATAGATAAGTACATTAGTGGAATTAAAGTCTAGAGAAAGCTGCATACGTATTTGGACAACGGGTTTTGATAAAGGTGCAAAGGACTTTCAGAGGAGAAAGAAGTCTTTTCAAAAACTGGTGTTCCAGCAAATAGATATCCATATGAAAACAAACAAACAAACAAACAACCCCACAACCTTTTTGTTTTACATCATACCATATACAAACATAACCTAAAATGGATCATGGAAATAATTATAAAACCTAAATCTATAAAACTTTTAGAATGAAATATAGGAGAAAGTTTAATTTATTTATTTTTATTGAAATATAATTCACTTATAACATTTTATTAATTTCAGGTGTACAACATAATGATTCAACATTTGTGTATATTGTGAAATAATTACCACAATAAATCTAGTTAACATCTATGATCTTTCACAGTTACAAAAACTTTCTCTTGGGATGAGAAATTTTAAGGTCTACTCTCGCAGCAACTTTCAAACATGTGATACAGTGTTATTAACCATGGCCACCATGCTGTGTGTTGTGTCCTCCATGACATTTATTTTATAACTGGAGGTTTTTACCTTTTGGCCACCCTCAACCACCCACCTCTGGCAACCACAAATCTGTTCTTTGAATCTATGATCTTGTTTTTGTGGTTGTTTGTTTGAAGACTCCACATAAAAGTGATAAAATATGGCATTTGTTTTTCTCTGACATATCATTTAACATAATACCATCAAGGACAACCCATGTTGTTACAAATGGCAAGATGTCCTTCTTTATTATGGCTGAATAATATTCACAGGATAAAATTTTATGACTTTAAATTAGGCAAAGATTTTGTAGACACAATTCCAAAAGCACCATCCATTAAAAACACATTGATAAAATAAACTTCATCAAAGCTGAGAACTTTTGCTTTTCAACAGATATTGGTAAGATAATGATAATACAATTCACACACAGAGAAAAACTACTTGCATATAAATATCTAATAAAGGACTTTTGATCAGAATATGTAAAACAACTCTCAAAATCCAATGACCAGAAGCCATTTCTAAAAATGGGCAAAGTGTTTAAAGAGAAAATTCACCAAAAAACAATACTGAAGGCAAATTAGAACATGAAGGGATGCTCAACAGCATTAGAGATTAGAGTAATGATTGTACTTTAGAACTATAATGAGATCCTATTATACACCTATTATAATGTCTATAATAAAACCATTTGCCAAGTGTTGTGAGAATGTTGAACAAGTGGCACACTCAGACACTCCTTGCAGGAATGTCAAGTGCTAAAGACATGAATCTTCATGTTGCTTTATTTTTGATAACCAAAACTGGAAACAGCAAATGTATCCATCCAGAGATGAATTGAAAAACAGTTCTGGTATAACCATACAATGGAATACTGTGCAGTTATAAAACAGTTTGAAACACTGATATACAAACAACAAAGATAAATCTCAAAATAATTATACTGAATAAAAAAACAAACAAAATAGAGTACATACATATGATTTTCATTACATATAATTATATAAATTGTAAACTAATCTATAGTTTATCTGGGAATAGTATGGGCAGAGGGTGATAGGAGCAAGAGATTCTAAGGAGCTTAATGAAATTTTTGGTGGTGATGGGTATGTTCATCATACTCATTTTGATGATGGTTTTATGGGCTTATGCAGGTATAAAAGCTCATCAAATTAGACATTTTACATAAGTGCAGTTAACTTGTGTCAATTTTACCTCAAAAACACTATAAAGCTTTGAAAAAATTAAAATGTCATAGTCATTGAAGTAAAATGCTACGTAGGAAAAAAAAAGCAATTTATTCTGGAGGTCAACTTACATGGCTTCTTTTTTATTACTCAGTAAAATATAAATATAATTGACGTATAGTAAAATATAAAAAGAATTCTGATAAATCAAATCATATAGATAAACATTAAGTCTAATAAAAATGGTTAAATCAAAGACTAACTTTCAAGCATACGATTACCTAATAGGATGTTTTGTATTAAATGCTTTCATTCAACAAACATTTCTTGAACATATTCTATGAGCTGAGTTCCTTAGAAGCACCTAGAATATTTAAGAATATAAATAAATAAAGATTCAACTATAAGATACTGTGTTGAAATTTGAAGTATGCCGAGGTTTATGTAAGGTGATAGAAGATCACAGTAATTTTTTTTCTACAAATGTTTTTCTATAAGTTCCAAGGATTGAATATGTGCTCAGAAATAAGTGTACCCAGGTGAATGGCTTGAGAGACAGGAAACAAGCATGGCTTTCATTGAGACTAGGGAAAAAAGAAACCTTAAGCTAAATATGTTTATTAAGTTACATGGTACAGTGGTATGGAGTGCAAGGGGGATTTATAAAGTCAAGAGTCATCAACACAGATGTTAAGTGAAATCATGAGACAGTATGAGTTGGTTCAATAGGATGTGTTAAATTAAGAATAGAAGAGCACAAAGTTTAGGATTAACATATACATACTACTACATATAAAATAGATAACCAACAAGTACCTACTATATAGCACAGGGAACTATAGTCAATATCTTTTAATAACTTATAGTAACCTGAATCATTTTTCTGTACACTTGAATCTAACACAACATTTTAAGTTAACTATACTTCAATAAAAAAAAAAAAGAAGAAGAGTACATAGTATAACCCTGAGAAAAGAAATATAATGATGGGATACAGCAGGTGCAGGTGGCAACAGAGATTGGATAGGGGTGATTAGAAAGGTAGGGGGAATGCATATCTTCCAGAACATTGTACAACTATACACTATTTGCATATAAACTATGCTACATATACTTTCAAAAGTTAAAAATATCTAATCTAAAATTTTAAATAATGTGTATTTATTTACATAAAAACCTACTTCCATGGATATATTTATGTCACTTGATAAGTATGTGCAGACATATAGAGCTTTCTTAGAAAATAAAGCATATTCTTTACTTAAAATAATATCTGTATTCATGTTAACAAATATGATCATGATTCTACATGATCCTAAATGTAAAATATCATTTTCCAAAGAGAAAAATTTAAAAAAAGTAACTTTTTCAAAATAAAATAAACAATACTAGATTCAACCCATAGTTTTTTTTGAGAAAGTTGCAATGTCTTGGATCTTTGAGTATGTCACAATTCAGTCAGGTTTTTTGTGAGATATAATTAATATTAAATTTGTTTTCTTTATAGTTCTTTATGTCAAATTATAATTATGGTTGCAGTGTTGTAAACTTTATTCAGAAATATGCTCCATTTACTAAAATAAGAAGCTGGTTTTTAAAAGAGGATTGAATTACCCCAAACACTCCATACACTCATTTGGCCCAGCAGGGATTTTAACAAGGATGTTCACATGATAATTATCATCTTCTTCCTGTTGGCAGATGCCTTATTTCAGAAACATAGAATTTGTGATGTCCCCTGTGATATATTCTGTGCTTCTATTGTTGATAAAAAAGACTAAACATTTAAATTAAATTTAGAGAAATAATGACTCAAAGTTTAAGTACCTATATGCGAAATTTTAGGGAAAAGCAAATAAACACAACCAAGTTATAAATCATTCTATGGGGGATTTATGATGGAAACAATAAGCTGACTTTAACTATAGCTTTTCTGTTGGGTGCTGTGCTATAGAACAGTTATAATAAGTCAAGCAATGAATGAATAGAAATAGAAGTATTTTAAATTCCTAAGGATAAGCTCCTGAGAATTGTTTCTCTCTCACTGTGTGTACTTATATATGCACGTATCTTTTTTCACTATGGATATTGTACACTTTATTAACTGTACCATATTTACTTATTCCTGCAAACAAATCTCTGATCAGATGGATATTTGTGCTCTATTTTTTACTTTGTTTGTATATTATGTATTTGTACATACAGTGTTCAGTTTTCAGTACATTTTGCTACAAGAAAACTCTATTACCTGACCATCTTAGAAGAGCCTATGAAGTGTATGTTTTGTATTGCTAGGAACGTCATTTGCAATTTTGTAAACAACTGGACTATTATTAAAAATCTTGTATTTTCAAAATCCTAGAGTTCATTTTTAGGCTTATTAGAAATAATCTTCCTCTTTAATCATTGTTGCTAAATCCACTTTATGAAATAAATTTGCTTAAGAGGCAATCTAGGATGGGCCTGTACATATTTTTCACAACCAGTATAGTTTTTATTACCTCCATTTACATTAATCAAATTTTGTAAATTTTTAGAGAAAAAGTTTCTGGGAATTAAGCAAGTAAAGAAAGTAGTAGAAGAGAGAGCAGATAGGATATAAGGTGTAAAAGAGAGAAGACTGGGAGAAGGGCATACAGTGACAAAGATATGAAGAAAATAACTTGAAAGAAATATAAGGAAAAACATCACCATAAATTATCTTTGAAATACAGTCATCTTGGTATTAAATTGTCCAGATACTTTGTGTGCATTTACCACAAAAGAAACTGGAA
Source organism: Phocoena sinus (assembly GCF_008692025.1). Lineage (NCBI taxonomy): Eukaryota > Metazoa > Chordata > Mammalia > Artiodactyla > Phocoenidae > Phocoena > Phocoena sinus. The sequence goes on along the minus strand of NC_045774.1, from coordinate 87,089,186 downwards.
TAGATCCAAAAAGCTTAAGGAAAAGAAGACAAGAGAATAACTGAAAGGAAACAAAATTTAAAAGCTCATATCTCTGAAGTTTCCCTACAGATTTAACAAATACCTATTAGGTTGCTCTGTCTTACTAAGTTAAAAATACCATAAAAGATAAGCTTCTTGCTTATGCAATGCCTTGGATTCAGAAAGTTATAACAACTTTGTTACTTACTTTTCAACTTAATATCCCTCTTTACCAGGTAAACAGGAATAATTATTTTCTGGGAAAAATCATTTTCAAATAATTTGCTTCAAATTTTCAGTCAAAAAAATGATACTGTGTTAACTAAAGTAAGAACTATCAGAGACTTCAAGCGAGAGGTCTTTCTGCTCATCCTTTGAGTGGTGGACAAAGGGCCTAGCAGGTCAAAGTACTTTCTGAGTACTTTCTGAGAATGTTGGAGCAGGCAGGTAGCTAGGTATGAGCAGAGAAATGGGGATAGGGGCCAGGTGGTGGGAAATCATGCATCTTGTAAACAAGTCCATGGGAAGAGAAAGAAAAGCAGGAACCTCCAGACTAACAGGAAACCACACATTTTGGGTGATAAGTGTCTTGGGGGCAGACAAAGAAAGGTGGGGAAAGGCGGGAAACTCCTGACTGTGAATGTAACCTGTTGCTCATTATATTACAATAAAATTAGCCTTGCAGATAAGAAGTACCCATCATGCACCGACCCCATGACACGTCTGATCTAAGCTAAATAAGGACAAAAATCCCTCCTCCTCTTGGGAAGATGGAGCTGGGATGAAAACCAGGGAACATGACCCCCAAACTCCTCTTGCTGCAGTGAATATTCCACCCCTTCATTTGTATGTCCCTCACAACCAGCTTGCAGAAGAAACTCAGGGCAGCAGCTCCTCACCTGTCTACTCGCTCTTCCTCTGAGAGTGTGTTCTTGCTTAAATAAATGCTCACTTTACTTTCTTAACCTCCCTGTCCCATCTCCAAATTCTTTCCTCAGGGAGGCAAGAACCTCAAATTCACTGGGAACAAGAACAGTGCTTCCTCAGAGTGAAGAGGTCAGGAAAGGACACAGACCCGACCCCTCCCACCATGTGAAAGTTTGCAGCAGAATCAATGGAAAGAGCTTTGGGAAGTTCACCGTGTGTGACTCACTTCCAATGCTTGCTCTTGAATGTGAGGATAGGAAGTGGGGAAAAACTTCACGATAGGAAGGTAGCAAGTCAGGAGACAACGGGACAAAAGGGGAAATGCTGCATTACTCCTGATTTCAATGTGACTCTGAGATTCAGTGAAGGGCAGAATGCAGCCGGAGGGGGAAAGAGGTGTGCCCTGCACTAAACTATTATGTCAGGTTCACTGAAACATGTTTGACTAGATGTATAGGCAATTACATATTCATTAATTGGCAGCTGGCAGCCTACATAATTAGAAAAAACTGTCCCAATATTTCCATGCGATTCTGTTTGTAAACAACATCAAAACTTTGCTTTCTTTAGAGGTATTTATAAGAAATAAAATAAAATAAAAATAAATGCTCATGGAAATAAGGTGCTATTTCACACAACAAGACTTCATTTTTGACCCACTGTCAGAATGTATAGCAGATGAAGTGAAAAAAGCAATGGACTAAGAATCGGAAGACCAGGGTTTTCATCTTGGTGTTGCTGCTAATTAATTATCTAACAAAGAGCATCTCAGTGTCTTTGGGTTTGAACTTTCTCCTTTGTAAAATGAGGCAGTAGTTGATCTCTCCTGTCCAGTGTTGAAAATCTATATACATTGCATTCTCTTTTCTAGCAGTATAGATAGATTTATGTTGACCTATCTCTGTGGGCTTTTCAGTTCTTTTGTGAGTACTGCTATGCTCCAGTAACCTTGACTGGCAATGTTTATGGGTATAGTCTGTGTGACAGAGGGACTCAAAATGATTCATTCAAAAATCAAAATCTCCACCCCTGCCAATTAGCAAAGGCCCCAATCAATGAAGTGTCCTGTGCATACTGTGATGCCAATGATTCCTTGGGGATGTATTTCCATGAATGTCTGTTTGACCAAGAAAGAATGCATACACCATGAAATAATCACATAGAATTTCAGTAACATTTGGACAAAATACATTCTTTTGAGAGAAAAATTACAGCTTATATTGCTTCCTTTTTTCTTTATGATACAGGTAGAAAGATGAAAAGAGATCAGTGAATTAAGGAGATTATAAATCAGCATCCATGAAGTTAAGTGTACTTCTGTGAGCTACAGTAGCATGCATAAATATGCCTAGATTTTAATATCTCAGCTGTGAGAGTGAATAGAGATGTTTATGTATATAAAATACTATAAATGTATGTGCATTTATATATATAATTATATATGTTATCATGTGTATTTTATATATATACACGAGTATATGATGGAGGACAGAAACACTATAATTGTCTGTTTCATTGACTATGTGATTCCAAGTTTTAGTTTCAATTTTATCTCAAAATCACTGGTATGCCTGTGTCATGCTATCTTGTGGAAATGTTGATATATTTTAGTAAAATTTTAATAAATGTGTTCAATTGTGCTGCATTTAACAATCTGAAAACGAAATGATTAGTGACAAATAAGGTTTTCAATAATACCATTGAAATATGATACAAATAATGTAGTTTTGCCCTCTTAGTAACACATTTATCTAAGGCACATTGTTTAGGAGAACAAGGTCATGAATTTGAAATCACTGTGAACTTTATTCTGCTATGCAGTTACCAACTTTATTACTGATACGTTCAAAAGCTCTTTTTCAAAAGGCTTTCTTTTGTCTAATAAAAGACATTGTGAAAGAACGTAGATAAACTAGCAATAAATTTTCATGTTATGTATCAAGAATGATATACTAACAATGGATCAGTACTGGCATAAAATTCAAATTTACATATAAAAGACTGCATAGACCTTATGGTCCAACCCATTGTCTGTGGACCAGCCAAAACAAATTGTACTTCTCTTTTCTCTCCATTTTTTTCTACTTCACTCTTAGGGACTCTGTTATATAATTTAAAACATTTACTGCTCTGATATACAATTTGACTTGAAAAATACTGATCCAACCCAATCCTACTACAGATGAGTGTACTGAGATCTAGAGAGCTTAAGTAACTTTTGTCAACAACAAATTGGCACTCGCCATTGGCACTTGCCATCTACCTCTATAAGGATTAAATCATGTGTTGCTGCAGCTGCTGATTTTCAACCTCCCTGAAAGGAGTTCAGGTGGAGAGCAGAAATAGGCAGTCTGTGCTCTGGGAAAACTGGCAGAACAGGTCTTCAGATAGTTAGATATTTTCAGGAGGAAATTTTATGAGCCCAATTCTTATATCTCCTCATATCTAGAAAAACACTCAAATCCTTCATGGTGATGACTGCTCCTCGTGACTAGCAGAAAACTTCTGCAAAACAAATACATGCTTGATTGTATGTACTCCCCCTTCACTAATGTCACATATATACTGACCTTCCCCCCTACCTCTTTGGAGAAGTTTCTCAGAACCATCTGAAATGCTGTCTCCCAGGCTACAGTCCTCATTTCGCCCCACATAAACCTTCATTCACACCTTTCACCTTGTACATTTTTTAGGGTTAACACTTTCTAGAATCTGTTTGTTAGTATCACAGTTGAAACCTAGGTCTCATGACTTTAAATGTAGTAATTATCTGTTAGACTTTGTATGGGCTAACATCAAGACCGATTATTTTTAAAATAATTTTCTTTTGGTACAAATATTGTGAGTTTATTCAGGAAGTTAGAGCTATAATTTTTATGGAAATTAGGTTCTTGCTCAGAAGATGAAATTAGTCAAGTGAGAAAGGAGAAGTTAAGGATTTTAGCAATTGGAAACAGATCTAAAATTTAGAAACTTACCTGCCTAAATGTCCTAGAGAAGGTTCTCAGGACTTTTCAAGTAGGGAGCAACACAGTCACCAGTCAACTTTAAAAAGGCAAATGACAATTAACAAAGCCTTTTCCTTTCACAGACCCATGTATGTATAGGACCAACAAATGGAGACATAATGGGTGATCCTATTAAAGACATAGGTAAATGAGCAGTAGGACTTCTAAATGTCCAGCAACTTAAGTTTATGTTAAGTCCACAATTTGAAGGGACAGAGAGGTTTTAAATGGAATAGTTATATAAACAGAACAAATACATAATATTTGACAAAGGAACACTTGTTAACTCCCAAGAACACTTTCATGTTGGCTTTTGCCCAATTTTGCACAATATGGAGTCTGCCCCAAATGCCTCTCAGAGTATGTAACCAGACACTTTGAACACATATGAAGTGTATTTAATTAGAACACTAAAATCTCTGCCTTCTGTAGTAGATTATCATAAAACCAAATATAATTAAAAACTCACTTTATGAGCATATGGTTAGGACTAAGTGTGTGATGTTATATACTTTCAATTTTTAACACTTTGTTTTGAAATAATCTTATGCAAAAGTAACAAGAGATAAAGTGAATGTTTAATGGCATCATGATAAATGAGCCTCATGCATTTATCTTCACACTGGGAACACTATTATCCATGTGACTGGTATATAAATAGTCTAATGGTTTGAAAGGGATGTGCCAATTTTTGCCTCTATGACACTCATTTTGCTTTTTAGCCCAATCCATTTATAAAAGGCCAACTATCAGTATGACATGCTGCTTGTCATTTGGATTGTCTCCATGTTCAACCTCTGAGTTGATTCATGTTTTCATCTTAATGAGATAGAAGGCTATAAATAAAAATTGAAAGACCTTTTTTCCCTAAACCCTCTTTGCAAGATACTGGAGCAAGTATCCAGTCAAGTTGGTGCTTAACTAAAAGAATATAACTGTAGGAATGAAAAGTCTCCCCTGACTTTCCCCCAAAGCCAACTCTGTTGGGAGGTGGCAGCTTTCATAATAGTCAGGGGCGGTAATGGGGTGCTGATATCTGGCAGGAGGTTGTGGTGCAGCCAAGGAAGTTGCTCGAGCCAAGAGACTATTACAGTTGAGCCTGACCTAGTTTCACTGATGACAGACCAGAATTCTTCATGAGTAGGAGTAAGGAATTCCTTGGCATTCCTGAAAGGATTTGAGAGTGTTTTGTTGAGAATGAACATAAACAAGTTAAGGCAACAACCTATAAAATATAGGCTATTATTGGTAATATGGCACCATTTCAAATCATTAGCTGTTAAAGACTACGGAAAATTGACTTTTAAATTTAATTTTCAAATGAAAACTTCATATCTTCCTGTATCAAACACTCGACTCATGTGATGTTTTACTATTCTTAATCTTATGTGACAATATGTCCTGCAGCACCACCCCTTACCATAAGCCCTGGAGAACTCATCTATTGTTGGGCAGTTTAGGAAAGCAGGACAGTGTAAAGCCTTATGTGGGATCCAGGGCAACAGTTTGAAATGTAACACCCTGGTTATTCTAGGCTTTAGGACTCCGGGAGCAAATCCCTCAGAGTCTTTTGGTCTCACTAGGTCAAACATGCATTCTTCCAACTTCTCACTAGGGGAAAAAGTATTCCAGGCAATGTCAATTCCTGGGAGAAAAATGGAGGCTTCTAATTTTTGAACAAAGTACAACATTTTGGAACAAAATTCCTGGGACTGCTGACATGGTGGAAATACTAAATTCAGCCATTATTTTAAACTGCTTAAACATTTGAAGGGGGAATGCTAGTTTCATTAAATGCTGATGATTGGGAGAAAATTACCATTCATGAGACTAGTAATACATTTCTTTATTTGAGCATTATACCCAAAGAATTATTACTAACTTCCATTCAACTGTCCCCTCAAATTATCATACATCTTAATGTCCCATACTGACAATGCCTACAGGAAACTTCCTACCATAGCTAGTAGAATCCTACACTTTTTCTATGTAGCTATATGGCCTCAAGACATAAATTTAAGATTACCAAGACTCAGTTGTATTTATAAACAAACCTGTTTTGCTGGTTGAACTTGTTAAAGCATTTAAGTGAATCATGCAAATTAATGAATTACAAGGAGAAAAAAATAGAGCTTTTATGTAAAAATGTTTTGAATGTGATAAAAGTGAGTTGCTAAAATATCTAATGAATGAATATAACTAAAAATTTTTAAGTGAAAAAGAAAAGTAAAGGAATTATGCATTCAATGTATCTTGTAAGTAAAGTATTAATTCATTTTTTAGACATTACAACTTGAAATCATAGATTTCATTTATTAAATTTACATCTTTTTGTAATAAAGATAATAATAGAATTCTCCTTAAGCAAATCATATTCTAAGTTACAATTGTAGCCTCAAACAACTAGGTTGGTTACTAAATATCAACATATATATTTTAATTCTAAAAACACATGGCATGTGTTCTTATATTAATTGTTTATGATTTCCTATTTAGTATCACTTTCAAATTTCCTGACAAATTAACTATTTGAACCAATCACAAAAGTTAGGTAAGCCTAAAAAAGTTATTATGTAAGGCTTCTGCAATCCTGCTGTTATTGTTTATTTATTTGTTTTGCATCCAACATTATAGATATAAAGTAAGAAGATATGCCAGTCTATACTGAGCAACATCTCTTTACATTAAAGATATTAATTTTCTTATTTTTTAAACTAAAAGCACTGAAGATCAATTGCAAAATACTTGGGAATGTTTACACTCACTGTTTATATTATGGAGATTATTAATTAAGCAGATGATGAATTCCTAGTGTGATACCATATTTGCTTATCTTTTTCAGAATAAGATGAATTTGAAGAAAGACAAGAGAGGGACAAATCAATATGTAAATCTAAGCACAGAGAAATAATGCTAACTAAAAAGTCACTGGAAAACACACAGCAGAGGTGGGTCATGAAACTTAAAAGCTTTTGCACAGCAAAGAAAACCCTAAACAGCACGAAAAGACAACCCTCAGAATGGAAGAAAATATTTGCAAATGAAGCAACTGACAAAGGATTAATCTCCAAAATACACAAGCAGCTCATGCAGCTCAATATCAAAAAAACAAACAACCCAACCCAAAAATGGGCAGAAGACCTAAATAGACAGTTCTCCAAAGAAGATATACAGATTGCCAACAAACACATGAAAGGATGCTCAACATCACTAATCGTTAGAGAAATGCAAATCAAAACTACAATGAGGTATCACCTTACACCAGTCAGAATGGCCATCATCAACAAATCTACAAACAATAAATGCTGGAGAGGGTGTGGAGAAAAGGGAACCCTCTTGCACTGTTGGTAGGAATGTAAGTTGATACCATCACTATGGAGAATAGTATAGAGGTTCCTTAAAAACTAAAAATAGAACTACCATATGCCCCAGCAATCCCACTACTGGGCATATACCCTGAGAAAGCCATAATTCAAAAAGTGGCATGTACCACAATGCACATTGTAGCTCTATTTACAATAGCCAGGACATGGAAGCAACCTAAGTGTCCATCGACCAATGAATAGGTAAAGATGTGGCACATATATACAATGGAATATTACTCAGCCATAAAAAGAAACGAAATTGAGTTATTTGTAGTGAGGTGGATGGACCTAGAGTCTCTCATACAGAGTGAAGTAAGTCAGAAAGAGAAAAATAAATACTGTATGCTAACACAAATATATGCAATAAAAAAAAAATGGTTCTGATGAACCAAGGGGCAGGAAACGAGTAAATGCACAGATGTAGAGAATGGACTTGAGGACACAGGGAAAGGCAAGGGTAAGCTGGGACGAAGTGAGAGAGTGGCATGGACATATACACACTACCAAATGCAAAATAAATAGCTAGTGGGAAGCAGCCACATAGCACAGGGAGATCAAGTCAGTGCTTTTTTACCACCTAGAGGGGTGCGATAGGGAGGGTAGGAGGAAGATGCAAGAGGGAGAGGATATGGGGATATGCGTATACATATAGCTGATTCAGTTTGTTATACAGCAGAAACTAATGCCATATGGTAAAGCAATTATACTCCAGTAAAAATGTTTTAAAAAAAACAAAAAAACACACACACAGCAGTGAGGTAAGTGAAAAACATAACAAATGAATAAAACACATGCACTTTTAAGATTCAGGATTCGATTTTGAGATTCAGGAATAAATGAATAATTATCATAAAAATGAGTTGGAAACACTTTAACTTCATATCATAAATTTGAAACCAAATTTGGATATATGTAGTTTTTAATACAAACTTGTTGCAAAAATGTTACTGGCTCTGACATCCTTGTCCACCTCCTGATTTACTGGAAAACCTACACAAATAATTGTTCCATAATAAAGAAGAAATAGGATGTGCTCTTTTTATTCCATATTTTATGTACCAAAGCATGGTGGGAAACTCCTCACAAAAGCTCTGGAATGAAAGCTCTCTAAACCACACTATAACTCTGTGGATAGTGAAATGACAAAGTAGTTTAAGACTGCTAAGCAGCACTTGGAGGGAAACTCCTTCGAACATTTTCCTTATGGGTTTTTAACTCCCTAGAACATTTGGTTTGAATTCTACAGTACAAAACACTGCAGAATATCGTTATCTCTTTTGTTTGAAGACAGTGCAGCCACACTGTCATGTTTTAGTTGACTGACTCAAGTTGTAATTCAGTTTGAGCATGACTTTTGCAGGAAATCTGGGGCAAAGAAGAAGATGGTGATGAGAAGTCTCCTGGAAAGGAGAAAGGCCAACACACAGAGGATCAAACAGGCTTTGCAAATAACTTCACCAAAACTTCTGTATGAGAAACAAAATAGTAATCTACACAATCCTAGCATATTACATTTTCTTCTCCCAGGCAGATAAATAACTTTTGTTTAGTAAATATTCTTAAGGAACACTTTCTAATACTGTTTTTAAATTATTACATATGTGTCAGAGAACAAACTTGAGAAATTATATTCTATAAATTTAACATTTGCTCTATTTCCCTTCTCTTTTACAAATAATTTTGTTTGCCAAACAATAAAATATTATAAATATTAGGATGATGTCACAAAATTACATATAGTGAAATAATAAATAAATTATATATATACATACATATACATATACATATATATGTGTATATATATATAGTTCTCAGTATCTTGTTCCTGACAGAGAGCTCCTAAAACCCTTGAAAATAATGGTGTTAGGAGAATCGTTTTGTCTAACATTTAGTCTTTGACCTCAGTCTTGACACAGAACTCCTTACACCTTTGTAATTTCCTGAGTGATAGGAGCATTGGGCACCATGCTCCTAAATCTCTTGGAAATTCCAGGGTGTTAGGAATGTCTTTGTTTTAATGAGGTGACTCTTGGTGGGCTCTTGGATGGGGGCTGGTCACCAGAAAGACCAGCCACGAATAGAAGCTTGGGACTTTCAACCTCATAGATGATGAAGCCTCCATAAAAATTCCAATAGTACGGGTTTGGGGAGCTTCTAAGTTGGTGAATACATCCACATAATGGGAGGGTGGTGCACCCTAACTCCAGGGGGACAGAAGATCTTTCACTGAGGACATTTCCAGACCCTGCCCTATGTATCTCTTCATGTGGCTGTTCATCTGCATCCTTTATCACATCCTTTACTGTATCATTAACCAATAAAAATAAGTAGGTGTTTCCCTGAATTCTGTGAGCTATTTTAACAAATTATTGAACCCACAAAGGGAATCATGAGAGCCCTGACTTATAGTCAGTAGGTCATAAATAGATGTGACAACCTGGGACTTCCAGTTAATAAGAAATAGCATTCTGGTTATTTCACAATGTGTAAATGTAATTTTTGTGAAATTGTCCTAGTATTTATAATAGTATATTTTTTGGCAAAAAAAAAAAAAATCTTTGTAAAATAAAAAAAGGGAAAGAGATCAAATGTTAAATGGATAAAATTGAGGGTATTCTTGTGGGACCGAGCCTTTAACTTTGTGGGATCTGATGCTAACTTCATGTAGATGTGTCGAAATTGAATTGAATTATAGGACACCTAGCTGGTATCCCAGAGAACTGCTTGGTGTGGGAGAAACCTCCACATATTTGTTTACCAGTGACAGAGATCCTTTGTTTGGCCAAACTTTAGGCAGGCTCACAAACCTTTTCCTATGCCTATCCGTACACTTACTTCCTTGTAAAATCCAGCTTTAACAAGAAGCCTGCTAAGTCAGTTTAACCAGAACCCCCAACCCTCAATATCTGATCACCTTTGATTTCTGATCAATTTCCTCATCCTCCATCATTGCCCAGGCCTGGCTTCAGCAAGAATCCTGTTAGGTCAGTGTAGACAGGATTCCCCTTACCCCTGATTTTTCCTCTGAGTAAATTTCCATTCACTGGCCCCCACCCTGATGCTTGGCTGTAGATTCCCACTTGCTTGTGCTGTTTTTGGAACTGAGCTTAATCTTTCTACCACTGTGAAATCCCACTGCAGTTGTCCCTATCTACCATGGTGGTCCTAAACAAAGTCTGCCTTACCATCTTTAACAAGTGTTGTTGAATCCTTTTTCTTTAACACCGGAAGTGTTAGCAGTGTTCTGTGCTAGCAGTGAAAGGAAAACACACAGGAGTGTTTTTTTTTTTCTTTTGCACAATTATATAGTTGACTCAAGTTTCAATAATTAAAGTGAATTAAATGTTTTTAATTCATTTTTTTATGTAAGTTTAAAGACTGTACCAACATGGCAAATAGACCACAGAGACTTCTCCATTAAATGTACTAGTTTATCTACTTCAGTAAAACCCAAGCATTCACAGAAGAATTTAAAATGTTTAGAAATATCATTGAAGAAAAAACTTATGTAGTCCACACATAGTGTATGTGAAAAAGTTAAGTAGCAGAGTCCCAGGCTACTACAGCTGGCTTGTTGGTAGGGTGCATGCCTTATGGTGCCATTAAACAACTGACATAGAATCAATTACTTCTGCCCAGTAGGAAAGACTTCTTTTGAGCTAACCTCCAAGTTATTTTCTTCTCACAACTCGTAAATTCAGATCCCTCCTACTACTGCCCTAGAGCTGGGTAAAGACAGGATGTAGAGCAGAGATTTAACACACAAGGACAGTGTATTCCTGTCCATCCAGGAGGTATTGGTGAAATTTTGATGAAAGCTCCTGAAGGAGAGCAAACCTAACATTTCTGCATTGCATGGATCTCTGCAGAATGATATTGGGAGAAGCAGTAACTAGGGATTTGACATGCATAATGAAGACTCCATTTGAATCTTTGTTAAAAGATTAGCAGCTGAATTTTAAAATAGTTGTCTCACGAGATGAGGAGAATTAATATCCACAATGTATAAAAAACCCCAACAAATCACTGAAAACAAGTCATCCTGTAGACAAATATCAAATTATATGAACTAAGTAGGGACAGAAAATAAATATATTAAAAGGTGTCAGTCTTATTAGTAATCAGAAAAGCAAGAAAGGGTGGGGAGAAACATATTGAGATACAAATTTATACTCCTTAAGTATAACATTAATTTAAAAGAAAGTAAACAATATATTGGAAAGGTTTTGAATAAATGGAAACTCTCATACACTGTTGGGGAAAGAGTAAATTAGTACAACCACTGTATAGTGTGTTAGAGAATTTCTAAGAGAATTTAAAATGTTTCTAATGTGTGAATAAGCTTTCAGTTCTAGATATATCACCTACGTAAATATTTACAAATGTGCCATAGAAAAGCATTATAGGAATGTATATTGGATCACTCTTTGTAAAGAAGAAAACTGGAAAAAAAAAGTCTATCTGATGGGATGTAGATATATTAAGAGGTATATTAATAAAATACATTATAATCCAGTAGTTAAAGTAAGTAAATGAAGTCCCTCTGTATCAATATGGATATAAATACCTAAAGATACATGAGACAAGGAATTATGTAATAATAACAATTTATGTAAACTTAAAGATAAATCTTGCAAATTATTCCATATAATTAGATTCATTAAGCATATATTTGGAAAGACAGGGGTGAAAATGGACCAAGGAGGGTAATGGGGGAAATTCCTATTTTTTTCCTATTTATTAAAAAGCCTGAAGCTAATATAATACATATTTGTATTTACTATTTGTGGCTGTTTACATAATTAGTGGATTATAATCTTTATATTTTTATTTGTTTGAAAATTAAAACATTTATATTTAGATTGTATGCTGTAATTTGTTAAAGAAAGAAGAAAATCTGAAAAAAATAAAGTGAAAGGTAAGACATTTCCAGTTATGCAGATTCACAATGGGAGGTTTGTGGAAGAAGGGAAATTTAGTGCACGCGAAAAAATAATACCATCCCCCAAAACTATTAAATGAGCAATATACATTTTGAATTAGGAGACTAATGTCCTAGATCATTTCACAATCTATCCTATCAGTCCATTCATGAACAGAAGAGCTTTTGTATGATGTTACCTGTTAATAACGTAAATGTTGTTTGCTTAACCATAACTATACATTTAATTTGGAAATAGTTATAGAATTACTAAGTCATTCTAATAAAGTTTTGCTTTGATTTTAAATGTTAATATTAAAAACTGACTGCAATAAGATGCCTGTATGTGAACAAGAAGTATTTATGATGATATTTAATCAATCAAACTATCTGTCCTACTCAACTTCTATAATAGGATTTATGTTTATTTCGATCCAAGGAAGAATTTGAAACTGGCTAAAACATAACATGTATGCTATTGGGTTATTTAATAACATAACTTGAAATGTAAAATGTATAATGACAGTTTCATGATATTATATATTTGCCCACAATTTCTAAGGTTCGGTGTTTTAAATAAGGCAAGAGTTGTTGAATTATATCATATTTGTCTTGATAGAAAAAAATATTTTTTAGAATTCTCTTCTTGCCATAAGATACTGCCAGTAAGTCAATGGAATTAATTTATTTATGACACATAACTCTTTGAAGAATAACTGAAGAAATCACTGACTCGTCTCATCCTTTTAATTTTTTTAAAGTCACCTATTATCTTTATAAAGTGACAAAAGGAAAAATATGACAGCAGTAAAATGGTTTATTTTATTGCACTGTTGGTCAGCTCACAACAAAGTTATTCTGTAGATACGAAGATGCAGAAAGAGCAGAATTATAGGAAATCAAAGTTGTAGTTCAGGGCACATAGAAAACATATTTCAAGAAATGTACTAGACAAGGCAGACTTCAAAAATACTGTGAGATGCCATCAATATCAAGGGTGATTTATAGAACATGTGGAAAGTCACATTTTTAAACCCTTTTTATTTGTGTCAGTTCATCTTTTTCCACCTCAAGTTCCTTTGAACACATTTCCTAGTATGGTTTTATTATTTTTCTCATTTGCTAAGGATCAACTGCAGTATTCTAGGAAACTGGAAAATGTCTTTTTTGTATTTGTTCAAAAGATATAAGAATGAATTTATATACCCATATTTTGTCTGGAAAGAAAATAATAGAAATTCACTTTTGTACATTTTGAAATTGAAAAGTTTATATCACTCCTACCTGGGGTGGCAAGTCAGTTACACATACTTACGACACCGGTGCTTCTTCACATGCTTGATGATTAGTCAGAAACACCACAATGAAATGATTATTGCTTCACATCAAGAAACCACAATAAGAAAGATAATATGGCACAGATGTGTCTTGCTATAGTAATAGTGATGGATCCACACTGTGCTCTCTATGCATTTTTGCCATGCTCCTCTAGGGTTCTAACATATTCAGGAGAAGCAAACCTACTACACTACATCGAGCCATCTTTAAACACACTGTCATCCACTTTCCATCTCTTAACAGTATCTTAAGGGGAACCTTTAGCTTCCTGGTAGCATTCATTTACTAAAAGGTAGTTATTGAAAAATACCATTAAATATTGCACACAAGAACTGTGTGATGTTAATATTTCAACAAATATTTGTTTAATGAATATTCATCAACTCAAGTGCCAGGTTTGTGAATCAGCCAGACACGAATGCCATACTGATAAAACAAAACATAGAGCGTACTGTCACAGATTCTTAAGGAGAATCTTAGGAATGGAGATTACTTTCAGAAAAAAAAAAAAATAATAAAAAGCTACAATTGCCATCATCCTGAGTACTCTATAGTACTGAAAGCAATACATTCAGTGGGACAGGATCCAACCAAAACTTGTTAGTATTCTACCATAACTTTACTACAGAAACTTAGAGTAAACATTAGAAACCACAGTGTATCCATTTTCCTGTTGATGGACATATGTTTTGTTTCCATATTGTGGGTACTATAAATAAAGTTGCTGTGAACATTTCTGTACAAGGCTTTTTTATGGACATAAGCATTATTTTCACTTCCACAAATACCTAGAGTGGAACATCTCAATCATGTGATAGATATATGTTTAACTTCAAACTGTCAAATTATAGTTGTACCATTTTACACATCCACAATGATATATTACAGTTTCAGTAACTGCACATCCTTGACAACATTTGGCATGATCAATCTTTACTTTTAGACATGCTGATAGGTGTGTCATATTATTTTGCTTTCCATTTGCATTTTTTAATAAATAATGTCACAGAGCATCTTTCCTTCTGCTAAACTGAATCCGTATATCTCCTTATATGAAATATCTGTTAACAACTTTTGCCCATTTTAATTTGGTTTGTTGTTTTATTGAATTTTTAAACTTAAAATATTCTGCATAAAACTAATTTATCAGCTATATAATTTACAAATATTTTTGCATATTCTTTGAATTATAGTCATTCTCTTTTTTTAATAACTTTATTGGAGTATAATTGCTTTACAATGGTGTGTGAGTTTCTGCTTTATAACAAAGTGAATCAGCTATACATATACATATATATATCAGCTATATATATCAGCTATACATATACATATATATATATATATCCCCATATCTCCTCCCTCTTGCATCTCCCTCCCTCCCACACTCCCTATCCCACTCCTCTAGGTGGTCACAGGCACACAGCTGATCTCCCTGTGCTATGTGGCTGCTTCCCACTAGCTATCTATTTTATATTTGGTAGTATATGTAAGTCCATGCCACTCTCTCACTTCATCTCAGCTTACCCTTTCCCCCGTCCCGTGTCCTCAAGTACATTCTAAAAGTCTCTGTCCTTATTCCTGTGCTGCCCCTAGGTCCTTCAGAACCTTTTTTTTTTTTTTTTTAGATTCCATATACATGTGTTAGCATGCAGTATTTGTTTTTCTCTTTCTGACTTCCTTCATTCTGTATGACAGACTCTAGGTCCATCCACCTCAATACAAATAATTCAATTTCATTTCTTTTTATGGCTAAGTAATATTCCATTGTATATATGTGCCACATCTTCTTTATCCATTCATCTGTCAATGGATACTAAGGTTGCTTCCATGTTCTGGCTATTGTAAATAGAGCTGCAATGAACATTGTGATACATGACTCTTTTTGAATTATGGTTTTCTCAGGGCATACGCCCAGGAGTGGGATTGCTGGGTCATATGGTGGCTCTATTTTTAGTTTTTTAAGGAACCTTCATACTATTCTCCATAGACTCTGTATAAATTTACATTCTCACCAACAGTGTGAGAGGGATCCCTTTTCTCCACACCATCTCTGGCATTTATTGTTTCAAAATTTTTTGATGATGGCCATACAGACTGGTGTGAGGTGATACCTCATTGCAGTTGTGATTTGCATTTCTCTAATGATTAGTGATGTTGAGCATCCTTTCATGTGGTTGTTGGCAGTCTGTATATCTTCTTTGGAGAAATGTCTATTTGGGTCTTCTGCCCATTTTTGGATTGGGTTGTTTGCTTTTTAGATATTGAGCTGCATGAGCTGCTTATATATTTTGGAGATTAATCCATTGTCAGTTGTTTCATTTGCAAATATTTTCTCCCATTTTGAGGGTTGTCTTTTGTTCTTGTTTATGGTTTCCTTTGCCGTGCAAAAGCTTTTAAGTTTCATTAGGTCCCATTTATTATTTTTGTTTTTATTTCCATTTCTCTAAGAGGTATGTCAAAAAGGACCTTGCTGTGATTTATGTCATAGAGTGTTCTGTCTATGTTTTCCTCTAAGAGTTTTATAGTGTCTGGCCTTACATTGCGTCTTTAATCCATTTTGAGTTTCTTTTTGTGTATGATGTTAGGGAGTGTTCTAATTTCCGTCTTTTACATGTAACTGTCTAGTTTTCCCAGCACCACTTATTGAAGTGGCTGTCTTTTCTCCATTGTATATTCTTATATCCTTTATCAAAAATAAGGTGACCTGGGCTTTCATCCTTTTCCATTGATCAATATGTCTGTTTTTGTGCCAGTACCATACTGTTGATTACTGTAGCTATGTAGTATAGTCTGAAGTCTGGGAGCCTGATTCCTCCAGCTCTGTTTCTCTTTCTCAGGATTGCTTTGGCTATTCAGGGTCGTTTCTGTTTCCATACAAATTTTGAGATTTTATGTTCTAGTTCTGTGAAAAATGCCAGTGGTAGTTTGATAGGGATTACATTAAATCTGTAGATTGCTTTGGTTGGTATAGTCATTTCACAATGTTAATTCTTCCAATACAAGAACATGGTATATCTCTCCATCTCTCTGTGTCATCTTTAATTTCTTTCATCAGTGTCTTATAGTTTTCTGCATACAGGTCTTTTGTCTCCTTAGGTAGGTTTATTCCTAGGTATTTTATTTTTTTTGTTGTTGCACTGGTAAATGGGAGTGTTTCCTTGAGTTCTCTTTCATATTTTTCCTCATTATTGTATAAGAATGCAAGAGATTTCTGTGCATTAATTATTTATCCTGCTACTTTACCAAATTCATTGATTAGCTCTCGTAGCTTTCTGGTAGCATCTTTAGGATTTTTTAATGTACAGTATCATGTCATCTGCAAACTGTCACAGCCTTATTTCTTCTTTTCCT
Organism: Phocoena sinus; assembly: GCF_008692025.1. Classification (NCBI taxonomy): domain Eukaryota; kingdom Metazoa; phylum Chordata; class Mammalia; order Artiodactyla; family Phocoenidae; genus Phocoena; species Phocoena sinus. The sequence continues at coordinate 87,072,276 of NC_045774.1, read as the reverse complement.
ATTTGGATTCCTTTTATTTCTTTTCTTCTCTGTTTGCTGTGACTAAAACTTCCAAAACTATGTTGAATAATAGTACTGAGAGTGGACAACCTTGTCTTTTTCCTGATCTTAGTGGAAATGATTTCAGTTTTTCACCATTGAGAATGATGTTGGCTGTGGGTTTGCCATATATAGCGTTTATTAGTTTGAGGTAAGTTCCCTCTGCCTACTTTCTGGAGGTTTTTTTTATCATAAATGGGTGTTGAATTTTGTCAAAAGTTTTTCTGCATCTGTTGAGATGATCATATGTTTTCTTACCTTCAGTTTGTTAATATGGTGTATCACACTGATTGATTTGCATATATTGAAGAATTCTTATATTTCTGGAATAAAGCTCACTTGATAATGGTGTATGAGCCTTTTAATGTGCGGTTGGATTCTGTTTGCTTGTATTTTGTTGAGGATTTTTTCATCTATGTTCATCAGTGATATTGGCCTGTATTTTTCTTTCTTTTTGACATCTTTGTCTGGTTTTGATATCAGGGTGATGGTGGCCTGTTGAATGAGTTTGGGCATGTTCCTCCTTCTGCTATATTTGTGAAAAGTTTGAAAAGGGTAATTGTTAGCTCTTCTCTAAATGTTTGATAGAATTTACCTGTGAAGCCAGCTGGTCCAGGGCTTTTGTTTGCTGAAAATTTTTAATCACCATCTTAATTTCAGTGCTTGTGATTGCTCTGTTTATATTTTCTATTTCTTCCTGTTTCAGGCTTAGAAGGTTGTGCTTTTCAAAGAATTTGTCCACTACTTCTAGGTTGTCCATTTTATTGGCATAGAGTTGCTTGTAGTAATCTCTCAAGATCCTTTGTATTTCTGCAGTGCCAGTTGTTACTTCTCCTTTTTCAATTCTAATCCTATTGATTTGAATCTTCTCCCTTTTTTTCTTGATGAGTCTAGCAAATGGTTTACCAATTTTGTTTATCTTTTCAAAGAGCCAGTTTTTAGTTGTATTGATCTTTGCTATTGTTTTCTTCATTTTTTTTTCATTTATTTCTGATCTGATCTTTATGATTTCTTTCCTTCCACTAACTCTGGGTTTTTGTTGTTGTTGTTGTTGTTCTTCTTTATCTAATTGCTTTAGGTGCAAGGTTAGGTTGTTTATTTGAGATGTTTCTTGTTTGTTGAGGTGATTGTATTGCTATAAACTTCCCTCTTAGAACTGCTTTGCTTCTTTCCATAGGTTTTGTGTCATCATTGTCATTTGTTTCTATGTATTTTTTGATTTCCTCTTTGATTTCTTCAGTGATCTCTTCATTATTTAATAGGGTATTGTTTAGCCTCCATGTGTTTATATTTTTTACAGATATTTTCCAGCAATTGATGTCTAGTCTCATAGCTTTGTGGTCAGAAAAGATACTGGATATGATTTCAATTTTCTTAAATTTACCTAGGCTTGATTTGTGACCCAAGATATGATCTATCCTGCAGATTGTCCCATGAGCACTTGAGAAGGAAGGGTATTCTGATTTTTTAGGATGGAATGTCCTATAAATATCAATTAAGTCCATCTTGTTTAATGTATCATTTAAAGCTTGTGTTTCCTTATATATTTTCATTTTGGATGATCTGTCCATTGGTGAAAGTGGTGTGTTATGCCCCTTGCTATGATTGTGTTACTGTCAATTTCCCCTTTTATGGCAGTTGACATTTACCTTATGTATTGATGTGTTCCTATGTTGGGTGCATAAAGATTTACAATTGTTATATCTTCTTCCTGGATTGATCCCTTGATCATTATGTAGTGTCCTTCTTTTTCTCTTTTAATAGTCTTTATTTTAAAGTCAATTTTGTCTGATTCGAGAATTGCTACTTCAGCTTTCTTTTGATTTCCATTTGCATGGAGTATCTTTTTCCATCCCTTCACTTTCAGTCTATATGTGTCCATAAGTCTGAAGTTGGTCTCTTTTAGACAGCATATATATGGGCCTTGATTTTGCATCCATTCAGCCAGTCTATGTCTTTTGGTTGGAGCATTTAATCCATTCCCATTTAAGGTAGTTATAAATATGTATGTTCCTATTACCATTTTCTTAATTGTTTTGGGTTTGTTATTGTAGGTCTTTTTCTTCTCTTGTGTTTCCTGCCTAGAGAAGTTCCTTTAGCATTTGTCGTAAAGCTGGTTTTGTGGTGCTGAATCCTCTTAGCTTTTGCTTGTCTGTAAAGGTTTTAATTTCTCTGTCGAATCTAAAAGAGATCGTTGCTAGGTAGAGTAATCTTGGTTGTAGGGTTTCCCCCTTCATCACTTTAAATATGTTCTGCCACTCCCTTCTGGCTTGCAGAGTTTCTGCTGAAAGATCAGCTGTGAACATTATGGGGATTCCCTTGTATGTTATTTGTTATTTCCCCTTGCTGTTTTTAACATTTTTTCTTTGAATTTAATTTTTTGATAGTTTGATTAGTATGTGTCTTGGCATGTTTCTCCTTGGATTTATCTTGTATGGGACTCTCTGCATTTCTTGGACTTGATTCACTATTTCCTTTCCCATATTAGGGAAATTTTCAACTATGATCTCTTCAAATATTTTCTCAGTCCCTTTCTCTTTCTCTTCTTTTTCTAGGAACCTTACTATTTGAATTTTGGTGCATTTAATGTTGTCCCTGAGGTCTGTGAATCTGTCCTCAATTCTTTTCATTCTTTTTTCTTTAGTCTGCTCTGCAGTAGTTTTTTCCACTATTTTATCTTCCAGGTCAGTTACCCGTTCTTCTGCCTCAGTTACTCTGTTATTGATTCCTTCTAGAGAATTTTTAATTTCATTTATTGTGCTCTTCAACTTTGTTTTATTTGCTCTTTAGTTCTTCTAGGTCCCTGTTAAATGTTTCTCGTATTTTCTCCATTCTATTTCTGAGATTTTGGATCATCTTTACTATCATTACTCTGAATCTTTTCCACATAGACTGCCTATTTCCTCTTCATTTATTTGGTCTGGTGGATTTTTACCTTGCTCCTTCATCTGTTGCATATTTCTCTGTCTTTTCATTTTGCTTAACTTACTGTGTTTGGGGTCTCCTTTCACAGGCTGCAGGTTTGTAGTTCCTGTTGTTTTTGGTGTCTTCTCCCAGTGGCTAAGGTTGGCTCAGTGTATTGTGTAGGTTTCTTGGGGAGGGGACTGTGTTCTGGTGGATGAGGCTGGATCTTGTCTTTCTGGTGTGCAGGACCGCCTCCAGTGGTGTGCTTTGTGGGGTCTGTGACTTTATTATGATTTTAAGCTGCCTCCCTGCTAATGGGTGGGGTTGTGTTCCTGTCTTACTAGTTGTTTGGCATAGGGTGTCCAGCACAGTAGCTTGCTGGTCATTGAGTGGAGCTGTGTCTTAGTTTGAGATGGAGATCTCTGGGAGAGCTTTTGCTCTTTGATATTACATGGAGCTGGGAGGTGTCTGTGGACCAATGTCCTGAACTCGGCTCTCCCACCTCAGAGGCACAAGCCTGACACCTGGCCAGAGCACCAAGACTCTGTCAGCCACACGGATTTCACTTGTCAAATTCACAGAATGGCTTCCACATTATTTTTTGGGTCTCAGTTCTCAGTAGCTCACCAGCAAAGTTCATCTGAATTGAGAACTCAACACCAGATATTTTGCATAAAGTCCAATCCTAGCAAAGGACTTGCTTCAAAATTTAATCAATCAGGTAACAGTGTGACTGAACAAAGGTTCACTGTCAGAAAGTCACAGAAGCCAGTACTATCTATAGTCATTCTCTTAACAGTGATTTCTATTGTGCTTTTGTTGGTATATTTTAAATATATTTTTCTAACTCATATTACATTTTCTTAAAATTTTTCTAGATTTTTTAGAGTATTATTTCTTAAATTTAGGACTCAGGTTCATTCTGAATTTATTTCTATATATTTATTTCTAACATAAAGATTAGGGATAAAGTTCTTTTATTTAGTATTTAAAAAAAAAACTTTTTTTGCATATGCACATCCAATTGTTCCAGAAATATTTTTTGAAAAGATTAAGTTTTATTGTCTTTCCACCTTTGCTGAAAATCCATTTTCCAAATACATTTGGGTTTATTTCTGGAATCTCTATTCTGCTTGCTTGATCTATTTTGGTGTCAGTAGCAATTTCTTTGTAATTATAGATTAATAAATAGTCTTGAAATCAGGTAGTGTTAGTCATGCAGCTTTCTTCTTCAAATTATTTTGTCTATTCTAATTTATTTGTCTATTCTTATAAATTTTAAAATCACAATGTCAATTTCTACCAAAAATAATTACTTGAATTTGATTGGGAATACACTGAATCTTTATATTATTTTGGGAAAATTGGCATCTAAACTATACTGAGTCTTCCATTCCATGTACATAGTTTGTCTCTCAATTTATTTAATTCTCCTATAACTTCTTTCAGCAATATTTTGTAATGTTCACTGTAAAAATCTTGCATTTCTTAGTTTTTATTTATCCCTAGGTATTTTACATTTTGGATAATATCTTAAAATGACAATACTTTATTCATTCAATTTCAAACTGTCTCTTGTATGTAAAACACATACAAGTGATTTATTTTTTTGTGTACTGATCTTATATTCTTCAATCTTGATAAACACACCAGTGAATTCTAGTAGTATTTTAGTAGATTACAACATCTTTTCTGTTATAGATTATCATGTTGTCTGTTAATAAAGACATTTTTTGTTCTTTATAGTTTCTCTTTTTTAGTTATCTTTAATTCTTTCTTTTATTGAAATGTAGTTGATTTACAATATTATGTTATTTTAAGTTGCACAGTAAGGTGTAAATTTACATATTTTTTTCAGATTATTTTCCTTTATAAATTATTACAAAATATTGAATATATTTTCCTGTGCTATACAGTAAATCCTTGTTGCTTATCTTTTTTATGTATAGTATTTTGTTTCTGTTAATCTCATACTTTTAGTTTATCCTTTCCCCCACCTTTCCATTTTAGTAACTGTAAGTTTGTTTTCTATGTGGAAAATGCCTGTTCGATAAGTGGTGTTGCAAAAACTGAATAGATGCATTCAAAAGAATGAAACTGGGCAACTTTCTCACACAAAAATAAACTTAAAGATTTAAATGTAAAACCTCAAACCATACAACTCTAGAAGAAAACTAACATTGATGTTGGTCTTAGCAATACTTTTTTGGATCTCTCTCCTCATGCAAGAGGATCAAAAGGAAAAATAAGCAAATGGGACCTAATCAAACTTAAAAACCTTAGCACAGGGAAGGAAATTATCAACAAAAGAAAAAATAAATTTCCCTACTGGATGGGAGAAGATGTTTGCAAATAACTTATCTGATAAATGGTTTATATCCAAAATATACAAAAAAAAAACTCATACAACTCAACATAAAAAACAAAACAAAACAAAAAACAATTAAGAGGTGAGCAGAGGACCTAAATAGACATGTTTCCAAAGAAGACATACAGAGGGTCAATAGGCACATGAAAAGATCCTCAACATCCCTAAATGTCAGAGAAATGCAAATCAAAACCACAATGAGATATCACCTTACACCTGTCAAATAGCCATTATCAAAGAGACAACAAATAACAGTGCTGATAAGGATGTGGAGAAAGGTATCCCTCACACACTGTTGGTGAGAATATAAGTAGGCACAGCCAGTGTGGAAAACAGTATGGAGGTTCCTCAAAAATTAAAAATAGAACCACCATATGATGTAGCAATTTCACTCCTGGGTATTTGTCCTAAGAAAAATAAAATACTAATTCAAAATGATATATCCACCCCTTTGTTCATTGCAGCATTACTTATAGTAGCCAAGATATGAAAACCACCTAAGTTCTCACTGATAGATGAATGGATACAGTCAAAGTGGTGTATATATATATATATATATATATATATATATATATATATATATATAATGGAAAATTACTGAGCCAGAACAAAGAATAAAATGTTGCCATTTGTGACAACATGGGTGGATCTAAAGTTTATTAGACTACATGAAATACATCAGACAGGGAAGATAAATACTGTAAGATTTCACTTGTATGTGAAATCTAAAAAACAATAAACAAATGAACACAACAAAACAGAAACAGACTCATAGATACAGAGAACAAACAGATGGTTGCCTGAGGGGAGGGAGGTAGGGGGGATGAGAGAAATAGGTGAGAGAGATTAATAGGTACAGACTTCCAGTTGCAAAATAAATGAGTCACGCATATGAACTTACAGTGTGGGGAATTTGGTCAATAATTATGTAATCTCTTTACATGGTGACAGATGGTAACTAGACATTGTGGTGATCATTGTGAAATGTATAGAAATATGGAATCAGTATATTGTGCATCAGGAATTAACATTGTGTTGTATGTCAATTATATTTCAAAACCAAGCAAACAACGAATTCTTAGAAAAGGAGATCAGATTTGTGATTATTAGAGGTGGGAAATGTGGTGAGAGGAACTGGATGAAGGTAGTCAAAACATACAAACTTCCAGTTATAAACTAATAAAGTCCTAGGAATATTGTGTGCAACATGATTACAATAATTAACACTGCTCTATGTTTTTTTTTTTTTTTTTTTTTTTTTTTTTTTTTTTGGTACGCGGGCTTCTCACTGTTGTGGCCTCTCCCGCTGTGGAGCACAGGCTCCGGACGCACAGACTCAGCAGCCATGGCTCACGGGCCCGGCCGCTCCGCGGCATGTGGGATCTTCCCGGACCGGGGCATGAACCCGCGTCCCCTGCATCGGCAGGCGGACTCTCAACCACTGCGCCACCAGGGAAGCCCTGCTCTATGTTTTATATGAAGGTTGTAAAAGAGTAATTTCTAAAAGTTCTTGTTACAAATGACTGTTTTTTCTATTTACTTTGTATCTTTATGAGATGACAGATGTCCGTTAAACCTATTGTAGTAATCATTTCATAATGTATGTAAACCAAATCATTATGCTCTACACCTTAAATAAATATGGAATAAATTTTATTATTTATTTATTTTATTCTTCCAATAATAATGGAAGAAAAAAATAGATTGTACAGAATTTATACTATTTTCATTAAGTATTTGGTAGAGTTCACTACTTAAGCTATATAATTCTGAGTTACACACACACACACTTATACATATTGTATAGGATCTTAAGTGACCTGGACAACCAAAACAATCTTGAAAGAAGAAAGTTCATTGACCTCAACTTAACCTTAAAAAACTAAAACAGAAGAACAAAGGAAATGAATGGCAAGGAGAAGAAAGGAAACAATAAGGGTCAGACTAACAATAAAATAAAACAAAACAAAACTGAGAAAATTTATGAAATCTTGTTCTTTAATAATAACCAAAGATAAAAATAAAAAAATTAAAGGTCATTCTTTTGCATGTAGATATCAAGTTTTCCCAACACTGTTGAAAAAACCATCCTATCCCCACTGAATGCTCTTGTCACCCTTGTCAAAAACCATCTGACTATATATGGGAGGACTTATTTCTCGGCTCTTCATCTTGGTCTATATGCCTGTCCTTATGCCAATAGCACACTCTTGTGATTACTTTAGCTTTGTGGTAAGTTCTAAAATCAGGAAGTGGGAGTCTTCCAACTTTGTTCTTCTTTTCCAAGATTGTTTTCATTATCCAGGGTCCCTTAAGATCCTATATCAATTTTAAGATGATTTTTTTTAAATCTCTGCAAAATTATCATTAATTACTCAAAAGTACACAATAAACAAAATAAATTCCTTAAATGAAGGCTTGGACATTGAAACTGAAACCACACTTCAAAGGAATCATAATGATGTAAAGAAGAAAGATTTGTAAAGATGCTAGATTTATAATACAACGGATGGCATATTGAAGAGAGAAAGTCATTTTAGTTGATATATTCTAGTAAAATATCTTCTCTTCTCTAGACATACACTGTGGATATGTCAATTTGAAGCTCTGTTACAACTGGACAAAAAATAAATAAATAAGGGATGAATTCATAACATTTGTTATATTGACTTAAAGCATTTTAAAATGTAGACCCTTCCTTTTGATAGCTTGATCATACTTTACTTGGTGCATCTGAGCAAATAAATATACAGAACTCAGCATACCCTAGTAATTGCCAACCTTCCTAGTATCATACATTTTCCACTACTCCTGAATTTCTCTGTCATTGAGTAATATAATTACTATACTGGATGTTCTTTATTTTCTACAAGTTATTCTTCATCTCCTGCTTTGCAATGCAGCTGAAAATATGTTGATACATTAAAAAATGCTCAATGTAAAATGCATACATCCCAGTTGCTTATTTGTAAGAGCAAATTATATTTCTATGATTTCAACCTGTGTGAGTCAACTTATACGGATTATACAAGAGGGCTATGTTTTTACCATCAAAATAAAGAGAATGATTTAGGATACTAGAAACTAGAAACAGAAAAATGTAAAGTTCAACAGGAATATGAGGTTTAATTCTGTTTCTTCTGTTCATAGTTCTATATATGTTTTTAATTTTAATAGCAATCATTTAATAAATTTCCTGAGAAAGTTTATGTTCTGTAACTTGAAAACTTTGACACATTTTCACTTGCTCCTATTCTGTAAACTCATAAATTGAACATATGTAAAAGAATAATTTTTTTTAAATTCAAAATTTAACCAGATATGTCCTTAAACCACTTGAGACAGATGAATTGTTGATATCTGAGTTCTTTTCTCTATTTTTTTTGAAATTTAGTATCCATCAGAAAAATATATGAGGTTGTTGGACTGTCATATCTAATGTGCCCTTCTTGCTGTATCTGTATTCTTCTGTGACATTAACTTTTTGTAGCTTTTATGTGGCAAACATACTCTAACAAGCACAAGTTGTTGCCTTATTATAAGAGAGGCCAATGGGATAAAGTTGAGACATTTTGCCCCTTTAAAATTAATATATTTTATTTTAATACAAAATGGACTAACTAGTTGCCATGAAAATGTGCATAAATGATATCTAAATTTCAAGGTCATTTTTTTATGATACAGCCATTTCAAAATATCTATTTATGAGTTTAACACTTACATACAGACAACCAAAAGATAGGATCATAAATATAACTCTGGAAGAATCAGTCAGCTTTTAAGGGAATGTAGGATTTCCTCAGCTTTAGCTGGGAAAGAACATAATCAAAAGAAAAAATATATTATTTCATTGTGATTAGAAGGCAAAAAAGAGTTTTTAGAGACCACATAAAACCTAAACCAATACAAACCTTCACAGAGTTAGACAGGACTGTCCCTAACTGGCTTAAGGATGCAAGATTTAAAATTAATCACTCAACTTGTGTTTCCCTAACCATCTCCTCCACACATTCTTCATCAAACCTAGCAACCCAGAGAAATAGAAATGAAGCTAGCTATCTAGCTACCTAGATAAATGATAAAGTATGTGTGTATGTCTATAATTAGTAGATATATAGTATAGGTAAATATATAGAGTAGATATATACATATATAATGTGTGCATATAAAATTTGAGTTATTTGATTAAAATCAACATCACAGGTGCCTGTGAAAAGGGTTTAAAGTCTCAAATATAATAGTATATACACTTTACTCTGCCTTGATAACTTGGGACTGATGGTGAGTATGGATCACCTAGTGGTGAAGAAGATGTGTGTGTGTGTGTGTGTGTGTGTGTGTGTGTGTGTGTGTGTGTGTGTTCTCTAGATTTGTTTTCAGGTCCACTAGAAGATCTCTTTTAACCTATTTCCTACTTCCTTAATGAAAATTCTCAAGACTCCAGTAATTGCAGTAGTGAGAGACCAGGTTCTGACTCTTTCTACCTTAGAGAAAGCTTCTACATTTTGAAACATACCAAAGCTGAGCTTAGTCAAGGATTAAAATCTCTTGCATATCAGGCCTGTGTAGCATCATCTCAGAAATGAAACCAGAGAATAAAGTGAAGGACATGAGAAAAAATGTTATCAAATCAACATTGGTTTAAATTTATATAAATTCTTCTTGTATACCCAAAACTAAAAGTATTCCCATGATTGACCTCTCACAAACTTGTACTAAAAATTGTGACACTAATAAACAATAAAATAATTTTGGTAGTTTGTCTTTTAAACTAAGAAATCTTCCCCCATATTTCCTTGATCTCCAACTGGTCCATTCTTCCATTGTCCTCCCCTGCTTATGGTTTGATCTGTTTATATGGACTGGATCATATATACTCCAACAGAGTCCTAGTAAAAGCCAGTCCTGTTGTCCTTTTCTCCTTTGTCTGGGACCCCTGAATTTCCACTTTTGAAAAATTTTGCAAGAGAGACCTTTGCATCTCTAGGTTGGGGGAAAGATTACATGAGAAAGGGGATGCATTTTTCTTGTTGCAAACCTAGCTGTACAATATATCATTTGCACCTCTGGCCTTATTTGTTAGCATCATTGCTACTAGACATATGTACAATATCAGTATGCCTTCCAATTTGGTCAACTTTCTCCTGGTATTTCCTTAGGAATATAAAGTCAATATATGTTATCTTAAACTTACACTGAGATTTGTGTTTAAAAATGACCTACAAATTATTTTCAAAGGAAAACAAAAAACCTAATATTTTGAAGAAGTGTGTGTGTGTGTATGTGACTTTCAGTATGTGTGTGAAAGTGTGTGCAGCAGCAAAACACTGCATCTGCAAGGTATTTTTTGTTTGTTTATCTTTTAACCATTCTAATGAGAAAAAGAGAGAAAACAAAATATTTTATATTCCTTCAAACTTGCATTTTCATATCTTTATAAAAACAGCAAGCCTGAATCCAGCTCTATACTCAGGTCATCTTTAAAGTTTGGCCAAAAAATGGAGCTGTAATTTGGCAGGTGGTCCTCAAGATTCTTCAATATTTGTAAATGTATCCTCCATTTTCAGGGTATAATTCATTTGAAGACAACAATAAGAGTAATACTACATATCGTCTTTCTCATGTCTAAGTTTTAAAAAGAATAATGTAATTCATTACTCTGAGATTATAAATGGGGTGCTTTCAATTCCCAAGCATTTTACTAATATTATACTAATTTTAAATTAAGAGTTTTATCTATGTTTATTTTAGTAGGTTGCCAGTAATTTTAATTATTACCTTTAAATATTAAATTATAGAATTGAAATACTTAAATCCTTATCTCTCCTGTTTTGCATATGATATGATTCTAAACTAGTCTTTAGATATAAGTTCTGAATATTCTCATCAATTGAATCTTGAAATATTCCACAGCAAATGAATAAACCACATTATATTAAGATTGAGAGAACATCACTTCAGATCAATCAATTTGCTACCAAAATGTGTCCTGTGATAAAAGTAAATCATTCTTAAGACATAACTATGTTTAAAAAGCGTACTTGAGAAAATAAAGAACTATTCCATTTTTTGCTTTCAAAGTTTGAATCAAAGCTAAACACTTTCTGGAGTACTAGATATTCTGGCAGAACTCTACAGGAAGTGTCTTCTGCAGTTAGTATCACACTCAAATGACCACTTTCTTTTACAGCACTTTAAACTTTCATCCTGAAAATAATGATATTAACTCAGTCAATGAATTTCTGCTTGTTCTTTTAATCATTCTGACATCTCTGAAAAAAACTTGCACATAGTTTTCAAGAACTTAATGGTGTGTCTGTAGTACAGTTTCACACTAATTGCTTTAGACTACTACTATGACTTGTATATAGAAACGTGTATATGAAGAAGACATTCAGTTTCTAATTAAGCAGTCCATGTTAAGGCTGTCTGCCAGATGTGAATTAGTCTTAAGGGCATTTATAAAGTGATATTGCTTGCAGAATATTTGTGGTCATATCCTCATAGTTGGAGAGTTATTTAGGAAAGATCTGACACAATTTTTCTACTACAAGCAAGCAAGTTGCTTGCTTTGCTTATTTGTTTATTTTTTGGTAGTTTTTAACTACTACATGGGGATAGGTATTCATGATTTAGTCCTGAGGAGTAATCCTAATCAAAGAATTTTAGAAGAGATAATCAAAGGCAATGTTGTATAGTTACTGTGAAATGAAATTTCTAGCAGGTAGGAACTTTCTAAGCATTTCAACATGAGGATTAGACCACTTAAAATGTGGTTGATTTGGCTATAGTTTCCATTTTCCTCCAGAGTCAGAAAACAGACTTATAAATCCTGGAAGATTTGGTGGTATTCTGCATCCAATAATCTAAAAGGAACTAGAAAGCTTGATATATATATATATATATATATATATATATATATACACATATATATATATATATAATCTATGTATCTATCAATCATCTATCTATCTATATCTCCAAAAATCTTTTTCAATAGCCTGCCATTGATATTTTCAATTTTACCATTTATATGTTTATTCTTCTTACCCCTTAAATTATTCCATGCCACCCCAGTGCTGGGCAGGTTTTATCGGAGAAATAATATTGAGAAGAATAGAATATATAGCAACTCAATGTGGAATGAATTGGTTTGACAGGAAGAATTAAGAGCGACATTGGTGAGCTGGGCAAAGGGGGCAAAGACAGTAAATTACAAAATGAGTGGACTTGGAAATTGAATTAAAATTTTACCTTTTTTAAAACTTTGCTCAATGCACTCTTCACAAGTGAATAATAACAGCCATTACTGAGCAATCACTTTAAACAGATTAAAAATGCATTTTAATACTAACCAGTAAGATTTTGTCTGTAATATTTACCTTGTATTAATGTAATTGAAAACAATTTATATTGAATATTGATTGATTGATTGAAAGCATTAAAAGCACCATACTATTCCTACTTTAATTAAGTTAAATAAAAATAATTTTACTAATACATAACTTTATAATTACAGAAATTTATTAAGAGTATATGGTAAAAGAAAGATACAAGTATTAAGATTTAAAGTTTATATGAATTTAAATTACTTTAAGTATAATAGTCCATATTAAAATAAAATGTAGTTTTGCAAAATTTACTGATTACCAATTGAAAGTCAATTCAAATTGTGAAATTGTTTTGAGATACATATATTTTAATTTTGAAAATTATTTCTTGTGTAATATTAAGAAGCAAGTAATCTGTTATAAAAATCATATTAACTGTTATTTATTTTAATAAGTGAAAAATTTATTAAAAGGTAAAAATGATTTAATTAAATGTATTGATAGCTGTTCTTTAAGTTTTTACTCTCTAGTTTAAATTTTTTTGTATCATATGATGACTTACTTTCTATTTCATTTGTTTTGGTAGTCACTGTGAATATAACTTAAAACTTAGAGACCTTTACGATTAGAGATTTTTGTCATAGTAGTTGTCTAATACTTATGAGCTCTCTGCCCTTTGAACTGACTCATCCACACTATATTTCCTCCCTATTTGTGAACATAAAATATGAAAACAAGCAAATAAGAGGTCTCTTATTCTTTCTAATAGTTTGTGTGTGTGTGTGTATGTGTAATCAATAAGGCTTTCTACATATAATATATCACCAGTCAACAGACATAATTCTACTTCTTCCTTTCTGTATAGATGTCTTTTATTTATTTTTCTTGCCTAATTTCTCTGGCTAGAACTTCCTGTATTATGCTGAATAGAAGTAGCAAGAGTGACCATCCTTGACTTCTTCCTGATCTTAGAGAAAGATTTATCATATTTTTACCACTGAGTATGATGTTAGTTGTGGGCTTTTCATTTATGGACTTTATTATATTGAGATAAATTTATTCTATACCTAGAAAATTCTATAAATGTGCAGGATATAAATCAACATACGAAAATTAATGGTATTTCTATACACTAACAACAAACTATCTGAAAAGGAAATTAACAAAAAATAATCTCATTTACAGTAATATAAATAAGAATAAAATATTTAGGACTAAACTTAGCCAAAGAAGTGAAAGACTTGTGCACTGAAAGTTACATGATATTGATGACATAAATTAGACACACATAAATGGAAAGACTTCCCATATTCCCAGATTAGGAGATACAACTGTATTAAAATATCCATAGAAAGAAATCTACAGATTAAATGCAATCGATAACAAAATCCCAATGACATTTTTTATGTAAATAGAAAAATCTTAAAAATCATAGGAAACCACAAAAGACCCTGGACAGTCAAAGCAAACTTGAGAAAGAAGTGGCATCGTACTTCTTGTTTTCAAAGTATAATATGAAGATATATTAATAAAAACAGTATGACACGGGCATAAAATAGACATATAAACCACTGGAACAGAATAGAGAGCCCAGAAATAAGCCCATGTGTATATGCAATCATCTGGCATTTGACAAGGTGGTAAGAATATACAATGGGGAAAGGATAGTCTTGTTAACAAATGGTGTCCCACATACAGAAGAATACACTACACAAAAATACCAGCTCAAAATAAAGACTCAAATGTAAGAATTATAACTGAAAACTCCCAGAAAAAAACATGGGGTAAAAGTTACAGTTACACTATGATTGAAAAAATGACATCATGCTTAACATGGATTTGTTAATAAAATGTATTATATGTGAGTGTTATCTAAGCCTATCATAGAATTTCTCTATTTCAGTGACTGGTGGCATTGTAATCAGCAGTGCTGATCAAGGTGGAATTTCTCTTCATTATTGTTTCTTTTACAGTCATCAGTGTGTAAGTTATTTTGATTGCTCTTTTCTTCACAACATTCTTTGAATTTCCCTCTTCCTATTTTTTTCCTCACTGGTTAAGTTAATCTGATTCCTTCCTGGATAACTCTATTTGTTATAATTTACAATATAATATAATACCCACTGTGTACATAGGCTTGTACATTACTTGCTGCACTCTCCCAACAATAGCAAGAATATTATGTCTGCCTGCAATTCCCTTTCACATCCATTCATTGTCATCATAACTTTTCCTATATTTAAACTCTCCAGAGTTTCCTTTAATCCCTTTTCTTCCTTCATTTAATCTAGCAAGATCAGCTTTTCACAAAAAAGTATTCTAGAGGAAGTTATATCTAGAATGTGCAAGTTTGCTATAAAAATATTGTCAGTAGGTATCTATATTTATAAATATAAAAAATGAACAAGTATTTTTTTCTTTATTACAAAGATATTAATATGCTAATACACATAGTAAACATTTAAATAGAAGGAAGGGAAGAAAGCAAGTAGCTTTTCCCAAAATAATTTGACTATGGAGATACTTCAACTCTCTTTATACCAAGGCAAACAATTTGGGAATTGCTCACTTAAATCTACACAGACCGAATCTCTATTCCTTTATCAATTACACATGCAGTTTATAATATTTGGTTTTAAAATTTGCTCCGAATCTCTCTTTATATACTTCTATGTGTGCATGTGTGCATACATGTGTGTGCATTAGTGTGTATGCTAGAGAAAAAAACAATTCTGCCAACTGAAGACCCTTTCTCACCAATATGGGAGAGAGAGAAAACATAACATTATTCGATTGGCTTTAACAGACATGCATGCATATAAATTAATATGAAAGTGGCCATGAAGTTAAGACAAAATGTCACAGGTATCATATAGCAAAACAGAAGAAAGAACAATGACTTCTTTATCCTTGACAATCAAAAGGGGCTCCCCCTTGTGACAATATTCTGTAAGTCTTCTAAAAGATCCCCTGAGCTAATTCCAAAGGTATGTTTTTACAAATCTAGAGGGTGAGACAGACTCTAGAATATTAGATAGCCCTTGGAGATATGCCTTCATTGTAAGAACTCGAAACTAAGTTTATCCCTAGAGATATTTGTTTTTTTTTTTTAAAGTTAAAATGAAAACTCAAGATTTACTCTGTCTCCAAGGAAAATTCTAAAAAAGAGGGCAAGTGGAAGGTAATTTCTTTGTCCTTATATATTTCCTATTCCACAGGTTTTAAACTCAGCAAAGTAAACTATTCCTTGATTTTTTTCATATTCTTGCCTAATTATACTATTTCTGAATATTCTACTGTCTTGAGCACTATTTTTCACCCAGTACAGTGCTATATAGAGTTGGCCATTGATAAATATTGTTCAATAACTCACTTAAGTAAGTCTCATCAAAGCTCTAGAATAAAAATTGCTCTGAAATCTCTAAACATAATATAGATGAAAAGTACATCACTGCCACATTAATAGTGAGCGAGTGTATTTCTCATGATATTGGATATAAAGTGTCAACAAATTGATAATAGAGATTAATTCAACAAATGAAGTTTCTATACAATATATTCTAGATGAAACTTACACATTGCACTATCACCAGTATGTCTCTTAGAGTGAATTAAATTATCCAATAGAGTGAATTAAATTATCCAATAAAATATATTTAAACTGAATCCATTAGACATTATGTTGGGCTAAAGAAACACTAAATAATTTTCATGTTTTCTATGCTAAATGATCTGTTCTTTATAATTTAATTAATATAAGAATGTACCAGTTGTCAATACATTTAGTTTGCTGATGATACAAGGAAACATTGGACCAAGAAACAAGCAGTGAAATTAAAAATAACTGTGTTCTTATCTTCTATGTAGCCACTAAGACAAGATACTACGAATGTTTTAGAATTGTGATTATAAACGCTGCTAGCGCATCCATAAAATTTGTGATGCTTTTAAGTTTTGAGCAAAGAAAATGGATTTGAGGCCACTCACTTTTCAGGCAGTGAAGAAAGGGGAAAATTTTGAGGGACGTTTTATGTAAACGAATTACAGAAACCTAACTTCTCCTTTAATTACAGTCACAGAGATGACTGAATTGACTGAAAAGTTGTCACGTATTTTAAAGGAACACAAATGTTATTACCCAGAAGTATAACAACAACAAATGAAATAAAGAGAGAAATTAGAAACTCCAAAACCTAAAGTTGATCCCAAACTGCACAGCTGTTATTAGATTCTTGTATTCTACATCCACATAACCATTGTAAGGATTGATATCAAGATTGGAACTCTTTAGGAATACCATGAATGACTTATTATTGCTCTATGAGATTACGGAGGGTAATGGAGCATGAGTAGTAGTCCATTCTGATGTTTTACATTAGTATAACCCAGTAAAGTGTCCTACAAGTGGCTGAGTATAAAGGACCCTAAGAAGAAAGGCAGTGTAACTACACACAAATATGAGGCATTTTTCTGTAGTTTTCATTGTCATTTAAGTAACACTAAATAAGATTATTCCCTGAAACTATTCATATTTATGAATTAATATGATTATGTCTATTGTCTTTATACTATTTTGTTGAAAATTATGATATCTAAGTATTTGTCATTTTTTACTTCCTTTTCTCCTTTGGGTTGTTTATTAGTTAACATCAAGATTTTTTTTTTTTTTTTTTTTTTGGTCCTGTTAACTGTCGGAAAGTGAAGAGTTTGACTTCTGATGCTATTGGGAGCAAGATTCAGTTTACATTGCAATTGACCTTTCTGCAGATCTTCATGGAAGAAAAGAAAAAAAAATTGTGGAGAATATCATCAAACTGATTGAAAAAATAAAATCCCTTTGATGGATTCCACTTAAAATAGAAATAGTACAAAGTGAGCATCAGAGAATATGTAAATAGCTGATTTCTTCTTTAGCAAATAGAGTTCAACTGCAAATTGTGCAACAGGCCCTCTGCTAAATGGTTCAAATATGAAAAGAAATAAGGTGCAAAGAGCAATCTGTATTTTCAATGTAAACCAAATTAGGGCACGTGAGTGGCAGATAGACCTATAAAACAGATAATTACTATTCAATGTGCTAAGTACAGTAGTAAAGAACAAAATGCTAAGAAAAATATTGAAGGAGGCTAAATATGTATGAGGGTTGTGGGGAAGGAGCTCCAGGGGAAGTTACGTCAGAAATGAGCTGTAAAGGTAAAAAAGAGTTTCCCAGTCAGAGAAAGTACTGAGGAAAAAGTAATTCCACAAAGAGAGTTAACACACCATACAGAAATATGAATTGATTTTTTTAGAAAAACCATAGGAGTAGTGAACATGTAGCCTTCTTATAGGACTCAGAACTTAATCTCTAAGAGATTTCCAAATGTGCAGAGAATTTGAACCAGAGTGTTCATGATGACAGACCCTACTTTGGATATTTTTAAGGCACTGGGATTTCAACGCATCAAACTTTGTATTCCTATTCATTTCCTCAGAGCCACAGAGATCTCTTCTACTGAACTACAGTGTTCTGGAGATATTTTAAATTTTATTTGGTTTTATTTATCCATTACTTACTGAGAAAGCAGCCATTGCTGAGGACAAATGGTGGTCCAACTTTCTTTTATTTGTTTTTGCTTCTGAGTAAAAGATTCAGCATAGGTAAGATTACATTGAAGAATTTTAAAATACAGACTTAAAAAGTTGCAGTCAATGAGAACTTTCATTAAAGTTTTAACTGCTTTAAAATTAGTAAAACTTCCAATTCTCAACATATGTGAATACCGAAAGAAACCATGAGTCATATTGAAAGTTAGTTTTGAACCACAATATATTATGATTGAATACCAGAGATTACAACTGAAATATTTAAGGTGTTTGTCTCTGAGATATTGTGACTTCAAAGATATAAAAACTAGTGTCTATGATTGTTTCTGATCAGGAGAATGTGCATATTCTACTAAATACAGATCTAAAAGAACTAAGATTATTTTCTGAATTTCAGACATGCACATAAAAACTAAATATGCATGATAGTTCTTCTTTCTCTGTTAAATAACTCAGATGTGAATAATATAGTGCTAGCATTTGTAACATAATTTAAAATGCAATTATTAAATTACCAACATTTAAGAAACAATATGCATTAAAATTTAGTTGCATCAAGAAGGAAGAGCACAAGTAAAAAACTGATAATGTATACATCATCATATTAAAATATATATCCTCTATTTATAGAAATTATAAACATATTTAAAAATAGAGTATGGCATCCAATAAAATGGGTTTGCAGTATAATCCTCCTTAATGGAAAAAACAAAACCCAAAACAATTATTACACTCCTCTTTGGCTAACTTGCTAAATAAATGAGACAAAAGGTATTAAACAATTCAAAATTAAAACGTTTCTTATTTAATTAAATTCACTTTAAATAAAAATACAACCAGTATAAACATATTATCAGTTTGGTGAATTCGCACAATTTTCTCTTTTGAAAAATAACACTTACTAATACAGTATATAATTTATTTAAACATTTACAGTTATTTTTTTATTAAAATCTATTCTTTTTACTTAGTAATATTACTTATTATTTTTAGAAATAGAAAATTTGTAATAAACACAAAATGAGCAGTGTAGGTATAGAATATATTCAACCAAAAAAGAAAAATGTAAATATGAATATTTGTTCTTCAATCTAATCTTCTGGACTCTGACTTAATCAAGTATGCTCTCTGACACAAATTATAAAGCATTCAATTCCACTCTGTGAGAAACATTTCAAAGACAAATCTGTCCATGAAAAATATTAGCTTAGTAAATACCTTTTTATTAAGGTATGGGTGATATACAGTGTTAAGCAAATACTTGAATATATTCTTCTAAAAATTCAGGTAACACAAATAAAACTTCCTTTATGGTTGACAGCTTACACTTTTCAAACAAAATCTAATATCTAGCCAACAAAACATAGCTAAATTTAATTTTCACTAACATAAACAGTAGTTCAATCCCTTTTAAAGAACTTACCTCTTCATGAACACAATTTTCTAGTCAAAGGTATAAATAATTAAACAAATTAAAAATTGAAAGGTTTATTTTTAATCTTTTTCCAAAGATCATTTTGTTTTTTGAGACACAGTATGAGAAAATTTTTAGGCATTTTTCTAGAGTATCTCATGTTTAAATGAGTTATGTTGGGTTTAACTCTTAACCACCCTACAAGGTACATGGTTTTAATCGTCCTACTTTAGAAATTAAAAACTACAACTTTAAGAGATTAGATATAATGCCAAAGACACATGGATTTATAAGTGGTGGAAAACATACAATCAAAACCATTTTGTTTTAATTTCCTTTTTTATTTTTTTTAAGCACAGGCTTGGCAATGAAATAAAAAAAAATGTCTCCCTAGGGAACAATTTTGGACAAGTTTGGACAAGTATTAAACATTGTATTAACATTTTTAAAATTGCATGTTTTTCTTGAAGATGGGCTTATTTTTTATTGTTTTCTGGAAGATTCCCATAAATAATTTATATTTGGAAAGCTGATTTAACATCATAATCACTTTCTTGTCCCCAAGAAACTTCTTCAAACCTAGTAAATTCATCTTTGTTTAGTTATGCTTTTATAGTTTAAATGGCTGCTTTTATTTGACAAATTAAGCACTTCGGAATTTATTAGTGGGTCTTGGTTTTAATGGTGTGGTTTCATTGCTGTTCTCTCAGTGCTCATGTAAAAAAGGAATATCTTTGAGCTTTGAAATAAGGTTGAAAAGTTAAAATGTTGATCATATTATGAAGGAAGACATTTAGTAAATAAGAAAGATTTTTAAAGTGAACAATGACATTCTTTTTAAGTTTTCTCTTTATAGAAACAGTTTTTATATGAACAAAATGACTAAAAGTGCTACATATAAAATAATCTAACATTGATTAAATTCATATGATAAATTCATATGATGAATTAAATAGGCATATCTTATTAGGCGTCATGAGTTGAAATCACACTTAATTAAACCTGAGTTTGGAAATATACCTAGTGTAACAAACTTGATTCTATATTGGATCTCTTCCTTCAGCTCTAACCTCTGTGTTCTGTTGCCTGTGCTTAGTCATTCTGGCTCTGCACCTTTGTAAAAGAATGTCACCTGTAGCCTGAAATATACAGGACAGCACATTCACAAGGCTCTGACCTTTAAAGTTATACACTTTTTCATTTATATAGAAATAAAAAGTTACAGAACAGAGAATAAAATTAGTTTTGTTGGAAGTTTACAGGAACATTGTGACCAGACATATGTGGACAGCTGCAAGAACAAAGGATTCGACACCAAGAAGTTAGAAGCAACCAGCTACACTCCCCCCAATTTTAGTATTAATATATAATATATATAGTATTAATTTAAAAGAAGCCTGTGTTCTATCACAGGTAAGATTGTTTTTGGGACACTAGTCCGCCAACTTCTTGGTCTGTTAGCTTTCTGAATAAAGTCACTATTCATTGTCCCAACTACTCATCTCTCGATTTATTGGCCTGTCATGTGCTGAGCTTGACCTCTGTAACACTAGGACTAAGGGGTAGGATAGTGACTATGAAGCAGCATTCCTGAAGTATGAATCCACAGAAGGCAACTTTTCTAGTATATCCCCTTCCTCCTTCACCAATGTTAAGTGGTCAAATAAGTTTAGGAAACAGAGCAAATAAAAATTCCTCCATGATGATCATATTACCATAAGCATATTAGTGATTCTGGAAATGCTCATAGTTGGTTTATTTTGTTGTTATTTTTTAATTTTAACTATACTTAAATCAAAATTATTTGACTATGTAATTTTTTTATTAATCACATTCTTAAATTTGTATCAGTATATTGTGTTAAAACCCTTTTAAAAATGTTGCTTTGGAGGGGATGAGGGGAAGATGGTGTAAGAGTAAGACATGGAGATCACCTTCCTCCCCAGAGATACACCAGATATACATCTTCACGTCGAACAACTCCTACAGAACACCTACTGAAAGCTGGCAGAAGACCTCAGACCTCCCAAAAGGCAAGAAACTCCCCACATACCTGGGTAGGGCAAAAGAAAAAAGAATAAACAGAGACAAAATAATAGGGATGAGACCTGCACCAGTGGGAGGGATCTGTGAAGGAGGAAAGGTTTCCACACACTAGGAGCCCCTTTGCAGTCAGAGACTGCGGGTGGCGGAGGGGGGAATCTTCAGAGCCATGGAGGAGAGCGCAGCAACAGAGGCATGGGGGGCAAAGCGGAGAGATTCCTGCACAGAAATTGGTGCTGACCGGCACTCAGCAGCCCGAGAGACTTGTCTGCTCACTCGCCGGGGCAGGCGGGGCTGGGAGCTGAGGCTTGGGCTTAGGTCAGAGTGCAGGGAGAGGACAGGGTTTGGTGGTGTGAACACAGCCTGAAGGGGTTAGTGCACCATGGCTGACCAGGAGGGAGTCTGGAGGAAAGCCTGGACTGGCCGAAGAGGCAAGGGGCTTTTTCTTCCCTCTTTGTTTCCTGCTGCACGAGGAAAGGGGATTAAGAGCTCTGCTTAAAGGAGCTCCAGAGATGGGCGCAAGCCGTGGCTAACAGCACGAACCACAGAGACGGGAATGAGACACTAAGGCTGCTGCTGCCGCCACCAAGAAGCCTGTGTGTGAGCACAGGTCACTATCCACACCCTCCTTCCGGGAGCCTGTGCAGCCTGCCACTGCCAGGATCCCGGGATCCAGGGACAACTTCCCCGGGAGAATGCCCAGCATGTCTCAGGCTGGTGCAACATCACACCAGCCTCTGCTGCCGCAGGCTTGCCCCACACTCCGTGCCCCACCATCCCCCCAGCCTGAGTGTGCCAGAGTCCCTGAAGCAGCTGCATCTTTAACCCCGTCCTTTCTGAGCAAAGAACAGACGCCCTCCAGCGACCTACACACAGAGGTGGGGCCAAATCCAAAGCAGAGCCAAAGGGAGCTCCAAAGGGAGCTGTGAGAACAAAGAAGAGAAAGGGAAAACTCTCCCAGCAGTCTCGGAAGCAGCGGATCAAAGCTCCCCAATCAACTTGATGTACCTGCATCTGTGGAATGCCTAAATAGACAACAAATCATCCCAAATTGAGGAGGTGGACTTTGAGAGCAAGATTTATGATTTTTTCCCCTTTTCCTCTTTTTGTGAGTGTGCATGTGTATGCTTCTGTGTGAGATTTTGTCTGTATAGCTTTGCTTCCACCATTTGTCCTAGGGTTCTATCCGTCCGTTTTTAGTTTGTTTGTTTGTATGTTTTTTAAATTTTTTTCTTAATAATTATTTTTATTTTAATAACTTTATTATATTTTATCTTACTTTATTTTATTTTACCTTATCTTTTTTCTTTCTTTTTTTCCTTCTTTCCCTTCTTCCTTCCTTCCTCCCTCCCTCCTTCCTTTCTTCCTTCCTTTCTTTCTTTCTTTCTTTCTTTCTTTCTTTCTTCCTTTCATTCTACTTCTACTAATTCTTTCTTTCTACATTTTCACCCTTTTACTCTGAGCCGTGTGGATGAAAGCTCTTGGTGCTGCAGCCAGGACTCAGTGCTGTGTCACTGAGGTGAGAGAGGCAACTTCAGGACACTGGTCCACAAGAGACCTCCCAGCTCCACATAATATCAAACAGTGAAAATCTCACAGAGATCTCCATCTCAACAACAGCACCCAGCTCCACTCAACGACCGGCAAGTTACAGTGCTGGACACCCTATGCCAAACAACTAGCAAGACAGGAGCACAACTCCACCTATTAGCAGAGAAGCTGCCTAAAATCGTAATAACTCCACAGACACCCCAAAACACACCACCAAATGTGGACCTGCCCACCAGAAAGACAAGATCCAGCCTAATCCACCAGAACACAGGCACTAGTCCCCTCCACCAAGAAGCCTACACAACCCACTGAACCAACCTTAGCCACCAGGGACAGACACCAAAAAAAACGGGAACTATGAACCTGCAGCCTGCAAAAAGGAGATCCCAAACACAGTAAGATAAACAAAATGAGAAGACAGAAAAACACACCACAGATAAAGGAGCAAGATAAAAACCCACCAGGCCTAACAAATGAAGAGGAAATAGGCAGTCTACCTGAAAAATAATTCAAAATAATGAGAGTAAAGATGATCCAAAATCTTGGAAATAGAATAGACAAACTGCAAGAAGCATTTAACAAGCACCTAGAAAAACTAAAGATGAAACAAACAACAATGAACAACACAATAAATTAAATGAAAAAATACTCTAGATGGGATCAATAGCAGAATAACTGAGGCAGAAGAACTGATAAGTGACCTGGAAGATAAAATAGTGGAAATAACTAGTGCAGAGCAGAATAAAGAAAAAAGAATGAAAAGACGTGAGGACAGTCTCAGAGACCTCTGGGACAACATTAAACACACCAACATTCGTATTATAGGGGTTCCAGAAGAAGAAGAGAAAAATAAAGGGACTGAGAAAATATGTGAAGAGATTATAATTGAAAACTTCCCTAATATGGGAAAGGAAATAACCAACTCCAGGAAGCACAGAGAGTCCCATACAGGATAAATCCAAGGAGAAATGCGCCAAGACACACATTAATCAAACTGTCAAAAATTAAATACAAAGAAAACATGTTAAAAGCAGCAAGGGAATAACAACAAATAACACACAAGGGAATCCCCAAAGGTTAAGAGCTGATCTTTCAGCAGAAACTCTGCAAGCCAGAAAGGACTGGCAGGACATATTTAAAGTGATGAAGGAGAAAAACCTGCAACCAATATTACTCTACCCAGCAAGGATCTCATTCAGGTTTGATGAAGAAATTAAAATCTTTACAGACAAGCAAAAGCTGAGAGAGTTCAGTATCATCAAACCAGCTTTACAACAATTGCTAAAGGAACTTCTCTAGGCAAGAAACACAAGAGAAGGAAAAGACCTACAATAGTGAACACAAAGCAATTGAGAAAATGGGAATAGAAAACATACATATCGATAATTACCTTAAACGTAAATGGATTAAATGCTCCCACCAAAAGACACAGATTGGCTGAATGGATACAAAAACAAGACCCATACATATGCTGTCTACAAAAGATCCACTTCAGACCTACAGACACATACAGACTGAAAGTAAGGGGATTGAAAATGATATTCCATGCAAATGGAAACCAAAAGAAAGCTAGGGTAACAATTCTCATATCAGACAAAATAGACTTTAAAATAAAGACTATTAGAAGAGACAAAGCAGGACACTACATAATGATCAAGGGATAGATCCAAGAAGAAGATATAACAATTGTAAATATTTATGCACCCAACACAGGAGGACCTAAATACATAATGCAAATGCTAACAGCCATAAAAAGGGAAATCAACAGTAACATATTCATAGTAGGGGACTTTAACACCCTCACTTTCACCAATGGACAGATCCTCCAAAATGAAAATAAATAATGAGACACAAACTTTAAATGATACATTAAACACAATGGACTTAACTGATATTTATAGGACATTCCATCCAAAAACAACAGAATACACATTTTTCTCAAGTGCTCATGGAACATTCTCCAGGATAGATCATATCTTGGGTCACAAATCAAGCCTTGGTAAATTTAAGAAAATTGAATTTGTGTCAAGTATCTTTTCAGACCACAATGCTATGAGACTACATATCAATTACAGGAAAAGATCTGTAAAAAATACAAACACATGGAGGCTAAACGATACACTACTTAATAACAAATTGATCACTGAAGAAATCAAAGAGGAAATAAAAAAAATAACTAAAAACAAATAACAATGGAAACATGACAACCCAAAACCTATGGGATGCAGCAAAACAGTTCTAAGAGGGAAGTTTATAACAATACAATCTTACCTTAAGAAACAGGAAACACCTCGAATAAACAACCTAAACTTGCACCTAAAGAAATTAGAGAAAGGAGAACAAAAATACCCCCAAGTTAGCAGAAGGAAAGAAATCATATAAATCAGATCAGAAATAAATGAAAAGAAAATGAAGGAAATAATAGCAAAGATCAATAAAACTAAAATCTGGTTTTTGCAAAGATAAACAAAATTGACAAGCCATTAGCCAGACATCAAGAAAAGAAGGGAGAAGACTCAAATCAAAAGAATTAGAAATGGAAAAGGAGAAGTAACAACTGACACGGCAGAAATAAAAAAGATCATGAGTTACTACAAGCAACTCTATGCCAATAAAATGGACAACCTGGAAGAAATGGAAGAAATGGACAAATCCTTAGAAATACACAACGTGCCAAGACTGAATCTGGAAGAAATAGAAAATATGAACAGACCAATCACAAGCACTGAAATTGAAACTGTGATTAAAAATCTTCCAACAAACAAAAGCCCAGGACCACATGGCTTCACAGGCAAATTCTATCAAACATTAAGAGAAGAGATAAAGCCTATCCTTCTCAAACTCTTCCAAAATATAGCAGAGGGAGGAACACTACTAAACTCATTCTATGAGGCCACCATCACCTTGATACCAAAACCAGACAAGGATATCACAAAGAAAGAAAACTACAGGCCAATATCACCGATGAGCAGAGTTGCAAAAATCCTCAACAAAATACTGGCAAACAGAATCCAACAGCACATTAAAAGGATCATACACCATGATCAAGTGGGGTTTATTCCAGGAATGCAACGATTCTTCAACATACGCAAATCTATCAACGTGATACACCATATTAACTTACTGAAGGAGAAAATCCAAATGATCATCTCAATAGATGCAGAGAGTTTTTGACAATATTCAACACCCATTTATGATAAAAACCCTGCAGAAAGTATGCATAGAGAGAAATTTCCTCAACATAATAAAGGCCATATATGACAAACTGACAGCCAACATCGTACTCAATGGTGAAAAACTGAAAGCATTTCCACTAAGATCAGGAACAAGACAAGGTTGCCCACTCTCACCACTCTTATTCAATATAGTTTTGGAAGTTTTAGCCACAGCAATCAGAGAAGAAAAGGAAATAAAAGGAATCCAAATCGGAAAAGAAGTAAAGCTGTCACTGTTTGCAGATGATATGATACCATACATAGAGAATCCTAAAGATGTTACCAGAAAACTACTAGAGCTAATCAATGAACTTGGTAAAGTAGCAGGATACAAAATTAATGCACAGAAATCTCTGGCATTTCTATACACTAATGATGAGAAATCTGAAAGTGAAATCAAGAAAACACTCCCATTTACCATTGCAACAAAAAGAATAAAGTATCTAGAATAAACCTACCTAAGGAGACAAAAGACTTGTATGCAGAAAATTATAAGACACTGATGAAAGAAATTAAAGATGATACAAATAGATGGAGAGATATACCATGTTCTTGGATTGGAAGAATCAACATTGTGAAAATGACTCCACTACCCAAAGCAATCTATAGAATCAATGCAATCCCTATCAAATTACCACTGGCATTTTTCACAGAACTAGAACAAAAAACTTTCACAATTTGTATGGAAACACAAAAGACCCCGAATAGCCAAAGAAAACTTCAGAATGAAAAATGGAACTGGAGGAATCAGGCCCCCTGACATCAGACTGTACTACAAAGCTACAGTAATCATTTTACTTTAACCTTTTATTCTACAGTAAGTCCCCTACATATGAACGAGGTCCATTCTGAGAGTGTGTTCATAAGTTCAATTCGTTTGTAAGTCCAACAAATTTAGCCTAGGTACCCATCTAACACAATCAACTATAGAGTACTGTACTGTAATAAGTTTATAATACTTTTCACACAAATAATACATAAAAAACAAATGCAAAAAATAAAGAAAACATTTTGAATCTTACAGTACAGTACCTTGAAGAGCACAGTAGTCCAGTACAACACCCAGCATACAGGGGCTGGCATCAAGTGAACAAGCAAGAAGAGTTACTGACTGGAGGAGGGAGAGGAGGTGGGAGATGGTAGAGCTGAAGGATTGTCAGCAATAGGAGACAGAGGGCAAGCTGCAATTTCACTCATGCCTGACGTTGATGGCACAGGTTCTGGTTCTTTGCTGGATTCAATTCTATCTACATTCTTGAAAAAAATGATCCAATGATGTTGGGGTAGTGTCCTTTTTTTTCTCATCATAGATGACACGGTAGCACTGGATTGCATTCTGAATGGCTGCTGCAACCTTCATGTACTGTTCTATGTTCAGGTCCTGTGCCTCAAAAACTAACAGTGCCTCCTCAAATAAAGAAAATACCCTCGCCATTTCCTGCAGTGTGAATATCTTCAATTCTTCAGTTACTTCCTCTTCCTCTTGTCTCTCTTCATCCTTTCTCTGGGTCTCCAATTCCATCAGGTCTTCATTAGTAAGCTACTAATGTTACACAGCAAGGAGTTCAATGAAATCCTCTTGCAGATCTAGCTCCAGCTTCTCGTTGAGGGTCACTAAGTTGCAGAAGACCTCTTTGGACTCCTCATCTGCCTTCTCAAATCCATGAAAATTGTGAACAAACTGCAGACAAAGTTTCTTCTAAACCCCATTCCTGGTGATGGCCGTAACACCATGCCAAGCAAAGTCAATGTCATTTATGGCCTTGTAGATACTATAGTCCTTCCAAAATTGTCACAAGCTTGTTCCGGATTTGTCACTCATGCCTGATGAAAAGTTTGATGTAAATATTTCTTGAAAATCTCTATAACTCCCTGGTCCATAGGTTGGAAAAGTGATGTAGTATTTGGTGACAGATGCACTACTTTGACATTGGGATGAAAGTCATCCATGAATGGGGGGTGGTCTGGAGCATTGTTGAGCAGCAAAAGAATGTGGAATGGGATGACCTTGTCCAAGCAATATTTCTCTACCTCTGAGGTAAAGTGGTTGCAAAACCAGTCCTGGAAAATGGCTTGTGTAACCCAGGCTTTGCAGTTACTCTTCCACACAACAGGAAGAGAGCACTTAGCTATGTTTTTAAGGGTTTTTGGGTTCTCTGAATGATAAACTGAGAGGCTTCAGCTTCATATCGCTGGAAACACTGCTACCAAACAATAGAGTTATCCTATCCTTCGCTGCTTTACAGCCCGACATCAACTTTTCCTCCTTACTGATGTAACTTCAGTCTGGCATCTTCTTCCAGTACAGCTGTGTCTCATCCACATTAAAAACCTGCTTGGGTAAATATGAACTTTCATCAATAATTTCTCAAAGTGTTTCATGAAATTCCCAGGCAGCTAACATATCTGAACTCACTGCCTCTCCACTTACTTTTACTTTGTGAAGGTTGGCTCTAGCCTTGAACCGATGAACCAGCCATAGCTGGCATTAAAAATGCACCTTCTGATTCTTCACTGTGTTTCTTCTTCAAGTCTTCATAAAGGCTCTTAACTTTCTCTTGAATCAGCATTAAGCTGAGCAGGACTCAGCGCTGATGTTGCTCCTGCATCTGCACACCAAGAAGTTTCTCCATCTCCTCCATCACTTTTCCACACTTCTTCAATATTATTGTCGATGTCATCGGCACAGCATACTTCACATGTTCCATGATCTTGTCCTTGTTCATTAGAATCTTGCCAATGGTTGAACAATTCATGTTATAAGCATGAGTGACACCTACCATCTTTTCAACTGGCTCCACTCTCTCAACTATTGTCACTTTTGTTTCCATCGTTATCACTTGGCACTTCTTAGCAGTACCAGCTCCATCACTGGTGCTTTTATGCTTGCTTCTGGACTTCCTGGGCTTGAAATAAAGATACTGTACTACTGTACTCTATACAGTACTATATAGTAAAGTACACAAAAGCACAACCACCTGTAGAGGATGCACAAACATGACAATATATGCCAGACACATGAACTAACTGATTGGACATGCAAACACATGTTCCCATCTTTGAAAGTTTGTAACTTGAAGGTTTGTATGTAGGGGACTTACTGTACTGCTTTTGCTACAATTAAGAATGCCTATAGCATGAAATATACAGGATAACCCATTCTCAAGGCTCTAACCCTTAAGGATATAACACTTTTCCATTCATATAGAGGTAAAACATTGCAGAACAGAGAATAACATTTGTCATATTGGAGGATTACAGGAACATTGTGACCTCAACTACCTGGAAAGATGCAAAAACAAAGGACACTTGCACTAAGAAGCTTGCAACAAAAAACCATGACCCTCCCTTATCTTGCTTTTAAAAATACTTTGACAAAACCCTTTGGGAATTCAGGGGTTTGGGGCACAAACCACCCATCTCCTGGCATGGCTATGCAATAAACCTTTCTCTGCTCCAACACCAAGGCTTTGGTTTGTTTGGCCCCACTCTGTGTCAGGCACATGAACTTGTGTTCAGTGACAGTGTGAAATATGAAAGTAAATTTATTCTTCTCCCATAGAGTAAATTATCCATAAATGAGAAAAATCAGGTTAACTTTTATTGAAATTCTACTATGGGCCAGGCCCAGTGTTAGGCTGACTGCACTGATTAGATCATGTCTTCTATGATGAGATATTGTAGGGAGATATTATTCCCACTTTACCAACTTTAGACTTTGAAGATCAGTGGAATGAGGGACTTGCACAAGGTCTACATCTCCCAAGTGTCAGGTGTGGACTCAGACCCAGCTAGTCCTGAATCCCAAGTTCATATTCTCACCACATAATTCTTTTTACATTCCAAAGGACATGGACAAATACATCTATTTTGTTTGTGAAGAAGAGCACTTAATCAAGAAATTATGTAAATATCGACTGCTTAGTCCCATTTGACAAATGAATATAGTTTCATTTATATAATTAAATGATAGTTAAAAATACACTAAAATCCATAACATAGTTCCAGTTAACAATCAGAATTTCCTTGATGTCTTCTGAGAAACAAGCCATCATTTACTGATAATCAATTATATTTTGTGTCTTTTGCACTACTTAACTAGGTTTTCAAATATCTCATATTAAAGTTTGGTTGTATACTAAAAAAAAAAAAAAAATTGGCAAATCAATATTAAGAGGACTTATCAAAATGCCCACCTGCCTTTCTTCAAACTTAAACAGGTAGACAGAACAGCCCCAAGTAGCACGTATCTGCTCAAGTGCTTTCTTGGCACCTTTTCCCCAGGGTAAATTTGAGAAATTTGCTGAAGAATACCCATCCTAAACTCAAGATTCAACAAAATTTGCTGTACTATGTTTAAATTTAATGTGAATTTTTAATTCTTATCCATGTTGGTTTCAGTGTAAAATGTTTAAAACTATCTCAAGACAAACACTGTTGCAATTAGTCTATTGATTTGAAAATTAGGATAAGTTGAAGAGAACTGAACACACATCTCAAGATAAACATCCTGTTAATTTCTCTTTTCTGTCTTCAGATAACAATATTTGAGATAAGAGACTCCTGCAGAAAAGAAACACAAAAAGCTAATATTTCCTCTCACTGCTTTATGAGCTGTGTCAAGATAACTTAGGAAATCTGTTGCAATCCTACCATTAATAAAAAAAAAATCATGATACTGTTAGTAAAATGTTTGAAAAACAAATGCATTGTCTTTTGGAAAAGATATGTCACTAATTTCATACTGTGGAGTAAAAGAATATCTGATTCATTGATTAGTCTATTTCCTATCCCAGGAGAAATGGAATCCAATAACTTTTTTTTTCAGTGAGGGTGGATGAGTAATGATCTTTACTTTAACACCAGTTTTCCTTCCATGGAAACAAATTGAGAGCTTTGGATGACTCATAGATCTCATGAGAAACTGTTAACCAACTATCAAACTTCATTTCCATTGCAGAGGCCTATTCACAACAATTCATTTTATTCTGAGCTGTCTCACATTTGATGATTTGTGCTGTGCTCTTGAAGAAATATCTCCTAAAGAAGTTGAATTTGAAATATTTCCTTAATAAAGTAAAAAAATGTATGTAACTTATCTGAGTTTTAATAATATGCCTTAAATTTTGTAGTCTATAATGAAAAATTGAGAACTTTTGGACAAGAGAGTATTGTATGTTCATCCATATATCTCTGCCAAATACATGAAATCTATGAAAATGATAAAGTAAAAACATATCTGAGTTACAAAAAAATATCCTTGGGATTTGTCAAAGCAAAAATTGTGTTGGACAAAGTTAAACAGACAAGGAAAACTATTATTGGCAATAGGGGAGAGAAATCAAAATGTCTGAACTCAACTCTGCTAAAACAAAGGGCTGGAGAATGCTCCCTGGGGTTGGGGTAGGTACATTCTGGGCCTTCTGTGTTTGCTAAGTGGCCTTACCCAAAGGAAAAGAAATTTTCTTGTAGCTTTAGGACAGGAGATAGTTTTAGAACTTGGGGTGAGGAGTGCATCAAAGTCATAAATTCTATCTCCCACACAGACTGGGAGATGAGGATAGCTTCCTCAGTGGCTGAATTTCAAGGGCTTGGCTCCCAACTACTTGAGGAACATTGCCCTAGACTGTAACATTTTCAAGAGGCTTTTAAAAGTACTTACATTTCAAAAGGACAGATAAAGAATTTACAGGAACACATTTTCTGAAGTAAATGTTTTTAAGAAAAGAGAGGAAGAAGCCCCTATATTAGGCCATCTGGATTCTGTAAGGGCCATATGAGAGCGAGTCGGCACCTAGAGGTAAGAAGAAGCCTGTCTAATGTGACTCTAGCTGAGGAAAGCAACAAGGCCTACCGGGTCAGCCTAAAAAGGAAGAAGGGATTGTTCTTGAATCCATGGGCCAAATGGACCCAGATTCAAATGACTAACAGAGGTTTGATTTCAGAAGGAAAATGGGGCTACAAGTTCTTCACGTAGGATGTGTTCTGAGTCAGCACCACTACTTTATACCAGAGCTGCATAAAATGTAGTCAGTTGTTGGTCATCACTCTTTCTGGGTCTAGGAAGGGCAAAAGCCAGGCAGAGAATTAAATCCAGGAAGTGAAGAAAGACATCTACAAGTCTCTGACAAGACCTGCAATATTTCCAAGACCACCTTGGGATAGGAATCTTGATTGACCTTTATAACACCACATTCTGAATGGCGGATAGGGGACTAGTAGTATACAACAACAAATCAAAAAGAGAACAAGCAAACAGACCATTGGAAATTAGTGGGAAAATGACAAAAAGAAAAAAAAATTCAATTCACTGTGTTTCAGACACTAGGATAATATAAGAGAGAGAAAGAGACCAATGAAATTTAACAGAGCTCCCCAAAGCAGATTCACACACAAAGCAGAGAATTATGTTTAAGATTGCTTTAGAGGGGAGTTTTGATTTAGAAATTCAAATAGGGTAGTTGAAAAAGCCTCAGGGAGGGGAGAATGTAACCTTTGAGCAAAGATATGAAGTAGGTTGAGAA
Source organism: Phocoena sinus (assembly GCF_008692025.1). NCBI lineage: Eukaryota > Metazoa > Chordata > Mammalia > Artiodactyla > Phocoenidae > Phocoena > Phocoena sinus. The sequence goes on along the minus strand of NC_045774.1, from coordinate 87,039,301 downwards.
ACTAGTCCTACTGTTCTCTGGGGCTGAGGAGAAGAGTAGCACAGGTGAGAAGAAACAACAAGTGCAAGGGTTTCAGGAGAAGCAAGGAGACCATTGTGGAGTTTGGAAGGTGAGATCAGAGTTAAAATTATTAATTTGTGTAGGGTTTGTAAGGATTTTAGCTTAAAGAAAGTCTTGAGCAGGAGAATTCCATGATCTGAGTTACCTTTGAAAAGAATCACTCTAACTGCTGTGTTGAGTCTAGATGGAAGGCAAGCCAAGTTCAAGGTGGAATGGGAGAGGAGGGTCAACTTCATTAACCCAGGTGAGCAACTATGGTGATTTGAACCAGAGTATTGCTTGCAATGTGCGACCATGGTTTCATATAACATATAAGGAGTGAAAAAACTATACCATCGTTGCAGAAGAATAGGACACAAAAGGCTGGTCATATTCCCCTGGATTAGTGTCTGGGATGGGCCACCAAGTGAGGTTACTTGGCTTTGTGAAGGAAAGAATTCAAGAGCAATCCATGGTAAAATGAAAATAGGATTATTTATATAGATACACATGCCATAGACAGAATGTGATCCATCTCAGAAGGTGAGAGTGGTCCCAAAATATAGGGTGGCTAGTTTTTATGGGTTGGGTAATTTAATAGGCTAACAAATGAGATTATTCCAACTATTTTGGGTAAGGGTGTGGAGATTTCCAGGAATTGGCCCACCACCCACTTTTTGGCCTTTTATGGTCAGACTTGGAACAGTCATGGCTCCTGCAGGTGTGTCATTTAGCTAAAGTATTATAATGACTGTATAATGAGAATCAGGTCCACTGGAAGTCGAATCTTCTGCCATCTTGGACCTAATCATTTCTAACCAATTTTTGTCATATCCTGTTCTTCCTGTTCTTCTCAAAGGCTATGCCATTCTTTTAATGGTTGTGCTCTGCCCCCTTCCTTCCTATCTCACTATTTCATCAATTATCACATATTTTCATATTCAGCTATAAGAATCAGCACCCCCTTAATTTTCCATTATGAAGAGAAGTAAATCTCTTTAAATGTAAACAATTTCTTACTAAACCATCCAATAATTTCCTTTCATTGTATAACTAAATTTTATTTTTTATTTGTTAAAAACATATTTTTCAGAAGGTGAAATGGTGACTCATAGAGAGACAAAATGAATATGCTTTAAGAGATTTTAACTCATTAATTAGAAAACAAATAAGATGTTTCAAGTTCAAAGGAGGAATAAAAGAAACAAAAACTAGTATGTAATATAGAAATAATTAAAAAATAAACATCATACTTTTTTTAGAGAGGATGAAGTCAATTGAAATTCCAGTATTTGGAATTTTATTTGCACATCTATAGAAAATACTATAATAATCTACAATTTACAAGATTATAAATTAGATTAAAGGCATCAAAAATCTAGGATAAGATAACCTGGAATGGTATGTTCTAAAAAATACATATATAGTTTTCCATTAAAGACACTCAATGTTTATTTTTTGAATTCCAAATCTCTGTACAATTCCAGAGAGTGATATAGCTTAAAAGCAATTCACCAAATCATGGTTAGTAATAGTAATTTATAGAATCAATTTAGAGCTAAAAAATATGACACCCAGAACAATCCCAATACTAGATCACTAATAAAAGGACACATATCTACAACCCATACCTATGCCAATACTTTGTTACCCCCTGTAAATAATTAAAGCCCTTTATGGTGGCTCCTAGTTGTATGTGGTCAAAGTGAGTGAACTCTGACTTCAGATTATAATAGTGTCCTTATTGGTGTCAAGCAATTATTCTTGACATTATCAAATACATATCCAATATGACAGAAGGCAGTAAAAAGTATTTTGCTGAAGAACACCAACCAGAAGTCAAGGTATTCTTTAAATTCAGTAAAGTGCTACATTGTGGTTCCCTAACATCTGAATTATCACTTAATTATATCTAGAAAGGTTTTCTAAAAAAGAAATTCAATATTTCTCTTCAGTGAAAAAAATCTCACTTATTTTTCCTTAGATGTGATTATGCTTCCCTGGTTTCCTGCAAAATAAAAGTAAACTCTTATTCTTAATCTATTTATTATAAAATTCTGGATCATCTTCTCTCATGTCCTAGTTCATACTCATTTCTAAATAACCCACCTATCATTTCTCTTATATTTTACTCCCAAACTGTGGCATTGTTATGTGATTTACAGTGCTTATGACACTGTCAAAAATATTAATGTGTCTTCTGCTATTCTGCTAAATATTTTCCTTTGGAAATTGCATCAAATTTTTTCTATTTTGCATTTTCTTTTGAAGAAAAGACTTTTTCTTTAAAGTAGTGGTAAGAGATATCAGGCTTTGGATAAGGGTTTCAGTAGAAGTTTCGAAAGGAAACTTAGAGGTTTAGTGCACTCACTGACATGTGGTTCTTGATTCAGGGTCATGAGAAATAAATGTAACAAAAAAAAAAAGCTTACACTTACTGAATCACAGAACATTGTGAGTTCAGACAACCAACCAGCCAAGAAACCTCTCTAAGTCTGCCTGGATTTAGTAACTATTATTTATAAAATTAAATAACATACCAACTAGACATTGTGTGGAGTAAAGAGATATAATTGCTAACTGCTATTATTCAGACTGCTTGGATAATTCTGGTCAAGGAACTCTCCCTGACAACAAAATATCCTAAACCATAATTGGTTAGCATTCTTTTTAAAGGGTCAAAGACTATTTGCTTATGACTTCAACTCATTGGATGATATTTCTGTAGAATCATAAAAAAATGAGTCTTTTAGATTGTCTGATAAAATGTATCATTTTAAGGAAAAAGAAACTAAGATACAAAGAGATTAGAAGCAGCCCTAAAAGCATAAAATGAATGGTGATGATAAGTAATAAAGTGGACAATAAATGTATAGTACTGTATAAAGGTTATCTGAATCAGCTCTACATTATAAATATATACATATGTGTAAAAGTAGATATGTATCACATGTGATGTTAAATGTCAATTAAATCTGAAATTACCTATAAATAATACAAAATCCAACTAACTGAATAATCCAAATAGTTATTTCAGTTTTCCCCTTTTAAATTGTTTAACTATAAAATCACATTTTTCATAAGCTTCTGATTTGTTACACCTGAATTCCTCAATCTGTTTATATTTTTACAAATGAGTTTGATATTTTGCTCATTAGAAATAAAGATAATTTACTAGAAAAAATCAAATATATATTTTACATTCATAATATAAATCTGAACAGTCCCTTGCTTTCTGTGATTTGAAATATTTCACAGTGACATGAATTTTTGTAAGTAATTGTGTCCCCCAAGCCAAAGAATTATAAAACATAATTTATATTTGGGAAAATTTTAGCTAAAGTAATAAGATTTCATAGGATAAATAAATAATGATAGATATTGAGGAAATGAATGGTTTTCATATAACAAAATTGAACTTAGCACTTTGTGTATTGAGGAAGAGATTGGGGAAATGTCACGTATTAACCACACTGGAAGGTACCTGGAAAATGTTTCTTATTTTCTGAAACACGTGCCCACATAACATTCAAAGGTGATGTTCTGTTCTCTGCTCTGCACATGGCCTCATTTCCATGGCTGCCTTAGCACCTGGGAATCAGACAGAGCTCGAAGATGGATGGGGGAAATCAAGTGATGAAACTGAAAAGGCTCATGCTCCGGAAGGAAAAATAATAGTCTGCTGAAAAGAAATGAAATAATTCATTTGCAGAATGTTCAACATACTCTTTATTTCTTAAATCCCTTGACTTTTTAAAACGGTTGTTCAAGATGCAAATGTAAAATATTACAAAATGGGAATATACATTTGTCATAAACAGAGATGAATAAAATGATGTGTGTTTGTGTTTTTTCAGTACATAACATGTCCTCCCCAAAATTAAAATTGGTCTACACCTTTATAGTAAATACATATATGGGGGAACATGATGCTTCCTTTCAATTGTCTTGAGAGCAATAGGGAAGACTAATCTTTACTGTTCTGCATGCACATCTGTACATATTAATATGCTAAGAGTTTCTAAGACTATCTTTGCTAAGTAAAATGAAAGCAGGAAATTGTAACTAATGAATGCTGAATCTACTTTAATGTTACATATTTTAATTGTACAAGATTTTGATGAAAGAACAAAATGGCCATAGTCTGACGCTGTTTTGTGTCTGTACTTAGTTCAAAGTTTTATGTAAAAATGAAGCATTTAGGAATGCCTAGCAAGTAGCCCCATCCCCCTCAACACACATAGACAAAATATTGTCACTAGAGGGTGGTGTTCTATACTATGTAGTAGGTGTGAAATGCTTTGTAAAGGGAAGATAGCTCTAGGTTTTTATTTGTTGTGGCAGTTATTATACTGTTTTTGTCATAATGCTTTTGTTTCTTAAAAATTATTAATATAGTAGGTACATATATTTGGGTAGGGACTTATCTTTTAATTACATAACTCATTGCTCATTTGTTATCTAGCTTTATCTTGTGAATAAAATAGGTCTTTCAGGAATTAGAGATAACCTGATTCTTAAAAACAATTAAATATTAAATCCCTCTATTTTAATTATTTTTTCAGGGTAAAGAGTTAATATAACAACAAATTAGAGTAGGTAACAAAAGAGTCTTTGTCTTATTCCTCCCTATCTCTGTCATCTCCTTCCTTCCTTCCACTGCAGCTTTCTTTGATCAGAGTTTACATGGGATATCCTTTTTATTCTTTATGTTAACCTACTTATGTCATTACATTGGAAGTGAGTTGCTAAGGGACAGAATATTGTAAGGAAATAGTTTTGGTTTTGATTTGTTTTGTTTGTTTATTTCTAGCCATTCTGAAAATCTTTGTCTTTTAATTAATGTGTTTATGATGTATACATTTAATGTATTTATTGATCTGTTTTGATATATATCTACCATTTACTACATGTCTTTTATCTGTTTCCTCTAGTTTTTGTTCCTATATTTACTCTTTCCTGCCTTATTTTGGGTTATTTGACATATTTAACATTTCATTTTAATTTATCCATTTTTATTATATCTCTTTGTATTATTTTTATTGCTTTCTGTTGACCCACAATATGGACAACTAATTTTTCAAAATCTACTTAGAATCAATAGTTGATCACTAAAAGTGGAATTGTAAAAATTTACCACCATACAGACCACTTTGATCTTTCTTTTTATATTATAGGTATCATATATTATAGCTGCATACATTAAAAGCCACATCAGTTATAGATTTTGATTACAACTAAGGAATATAATTTAAGAAGTTTAAAAGAGAATAATTTATTTCATATATACAGATTGTTACCATCTTTGCTGATCATCCTTCATTCTGATGTTTCACAATACTTCCTACTTATCATTTAAGTCCCATCTGAGCAACTTCCTTTAGCAATTTTTAGAACATGTTTATTGGCAACAAATTATTTTATTTTTCCGTCATCTAGGAATGTCTTTATTTCATCTTCTTTCCTAAAAGTTATTTCTACTGGATATATAATTCTACATTAATGTTCTTTTCTTTCTGTAGATTAGCCATTGTTTCCAATTTCTTGTGACCTACCTACAGTCACACTGTTCCCCTGTAAATAATGCTTTATATTCTCTTGGTTATATTCAGAATTATTTTCTTCTATTTAAACTTTTTGATTGTGATGAGACAGGGAATGGGCTTCTTGAGTTTATATTGTTTGAAGCTATATTTAATTAATTTTTATTGGAGTACAGTTGCCTTACAATGTTGTGTTAGTTTCTACTATACAGCAAAGTGAATCAGCCATATATATATCCCCTCTTTTTTGGATTTACTTCCCATTTAGGTCACAATGGGGTACTGAGTAGAGTTCCCTGTGCTATACAGTAGGTTCTCATTAGTTATCTATTTTATACATACTAGTGTATATATGTCAATCCCAATCTCCCAAATCATGCCACCACCACCACCCATTCCCACCTTGGTATCCATATGTTTGTTCTCTATGTCTGTGTCTCTATTTCTGCTTTGCAAATAAGATCATCTATACACTTTTTCTAGATTCCACATATGTGTTAATATATGATATTTCTTTTTCTTTTCCTGACTAACTTCACTCTGTATGACAGTCTCTAGGTCCATACAAGGCTCTGCAAATAACACAATTTTGTTCTTTTTTATGGCTGGGTAATATTCCATTGTGTGTGTGTGTGTGTGTGTGTGTGTGTGTGTATAAATATATATATATATATACCAACTCTTCTTTATCCATTCCTCTGTTGATGGATAATTAGGTTGCTTCCATGACCTGGCTTAGTAAATAGTGCTGCAATGAATATTGGGGTGCTTATGTCATTTTGAATCATGGTTTTATCTGGATATATGCCCAGTAGTGGGATTGCTGGGTCATATATTAGTTCTATTTTTCGATCTTTAAGGGACCTCCATAATGTTCTCTATAATGGTTGTATAAAATTACATTCCCAGCAACAGTGTAAGAGGGTTCCCTTTTCTCCACATCCTCTCCAGCATTTATTCTTTGTACATTTTTGGATGACAGCCATTCTGACCAGTCTGAGGTGGTACATCACTGTAGGATTAATTTGCATTTCTCTAAAATTAGGAATGTTGAGCAGCTTTTCATGAGTTTGTTGGCCATCTCTGTGTCTTCTTTGGAGATATGTCCAGTTAGGTCTTCTGCCAGTTTTTCATTGGGTTGTTTGTTTTATTGATTTTGAGCTGCATGAGATATTTTTATATTTTGGAGTTTAATCCTCTGTCATTTGCAAATATTTTCACCCATTCTGTGGGCTATCTTTTCATCTTGTTTATAGTTTCCTTTGCTCTGCAAAAGTTTTAAGTTTAATTGGTCCCATTTGTTTATTTTTGTTTTTGTTTTCATTACTCTAGGATGTGGGTCAAAAAAGATCTTGCTGCAAATTACCTGAAAGAGTGTTTTTTCTATGTTTTCCTCTAAGAGTTTTCTAGTGTCTGGCCTTACATTTAGGTCTTTAATCTATTCTGAGTTTATTTTTGTTTATGGTGTTAGAGACTGTTCTAATTTTAGTCTTTTAGATGTAATTGTCCAATTTTCCCAGCACCACTTACTGAAGAGTCTGTCTTTTCTCTGTTGTATATTCTTGCCTCTGAAATCAAAGATAAAATGACCAAATACGCATGAGTTTATCTCTGGGCTTTCTATCCTGTTCCATTGATCTATATTTCTGGTTTTGTGCCAGTACCATATTGTCTTGATTACTGTAGCTTTGTGGTGTAGTCTGTAGTCAGGGCGCCTAATTCCTCCAGCTCCATTTTTCTTTCTCAAGATTGCTTTGGCTACTTGGGGTCTTCTTTGTTTCTATACAAATTGCAAAATTTTTTGTTCTAGTACTGTGAAAAATGTCATTGGTAGTTTGATAGGGATTGCGTTGAATCTGTAGCTTGCTTTGGGTAGTACAGTCATTTTCACAATGTTGATTCCTCCAATCCAAGAACATAGTATATCTCTCCATCTGTTTGTATCATCTTTAATTTCTTTCATCAGTGTCTTATGGTTTTCTTCATACAGGTATTTTGTCCCTTTAGGTAGGTTTATTCCTAGGTATGTTACTTTTGTTGTTGTTGCTATGGTAAACGGGAGTGTTTCCTTAATTTTTCTTTCAGAGTTTTCATCATTAGTGTATAGGAATGCAAGAGAGTTCTGTACATTAATTTTGCATCCTGTTACTTTACCAAATTCATTGATTAGCTCTCATAGTTTTCTGGTAGCATCTTTAGGATTCTCTATAGTATCATGTTATCTGCAAAGAGTGACAGTTTTAATTTTTCTTTTCCAATTTGGATTCCTTTTATTCCTTTTCTTCTCTGATTTCTGTGGCTAAAACTTCCAAAACTATGTTGAGTGCTAGTGGTGAGAGTGGGCAACCTTGTCTTGTTCCTGATATTAGAGGAAAAGTTTTCAATTTTTCACCTTTGAGAACAATGTTGGCTGTGGGTTTGTCATATATGGTCTTTATTATGTTGAGGGAAGTTCAATCTATGCCTACTTTCTAGAGAGTGTTTATCATAAATGGGTGTTGAATTTTGTTGAAAGTTTTCTCTGCATCTACTAAGATTATCATATGGTTTTTATCCTTCAGTTTGTTAATATAGTGTATCACATTGATTGATTTGCATATGTTGAAGAATCCTTGTGTTCCTGGGATATATCCGACTTGATCATTGTGTATGATCCTTTTAATGTGATGCTGGATTCTCTTTGCTAGTATTTAAAATGTTGAGGAATTTTGCTTCTATGTTCATCAGTGATATTGGCCTATAGTTTTCTTTCATTGTGACATCTTTGTATAGTTTTTCTATCAGGGTGATGGTGGTCTCATCAATTGGTTTGGGAGTACTCTTCCCTCTGCTATATTTGTGAAGAGTTTGAGAAGGATAGGTGTTAGCTCTTCTCCCAATGTTTGATAGCATTTGTCTGTGAATCCATCTGGTCCTTGGTTTTGTTTGTTGTAAGACTTTTAATCCCAATTTCGATGTTAGTACTTGTGATTGGTATGTTTATATATTCTATTTCATCCTGGTTCAGTCTAGGAAGGTTGTGCTTTTCTATGAATTTGTCCATTTCTTTCAGGTTGTCTATTTTATTGGTGTATCATTTCTTGTATTAATCTCTCATGACCTTTTGTATTTTTGCAGTGTCAGTTGGTACTTCTTTTTCATTTCTAATTCCATTGGTTTGAATCCTCTCCTTTTTCTCTCGATGAGTCTGGCTAATGGCTTATCACTTTTGTGTATCTTCTCAAAGAACCAGATTTTATTTTTATTGATCTTTGCTACCATTTCTTTTCCATTTATTTCTGATCTGAACTTTATGATTTCTGTCCTTCTGCTATCTTCAGCTTCTTTTTTTGTTCTTCTTTCTCTAACTGCTTTAGGTGTAAGGTTAGGTTGTTTGAGATTTTTCTTGTTCCTTGAGGTAGGATTTTACTGCTATATGCTTCCCTCTTAGAACTGCTTTTCCTGCTTCCCATAGTTTTGGGTCATCATGTTTTCATTGTCATTTGTTTCTAGATATTATCTGATTTCCCCTTTGATTTCTTCAGTGATCTCTTGGTTAGTTAACAGTGTATAGTTTAGCCCCCATGTGGCTGTATATTTTACAGATTTTTTTCCTGTAATTGATATCTAGTCTCATAGCATTGCGGTCAGAAAAGGTACTTGAAATAATTTCAATTTTCTTAAATATACCAGGGCTTGATTTGTAACCCAAGATATGAGCTATCCTGGAGAATGTTTCATGAGCTCTTGAGAAGAAAGTGTATTCTGTTGTTTTTGGATGGAATTTCCTATAAATATCAATTAAGTCTAACTTTTTTAACATATCATTTAAAAATTATGTTTCCTTATCTATTTTCCTTTCAGATGATCGGTCCATTGGTGAAAGTGTGGTGGTTAAGTCCCCTACTATCATTGTGTTACTGTCAATTTCCCATTTTATGGCTGTTAGCATTTGTCTTATATATTGAGGTGTTCCTATGTTGGGTGCATAGATATTTACAATTGTTATATCTTCTGTTGAATTGATCCCTTGATCATTATGTAGTGTCCTTCCTTGTCTCTTGTAATAGTCTTTATTTTAAAGTCTATTTTGTCTGGTATGCAAATTGCTACTCCAGCTTTCTTTTGATTTCCATTTGCATGGAATATCTTTTTCCATCCCCTCATTTTCAGTCTGTATGTGTCCCTGGGTCTGAAGTGGGTCTTGTAAACAGCATATATATTCGTCTTGGTTTTTTGCATCCATTCAGCCACTCTATATCTTTTGGTTGGAGCATTTAATCCATGTTCATTTAAGGTAATTATCAATATGTATGTTCATATTACCATTTTCTTAATTGTTTTGAGTTTGTTAATGTAGGTCATTTCCTTTTCCTGTGTTTCCTGCCTAGAGAAGTTCCTTTAGCATTAGTTATAAAGCTGGTTTGGTGATGTTGAATCCTCTTAGCTTTTGCTTGTCCATAAAGTTTTAACTTTCTCTGTCAAATATGAATGAGTTATTTACTGGGTAGAATAATCTTAGTTGTAGGTTTTTCCCTTTCATCAGTTTAAATATGTCCTGCCACTCCCTTCTGGCTTGCAGAGTTTCTGCTGAATGATCAGCTATTAACCATATGGGGATTCCCTTGTATGTTGTTTGTTGCTTTTCCCTTGCTGCTTTTAATATTTCTTCTTTGCTTTTAACTTTGATAGTTTGACTAATATGTGTCTTGTTGTGTTTCTCCTTGAATTTATCCTTTATGGGACTCTCTGGGCTTCCTGGACTTGATTAACTATTTCCTTTCCCATATTAGGAAAGTTTTCAACTATTTATTATGTATTGAAATACTTTCTCAGACTCTTTCTTTTTCTCTTTTTCTTCTGGAACCCCCATAATCCGAATTTTCATGCATCTAATGTTGTCCCAGAGGTATCTCAGACTGTCCTCAACTCTTTTCATTCTTTTTCCTTTATTCTGCTCTGTGTTGGTTATTTTCACTATTTTATCTCCATGTCACTTATCCATTCTTCTACCTCAGTTATTCTGCTATTGATTCCTTCTAGAGAATTTTCAATTTCATTTATTGTGTTTTTCATCGTTGTTTGTTTGCTCTTTAGTTCTAGATCCTTGTTAAATGTTTCTTGTATTTTCTATATTTTATTTTCAAGATTTTGGATCATATTTCCTATCATTACTCTGAATTCTTTTTCAGGTAGACTGCCTATTTCCTCTTCATTTGTTTGGTCTTGCTCCTTTATCTATTACGTATTTCTCTGTCTTCTTATTTTGCTTAACTTACTGTGTTTGGGGTCTCCTTTTCCCAGGCTTCAGGTTAATAATCCCTGTTGTTTTTGGTGTCTGCCTCCAGTGGCTAAGGTTGGTTCAGTGTGTTGTGTAGGTGTCCTGGTGAGGAGGGGACTAGTGCCTGTGTTCTGGTGGGTGAGGCTGGATCTTGTCTTTTTGGTGGGCAGAACTGTGTCTATTGGTGTGTTTTGGGGTGTCTGTGAACTTAGTATGACTTTAGGCAGCTTCTCTGCTAATGGGTGGGGTTTGTTCTTGTCTTGCTAGTTGTTTGGCATAGGTTGTCCAGCACTGGAACTTGCTGGTCATTGTGTGGAGCTGGGTGTTAACCTTTAGGTGGAGACCTCTGGGAGACGTCTTGCCGAGTGATATTACATGGGGCCAGGAGGTCTCTGGTGGTCCAATGTCCTGATCTCAGCTCTCCATATCAGAGGCTCAGGCCTGACACAGGGCTGGAGCACCAACACCCTGTCAGCCACATGGCTCAGAAGAAAAGGGAGAAAAAAAAAAGAAATAAATAAAATAAAATAAGGAGAAAAAAATAAAAATAAATAAAATAAAGTTATTAAAACAAAAAAAGTAAAAATATTATTTAAATTAAAAAATTAAAAATAATAAGTAAAGAAGAGAGCAACCAAATCAATAAACAGATCTACCAATGATAACAAGCACTAAAAGCTAAACTAAAATAACCATATGAATCTGAAAGTTGTCAGTTGCATTCAGCAAACCCCAAGTCTGCAGTTCCTCCCAAAGTCCACCACCTCAATTTTGGGATGATTTGTTGTCTGTTCAGGTGTTTCACAGATGCAGTGTACATCAAGTTGATTGTGGAGATTTCATCCTCTGTTTCTGAGGCTGCATGGAGAAATTTCCCTTTTCCTTCATTGCTTGCACAGCTTCTGGAATTCAACTTTGGATTTGACACTGTCTCTGCATGTAGGTCGCCCTCTGGCATCTGTTCTTTGCCCAGACATGAGGGAGTTAAAGAAGTGGCTGATTAGGGGTCTGTGGCTCACTCAGGCTGGGGAAGAGGGAAGGGTACAGAAAGCCGGGTGAGTCTGCAGTGGCATAGGCCGGCATGATGTTTCAACAGCCTGAGTTGTGCCCTGTGTTTTCCTGGGGAAGTTGTCCTGGGATCGTGGGAACCTGGCAGTGGGGAGCTGCACAGATTTCTGGGAGGGGATGTGTGGATAGTGATCTGAGCTTGCACAAAGGATTCTTTGTGGCTGCAGCAGCAGTATTAGCATTTTATGCCCAGCTCTGGTGTCTGAGCTGTTAACCATGGCTTGTGCCTGTCTCTGAAGCTGGTTTAGGTGGTGCTCTGAATCCCCTCTCCTCATTCCACCCAAAACAATGGTCTCCAGACTTAGGCAGCTCCAGACATTTTCCTGGACTCCCTCCCGGCTAGCTGTGGCACACTATCCCCCTTCAGGCTGTGTTCACACTGCCAACCCCAGTCCTCTCCTTGGGATCCGACCGAAGCCCAAGCCTCAGCTCTGAGCCCCGCCCACCCTAGCAGATGAGCAAACAAGCCTCTCGGTGTGGTGAATGCTGGTTGGCATTGATCCTCCATGTGGGAATCTCTCCGCTTTGCCCACTGCACCCCTGTTCTTGCACTCTCCTCTGTGGTTCTGAAACTACTCCTGTCACCCATCCCCTGTCTCCACCAGTAAAGGGGCTTCCTAGTGTGTGAAAACTTTTCCTCCTTCACAGTTCCCTCTCAGAGGTGCGGGTCCCATCCCTATACTGTTGTCTCTGTTTTTTTCTTTTGCCCTACCCAGGTACGTGGGGATTTTCTTGACTTTTGGGAAGTCTGAGGTCTTCTGCCAATGTTCAGTAGGTGTTCTGTAGGAGTTGATCCACACGTAGATGTATTTTTTATGTATTTGTCAGAAGGTAGTTGATCTCCACGTCTTACTCCTCTGCCATCTTGAAGGCCCTCTCTGGTAGCATCTTTAGGATTTTCTATGTATAGTATCATGTCATCTGCAAAGAGTTACAGTTTTATTTCTTCTTTTCCAATTTGGATTCTTTTTATTTCTTTTTCTTCTCTGATTGAAGTGGCTAGGACTTCCAAAACTATGTTGAATAATGGTGGTGAGAGTGGACACTTTTGTTTTATTCCTGATGTTAGCGGAAATGGTTTCAGATTTTCACTATTGAGAATGATGTTTGCTATGTGTTTGTTGTATATGGCCTTTATTATATTCAGGTAAGTCCCCTATATGCCAACTTTCTGTAGAGTTTTTATCATAAATATGTGTTGAATTTTGTCAGAATTATTTTCTGCATATATTGAGATCATCATATCATTTTTATTCTTCTGTTTGTTAATATGGTGTATCACATTGATTTATTTGCATATATTGAAGAATTCTTGCATCCCTGGGATAAATCCCACTTGATCATGTTGTATGATCCTTTTAATGTGTTGTTGGATTTGTTTTGCTGGTATTTTGTTGAGGATTCTTGCATCTATGTTCATCAGTGATATTGGCTGGTAATTTTCTTTATTTGTGATATCTGTGTCTGATTTTGGTATCAAAGTGAAGGTGGCCTTGTAGAATGAGTTTGGGAGTGATCTCCCCACTGCAATTTTCTTGAAGCATTTGAGAAGGATATGTGTTTGCTCTTCTATAAATGAATGATAGAATTCACCTGTGAAGCCCTCTGGTCCTGGACTTCTGTTTGCTGGAAGATTTTTAATCATAGTTTGATTTTCATTACTTGTGATTCATCTGTTCATATTTTCTGTTTCTTCCTGGTTCAGCCTTGGGAGGCTGTCATTTTCTAAGAATTTGTCCATTTCTTACAGGTTGTCTATGTTATTGGCATCTAGTTTCTTGTAGTAGTGTTTTATAATCCTTTGTACTTCTGCAGTGTCAGTTGTAAATTCTACTTTTTCATTTCTAATTTCACTGCTTTGAATCATGTTTTCTAGGTATTTTTTAAATTTCCTCTTTGAATTCTTCAGTGATCACTTGGTTATTTAGTGGCATATTGTTCAGCCTCCATGTGTTTGTGTATTTTACAATTTTAAAATTTTCCTGTAATTGATTTCTAATCTCATAGTGTTGTGGTCCAAAAAGATGCTTGAAACGATTTCAATTTTCTTAAATTTATCAAGGCTCAATTTGTGACTCAAAATGTGATCTCTCCTGGAGAATGTTCCATGTACACTTGAGAGGAAAGTGTGTTCTGCTGTTTTTGTACTCAATGTCCTATAAATATCAATTAAGTCTATCTGGTCTAATGTGTCATTTAAGTCTTGTGTTCCCTTATTCATTTTCTGTCTGGATGATCTACCCATTGGTGTAAGTGGAATGTTAAAATCCCCCACTATTTTTGTGTTACTGTTGATTTTCCTATTTATGGCTATTTACATTTGCTGTATGTATGGAGGTGCTCCTATGTTGGGTGCATAAATATTTACACTTGTTATATTTTCTTCTGGGACTCATCCCTTGATCATTATGCAGTGTCCTTCCTTGTCTCTTGTAATAATCTTTATTTTAAAGTCCTATTGTCTGATATGAGTATTTTGCTACACCAGCTTTCTTTTGATTTCCAGTTGCATGGAATATCTTTTTCCATCCCCTCACTTTTAGTCTGTATGTGTCCCTATGTCTGAAGTGGGTCTCTTGTAGACAGCATATATAAAGGTTTTGTTTTTGTATCCGTTCAGCCAGTCTGTGTCATTTGGTTAGAGCATTTAAACCATTTACATTTAAGGTAATTATTGATATGTATTTTCCTATTACCATTTATTTAATTGTTTTGGGTTTGTTTTTGTAGGCCTTTTTCTTCTCTTGTGTTTCCTGCCTACAGAAGTTCCTTTAGCATTTGTTGTAAAACTGATTTGGTGGTGCTGAATTCTCTTAGCTTTTGCTTGTCTGTAAAGCTTTAAATTTCGCCATGGAATCTGAAGAGATTCTTGAGGTGTAGAGTAATCTTGGTTGTAGGTTTTCCCTTTCATCACTTTAAATATGTCCTGCCACTCCCTTCTGGCTTACAGAGTTTCTGCTGAAAAATCATCTGATGACCTTATGGGGATTCCCTTTTATGTTATTTGTTGCTTTCCCCTTGATGCTTTAAATATTTTTCTTTATATTTAATTTTTGATAGTTTGATTAATATGTGTCTCAGCATGTTTCTCCTTGGGTTTATCCAGTATGGGACTCTGAACTTCCTGTACTTGATTGACTATTTTCTTTCCCACATTAGGGACCTTTTCAACAATAGTCTTCAAATATTTTCTCAAACGCTTTCTCTTTCTCTTCTTCTGGGACCCCTATAATTCAAATATTGATGCATTTAATGTTGTCCTAGAGGTCTCTGAGACTGTCCTCATTTCTTTTTATTATTTTTTTCTTTATTCTGCTTCACAGCAGTTATTTCCTCCATTCTATTTTCCAGCTCACTTATCCAATCTTCTGCCTCAGTTGTTCAGCAATTGATTCCTTTGAGTGTATTTTTCATTTCAGTTATTGTGTTGTTCATCACTGATTGTTTGTTCTTTAGTTCTTTAGGTACTTGTTAAACATTTTTTTTAATCTCCTAGGTCCATGTCTCCATTCTATTTCAGAGATCTTGGATCACCTTTACTATCATTATTCTGAATTCTTTTCAGATAGGCTGCTTATTTCTTCATTTACTTGGTCTTGTGGGTTTTTACTTTGCTTCTTCATCTGCAACATATTTCTCTGTCATCTCACTTTGTCTGTCTTACTGTGTTTATGGTCTCCTCTCTGCAGACTGCAGGGTTCTAGTTCCTCTTGCTTCTGTTGACTGCTACCTGGTGACTGAGGCTTGTCCAGGGACTTGTGTAGGCTTCCTGGTGGGAGGGACTGGTTCTGGCACTCTGGGGTGTGAAGCTGAGTCTTTTCCTTCTGATGGACAGAGCTGCATCATGTGGTGTGTTTGTGACTAAATTTGCTTAGTACAATTTTAGGCAGCCTGTCTGCTAATTGGTGGGACTGTGTTCCTGTCTTACTAGTTGTTTGGCGTGAGGTTTCCAGCACTGGAACCTGAAGTCAGTTGGTTGGAGCTGGGTCTTGGTGTTGAGATGGCTACTTCTGAGAGAGCACACACCAATTGATATTCCCTGTGCCCAGGAATTCTCTCATGGTCCAGTGTCCTGGACTCTACTCTTACAATCCTGAGGCCAGAGACCCAGGCCTGACCCCTGGCTGGGGAACCAAGAGCCCACAAGCCATGTAGTATGGCCAGAGAAAAAAGAAAGAAAAGAAAAAAAAAAAGTAAAAGAAAAAGGATAAAAAAACCCAAGACAAATAGCAAAAATAAGAACAAACAGCAAAAACAACACACACACAAAGAAGGAAAACAAGGGCTTCCCTAGTGGTGAAGTGGTCGAAGGCCCACCTGCCAATGCAGGAGACACGGGTTCGTGCCCCGGTCCGGGAAGATCCCACATGCCGTGGGACAGCTGGGCCCATGAGCCATGGCTGCTGAGCCTGTGCATACAGAGCCTGTGCTCCACAATGGGAGAGGACACAACAGTGAGACGCCTGCGTACCGCAAAAAAAAAAAAAAAAGACAAAAACAAACAGAAACACACAAAGAAGTAGACAGAAAAGAAAAGGAAAAAACCCAAGAGAACAAACAAAAGAACTTAAAAATGAGAACAATAAATAAGGACTAAACTAACAAAAACAAAAGAAAAATGAAAAATAAAACAAAAACAGAAGGCAAACTAATAAAAAAGGCAAAGAAGATATAAAACACATTAAAATGATAAAAAAGAGCAAAAACAAGAAGAAGCACAAAACAACAAAAATGTAAAGTAAAATAGAAAAAAAGGATATTAAAAAAATAAAAACATAAATAATGAAAATAAAAAAAATATTAAAAAGAACAACACCAACAACTGAACAAAATGAAACAAACAAAAAAACGAATAATAGTAATAAATATATTTTCCTGGGGCCTCCTCTGTCAGTGTCCTTCCTCCCACAGTGAGCTACAGTCAACTGCTCCCTCTCCAGGAGGACCTCCAATACCTCTAGTTAGGCCTCTGGACCTGCTGTGGGCACTGCAGGGTCAGCTCAGACTCTGACCTGGCCCAACTCCCTCCTGTACTTGCCCCGAAAGTCCACTGCTGCTAAAGTTAGACCAGTCTCCGTTTGGAAAAACCCATTGTCTATTCAGATCTTCCACAGACACAGGATTTTCCAAACCAATCACGGGGATTTAATTTGAGGCCTGTGCAGCTACATAGAGAGATTTCCATCCTCTTCCTTAATTTCACTGCCCCTGGGGCTCAGCTTAGCTTTTCACCCTACCTCTCCCTGTGTGCCACCCTCAGGTGTCTGTTTCCCACCCAGGTGAGAGGGAGAAAAAGAAGCAGCTGATTGGGGCATGCTTACTCACTCAGGTCCAAGAGGGTTATGGCAGTCACAACTGGGGTGTGCCCAAAGTGCCTGCTGCAATGGGGACCAGCAGGCAATTACAACAGACTGGGGTGTACTCTCTCTGGTGGGCATCCCTCCCACTGCCCACAGAGGCCAAAGAAGCTGGCAGGTGGGGAAAGGGGTTGCAATGGCAGCCTTACTTCTTGTGTGTCACTCAACATTGACACTTTGTTTCTATGGTGTCCCAGGCTTTTCCCACAAACTTTCCCATTGTGGAGCTCCTTACTCCTGTCCCTTCAGGCTGTCTTTTCACAGCCAACAGCTGTCCCCTCCCTGGATCCATGTTTCAAGCTCCACTTTCCAGCACCCAACTCCCCCTCCACAGTAGGAAACAAAGAACTCAGGCTGGGGTGCACAGGGCTGCGGCACAGACCATGCACACAGTTCTTACTTTGTCCTGCCTTCCATAGACCATTCACTGCATTTGATTCCCCAAAGGTCCCTTTCTGTCCCAGATGATTTCCCCACCATGAGGGTGGTTTTCTGAGTGTGAGGACCTCCCCTGTCCTTCAGATTCCTGCCATGGTTGCTGGTCCCTTCTTTGATTCCTCTTTTTTTTTTTCTTTCATCATACCCTGTTACAAGGGGATTTTTCTTGTCCTCTTAGGTGTCTGGAATCTTCTGCTAATGTTCAGCAGCTGCTCTGTGAGAATTGTTCCATTTGTAGATGGATTCTTGATGTGCCTGTGAGGAGACACAAATTCTGTGTCCTCCTATTCTGCCATCTTGACTCCTCCCCCCGTTTGAAGTTTTCTGAGCTCTTTGAATCTGTTGGTTGTGTGTTATCCCCAAACTTAGGAATTTTCTGGTATTATTTCTTCAAGTATTATTGGAGCCTTTCTCTTCTCTTTGTAATTGACCTGGTTAGTTTCAGGCTGCAAATCACAACCCAACTTCTATAGTGTAATCGCAATGTTCGTTCAGTTTTCAAAGACTTTGCAGTGCCATTTGGATCTGTCCTTTGCATATACTGCCTATGACTCTGAGCCTAAGTGGTCTCTGTTAGTTCAGTTCTCTGTCTTTGGTGTGCTAGTTAGGGTCAGATTCATACATGCTTAGCTTGGGGGTGACCTCTAAGATTTCATGAAAAATATCATGGGATTGTATTCCAAATACCACCCCTTTGTGTGGTTTCAAGTTCCCTGCAACTCCCTTTTTGTTTCTCCAGCCAGAAATCTGAAGGTTTACTTATTCCACTCCATGGCACACTTCTGTAATGTCCCCTGCATTCAAGATCAAGCAGTGGGATACAGAGAGAGAAAAACAAAAACTTAGGTATTTGTCCTACATTCATGAGTACCACTTGTGGGAGGAAGGGTTCTCTCCCTCAGGGTTTCAGCTCCTATAGACTTCAATTGCATCTAAGCTTCTGCCAACGTTGCCATGCGAGATCAGAGAGAAGAAAAACATGGTGGTGGGGTTGTTCCTGCACTTTCTCCTAGCTGGCTTCTCCTGGAGCTTTCTCTGTCCATGATCATATTGATGTCAGAATTTCAGATTGTTTCATATACTAGCTAGGGAATACCAGTGGGCAAAGAATGGTAAATTTACCACTGGTTCTGTGGCATTTAGAATTCTGGCCCTTTGCTCCAAACTTCCTTCTATTATTTATTTTTCAGAGTACTCAAATAACTTATTCATGCATTCTGTCCAGATTTTATGGTTACCTTCAGTGGAAAGGCAAGGTGGTTTATGTTTATTTTATTCTACCCTGAACTGGGCAAGCATCAATAATTTAGATCTCCAGTTTTGTCTATTAATAGCAATTGTTATGTTCTAACTGATACATTATGCTGAAGTCCATGATATATGTATTTTATTGGCTACATTGTTCCTTTAATTAGTAACCAGTACATGCAAGTATTTCCACATTTGCCTGTGGGATTTTAAGTCATCCCATAGCTATCTGATAAATTCTCAGTCAGGCTTCTTGTCACCTGATGAGTTTTTTGTTAAATTTGGGTATATGGATGTCGCTCTTCCTTTTTGAGTCACTCTGTGAGTCATGACCCTTGCCATTTTCTTGTATGTCTATTACCTGGTTTGGGGAATTTCCTAATTAATAACTGATTACTACATATCAAGATAAAGAGTACCTTACTGTAATTTTTAAAGTAGGACTGTTCAAGATTTCTAACTTCTCAGGTCATTTTTGTAATTTCTATTTTATTTTCTAGGAAATTTCAGTTTCATGTATGTTTTCAAGTTTAATGACACACTAATAATAACATCTCATTAGCTTTTAAACCTGGCTTAATAAGAAGAATTGCCTATGCCTATATTTCATAAATTTAGTGCCCAGTACTGTTCTAAGTATTTTGCAAACTATAACATATATACTTAATCCTCATGACTAAAAATTAACAATGCGCAAGATAGGTACTGTTGATATGATTCTCCCAATTTTAGAGATTGACACAGCTGTTGAATGGTAGAGCCAGGCAGTCTGGATTCCCAGCCTGTGATGTTTCTAACTTACCTCCTGTTTATTACTGGATTAGGTGTTCTTCAATATCTCATTTTTCTTTGTCTGGGATTATTATTCCTCTTTGTATCTCTGTTTTGTGAAATAATGTATTTGATCTTATTTCTCAAAAATAGTAAACGATTAATTATCGTGAATTTTTTTTTTCGATTTGAAGACTGGGTTTTAGTTCTGAAAGATATTTTTTTTAAATCCTTCAATTACAACTCTTTGAGGACTGTCATTTTTATTATTAATATCCTTATCTTTCTCTCTGTTTAATAATCTTTCAATGTTGAGAAGTGCAACATTAGAGTGGCTGGGAAATATTTGCCTCTGAGCTGAGATATGTAGAAAGAGTCCCAGGTTAACAGTCCTCTATGGATGTAAGAGGCTATCTGCTTCACTTCTCATGGACTGAATAATTAAGTTTATCAGTGACTGGGTTCCTTTGGATCCTAATCACAGCAGGATTGAGGATTACCTCCACAGATCATTCAAGGGGATGATACAGATGGACCTCCTTAATTTGTGATGAAATATACAGATCTCTTTTCATAATTTAAAGGAGAGGGAAACCTTTGTTTTCTGTGGTTTTCCAGTTCTCTCCTTGTACTGTAAAGAATGAGGGCCATCCCCTGGAATTTATCAGAATAAAAGAGGCATTAAGAATATTATCTAAGCTAAAAACAAGTATGCTTACATCTTTTGCTTGTTATTTCAAAGAGGGAAACACAGTATGAGAAGGATTCAGCAATGTATGTTCAGGCTGCATCTTTCCAGAGTCCACTATGTTCACATTACTTTTTGAAAAGTATTTTTCTGACCCTCTTATTTCACACTTAATATAATAAAAACTATTAAAAGTAGCTTCTTAGGCTTTCCATTACACATTTTACATTTTGAAATGCAAAATGTATTGCACTGTATTTTTCAAAAGTTTATGCTGTGAAACATTCACACATTGTCTAATGAACTATTCATTTATTTGCTCTTCAGTGTAAGAAGTAAAGCTAAAGAAAAACACTGTAAAGCAAAATTATGTTTTGCAACATTATGAGGCAAATTTAAATGTTACTGTATAATAACTGTTACTGTATAATTAATATTCAAGATAGTGAGTTTATCATGCAGGAGTCAATCATAGAAATAGAACCACTAGAAATGATAGAGGTATGGAAATTATACAAAAGACTTGTAGTTATATAACTGTAAGGTGCTAATAACACTTTATAGACACCTGTTGTTTTTTCTTTTAGATTTGGGTCTGGAGAACAGGGTGGACTTTCAGGAAAGAAAGATAGACATAAAATGGAGGACAAAAAGGGCAAACTGGAACCCATGAAGACCAGCTAGAATCTGCACTGGTCTCCCAGTCTCCAATTTTGATGATCAGGTGACATGCTAGAGAAACTGATGCCCAGGGTTTGCACAAAATGAAGATCTGGTGGAAGATGAAGGAATTATGGGCCTGGCTGTGTCCCAGGCCAACAAGGTAAGCCAGCAAATCTGCAACAATATGTGTTAACTACAACAGCACCAGGTCCTGCGCTGCCCTTCTGAACCTAAAAAAAACTTGGCTGCTGCTTCCTTTTTGCCTTCCATATCCCACACAAAGTGTACCTTGTGGTGCATGTGATCTAAAAAAAGGAACTGGAAAACCTAGTACAAGCTCTGCTCAGCTGACCCAGTGCAGTTATGTCCACAACAATGAGTAAGAGAACATATATTGGTCAATGGAATTTTAAAAAGAAGTTATTGTAAAAGCCTATATTTGCTCTAAAAAGAACCATAAAATATAAAATCCTGAGGAGTAACTATATCAGTGTAATAATGTGAGCTATTATATTCCTTAAAAATATATTGCTACATCAACAATTATATTCAGGGAAGAAAAACATGCTGCTGAGTGTATTTCTGAACTATATTAGGATTTGAGCACTCTGTGCCCACTATGATTTTTTTTTTTCAAATCTGGATTTTTTTTTTCCTGATAATTCTTTCATGTCTTTAAAGGATAATTGCAGTACAGTCATGTAGAAACCATAATTTCATTAAAATATTTTTAGCAGAAGTAATCAAAAACTGTCTAGAGGGATCATAAAGTGCATACTTGTTCAAAAAAAGGTGACTTTGTTCTGTAACGGAAAACAATGATCCAAAGTCTAATCAACATTACACACCTAATGTGGTATGAGAGTACTTTGCAAAACCCAAGTGCAAGAAACAGAATCCAAAGTTTATCTTACATTTTTTAAACACCTATTTAATGCCCATTAAGGATCATGAAAGATAATGTTAAATTGATTCAGCACTAAAATTCTATGCTGCTTTTCAAACTAATATAATGATATGTATTATTCAGATTTTCAGTTTCACTGACACTGAAACAAAATGAGAGTAGAAGTTATATATTTTCTTCCTTGAAATATTAAAATGCTAAGTAATTCCACTAAACATTATCGTATCAGAATAATAAAGAAATTAAGCCAGAATTAGAGTATTATTATTTTAAGTAGTGTGATGTTTTATTAATGATATAGTGTTGACCTGCATAATGAACTATTCTAAAAGGAACAAAATGTAAATAACAACAACAACAAAACAAAACAAAACAAAAAAAACCTGTGTTTGTTTTTAAGCAGTGAGGAGCCTTTAGTCAATCACTGTTTGTCTTTATGTTTCTGCATTTTGTCCAGTCTCACCTTACTCTAGACTTCTTAACTAGACCAGGGGTCAGCAAAATAGAAAGCAAAGATCCAAAGCTTTCTCACACATTTTTTGTATAGATCACAAGCTAAGAATATATTTTACATGTTTAAAGGTTGTTTAAAAAATAAACCACAAAACAAACAGACCACAAAACAAAGAAGAAGATGCAACAAAGTTCATATGTGACCCACAGAGCCTAAAATATTTACTACCTGGCCATTCACAGCAAGTTTGTCATTCCCTGGACTGGACTGTAAGTTCTTGGACATCATGACATATATACTGTGATATACTTAGCCTAATACATGCTTGACACATAATGAATACTCAATGGATTTGTTGAATTTATGCAAGCTTACCTTGTGTTCACTAGTACGGGAGAGTCACATCAAGTCTGGAACTAATGATACATAGCTGTCTAAAAAGTTCTCAAGTGACAATTACCAGTACATTGCATGAAGGCACTTGGACATGGATTGTGTGACAAAATAGCTATGGTACTACAAAGCTTATACTACCCTTTCTTTAATATGCAGTTGTTTTGGAAACTGTCTTCCTAGCTACAGTTTCTATTTCTTACCCAGACTGCTATGTAGATATGGACTTGGGACCAGCTCTTATTTGAGTGAGCCAGATTTCCCTTTTCCCTTCAGCAACCAGTATACAACACACATACACATGTGCACAATGCATAACTCAAAATATTATGTCATGAACTGTCTGCATGTAGCAAACTGCATCTCAAAACAACTCATCTAAATATATCATTTGACCAACAGTGCCATAAGTGTATATGTATTCAGCTGAAACAAAAATAAATTGTACGCAACAGATCTTCCTCTGGCAGAATCACCAGGGATGTGTAGCATACAAGTTGAAAACTACTGCCATGGACTTTCTAATTGACTGCCACCTACTTGACCCCAGAGTGCTTATTATTATTATGCAATCATAAAATTTATGATTAAGAGGCTATTTTTTAAGAGTAAAAAATTAAGTTGAGGGCTTCCCTGGTGACACAGTGGTTGAGAGTCCGCCTGCCGATGCAGGGGACGCAGGTTCGTGCCCTGGTCTGGGAGGATACCACGTGCCGCGGAGCAGCTGGGCCCATGAGCCATGGCTGCTGAGCCTGCGTGTCCAGAGCCTGTGCTCCACAACGGGAGAGGCCACAACAGCGAGAGGCCCGCGTACCACAAAAAAAAAAATTAAGTTGAACTGAATATCTAAAACAACAACAACAATAAAAACAACAACAAAAACACTATATGTAATTGATTGAGAGAAACGGGTAAAATGAGTGACAATCTTTAACCCAGTTTACTTTCTCTCTCATTCTTTTTTTTTTTTTTTTTTTCTGACCAGACCTCTCTGAGACATTGCTTTCATGTCAAACTCAAGAAATCCATTACAGTTTAAGATATTGAGCATTATTTTTACACTAAAAGATTGTCCTCTTAAAAGTATTCTTTCCAGTTCTGCCACAGTAAGTAGAAGTACTTCAATATATATGGGCTTAAAAGAATGGTGGGACCCTACAAAAGTGCAGTACCGGAAGCAAGAACTTGCAGGTCAGTCTGCTGGTGCAGTGGATGTTATTTGCTTACCCCATGACCATTTACTCCTCTTTCCTGCTAAAAGTGCCTTGATTTTGTTTAAGAAACAGGTGGAGATCTCTCGATCTTAAGGAAGTTAAATCACTTATTAGCTCTCAAATCATCATCTGTCTAAACTTGTATGGGTTGTTGCATACCATCTGGTACTGTGATGTAACATTTTTTTCTGGTACTTTCTAGGACGACTTTCTTTCCTATTAATAAAGAGTGGCTAAAAAAAGGCTGTGTTTTTGTGGTGCCATTTTCTGTTTGGATATTTGTGTGTGTTCTGATGCCTTTTTGTAACCACCTGTTGATTGACTTGGGCTCTGAAAGGCAAAAGTATTGCATCAAATAGTTCCTTAACATAAGGACCATTTTTTTTTTATAAGGACCGTTTTAAATTTTATTTCTTCTGGAAGTAAGAAAGCCAGGTTACTTCCACAACATTCCAAAATTATGAGCTACTTCAAAAGCATATCTACTATCAGTATAGACACTGGCACCTTTGCCCCTAGTTAAAGTACAGGCCTGTGTAAGAGTGTATAATTCAGCTTGTAGGGCCAAAGTAACAGCTATAGTTAAAGATGCTGTCTGAACAACATTGAAAGGAGTTGCAGTAGCATACACAACACAATATTTGTTAGTCACATTTTTAAATAAGAATCATCAGTGAAATTAAAGAGTTATGTGAGGAGCAGTTAACAAAAGGTAAGGCTGCTGGCTGAGAAATGTTGAGTGTGATGAGGATGCAGTAGGTTTTCTACTGTGTGAGGTACAAAAATAATTAAAGGGGATTCCACAGTGATTCTCTCAGTAGCCTTAACCAAAATGGCAATGGCTGTAATGGCTCTAAGGCAAAGGGGGTATCGTTGTGCCACAGGGTGCAGGTTGATGGTGATCTCTATGATTAGAGATGAGTTAACACAAGGGCATTCCCTTCTTTTTCATATACAAAAAAGAAAAAAAAGTGGGTCTGATAATTGGGATGCCCAAGAGCAGGTGGGTTCACTAATTCTACTTCAAGTCCTTAAAGTCTATGTCATCAGGTTCTTCACATAAGATTGGGTCAGGTTGTTTTTCTTCAATAAAATATACAGTGGTTTGGCTATAAGACTGAAATTTAGGATTCTGTTTCAGCAATAACCAACAGCCAGAGAAAACCTTGCAGTTAGGGCTTAGTTTTGGGTTTTGTTTAACTTAGGACACCATGAAGTCTATCTGGATATAGGGGTAGCCTTTGTTCTAATACCACGTGCCCTCAGTTTTAAACATGAGTTTGGAAAACCTGCAATTTTTCTTTGCCAGCCTTATGCCCCTTTAAGGCTAAAAGCTTTAGCAAGTGAGGAGGCTTGGTAAGGAGCTTAAAGAAGTCATTCACATACTGCAAACAAAGTAGAAGCCCTAGGGAACTTTGCATAATCCAGATCAGCATTCAGGATCTGCAGGAAATAAGGACACTCAGTAAAACCCTGGGGCATTACTATCCAGGTGAATTGTTTTTCTTCTAATGTAAAGTCAAAAAAGGTATTGACTAGCTTTATCAACTGGAACACTAAAGAATGCACTGCATAAATCAATTACAATAGAGAATTTGCTTTTGTTGGCAATGGATGTTAGTAGCATCCACAAGGCTTACTGACAACATGGTGTTGAGGGATAATAATGTTTATTGTTTGAGGTCCTGGGAAAATGTCCTCCCTCAGCCCTTTGGTTTTCTCACTGGTAAAATGGGAATATTACAAGGAGTAGTACAGAAGATAATGAAACCTTGAACCTTATAATTTCTATTATGGGCCTTATGCCTTGAAGGGCTTTTTTGCCTCTTGATTGGAGGAGTGCTGTGAATTTTGTCAATAGCAGTTGGAAATTTTGGCCATAAAAAGGTTGGTAGCTGACTCAATAGAAACAAGTGATCATTGTTCCTGAATAAGCTCTAGTACCATCAGAGAGAGAGAGAGAGGGAATAATAAACATCAAAGTGTCATTTAATTCACCTAGTTGATTACTTTGATGATTACTTTCAAGTTCCAGAATTATTTCCCTCTTTTGGGAGAAAGACATTTCTGAATGATACTTCCTTGAGAAGTCTTGGCCTAGATGGATAGGGTTGGAGGAACTAAGGAGGAAAGGGTGTGTATCTTTCAAAGGACCTAAACAAAAGGAAGTAGGTGGACAGATCCCCACTATTTGAACTCTGAGGCAGGGGGTATTTTATAGTAGTGGTATTGAGAACCAAGAGTGTGTCACTGGTGTCAGTTAGGACTAGAAGAAATTCATCCCCTATCTGGAGAAATGTTCCTCCATGCCAATTATGAAGGAATATTGTGAAGAGACACTGCAATTCCTTGGAGTCCATCACTGAGGATTGGGAGGAAGTTGGAAAGGCTGGTTAAAGGGCTGGAGGTGCCTAAAGTGCTTGAATTTGTAACAATCTCTTTTCCAGTGTCCTGGTTCTTTGCAATAAACGCAGAAATGGAAGTGTTTTGGTTTCATTTAGGGGCCTCAATTTGCTGGAGTTGGAGATTAAGAATTTTGGCGGTCTTCCGTTGTGCTCATCTAGAGTCTGGTTTGCCAGCTTAACTAAATCTGGAGTAGACATAGTTTCTGATTCCATCTTATTAGAAGGGACAGTTTCATGAAATTTTTGTGTGCAAACTTGAACTTTGTTCTAATCAGCAGGCTTTTCAAAGCCTTAGGAATTGCTCGATGAAGTCCTTATATTATGGTCTCCCAATTGTCATTCTAGAGAGCTTTCAGGATTTTCCCAATTAACAGTTTTCACCCAGTGCTAGGCCTGACTTTTACTGATAAGCATATGAAGTAGCTGATATAAGTCAGAGAAACCATGTTGATATGTTTGAATGACTATATTACATACCTCAGAAAACCTGTGAGGATCTCCAATTACTTTGGGAAAATCTTTGACTATAGCTCATGTTCAGCATTGGTCCAGGGAACATAAGAAACGAAGGGTGTAGTCTTTGGATCTGCAGGTTCTGATAGGTTCAGATGAAAAGGAGGTGGGGAGAATTTCAGAGAAAAAGTGAAGTCCGGTGCAAGAATTAGTATGTGGGAACTGAGGGTCTAGATGAGATGTAGGCAGCATAGATGGGAGAGAGGAGGATGGTGCTAGAGGGGTCTTGAGACAAAGAAACCAGAGAGGAAGAGCCTGAGGCTTCAGAGATCTTTTCTCTCTTTGATCATTAACTATTTTCCCCAGTTAATGTTAAGATCTTATTTTTCAGTAATTTTAGACTCCTGATAATATGTCAAGCCTCAAAATACCAATTGAAACAGGCATTCCATTCAGTTTTGGAAAATTTAGAGCTATGGTTGTCCAATTTGGTTGCAATAAAAGTAAGTTCTGGGCTTCCCTGGTGTCACAGTGATTGAGAGTCTGTCTGCCAATGCAGGGCACACGGGTTCGTGCCCCGGTCCGTGAAGATGCCACATGACACAGAGTGGCTGGGCCCGTGAGCCATGGCCACTGAGCCTGTGTGTCCGGAGCCTGTGCTCCACAACAGGAGAGGCCACAACAATGAGAAGCCTGCGTACCACAAAAAAAAAAAAAAAAAAAAAAAAGAGTTCCTCACAAGGGCCATTGATATTCTAAATTGCCTTTGGTCAGGTCAGTCCATTTGGTTAGAAATGCACCATGATTTTCAAACATAAAATGGGTTGGGGTCTCTGTAGCAGACATGCCCTCAAAATATTTATATAACTGGGATCTTTCACCTCAGGTTTTTCTCTAGCATAAAAGAATAATTTTCAAACAGCTGAAACAGCTCAAATGTCCTGCAGCCCTAATACCAGCCAGTTCTAAGAGAACAATCTGGTCCCAGACCTGCCAGGCCAAAGGCTGCTCATCACAGTTACAATAGAACAGCCCATATTCCAAAGGAATGGGCTGAAGGTTGAAGCGGCACAGTGCCAATTAAACAACCCCTATTTCAAAAAGAATGGGTGGAAGGAAAGCCGGATTCAGATGAACAGCCTTATTTCAAAATTCATGCCAAAGTGCCAAACAAATAATCACACGTGGAACAAGGTCTTAGCCAGAAAGAATAAAACCTTAAAAAGATCCCAAATAAAACCTTGGAGAACTTCAAACTGTAAAAATGGCAGAAGGTCAGATTCAGGAGGAAAACTTACCTACAAGTCCCAAGGTCAGTGAGAAAAGCAGTGAGCACAGTGGGCTCAGTGTAGGTACTGTACCTATTTGCTTACCAGCCTTAGATTCCTTGGGGGTCCTCTCTGGTCCCCATACAGGCCACCATAAAGTTGATCTAAAACAAATAACCTGCCAGTTATTTCTCCAGCAAAAATGGGTTTATTCAGTATCAGCAAAGAATTGCAATTCAAGGTCTGCAACCATGGTGAGCCATGTGCAAATCCCCTGCAAAAATATAGAGGAGAACACATTTACAGAGGGGAAAGGAAGTGGGAGGGCTAAAGTAAACAAAGAGTCTATGGTTTTTCATTGGCTGAGTTGTAACTATCTCATTGGATGAGCTTTTGCCAGGAAAGAAGAGGGAGTCTTTCTTCTTCTTTTTGGGCTCTACTATCATTGTAGAGCATACTCCCCTTTCTGGTTTCCTGGTTACATATTTAATTGATGTATAGCACTGTGTATGTTTAAGGTGTACAGCACAATAGCTTGACTTATGATTATCACAGAAAGTTTCTTAAACAGCCATCATTTCACATAAAAATTTTAACAAAGTTAAAGAAATAGAAAAAGAAATTTTTTCTTGTGATCAGAACTCAGGATAACTGTCAACAAATTGCATATATAATATAGAGTGGTATTATAACTATTATGTTATAATAGTTCTTATCATCATATGACTGGAAGTTTGTGCATTTGACAACCATCATTCATCTTACTCTTACTCATCATTATTCTTCCTTCCTCCCCGTGCCACTGATAACCGCACACCTGACCTTTTTATCTGTGAGTTCATTTGTTTGATGTTTTTGAAGTATAACTGTCCTACAATACTATGTTAGTTCTTCTTACATAACATGGTGATTTGGTATTTCTATACAGTTCAAAATAATAACCACAATAATTCTAGATATGATATGTCATAATACAAAGACATTACATAGTTATTAACTATATTCTCCATACTGTACATTTCATACATGTGATTCATTTATTTTGTAACTGAAAATTTTATTTTTTTTGCTGTACACTGGCCTCTCACTTTTGTGGCCTCTCCCATTGCAGAGCACAGGCTCCGGACTCCCAGGCTCAGTGGCCATGGCTCACGGGCCTAGCCTCTCTGTGGCACGTGGGATCTTCCCGGACCAGGGCACGAACCCATGTCCCCTACATCGGCAGGCAGACTTTCAACCACTGCATCACCAGGGAAGCCCTATTTGTTGTCTTTTTGATGACAGCCATTCTGAGAGCTATGAGGTGATATCTCATTGAGGTTTTGATTTGCCTTTCTCTGATGATTAGTGTGATGAACATCTTTTCATGTGCCCATTGGTCATCTGTGTGTCTTTGAAAAAAATGTTTGTTTAGATCCTCTGCCCATTTGTAATTGGATTAATTGTTTCTTGATTTTGAGTTGTATGAGTTATTTTTATATTTTGGATATTAACTCCTTATCAGATATATTGTTTGCAAATATCTTTTCCTATTCAATAGGCAGAATTTTTGTTTTGTTGATAGCTTCCTTCATTGTGCAAAAGATTTTAAGTTTGATTAGGTCTCATTTGCTTATTTTTGCTCTTGTTTCTCTTGCCTGATGAGACATATGCAAAAACAAATATTACTAAGACCAATAGCAAAGAGCATACTGTCTATGTTTTCTTCTAGAAACTTTGTGATATCACATCTTACATTAGGTCTTTAATCCATTTAGAATTTATTTTTGTGCATGGTGTGAGTAAGTAGTCCAGTTTGATTCTTTTGCATGCAGCTGTCCAGTTTTTCCAACATCTTTTATTGAAGAGGCTGTCTTTTCCTCATTGTATATTCTTGCCTCCTTTGTTGTAGATTAACTGCCCTTATAAATGTAGGTTTATTTCTGGCCTCTCTATTCTGTTTCTTTGATCTATGTGTCTGATTGTGTGCAAAAATCATGTTTTGATTACTGTAGCTTTATAGTATAGTTTGAAATCAGGGAGCATGATTTCTCTAGCTTTGCTCTTTCTTAAGATTTTTTTGGTCTTTTGTGTTACCATACACAATTTAGAATTACTTTTTTCCAGTTAAGTGAAAAATGCCATTGGTATCTTGATAAGGTTTGCAGTGAATCTGTAAATTGTTTTGGGTAGTGTGGTCATTTTAACAATACTAATTCTTCCAATCCATGAACATGGTATATCTTTCTGTCTGTTTGTGTGGCCTTCAATTTCTTTTATCAGTGTTTTATAGTTTTCCAAGTACAGGTCTTTTACCTTCTTAGATTTATTCCTAGATATTTTATTCATTTTCATGTAATTGTGATTGGAATGGAGCCTAGTTCTGAGGTGGGTGATTGTGGGGCTGGGGTCCCAGATCTAGTTTCTGCCTGCTGGTGGGCAGGGCTTATTCTTGACATAGATGGTTGCAGAGTCTGGGGTCTTCCAAAGCTTGTGTTGGCCCACTGGTGAGTGGGGCTGGATCCAGTGGTGACTTGCAGAGGGTTCCAAGGTGTCCTGGAGCTGGTTTCAGCCTGCTGGTGTATGGGACCTGGGCCTCAGTGTCCCAGGGATAGTGTTGGTTCAATAGTGAGCAGAGCCAGGTTCCTGGGGCTGTTTTCAGGGCCCTGGGGGCCCTGGAGCTGTTGTTGCCCTACTGGTGGGCAGATCCTGTTTTGACAAGACTCACTTCTGGGTCTAGTGTATCCCAAATCTGGTATTGGCCTCCTAGTGGGTGAGACTGTGTCTCAGGACAGCTGACTGAGGGGCCTAATGTGTTTCAGAGCTGGTGTTGGCCTGCTGGTGGACAGGCCCAGGACCAAGGGGTCCTGTGTCTGGTTCCAGCCTGCTGATGGTTGGGCTGGGTCCTGATAAGGCAGCCTTCAGAGCTGTTGTGGTCCTGGGGCTTGCATCCACCTGCTGGTGTGTGGGTCAGGGACCAAGGCCTCTGGTTTCATGGCGCTTGGGTTTCCAGAGTTTATGTTTTGGTCTGCTGGTGGGCCCTGGAGGTCCTTGGCCTGGTAACTACCCATTGCTGGGTGAGGTTGCTCTTGGGTCTGGTGTCGTCCTAAGGTTGTGCAGAGCTGGGTCCATGGATCTCTGGCTGCAGAGCCCTGGACTCCCAGAGTTGATGTTTTGGCCTACTGGTAGGTTGGGCTGGGGGTTAGGATGTCCTTCAGCTGGTGTCTATGAACAGGTGGATGAGACTGGTCCTAGGACTAGTGCTGGTCCACTGGTAGTGAAGCTAGTTCTCAGAGTCTCTGGCTGCAGGGCCCTGGGGTTCCTGGGGCTAGTCCCATCACTGGTGTACAGGCCAGGTCCTGGACCTTCTGTTGGACAGGGCTATGCACCAGGCAGCTGTGGTCTCGAGAGGTCTTCAAGCAGCAGGTTTGCTGGTGGGCAGGGTTGTGTCTCCACCTAGACTACTAGTTGTTTGACCTGTGGCATCTCAGCCTATAGGCTGGTGAGTAGGGGCAGGGCTGGAGCCCTGTGCTTATAAGCTAGAGAGAGGATTCCAAAATTGTCCTTGCAGGCATCAGTGTCCACATGGTATATCAAGCTCCCAAACATGAGTGCTACCAGTCCTTGTCCCCAGGTGAGCAGCAGTCTCCTTCTGCCTCGCCAGGGGGCTCTCCAAGATCAGCAGGTAGGTCTGACATAGGCTCCTTTCAAATTACTGCTTCTGTCCTATATCCTGGAGCATGTGAGATATTTGTATGCACTCCTGAAGAGTGGAGTCTTTATTTCCCACAGCCTCCTGGCTCTCCCAAAAGTAAGCCCCACTGGCCTTCAAAGCAAAATGTTCTGAGGGCTCATCTTCCCAGTGTAGGACCCCTGGACTGTGGAGCCTGATGTGGGGCTCAGACCCCTCACTCCTTGGGGAGTTTCTCCTCAATTGTATTTACCCTCCTGTTTGTGGAACACATATCCAGAGGTGTGGGAGTTGACTATACTGCATCTCTGCCCCCCTACCTGTTTCCTTGTTGTTCCTTCTTTATGTCTTTAGTTGTACAAAATATTTTCTTCTAGTCTTCCAATATTTCTCAATAGTTGCTTTGTAAATAGTTGTAAGTTTGGTGTGCCTCTGGGAAGATGTGATCCATCTCAGCCACACACTCCTGATATTATTTTAATTGAGGTTTCTGTTTATTGAATTTGACATCTTCTAAGGAAATATTGAGATATATGTCAGCACATGTACATTCCTGGTTTAATGGATTTTTATATTTCACTCACTGGAGGAAGATGTAAAATGATTGCCTATACAGTAGAAATTATATATGGTCATTACCTAGGTTTCTGCACATTTCCATTATTGAAAATTTAATAGTGTCCAAAAAATTTACAAAATAATGGTGACTCCAATAATATAGTCATTTATATTTATGGAAGGTGATATGATAGGGATGATATCTGGTACATTATTTTGCTATGGAACAAGTAGAATGAGATTATCTGAAACTGACTTCCAGATTATTTATTTCATTAAATACTTTCAAAAGCAGACACCCTCTGTGATCCTTCTCTCTGTGGTCTCACACTCCAAGGTTTCATCCCATTGCCTGGTGCCTCAGTCTGCTCTGTATGTGCATTGAAAATTGAATTACATGCTTCACTTTGATATATCAAATTTGTTTCTGAACCTTTTCTTTAGGATTAACCTATTTTTAATGCTCACCAAACTCTAAGTCAATAGAGGATTTTTCCTGAGCTCAATTTAAGCCTGAGTGCTGTCCATTCAATGTCCAGGCACTGACTTGACTGGTGGAGGAAAAGGTGGGATCAAGACAGAAATGGCAGAATCTGACAGGACAAAATATACTTTCTATAAATTCTCATTTATATAAGTATTGC
Organism: Phocoena sinus; assembly: GCF_008692025.1. NCBI lineage: Eukaryota > Metazoa > Chordata > Mammalia > Artiodactyla > Phocoenidae > Phocoena > Phocoena sinus. The sequence continues at coordinate 87,006,260 of NC_045774.1, read as the reverse complement.
AGTGTATGTCATCAGACATATTTCAGGCTATTTCAGTGCAGAATATGGATTTGGCATGGAATTATAATTTTTAACAAATAAGAAGGAAGAGAATACTGCATTATGTGAAATGAATTATATTGACTAAATTTCCCATCCAGTTGTCATGACAACTCTCATATTTTCCATAACGTGTAGACTATTGAGTGATGAACAAGATGCGCTTCACAAAAAGGTACTAACGTTCTGGGAGACATCTTCCATTAAAAATCTTTGAGGGGACCACAGGATTACTACGCTCCAACAAACAACCTGTTATCCTTATGCTATTCCTTTGGATAACAAAATAGGTGAGAAAAGAATGAAAAACAGCCGGTAATATCAGGGTTCAATAATATATTCTTTAATGTCAGTTACTTCAAACGTCAGCAGATGCTCGAGTCCTGTCTATGGACTCTGTGGCTGCTGTTGTCCAGCTAATGCTGCAGTGACTGAATTCACCACTTCCTCGTGTAAATACACTGAAAATTAGAACACTCTCCTAAAGTCATCGCCCTTTATCTTTCACTTATTTTTCTTTCTTTTGAACCTCAAATGACTTGTTTCAAAATTTAGATTTATCTGGCATAGTAATCCATTGATGAGTTTTAAGCACATTGGTGATGGTGATCTATATTGTCTTTTGGTGGGAATCTGTATTGTTTCCTTAATTAGCTGGAAACAATACTTGAAGGTGAAACCTTACTTCTAACATGTTAGGATAATCTCTAGTATGGTTCAGAAGACATTTTATTAAAAAAATAAAGTAAAATATTGACCTGACTTTATATGATTAAATATTTTGCTGTAAAAGTTCATCTGATGTACCTTTCAAAGATTTTAATCAGTCAGCTCTTTTGTTATCAGACTCTATGCATTTTATGTTAGGTAAATCCTAAAGACATGCCTGTAGTTTCCAGTATAAAACATCAACCACTTTAAAATCTTTTATGTGCAAAAAGTTTTAGATTCTACACCTGGGAAAGTTTTTGACTCTTCAGTACATCTGTAAGACAGCTTGACATCTGCCTTAGAATATGTAAATTGTTAAGAAGACCAATTAAAGATAAAATCTTTTAAAATCATACTTCTCTCTGAGCAACCATTTGCAAAACTTCAGCCTCTGAGCATACAGACTCTGGTAAGTTCAATGTGTCGACACATTTTATGTGTCTGGGAACTAATTCATATCTACGTGGAGTTACAGAATCATTATTCTATTGTGACAATTCACACTCCAGAAGACAAAGCTATGTCCTGGCACAAGGTGTATGAAATTTCTGCCTACACAAAACAAGCCAGAGTACATGGCAGAAAACAGACCTCACTCATGAACAGTAAATCACAGCACATACTTGCTACTAAATCCTGAAAGAAAGTCTTTTATGGTGCCCTTTAATAAATAGCTCTGTTAGACACACAGAAGATAGGAATGAATTCAATACAGTAATTTATTGTTAAATTCATTGCCAGAATATGTAAGCAATCATGGGAAAACTACCAAGACCAAGACTCTGTCCTTACTCTGTTCCAAGCAGGTGACACAGGGGAGACTACCTACTACTTTGTTTTTCATGAACTGTGTTTCCATGTTTGTCAAATGTTGTAGGAGGTACATCAAAATAAGTGAAAATATTAACTGTGCTATGTGTAATTTCTATATTTTTAATAAGTAACGTGAGAGTTAATCTTATTTGGCATATCTGAACCAGTTAATTTTGTTGATTTGTATGCAGAGTTAATGAGGTCAAAGATCTGATTTAAATCTCTACAGGAGACCAGTTAGCTTCACACAGTGTCCTAGTGCCATAAATTGAACTTGGTCATAATCCTGAGCAGCTATATCTCAAATATCTGCTCTGGATCATAATGGAAACTACATAAGGTTCAAACTATCTCTGCTTATGGAAAAAAAATGTGGTACAGTCTCCTATCTAGGCCAGGCTCTCCATATAATTTTGAAAGTGCATTTATCAAGTATTTTCTAAAAGAAGTATTTTAGTATGTTTTATTTCACTGTATTATTTTCCAGTTTATCTTATTAAAGAATAAAAATGCGGGCTTCCCTGGTGGTGCAGTGGTTGAGAGTCTGCCTGCCGCTGCAGGGGACACGGATTCGTGCCCCGGTCCAGGAAGATCCCACATGCCGTGGAGCGGCTGGGCCCGTGAGCCACAGCCACTGAGCCTGTGCAACTGGAGCCTGTGCTCCACAATGGGAGAGGCCACAGCAGTGAGAGGCCCGCGTATGGCAAAAAAAAAACAAAAAAAGAAAAAAAAAAAGAATAAAAATGCATGCTTACTTCACACATTTATTATAACATCTTAGTGCATTATTTTTAATTTACTTGATATTTAAAATATATTTCCTAATTTAAAACATTAACATTTTATTAACTTCTTAGGTAAATACATGTGAGGGTTCTTGGATTACATAACCTATATAGACACAATAAATGATTTGTAACGTGTTCAGGCATCTTTACTCTCACACGTAATCAATTGCTTCATCTTCAAAAAGTAGAGCCATTGTGTATATCTTTTTTTTTCTTTAAGTATCTTTATTGGAGTATAATTGCTTTACAATGGTGTGTTAGTTTCTGCTTTATAACAAAGTGAATCATATACATGTATACATATATTCCCATATCCCCTCCCTCTTGCATCTCCCTCCCACCCTCCCTATCCCACCCCTCTATGTGGTCACAAAGCACCGAGTTGATCTCCCTGTGCTATGTGGCTACTTCTCACTAGCTATCTATTTTACCTTTGGTAGTGTATATATGTCCATGTCACTCTCTCACTTTGTCCCAGCTTACCCTTTCACCTCCCCATGTCCTCGAGTCCATTCTCTACATCTGTGTCTTTATTCTTGTCCTGCCCCTAGGTTCTTCAGAACCACTTTTTTCTTTCATTTTTTTTTTTTACAACTTTATTGGAGTATAATTGTTTTACAATGGTGTGCCAGTTTTTGCTTTATAACAAAGTGAATCAGTTATACATATACATATGTTCCCATATTTCTTCCCTCTTCTGTTTCCCTCCCTCCCACCCTCCCTATCCCACCCCTCTAGGTGGTCACAAAGCACCAAGCTGATCTCCCTGTGCTATGCGGCTACCTCCCACTAGCTATCTACCTTACGCTTGGTAGTGTATATATGTCCATGCCACTCTCTCGCTTTGTCACAGCTTACTCTTCTCCCTCCCCATTTCCTCAAGTCTATTCTCTAGTACGTCTGTGTCTTTATTCCTGTCTTACCCCTAGGTTCTTCATGAATTTTTTTTTCTAAAATTCCATATATAAGTGTTAGCATACAGTATTTGTCTTTCTCTTTCTGACTTACTTCACTCTGTAAGACAGACTCTAGGTCCATCCACCTCATTACAAATAGCTCAATTTTGTTTCTTTTTATGGCTGAGTAATATTCCATTGTATATATGTGCCACACCTTCTTTATCCAGTCATCAAATGATGGACACTTAGGTTGTTTCCATCTCCAGGCTATTGTAAATAGAGCTGCAATGAACATTTTGGTACATGACTCTTTTTGAATTATGGTTTTCTCAGGGTATATGCCCAGTAGTGGTATTGCTGGATCATACGGTAGTTCTATTTGTAATTTTTTAAGGAACCTCCATACTGTTCTCCATAGTGGCTGTACCCATTCACATTTCCACCAGCAGTGCAAGAGTCTTCCCTTTTCTCCACACCCTCTCCAGCATTTATTGATTCTAGACTTTTTGATGATGGTCTTTTTGTTTGTTTGTTTGTTTGTTTTTAAGATTCTGTATATATGTGTTAGCATACGGTTATTTGTTTTTCTCTTTCTGACTTATTTCACTATGACAGACTCTAGGTTTATATCTTTTGACTCAAGAAGTATCATCCAAAGAAACTAAATATTAAATTATGCCTAACTGGTATCCATCTTTCTCATATAAAATATACATTCTAAAAATCCTCCTATTTCATGGACAATAAGCATAGAGTTTTATACTTATATTCTACAATAAAAAGAAAGATATTGTAGAATTGTGTTTTGGCCACCAAATCCTTCCTTTTCAGAAGGTTAGAGTACTTACATTTCTTACTCTTAAAATTATTATACGTTCCTCATTAGTATTATACATAACCTTATTTGTAAATGTTGCATTAAAAAAAAAAAGATTATTAGAGTATGCCTACCAAGGCAAAAGTAAACAGAATGGAGACTTCAACTCTCTTTTGTTTTTCAAATTTTATATAAGTTTTAATGTCCACATGCTATCACAAGTGAACAATTGTTAAATTTTTTTGCTATGATTTCTCTGATAATCACAACTTCTGTCAAAAGCATTATATTTGCCTGTTTTAATAGGGAAGGTGTTCTACCCCTTCACCTCCAAAGGAAAGAAGAAAGAAAGAAAGAAAGAAAGAAAGAAAGAAAGAAAGGAAGGAAGGAAGGAAGGAAGGAAGGAAGGAAGGAAGGAAGGAAGGAAGAAAGAAAGAAAAAAGAAATAGTTGAGCACCTTCTATTTATTTTCAGATTTTATTCTCCAGCCTACCTAATGTATTTTGGGATCTAAGTTCTTCCTTTTCTTGATTTATAAGCAAATTCTTTCTGATCCAAGAATAAGAAGGCTGGGTAGAATGGCCAGTCAACTAGTTAAACATCAAATAATGATCATAATCATAATAGCAATAATACCAAATAGCCCCTGATGGTTTCCTAATTGACTGTTAAAAACTGGAACAGAGTATATCAGTTAGATTTTATTAAATTACATAAACCTGGCATACGTAAATCTAAGGATTAGGAGAAAGACCCCAAATTTCAGCAGCTTGGGACAGTAACAGTATACTGCACTTACTTAGAACCTGTTTCTAGCCTGGAGAACTAACCCAGACATACTCCTTCAGCTGAGCCTCAACATATAAGACTCTACAATCTTCAAGAGCCACTTTAACAAAGGGGCTTCCCTGATTATGTTAAAGTGACCAGACTACCCCCCAGATGGAGTCCCTCACGCTAAGGCTCTTGTTCAGCAAACCAAAACTTAACTAAGTTTTTACACTCTGCTCTTCCTGAAAAGGAAGGCTTAGGTCCTGCTCCATACAAGTTACCTAACCAGGTTCTAAGACTTCCCTTTGCTCCAGTGTAAGGAAAGTAACGCTGCCTTAACCAACAGAAAGTACCTAGTACAAATTCCTTGATCCTGCTTACTTCGGTCTGTAAAAATCTCTCACCTTGTACAAGTCTTTGGAGCTCTTTTCTATCTGCTAGATTGGATGCCACCCAATTCATGAATCCTTGAATAAAAGCCTACTAGGTCAGTAAATTGTGGAAATTTTTCCTTTAATGATGATTATGGCGCCAGCAATTAGACTCTTGAACAATGCTGAATTTCATCCAAGCCTTGGGATCCTAGAAAATATGTACAATTGAAGAAAGCCCCTATACCTTGTGTTCCCGAAAACAGCTTACTGCAAAGAAATACCCTTCCCGAATGATTTAGATAAGATTCATGGATACCCCCTTGTTTATAACATGGACTCTCCAAATTCCCATTCTTCACCTCATAAATGAATAGCTGAACTGTTTGTCCCACTGATCAACTGGAACAAAATGCTTGTTAGTCAAACTTTAGTTAAAATTCTGTCCTCCCTCCGGGCTCCTGAACTTGGCCCATCCTCAGCCTCAGCCAAGATGCAGCACCTCCTTAAATACACAGGGAGAGGAAGCTAGCTTCAGGGTAAAGCATTCTCTGGGCTGCTATCTTACCTTGTCCGTCATTCATCCCACCTCCCCACATTCCCTTTCTGTTTACTCTTCCCTATAAAACAAACTTAATCCTTTTGCCTAACCCTTGAGATACTTGCATCTCTTAGGGTCTGAATGTCTGCCTTATTGTAATAATTTCCCTTCCCCTATTGTCATAGCCCTTCTACCCGCTTGCATAATCCTTTCTTATTTAGTCTCTCCTTACTGAATCCGGGCTTGCTTTTTTATTTGACAGCTTCTATTAAGAACTTGCATATTTCAACTCTGATCATGTTCCATTGGACAAAGCAATTTGCATGGCCATGCTTGACCTCAAGGTCAGGAAAATGCCATCCCCAGTGGCCCAATTTTTACTTCCTTTATGGCATTCACAACAAAATGTGTGAAAAATATCTGCATTTAAGAAGAGATGAAATACCCTCTCATTGTTACTCTCACAAAACTGTAACCATTTCTGAAACAAAAACTTAAACTTGGTTTTTGGTCACAAGACTTCTGTTCTAATATCATATTATTTTAAGCTTTATTTAGAGCTACTTCAGTTTTCTCTCAAGTTTGACAGCTTTCTGTCATGCTACTCAACATAATACCATGGTACTCTAAATTTAAAAATTTAGAGGTCCTGTTGAATGTAATTTAATAATTTTCTTTCATAAGGTCACTGACTACTATTCATCCAAACAATGATTTTCCAGATAGTAACTAAATGAAAGACTAAGATTATGTCACTTTATCACTATTTGTTTTAAGAATCACAAAAGTGCTTATATTCTAAATGTAGTAATTTAGATTAGGAGTTAGCAAACTACAGCCTGGGGACCAAACTGAGTCACTGTCTGTTTTTTTTATAATCTAAAGTTAAAACTGTTTCTGTAAAAAATATCTGTATATATTTTAAAGTGTTGTAAGACAAAAACCAAAGGAAAAAAATAAGGACTAAACTGTATGTAACACACAAGTCAAAAAATTTTACTGTTTGTAAAATAGTTTTGCTGACCCCCAATTTGGATAATTATATATCTGAGTCATGAACAAGATTGATAGCAATTAATTTAGATTTATTTTTATATTTTATGAAAAATGTAGTTTATAGAAAGATAAAGATAGATGGCAAATATAAGTTACCTGTCATTCTTAAAATGTTTGGATTAATTCATTCTTAGATTTTTTTTTTTTTTTTTTTTTTTTTTTTTTTTGCGGTACGCGGACCTCTCACCGTTGTGACCTCTCCCGTTGCGGAGCAACAGGTTCCAGACACGCAGACTCAGTGACCATGGCTCACGGGCACAGCCGCACTGCGTCATGTGGGATCCCCCCCGGACCAGGGCACGAACCCGTGTCCCCTGCATCAGCAGGCGGACTCTCAACCACTGTGCCACCAGGGAAGCCCCATTCTTAGATTTTAATTCTACATAAATGTTATACATTACCCACTACCTTGATTATAATAGTTATTTAAATTGCCAGTAGAAATAGACTCTTCTTAAAAATATTAAATACATATATAGTTTATTTTTTTAAATGTAAATGTTAGAATATTTCAAGCAAAATATTGATAAGTGAAGATAGATACATTTCATATATTTTGAAGTTTTCCTCTGTTTTTGATCACTTTTGTCTCATCAACAAGCCTCACTGAGAAGAAGTAAACAAACACTGTATTTTAAGTGTAATACATTTTTCCTGGGCTCAATTATGCCACTAGATGGCGCATTTAGCACTACAGAGAGCTCTTGAATTAAATTCATGGGTTTTGTTTTGTTTTGGTTTAGTTTATTTTGATAGATTTTAAAGGGGAAAGATATACAAAGTGTGACAAATAACATTTTCCTACACTTTTATTGACAAAGTCATCTCAATAATATTTGAGTACTTTACAGCCAAAAATTATTTTTAGGCTACCCAAATTGATATGCAAGGTGAAAGATTAGACTTTATCAAAAGAAGAATGGCAATGATGCTGTAAATTGACTTTTCAGTGACATTCTTCATTTCTTCTGATCTGATACATGTGCCAACATCAAAGCGTGTTTGTGAGGTTTTGAGGATGAAGAAATACTGCTACCATTAACATTAGAAAATGACAATTTTTAACAATGATAATAGAGTCTGTATGAGTTGGCACTCATGAAGAAGATAAAAGAAAGGCGAAAAAGAGCCACAGTTGTACCTCAATGGAAAGGAAGCAGCAGTGGATATTCCCTGTCCCTGCATAGCTCTAGAAATAAGAATAGTGTTGCACAGTGTTCTTTCAAGTGCCTGGCCCTGCAGAGGTTAGCACAATGGCTGAGAGCCCATATAGGTCCAAGCCACAGGGTCGAACAAAAGCATACTGTGTACAATTCATTAGTCCCCATTTTTAACCCATTGTCTTCATCCTGAGAAACAATATATATGTTTAGGAGGACAAACAGGAATCAAGTTTCTGAAAGATGGCTTGTATCCAGGTTAATTTATACAACTCCAAAACTTAAGCTTCACCAACTTACTAAAGCCCATCATTTAGCCCTATTACAATGTGCAGCTGCTTAAATGAGGTTGGAAGCGATTTTGCCACATGATGCTGCTGTCAGTTAAAAGCTGAGTGTTAGCGGCATGGAAAAACATCACACGGGTGCGTCCACTGTGTTGATCCGCATTTCCCAAATTCTAATGGATCCAGTGCACAGAGACTCAGCTCACTGGCCTAAGAAGTGGAATTCAGACCTATTGACTATTACAGACACGCATGTATATGAGGGGAAGCATTGGAATTAGAACAGGAATTAGATTTTTTTTCCTCCCTTGACAAAGCCAGGAAAATTCTGAATGAAGACTTTCAGCAAGGCAGTATGCAAAACTGCCAAGTGTGAAAATGATTACAAATGACAGCTTATTTGGAAAAGCACTAACCAGAAAGGATTTCCAGTTTCAGAACTACGTTGTACGATAACATGACTCCACCCAAATCAAGTAGAATTCCAAACCAAAGGATGATGATTGCTTCAATATTTATTTGTGAATGACAAAAAGACATTCAAAAGGAATATTCCTGACACAAATAGTTGCTTTCAAGAGTTCACTGAAAAATATTACTTTAACATAAACTGTATATATGGTATATGGCAGGCCACTATAAGATGACAAATAGCTATTTGGGGAATAATTATATTTAGGTAAGTATAATTATTTTTTTACTGAGCTTTGAGAACTATTTTGTGGTTTGTTCATCTCTAAAGGATTAAAACTATATTCAAGTTTTACAAATGTTCTCAGCTGTTTTGCAGGACAGCTTTATAATGGGCTCAACTACCTTGAAATTGTTATTACTTTTCTTCTTTTAAACTTGTTGATTCAGGCCAACTATCAAGTGAAAATGGTGATGAATAAAGACAAAATTGTTTAATCTTAATAATTTATGAGTAGTAAAAGTCATTTAGGAAAGGACCTATGACTATACAGTATAGAAAAAATAGATATATTCCCTAAATACGAACATTATGCTCTGAAAAAATCTCAGCAGTCAGTATTTATTCTGTCAATTGGCATTTTACAAAGTTGATCTGGGAAAGATGAGAAAGAAAAAAAAATCAGTTGATCAGATTGTGACCATATGACTTTGTCAGGGATAAAGCTCATCACTTTACTTGGGTGAGATAATTTAATTTAGCTATTAGCATAAATTATTAAATTGAAAACGTTCTTGGTTGTTTGTCAGATTGGACAAGCTTGGAAGAGGAAGCATTTGGAAGTCAAAAGGCCTCAGTTGAAATTACAACTTCCTTCCTGGCTACTTGATGTACATCATTTACCTCAGCCCCTGAGCTCTCACTTCTTCATGTATGAAATGGAGATAATGAAGTCATGTCACAAGTTTATTGGGATTGTATGATATGGATTGCTTTTAGTTTTCATTATTAGTAAGAGTAGTAAAGGTTAATATTTTCACTTTGAAGATATATTTTTAGTGTTCCGCATGTTTTGTTTTAGTATACTGTTGGCTAACATAATACAAGTGTTTCAGAATCTGTAATAGATATGGAGATAAGAAGTCTGAGGTTTAGCTTCAGTTGCCAAATATATATGTGCAAATATGTTCATAACAGGCAAAGCTAAGTGCAGTGCAGTCTGCCTTATTTTCCTTCCAAACACAGGGCCCATATTTATCATGTGCTTCCTGCAATATATAGAAGCAGGCTGGGTCCCAGGGTGTTATTTTTAAGAATTCTAAAAGCATACTCAAAACATACACGTTTCCAATTATAAGTCTATAAATCCATTCATCCACTCATTCATCCAGTTGATATATTAATTCTGGAGCTCTTTTCGTGGCTTTAAGATATGAATTGATTTAACATTATTTTTATATTCCCTCACCTTTATTAGTCAAAATATTACTTAAACTATAAATTACAAAGGCAAAGTAAAATAGATAACAGGTGTGATAATCTAAACTATGGGACATTAATAAAACAATAAACAGTTTTTTTGTCCTAGATAATGAATTGTTATTAATACATCTGGCATAACTAAACAACTAATGGTCTCTATGGTTTATCTTTTCAAATGTAGAAAATTTTCTATTTGAAGTATCACTGAAAGTTGTCATTTGGAAACTGACATAATACATTCTAACAGATTAAGACTCTTACAAAAGTATATTATTGACTTCCTTGATATAATTGCCTCTTCATAGCCATTGCAATCATTCATGTAAACATTTATTTGGGGAGGCATCAAAAACAGATTATTTACCTAGTGAAGCATGACAGCTCTAGAGGATTTACTGTGTTCATTGCTACAATTGTCACCAAAAGCTGTTAATTCACAAGCACTGCTACCCGATTTTACATTTAAATATCTATCATTCTCTTCATTAAATCAAAGAGAAGTCAACTCTGTATGGAGCTAAATCTTAGACTTATTTTGAAAAGGTTAGTATAAGAGGGACAAAATTCTTCAGTAATGGCATTTTCGAAAGAACATTTTAATTTAAATACCTTTCCTTTAAAAAATAGGAGCGAATATTTAACAATACTTGACAGGATGCACTTAATATCTCATTTTTGAAAAAGAACATATAATTTGGAATAAGTGCTTTCACATATCTTCTAGTTAAAACTTCTATAATTCAGGCTCAAAAATATAAATGCAATATTAAGTGAGGGAATTCTCAGATGCATAATGTCACTGAATACCTGCCACATGTGTGGCATGCTTTTCAAGTTAGAATGCTGTTGAGTAGATGTTTCCTTTTTCTCCTTAGAAAAGCTTCTGGCTGCTGGTTAAAAGATATGGTGGGATGATTGTAAAGTGTGGACTGAGTGATTCATATTTAAAAATGACAGAATGTTTTTTTGTTTGTTCTTTGCCTCCTTGCTTGCCTTCTTATCTATTTGGGATAATAAGGGAAAACTATTCCATTGTTTCTTTTCATCAGGTGATAGAGATTAATAGAGGATAGGTAAGTAGTCATGTAGGTAGGTAGATAGATAGATATCCTGCAATTAGTTGATAAATGTACTTTTATCTGTAGCGAATGTATTTGGAAGAAAAAAAAACTTGTTCTATTCTTTGCAAAATGAACATTTTTAACTGCTAAAACCAAAATCTGCATTGAATATTTAAATTCATTTCATAATTTTCAACGTTTTTTCTGAACAGATTATCTAAGATTCCTACAAGCTACTATCATTCTCTCCTGTAACAATGAGTGCTCACTCAGCACTTATCTGACACACTGATGCCATGCATTCACTTTAGAGGACGTATTCTCATTTTGTCTTTCCCTCTATGGGTTCCATCTTTTCCTGGCACCAACTAAAGCCCCTAAATTCTGGCAAAGGTACTGAGGACCCTATTCTGAGTATCATGACATCAACCCACGAACCCATTAGTCACAACTCTTCTTTGAGCTTATTATTCCAATATGCAAGGATGATAGAATTTTCTTCCAACCTCCAAATATTTTGAGAGAATTAATAATACAAAATGCATAAAACATTCTAAAAAGCTTAGAGAAACTATTTGGTACAAACTGTTAATTTTAGTTTCAAGAACATTGAAAATGCTCTTTGGCATAAGTGTAAGGCACCATTTAATATTAATTATATAGCCTGACTGCTTTGAGAGCTCTTGGTGGCATCATAATGCACTATCATAAGTGAAAGGATTTGTAGACTATAAAGCTTTATTCAAGTATAAGTGGCATTAGAATTATAAACAATACTTTTTTGTTTTTAAGGTAGTAGTTCTGTCCCTTTTGTTTTAAGCTACAATAGTTGAGGGAGACTCACAGACTATATACATCTATTCAGTATAACTAATATCAATTATATTTTATCAAGAGTCTAAAGTAATTTCTTTCCTTATTCATTTGTTAAACTATATTACGGGGAGAAAAGTAGAAGCTTGATTTATATTCAACTATAAGCGTTTAAAAATAAATGTATAGATTATATATATACTAGAATAAATATACTGAGACATTTAATTTTACCTTTAATACGTGGGTGGTTTAATACGTGAATGTTTATCCATGTATTAAAAGTAAAATTAGATGTCTCAGAGGATATATGTGCATTTTTGCAAATTTTATTTGCTCTCATCATATAACTCTTGTTCATTTTTCGTTTTGACCCTGAGAATTCATATTGCCTGTATGCAAGATAGGAGACTTCTTCCTTTTATGCTTTTTTTTCAGTATAACTTGATTTTCTGTCCAAGATATTGTCACTGGCATAAAACCTATGCAATGTTGGAGCAGGCCTGTACACATTGCTTCCCAAGTCTGTGTGCAGTGACATCTCATTGGAAGCTTGAAGTCAACAATGGTGGGGCATTTACCCCTCAGAGACTGGCAAATGATAGAAATCAGAATTTGTTCCTTATGGAGAACTTGTTAAACTTTTCCTTCTACACCACTGCCTGCAACTGAAATTCATAAGCACCTCTTCCCACATTTCAGGTGTATACAGAGTGCCTATGAAATCAGGTGATGTACTTTCACTGATAAATGAATGCTAGACAATACACATTTACTTTATGTATACTACATGGAAAGAACAAGGGGGCAACATATATAGGTATTTCAAGAATTCTATAGGAAATACAGAGGTATAACTTTTAACAAGTTTTCTCTACAGGAAGATACTGTATTTTCTTATCCATAATTTTTGAAAGAAGACAAGTGTTAATGTGGCATGCAAATTTGTTGACACCGTCCTCTCCCATGTTTTCTGATACAAGAAACACCCTGCAGTCTGGCAGGAGGGAGACAGGAGAACTTCCTTCTATGAAAGCTATTGCTCTTGCATCCCAGTGTGCCTGTCCTAAGCATGGAACACAATTATGTAAAACTCAGGGGGTCCATACTAAAAAAAATAAAAACAAACGGACAAACAAAATTATCTCTTCCCTTAAAACTGCTTCATATTCTCTACACCTCACTTTGGCAAATGACCCCATCATACCCACCCCTAATCCCATGATCTGGTCCAAAAACGTTTCCTAACACCACATTCTGTGTCTTAATCTCAAATTCTCATCACTAGCCACACGAAAGCTACCCTGTTAACAGTACTGAACCAGACATTTCTAGGGGCTCACTTATAAAATGAAGTCTAATTTTGCCAATTCTCTGTTTGGAGTCTTTCCAAAGCTTTACTGTCTATCACCTGAAATCTAAAATGCTTAATAGCTAAGACTGAAATAGGAAGGGGGCAGGTCACAACCTTTAAGAGAATGACATAGTGGGCTTCCCTGGTGGCACAGCCGTTGAGAGTCCGCCTGAAGATGCAGGGGACATGGGTTCGTGCCCCAGTCTGTGAACATCCCACATGCTGCGGAGTGGCTGGGCCCGTGAGCCATGGCTGCTGGGCCTGCGCGTCTGGAGCCTGTGCTCTGCAATGGGAGAGGCCACAACAATGAGAGGTCCGCGTACCACCAAAAAAAAAAAAGAATGACACAGCCATTGAGGATACAACATAAACTGGTTAGAACAAAATTGGTCCAAGATGGTGGACAAGTCAACTTCCAGTGGATTTTGAGCCTCAGTATGCTTTCATTATAATACATCAGAACCCTAAATGACACACCTACATGTGCCATGACCGTTCCAAGGACACCCATAAAAGTCCAACAAGGGGACAGTGGCCCAATTCCTGGAAATCCTTCCCCAGAATAGCTGGAATACTCCTCCTACTCATTAGCTTATGAAATTACCCACCCCTATTAAAACTGACAGCCCCATACCCTGATGTCTCTAACCTTCCAAGATGGCCCACATCTTATGGAGTGTGTATATGACTGAATAAACCTTCTTTCACTTTACGATGGCTCACTGTTGAATTCTTTCGCATGTGAAGACAAGAACCCACACTTTACGGCTGTGCCGGGATTCGTTTGAGACCTGAGACATGACCATCCTCTCACGCCCCACTCTCTTTCCTGAAACAAGACCATCCTTGGCCTGCTTCTACTTGTTTCCTAGGTGTATTCCCGTCACTTCCTGCCCATTGTATTCAGTATCTCAATCATGCTAGACTATCAATAGCATGTTCTCTAGCTTTATTTTTCCGCTCTTACAACAACTTATACCATTTCTATGCCCTCTAAGTGGGATAATTCTTCCATCAGAGAATTTGAATGTGGTCATTTAGATGCTGAGTCACACATAGCTATTACTGACCTCCATCTGGAAATACTTTGAATGTTTTATCTTACTCATCTGTGAAATCTTTAAGGGCAGAAATCACAGATACTCAATTTTATGGACCAGTATCCAGCACACAGTACCACTTCATAGATGTTTGCTAATGAACAAATATATTTGCCATACTATTTATAAAAAGTACTTTTTGAATATAATAACAATAACAAATTTCTTTTCCTATTCCATGTAAAACATGAGTCATCTGGTGAGATCTGTACGAAGACCAAGGGCAGATAGTGAGATATTTCCTTCAAACAACTCAGTTTGGAGAAGAAGGGGAAAATTAGTAAGACAGAAGGAGGCAGATTTTGGCAAGCTGATAAGGCCTTCTAGTTTAGCAAATAATGAAGGCCCCAAGAACATTAAACATTCTTTTTTAAATTTAAATATGATTGATGTACAAGATATCTTAGCTTTAGGTGAACTACACAGTGATTCAACTGTTACATACATTATGATATGATCACCACAACAAGACTAGTAACTATCTGTGACCATACACTGTTATTACGATATTATTGGCCTTATGCTGTAGGTTACTTATACATGGCTTATTTATTTTGTAATTGGAAGTTTGTACCTCTTAATCCCTTTTGCCCATTTAGCCCAGCCACCACCTCCCTCCCCAACAACAACTACCTGTTTGTTCTCTGTATCTCTGAGTCTGATTTCATTTGTTTTGTTTGTTTGTGTGTTTGTTTTATTTTTTAGGTTCCGAATATAAGTGAGATCATTGGTATTTGTGTTTCTCTGTTTCACTCAGCATAATACTTCCTAGATCCATCTACATTTTCACAAAGGGCAAGATTTCTTTTTTTATGGCTGAGTAATATTCCTGTGTGTGTGTGTGTGTGTGTGTGTGTGTGTGTGTCACATCTTTTATCCATGTACATTTTGTCTGCTTCTGTATCGTGGCTGTTGTAAAATGCTACAATGACCAATGGGGTGCATATACCTTTTTGGAATAGTGTTTTTGTTTTCTTCAGGTGAATACCCAGAAGTGAAATTCCTGGATTATATGGTAGTTCTACTTTTAATTTTTTAAGAAACCTCCATACTGTTTTCAATAGTGACTGCACCAATTTATATTCCCACCAACAGAGCACGAGGATTCCCTTTTCACCACACTTGTGATTTGTTGTCTTTTTGACAATAGTCATTCTGACAGGTGTGAGGTAGTATATCATTGTGGTTTTGATTTGCATTTCCCTGATGATTAGTGATATGGAGCATCTTTTAATGTGTCTGTTGGCCACCTGTGTGTCTTCTTTAGAAAACCTGTCTGTCCAGGCTCTCTTCCCATATTTTTGATTGGGTTGTTTGCTTTTTGAGTTGTATGAGTACTTTGTGTATTTTGGGTACTAACCCCTTATCTAGTATATCATTCACAAATATTTTCTATCATTCAGTGTTCTGCCTTTTAGTTTTGTTGATGGTTTCCTTTGCTGTGCAAAAGCTTTTTAGTTTGATGAGACCCATTTGTTTATTTTTGCTTATGTTTCCCTTGCCTGAGGAAACAGATCAAAAAATATATATATATATATGTATATATATATTACTAAGACCCATGTCAAAGAGTGTACTCCCTATGTTTTCTTCTAGAAGTTTATAGTTTCAGGTCTTACATTCGAATCTTTAATTCATTTTGAGTTTATTTTTGTATAGGGTGTGAGAAAGTTGTCCAGTTTCATTCTGTGGCTTGTAGCTGCCCTGTTTTCCTAACACCATTTATTGAAAAAGGTGTATTTTCCCCATAGTATATTCTTGCCTCATTTGTCACAGATTAATTGATGATAGGTACATAAATTTATTTCTGGGCTCTCTATTTTGTTCCTTTTTCTATGCGTTTGTTTTTGTGCCAGTACCATACTCTTCATTACTGTAGATTTGTAGTATAGTCTGAAGCCATGGAGTGTGATGCCTCCAGTTTTCTTCTTTTTTCTCAAGATTGCTTTGGCTATTTTGAGGTCTTGTTCTGTATAAATTTGTGGTTTATTTGTTCTAGTTCAGTGAAAAATGCCTTTGGAATAATGATAGGGTTTGCATTGAATCTGTAAATTGCCATGGGTAGTATGGTTGTTTTAAGAATTTATTCTTCCAGTCCATGAACACGATATATCTTTCCATTCATTTGCATCATCTTCAGTTTCTTTCATAAACACCTTATAGTTTCCAGAGTGCAGATCTTTTACCTCAATGGTCAGGTTAATTCCTAGGTTTTTTAAATGTAATTGTAAATTGGATAGTTTTTTTCATTTTTTTTAATGATAGTTCATTATTAGTGTCTAGAAACACAAAAGATTTATGTATAGTAATTTTGTATCCTGCAATGTTACTGAATTCATTTATTAATTCTAATAGTATTTTAGGGGAGTCTTTAAGATTTCCTATGTATAGTATCATATCATCTGCAAAGAGTGACAGTTTTACTTCTTATATGGATGCCTTTTATTTCTTTTTGTTGTCTGATTGTTGTGGCTGAGACTTCCAATACTATGC
This sequence comes from Phocoena sinus, assembly GCF_008692025.1. Lineage (NCBI taxonomy): Eukaryota > Metazoa > Chordata > Mammalia > Artiodactyla > Phocoenidae > Phocoena > Phocoena sinus. Next base: position 86,989,292 of record NC_045774.1, on the reverse strand, counting down.
TGAATAAAAGCAGAAAGAGTAGGGATCTTGTCTTATTCCTGATATTATAGGAAATGCCTTTCAGTTTTTCACCATTGAGTATGATGTTAGTTGTGAGTTTGTTGTATACGGGCTTTATTATGTTGAGGTATGTTCCCTCTATACCCACTTTTTTGAGACATCAAATATCTTGATATGTAGACTCCAGGGCCATATTTAATAATCTCATATGAGCCATTTTTTTCAATTTGCTCCTTTTTTGTTAGTATACATAATTGATATTTTGATTTCATGATGATCAGTTTTTTTAGAAATTGAAAATATATTATTCTTATTTAAATATAACATAGGTTGCACCTCCTTCCTTCTACATTGTCATTTAAAACACCTAAAGTATTTTACATGAGTTGGAGATTATTACATATATTAAATCCATGGAAAGCTTCACATTTTTAAATTATCCTCCAGCTTAGAGAATCAAGTTAGAAGTTTCCTTATAACAGTCAGAAGTTACATTCAAAAGCCTACCCTTATAAAAGTGAATAATCACTTATTGTGGACAGCCCAGGGATGCCTTTCCTGTCTATCTTCCCAACACACACAGACTCTAATGAAACTGAAGTGAAAATCTGACCAAAATTGCAATTATACAAGTTTTTCCCTACAACATGATTACTTCAGTTAGTTTGTTTGGGTGCTTTAGTGTCGTGCAGAGTGAAAATTGAGTAGTAATTTTCTGTAAAGGATATGACAAAGCAAAGATAAACTGCTAAGGGAAAATTTTAAAACAAGCTGAAAGAACAAAAGACAAAAGTCCATGAACATTCAGAAAGAAAAATTGTGACTCCTAATCTTACAATTATTGGCCTGCCACTGATGACTACAGTTTTTGCCATTTGATTTTGTGGAATAACCCAATGTAGGTTGAAGTAGTAAAATAATGGTTTATACTTATTGTAAGCAAATTATTCTGATTGATAGCCATCTCTGTTTTTGGTTACAACTAACAACCTCTATAATTCTAACCTCTTTTTGTAATTTCCACATTATCATTTTTTCAGTCTCTCTCTCTCTCTCTCTCTCTCTCTCTCTCTCTCTCTCTATATATATATATATATATATATATATATATATATATATATATGTATATATGCACAGGCTCAGTGGCCATGGCTCACAGGACCAGCCACTCCACAGCATGTGAGATCTTCCCGGGCCAGGGCATGAACCTGAGTCCCCTGCATTGGCAGGCAGACCCTCAACCACTGCGCCACCAGGGAAGCCCTCAGTCTATATATTTTTTATATTTATATATTTTATTTTTTTATTTTTAATTTTTTTACATCTTTATTGGAGTATAATTGCTTTAGAATGGTTAGTTTCTGCTTTATAACAAACTGAATCAGTTATACATATACATATGTTCCCATATCTCTTCCCTCGTGTGTCTCGCTCCCTCCTAACCTCCCTATCCCACCCCTCTAGGTGGTCACAAAGCAACGAGCTGATCTCCCTGTGCTATGCGGCTGCTTCCCACTAGCTATCTATTTTACATTTGGTAGTGTATATATGTCCATGCCACTCTCTCGCTTTGTCACAGCATACCCATTCCCCTCCCCATATCCTCAAGTCCATTCTCTAGTAGGTCTGTGTCTTTATTCCTGTCTTACCCCTAGGTTCTTCATGACATTTTTTTTCTTAAATTCCATATATATATGTTAGCATACGGTATTTGTCTTTCTCCTTCTGACTTACTTCACTCTGTAAGACAGACTCTAGGTCCATTCACCTCATTACAAATAGCTCAATTTCGTTTCTTTTTATGGCTGAGTAATATTCCATTGTATATATGTGCCACATCTTCTTTCTCCATTCATCTGTTGATGGACACTTAGGTTGCTTCCATCTCCGGGCTATTGTAAATAGAGATGCAATGAACATTTTGTACATGACTCTTTTTGAATTTTGGTTTTCTCAGGCTATACGCCCAGTAGTGGGATTGCTGGGTCATATGATAGTTCTATTTGTAGTTTTTTAAGGAACATCCATACTGTTCTCCATAGTGGCCGTACGAATTCACATTCCCACCAGCAGTGCAAGAGTGTTCCCTTTTCTCCACACCCTCTCATTTATTGTTTGCATTTATTGTTCCTAGATTTTTTGATGATGGCCATCCTGACTGGTGTGAGATGATATCTCATTGTAGTTTTGATTTGCATTTCTCTAATGATTAATGATGAGCATCCTTTCATGTGTTTGTTGGCAGTCTGTATATCTTCTTTGGAGAAATGTCTATTTAGGTCTTCTGCCCAGTTTTAGATTGGGTTGTTTGTTTTCTTGTTATTGAGCTACATGGGTTGCTTATAAATTTTGGAGGTTAATCCTTTGTCAGTTGCTTCATCTGCAAATAATTTCTCCCATTCTGAGGGTTGTCTTTTTGTCTTGTTTATGGTTTCCTTTGCTGTGCAAAAGTTTTGAAGTTTCATTAAGTCCCATTTGTTTATTTTTGTTTTTATTTCCATTTCTCTAGGAGGTGGGTCAAAAAGGATCTTGCTGTGGTTTATGTCATAGAGTGTTCTACCTGCATTTTCCTCTAAGAGTTTGTTAGTTTCTTGACTTACATTTAGGTGTTAATCCATTTTAAGCTTATTTCTGTGTATGGTGTTAGGAAGTGATCTAATCTTATACTTTTGCATGTACCTGTCCAGTTTTTACAGCACCACTTATTGAAGAGGCTGTCCTTTCTCCACTGTATATTCCTGCCTCCTTTATCAAAGATAATGTGACCATATGTGTGTGGGCTTATCTCTGGGATTTCTATCCTGTTCCATTTCTCTATCTTTCTGATTCTATGCCAGTACCATACTGTCTTGATTACTGTAGCTTTGTAGCATAGTCTGAATTCAGGGAGCCTGATTCCTCCAGGTCTGTTTTTCATTCTCAAGATTGCTTTTGCTGTTCAGGGTCTTTTGTGTTTCCATACAAATTGTGAAATTTTTTGTTCTAGTTCTGTAAAAAATGCCAGTGGTAGTTTGACAGGGATTGCATTGATTCTGTAGATTGCTTTGGGTAGTAGAGTCATTTTCAAAATGTTGATTCTTCCAATCCAAGAACATGGTATATCTCTCCATCGGTTTGTATACTCTTTAATTTCTTTCATCAGTGTCTTATAATTTTCTGCATACAGGTCTTTTTTCTCCTTAGGTAGGTTTATTCCTAGATATTTTATTCTTTTTGTTGCAGTGGTAAATGGGAGTGTTTTCTTGATTTCACTTTCACATTTTTCATCATTAGTGCATAGGAATGCCAGAGATTTCTGTGCATTAATTTTGTATCCTGCTACTTTATCAAATTCATTGATTAGCTCTAGTAGTTTTCTGGTAGCATCTTTAGGATTCTCTCTATATAGTATCATGTCATCTGCAAAGAGTGACAGCTTTACTTCTTCTTTTCCAATTTGGATTCTTTTATTTCCTTTTCTTCTCTGATTGCTGTGGCTAAAACTTCCAGAACTATGTCATATAAGAGTGGTGAGAGATGGCAACCTTGTCTTGTTCCTGATCTTAGTGGAAATGCTTTCAATTTTTCACCATAGAGGAAGATGTTGGCTGTTGGTTTTTCATATATGGCCTTTATTATGTTGAGGAAAGGTCCCTCTATGCCTACTTTCTGCATTGTTTTTATCATAAATGGGTGTTGAATTTTGTTGGAAGATTTCTCTGCATCTATTGAGATGATCATATGGTTTTTCCCCTTCAATTTGTTAATATAGTGTATCACGTTGATTGATTTGTGTATATTGAAGAATCCTTGCATTCCTGGAATAAACCCCACTTGATCATGGTGTATGATCCTTTTAATGAGCTGTTGGATTCTGTTTGCTAGTATTTTGTTGAGGATTTTTGCATCTGTGTTCATCAGTGATATTGGCCTGTAGTTCTCTTTCTTTGTGATACCTTTGTCTGGTTTTGGTATCAGAGTGATGGTGTCCTCGTAGAATGAGTTTGCGAGTGTTCCTCCCTCTGCTATATTTTGGAAGAGTTTAAGAAGGATAGGTGATAGCTCTTCTCTAAATGTTTGCTAGAATTTGCCATTTGGTCCTGGGTTTTTGTTTGTTGGAAGATTTTTTTTTTTTTTTTTTGAGGTACACAGGCTTCTCACTGTTGTGGCCTCTCCCATTGTGGAGCACAGGCTCCAGACGTGCAGGCTCAGTGGCCATGGTCCACAGGCCCAGCCGCTGCATGGCATGTGGGATCTTCCCAGACCAGGGCAAGGACCCATGTCCCCTGCATCAGCAGGCGGACTCCCAACTACTGTGCCACCAGGGAAGCCTTGTTGGAAGATTTTTAATCACAGTTTCAATTTAAGTGCTTGTGATTGGTCTGTTCATATTTTCTACTTCTTCCTTATTCAATCTTGGCAGGTTGTGCATTTCTACGAATTTGTCCATTTCTTCCAGGTTGTCCATTTTCTTGGCATAGAGTTGCTTGTAATAATCTCTTGTGTTCTTTTGTATTTCTGCAGTGTCAATTGTTACTTCTCCTTTTACATTTCTAATTCTATTGATTTGAGCCTTCTCCCTTATTTTCTTGATGAGTCTGGCTAATGGTTTATCAATTTGGTTTATCTTCTCAAAGAACCAGCTTTTAGTTTTATTAATGTTTGCTATCATTTCCTTCATTTATTTTTCATTTATTTCTGATCTGATCTTTATGATTTCTTTACTTCTGCTAACTTTCAGGGTTTCTTGTTCTTCTTTCTCTAATTGCTTTAGGTGCAAGGTTAGGTTGTTTATTCGAGATGTTTCCTGTTTCTTAAGGTAGGATTGTATTGTTATAATATTCCCTCTTAGAACTGCTTTTGTTGCATACCGTAGTCTTTGAGTCATTGTGTCTCCATTGTCATTTCTTTGTAAGTATTTCTTGATCTCCTCTTTGATTTCTTCAGTGATCACTTCGTTATTATGTAGTGTATTGTTTAACCTCCATGTGTTTGTATTTTTTACAGATCTTTTACTGTAATTGATGTCTAGTCTCATAGAGCTGTTGTGGGAAAAGATACTTGAAACAATTTCAATTTTCTTAAAATTACCAAGTCTAGATTTGTGATCCAAATATGACCTGTCCTTGAGAATGTTCCATCATCACTTGAGAACAATGTTTATTCTTTTGTTTTCGGGTGGAGTGTCCTATAAATATCAATTAAGTCCTTGTTGTTTAATATATCATTTAAAGCTTGCATTTCCTTATTTATTTTCATTATGGATGATCTGTGCATTGGTGAAAGTGGGTGTTAAAGTCCCCTACTATGAATGTGTTACTGTTGATTTCCCCTTTTATGGCTGTTAATATTTGCCTTATGTACTGAGGTGTTCCTATGTTGGGTGCATAAATATTAACAATTGTTATATCTTCTTCTTGGATTGATTCCTTAATCATTATGTAGTGTCCTTCCTTGTCTCTTGTAATAGTCTTTATTTTAAAGTCTATTTTGTCTGATATGAGAATTGCTATTCCAGCTTTCTTTTGATTTTCATTTGCATGGAATATCTTTTTCCATCCCTTCACTTTCAGTCTGTATGTGTCCCTAGGTTTGAAGTGGGTCTCTTGTAGAGAGCATATATATGGGTCTTGTTTTTGTATCCAGTTAGCCAGTATGTGTCTTTTGGTGGGTGCATTTCATCCATTTACATTTATGGTAATTATCTATATGTATGTTCCTATTTGCATTTTCTTAATTGTTTTGGGTTTGTTATTGTAGGCTTTTTCCTTCTCTTGCATTTCTTGCATAGAGAAGTTCCTTTAGCATTTGTTGTAAACCAGGCTTTGTGGTGCTGAACTCTCTCAGCTTTTGCTTGTCTGCAAACGTTTTAATTTCTCCATCATATCTAAATAAGATCCCTGCTGTGTAGAGTAATCTTGGTTGTAGGTTTTTTTCCTTCATCACTTTAAATATGTCGTGCCACTCCCTTCTGGCTTGCAGATTTTCTGCTGAAAGATCAGCTGTTAACCTTATGGGGATTCACTTGTGTTTTATTTGTTGTTTTTCCCTTACTGCTTTTAATATGTTTTCTTTGTATTTAGTTTTTGATAGTTTCATTAATATGTGTCTTGGCATAATTCTCCTTGGATTTATCCTGTATGGGACTCTCTGTGCTTCCTGGAATTGATTATTTCCATTTCCATATTAGGGAAGTTTTCAATATAATCACTTCAAATATTTTTTCAGTCCCTTTCTTTTTCTCTTCTTCTTCTGGGACCCCTATAATTCGAAAGTTTGTGTGTTTAATGTTGTCCCAGAGGTCTCTGAGACTGCTCTTAGTTCTTTTCATTCTTTTTTCTTTATCCTGCTCTGCAGTAGTTATTTCCACTATTTTATCTTCCAGGTCACTTATCCATTCTTCTGCCTCAGTTATTCTGCTATTGATCCCTTGTAGAGTATTTTTAATTTCATTTATTGTGCTGTTCATATTTGCTTGTTTCCTCTTTAGTTCTTCTCAGTCCTTTTAAATGTTTCTTGCATTTACTCTATTCTAGTCCCAAGATTTAGGATCATGTTGACTATCATTATTCTGAATTCTTTTTCAGGTAAAGTGCCTATTTCCTCTTCATTTGTCAGGTCTGATGGGTTTTTACCTTGCTCCTTCATCTTCTATGTGTTTTTCTGTCTTCTCATTTTGCATATCTTACTGTGTTTGTGGTCTCCTTTTCTCTGGCTGCAGGTTCGTACTTCCCGTTGTTTTTGGTGTCTGTCCCCAGTGGCTAAGTGTGGTTCAGTGGGTTGTGTAGGCTTCCTGGTGGAGAGGACTAGTGCCTGTGTTCTGGAGGATGAGGCTGGATCTTGTCTTTCTGGTGGGCAGATCCACATCTGGTGGTGTGTTTTGGTGTGTCTGTGGCCTTTTTATGATTTAGGCAGCCTCTCTGCTAATGGATGGTGTTGTGTTCCTGTCTTGCTAGTTTTTCGACATAGGGTGTCCAGCACTGTACCTTGCTGGTCGTTGAGAGAATTTGGGTCTTGGTGTTGAGATGGAGATCTCTGGGAGATTTTTGCTGTTTGATATTACGTGGAGCTGGGAGGTCTCTTGTGGACCAGTGTCCTGAAGTTGCCTCTCCCACCTCAGAAGCACAGCACTGACTCCTGGCTGGAACACCAAGAGCCTTTCATCCACACGGCTGAGAATAAAAGGGAGAAAGTGTAGAAAGAAAGAAAGAAAGAGGATAAAATAAAATAAAATAACTATAGGGCTTCCCTGGTGGTGCAGTGGTTGAGAGTCTGCCTGCTGATACAGGGCACATGGGTTCGTGTTCTGGTCAAGGAAGATCCCACATGCCACAGAGCAGCTGGACCCGTGAGCCATGGCTGCTGAGCCTGCGTGTCCGGAGCCTGTGCTCCACAATGGGAGAGGCCACAACAGTGAGAGGCCCGCATATCCCAAAAATAAATAAATAAAAAATAATAAAATAAGGATTAAAAAAATAAAGTTATTAAAATAAAAATTATTATTTAGAAAAAATATTTTTAAAGTAAAATAAAAAAGAAACTAAGAAAAATGGACGTAGAGAATCCTACGACAAATGGTGAACGCTAAGCTCTACAGACAAAATGTCACACAGAAGCATACACATACACACTCACAAAAAGAGGAAAAGGGGAAAAAATAATATATCTTGTTCTCAAAGTCCACCTCCTCAATTTGGTATGATTCATTGTCTATTCAGGTATTCCACTGATGCAGGGTACATCAAGTTGTGGAGATTTAATCCACTGCTCCTGAGGTTGTTGGGAGAACTTTCCCTTTCTTTTCTTTGTTCACACAGCTCCCGGGGTTCAGTTGTGGATTTGGCCCCACCTCACATGTAGGTCGCTGGAGGGCATCTGTTCTTCGCTCAGACAGGATGGGGTTAAAGGAGCCACTGATTTGGGGGCTCTGGCTCACTCAGGCCAGGGGGTGGGAAGGTTTCAGATGCTGGGCGAGCCTGAGGTGGCAGAGGCTGGCATGACGTTGCACCAGCCTGAGGCACGCCATGCTTTCTCCCAGGGAAGTTGTCCCTGGATCACAGGAACCTGGAAGTGGTGGGGCTGCACAGGCTCCCTGGAGGGGAGGTGTGGATGGTGACCTGTGCTCGCACACAGGCTTCTTGGTGGCTGCAGTAGCATCCTTAGCATCTCATGCCTATCTCTGGGGTCTGCACTGATAGCCACGGCTCATGCCCACCTCTGGAGCTCCTTTAAGCAGCACTTTTAATCCCCTCTTCTTGTGCACCAGGAAACAAAGAGGGAAGAAAAAGTCTCTTGCCTCTTCGGCAGGTCCAGACATTTTCCCAGATTCCCTCCCAGCTAGCCATAGTGCACTAACCCCTTCAGGCTGTCTTGACATTGCCAGTCCTCTCCTTGCGATCTGGCCGGAGCCTCAGCTCCCAGCCCCATCTTGTCCCGGAAGGTGAGTAGACAAGCCTCTCGGTCTGGTGAGTGCAGGTCAGCACTGATCCTCTGTGCGGGAATCTCTCCACTTTGCCTTCCGCACCCCTGTGGCTGTGCTCTCCTCCACGGCTCCAAAGATCCCCCCTCTGCCACCCCCAGTCTCTGCCCATTAAAGGGCTTCTAGTGTGTGAAAAACTTTCCTCTTTCACAACTCTCTCTTGCTGGTGCAGGTCCCGTCCCTATTCTTTTGTCTCTGTTTTTTTCTTTGGCCCTACCCAGGTACGTGTGGAGTTTCTGCCTTTTGGGAGTTCTGAGGTCTTCTGCCAGCATTCAGTAGGTGTTCTGTAGGAGTTGTTCCACGTATAGATGTATTTCTGTTGTATCTGTAGGGAGGAAGGTGATCTTCACGTCTTACTCTTCTGCCATCTTCCTCCTCCCCGATGCTATCATTTTTGAACATTACCTTTATCCTTCCATTTAAGCCTTTATTTATTTATTTTTTTAATATATTTTTTAGAACTGGTTATCATTCATGGACTTGTTTGTTGGGTTGGTTAATCTCTTCCTTTTTTCTTCTTCTTTTTTTAATAATATATTTTTTAATTTTTTGTTTTAATAAACTTATTTTAATTAATTAATTTTTTTTCTCACTTTTCTTCTGAGCCTGTGGCTGACAGAATCTTGCTGCTCCAGCCGGGTATCATGCCTGAGCCTCTGAGGTGGGAGAGCCGAGTTCAAGACATTGGTCAACCAGAGACCACCTGGCCCCACATAATATCAATTGGCAAGAGCTCTCCCAGAGATCTCTGTCTCGATGCTAAGACCAGGCTCCACTCAATGAAAAGACAGCTAGAGTGCTGGACAACCCATGCCAAACAACTAGGAAAACAAGAATGTAAACAAACCTATTAGCAGAGAAGCTGCCTAAAATCAAACTAAGTTCACAGACACCCTAAAATACGCCAGCAGATGGTGTACTGCTCAACAGAAAGACAAGATCCAGCCACATTCACCAGAAAATAGGCACCAGTTTCCTTCACCAGGAAGCCTACACGACCCACTGAATCAACCTTAATCACTGGGAGCAGTCACCAAAAACAACGGGAACAGTGATATTGCAGCCTGAGAAAAGGAGACCCCAAACACAGTAAGTTAAGGCAAATGAGAAGACAGAGAAATACACAGCAGATGGAGGAGTAAGATAAAAACCCACCAAACCAAGCACAGGAAGAAGAAATAGGCAGTCTACCTGAAAAATAATTCAGAATAATGATAGTAAAGATGATCCAAAATCTTGGTAATAGAATGGAGAAAATACAAGAAGTTTTTAACAAGGACCTAGAAGAATGAAAGAACAAACAAACATTGATGAACCACACATTAAATGAAATTAAAAATTCTCTAGAGGAATCAATAGCAGAATAACTGAGGCACAGGAACGGATAATGGACCTGGAAGATAAAATAGTGGAAATAACTACCGCTGAGCAGAATAAAGGTAAAAGAATGAAAATAATTGAAGACAAATTCAGAGACTTCTGGGAAAACATTAAACACACCAACATTCGAGTTATAGGAGTGCCAGAAGAAGAGAAAAAGAAAGGGTCAGATAAAATATATGAAGACATTATAGTTGAAAACTTCCCTAATATGGAAAGAATATAGTCAATGAATTCCAGAAAGCCCAGAGAGCTCCATACAGGATAAATCCAAGGAGAAACACACCAAGACAAATATTAATCAAACTAATAAAAATTAAATACAAAGAAAAAATTATTAAAAGCATCAAGGGAAAAACAACAAATAACATACAAGGGAATCCCTATAAGGTTAACAGCTGATCTTTCAGCAGAGATTCTGCAAGCCAGAAAGGTGTGGCAGGACATATTTAAAGTGATGAAAGGTAAAAAAACTGCAGCCAAGATTTTTCTACCCAACAAGGATCTCATTAGATTCCATGGAGAAATTAAAACTTTTAGAGAGCGGCAAAAACTATGAGAATACAGCACCACCAAACCAGCCTCACAACAAATGCTAAAGGAATTTTCCTAGGCAGGAAACACAAAAGGAGGAAAAGACCTACAATAACAAACCCAAAACAATTAAGAAAATGGTAATAGGAACATACATATCAATAATTAACTTAAATATAAATGGAATAAATACTCCAACCAAAAGACAAACACTGGCTGAATGGACACAAAAAGAAGACCTGTATATATGCTGTCTACAAGGGACACACTTCAGACCTAGGACCACATACAGACTGAAAGTTAGGGGATGGAAAAATATATTCCACACAAATGGAAATCCAAACAAAGCTGGAGTAGCAATGCTTATATCAGACAAAACAGACTTTAAAGTAAAGACTAAAACAAGTGTCAAAGAAGGACACTGCATAATGATCAAGGGATTGATCCAAGAATATAACAATTGTAAATATTTATGCACCCAACATAGGAGCACCTCAAAAATAAGGCAAATGCTAAAGCCATAAAATGGAAATGGAGAGTAACACAATAATAGTAGGGGACTTAAACACCCCACTTTCACCAATGGATAGATCATGCAGAAGGAAAATAAAAAAGGAAATACAATCTTTAAATGACACATTAAACAAGGTGGACTTTATTGATATTTATAGGATATTCCATCAAAAGAACAGAATGCACTTTCTTCTCAAGTGCTCATGGAACATTCTGCAGGATAGATCATATCTTGGGTAAGAAATCAAGCCTTGGTAAATTTAAGAAAATTGAAATGGTGTCAAGTATCTTTTCCAACCACCACAGTATGAGACTAGATATCAATTACAGGAAAGAAATCTGTAAAAAATACAAACAAATAAAGGCTAAACAATACACTGCTAAAAAAAAAAAACACAGGAGATCACTGCAGAAATCAAAGAACACTTAGACGCATGACAAGAAAAACACAACAACCCAAAACCTATGTGATGCAGCAAAAGCAGTTCTAAGAGGGAAGTTTATAGCAATACAATCCTACCTCAAGAAACAAGAAATATCTCAAAGAAACAACCTAATTTATGCCTAAAGCAATTAGAGAAAGAAGAACAGAAAAACCCTAAAGTTAGCAGAAGGAAAGAAATCAAAGATCAGATGAGAAAGAAATGAAAAAGAAATGAAGGAAATTATAGCAAAGATCAATACAACTAAAAGCTGGTTGTTTGAGAAGATAAACAAAATTAATAAATCACTAGCCAGACTCATCAAGAAAAAAAGGGAGAAGACTCAAATCAACAGAATTAGAAATGAAAAAGAAGTAACAACTGGCACTGCAGAAATACAAAGGATCATGAGAGATTACTACAAATAACACTATGCCAGGAAAATGGGCAACCTGGAAGAAATGGATAAATTCTTAGAAAAACACAACCTTCTGAGACTGAACCAGGAAGAAATAGAAAATGTTAACAGACCAGTCAAGAGAATGGTAATTGAAACTGTGATTAAAAATCTTCAAAGAAACAAAATCCCAGGAACAGAGGGCTTCACAGACAAATCCTATCAAACATTTAGAAAAGAGCTAACACCTATCCTTCTCAAACTCTTCCAAAATATAGCAGAGGGAGGAACACTCCCAAACTCATTCTATGAGGCCACCATCACCCTTATACCAAACCAGACAAAGATGTCACATAAAAAGAAAACTACAGGTCAATATCACTGATTAACATAGATGCAAAACTCCTCAACATTTTAAATACTAGCAAACAGAATGCAACAGCACATTAAAAGTATCACAAACCATGATCAAGTAGGGTTTATCCCAGGAATGCAAGAATTCTTCAACATATGCGTATCAATCAATGTGATACACCGCATTAACAAATTGAAGGAGAAAAACCATATGATCATCTTAATAGATGCAGAAAAAGCTTTCAACCAAATTCAACACCCATTTATGATAAAAACCCTGCAGAAAGTAGGCATAGAGGGAACTTTCCTCAACATAATAAAGGCCATATATGACAAACCCACAGCCAACATCGTCCTCAATGGTGAAAAACTGAATTTCCACTAAGATCAGGAAGAAGAAAAGGTTGCCCACTCTCACCACTATTATTCAACATAGTTTTGGAAGTTTTAGCCACAGCAATCAGAGAAGAAAAAGAAATAAAAGGAATCCAAATCGGAAAAGAAGAAGTAAAGCTGTCACTGTTTGTAGATGACATGATACTATACATAAAGAATCCTAAAGGTGTTACCAGAAAACTACTAGAGCTAATCAATGAATTTGGTAAAGTAGCAGGATACAAAATTATTGCACAGAAATCTCTTGCATTCCTATACACTAATGATGAAAAATCTGAAAGAGAAATTAAGAAAACACTCCCATTTACCATTGCAAAAAAGGAATAAAATACCTAGGAATAAACCTACCTAAGGAGATAGAAGACTTGTATGTGAAAACTATAAGACACTGATGAAAGAAATTAGAGTATACAAACAGATGGAGAGATATACCATGTTCTTGGATTGGAAGAATCAAAATTTTGAAAATGACTATACTATCCAAAGCAATCTACAGATTTAACACAATCCTTATCATACTACCAATGGTATTTTTCACAGAACTAGAACAAAAAATTTCACAATTTGTATGGAAACACAAAAGAACCCAAATAGCAAAAACAATCTTCAGAAAGAAAAACAGAGCTGGAGGAATTAGGCTCTCTAATTTCAGATGATACTACACAGCTACAGTAATCAGGACAGTACAGTACTGGCAGAAAAACAGAAATACAGATCAGTGGAACAGGATAGAAATCCCAGAGATAAACACACACACATATGGTCACCTTATCTTTGCTAAAGAGGCAAGAATATACAATGGAGAAAAGACATCCTCTTCAATAAGCAGTGCTGGGGAAACTGGACAGCTACATGTAAAAGAATGAAATTCAAACACTGCCTAACACCATACACAAAAATAAACTCAAAATGGATTAAAGACCTAAACATAAGGCCAGACACTATAAAACTCTTAGCGGAAAATATACCTACAACACTCTTTGACATAAGTCACAGCAAGATCCTTTGTGACCCATCTCATAGAGAAATGGAAATAAAAGCAAAAATAAACAAATTGGTCCTAATGAAACCTAAAAGCTTTTTCACAGCAAAGGAAACCATAAACAAGACCAAAAGACAAACCTCAGAATGTGAGAACATATTTGCAAATGAAGCAACTGACAACGGATTCATCTCCAAAATTTACAAGTAGCTCATGCAGCTCAATATCAAAAAAACAAACAACCCAATCCATAAATTGACAGAAGACCTAAACAGACATTTCTCCAAAGAAGATATACATATTGACAACAAACACATGAAAGAATGCTCAACGTCACCAGTCATTAGAGAAATGCAAATCAAAACTACCATGAGGCATCACCTCACACTGGTCAGAATTGCCATCATCAAAAAATCTACAAACAATAAAAGCTGGAGAGGGTGTGGAGAAAAAGGAACCCTCTTGCACTGTTGGTGGGAATGTAAATTGATACAGCCACTATGAGTATGGTATGGAGGTTCCTAAAAAAACTAAAAATAGAATTTCCATATGACCCATAAATCCCACTCCTGGGCATATACCCTGAGAAAACCATAACTCAAAACAGCCATGTACCACAATGTTCATTGCAGCTCTATTTACAATAGCCAGGACATGGAAGCAACCTAAGTGTCCATTGACAGATGAATGGATAAAGAAGCTGTAGCACATATATACAATGGAATATTACTCAGCTATAAAAATAAAGGAAATTGAGTTATTTGTAGTGAGGTGGATGGACATAGATTCTGTCATACAGAGTAAAGTAAGTCAGAAAGAAAAAGACAAATACCGTATGCTAACACATATATATGGAATTAAAAAAAAAAGTTTCTAAAGAACCTAGGGCCAGGACAGGAATCAAGACACAGACGTAAAGAATGGACTTGAGGACACAGGGAGGGGGGAAGGGTAAGCTGGGACAAAGTGAGAGCAGCATGAATTTATATACACTACCAAATGTAAAATAGATAGCTAGTGAGGAGCTGCCACATAGCACAGGGAGACCAGCTCCTAGTTTTGTGTTCACCTAGAGGGGTGGGATGGAGTCATGTGATAGGCAGGGTGGGAGGAGATGCAAGAAGGAGGGGATATGAAGATATATGTATATGTATAGCAGATTCACTTTGTTATAAAGCAGAAACTAACGCACCATTGCAAACTATTTATACCCCGGTAAAGATGTTAAAAAATAAATAAAAATAAAAAATATAACACAGATAGAGCTATAGCTATTGATATAGCAGTTTTTATGCTTACAGACATTTTATTCAGTAAATGTGAACTGCTGAAAATTTAATTTGCCAGTGTAGCCTCATTAGGATAAAAGTGTCTCTTCCTGAACTTGTGCTTCACAATAAAGCTCTACTTTTGCATAGCCTTCAGAGGAACTGTACAGAACTTCTTCTTCCTAACTATACAGAACTTCTTATTCAATTGTGGTTTGCTTTTGAGAAGAAACATCCCCTTTACTTTTCAAATGGGTCCCCTGAAAATCTTCAAACAGACACACCTTTCTCTGCCAGTTCTACTCTGTGCTGCATGTACTAACCAGCAGCAAAGTAGTCACTGGGGAGGTGGCCTACTTGGAATACAGGCCAGTCTTAAGGTAGAAAGAATAATGGCCCAAGCTTCTAGTGTTCTCTACATGGACCTACTAGGCTTTTCATCTTGAGAAATTGAGTACCAATACTTAGTACTGACTAAGAAAAATAGAGAAAGTATGTGGGTTAAATAAAGTCAGAAATTATAGTGGGTATTTAACCACCAACCTCCAGAAATCAAAAGGATTTTTAGATAATACTATGAACAATTTTATGCCAACAAATTGGACAATCTAGATTACATGGACAAATTCTTAGAGACACATAGATTACCAAACTGACTCAAGAAGAAATGGAAGATATCAAAAAGACCTAAAAGAAGCAAAGAAATTGAATCAGTAATCAAAAATTGCCCAACAAAGTATATCTCATGGTAAGAAGGCTTTACTAGTAAATTATACCAAATATTTAAAAACTAAACACTAACCCTACTGAAACTCTTCCAAAGAAATAGAAGAAAATCTTCATAACTTATTTTATGAAGCTATTATTACTCTAATACCAAAGCTAAATACATCACAAGGAAATAAATCTACAAATTAATAGTTCTTATTAAAATAAGTGAAAACATCTTCAAAACAGCACTAGCAAACTGAATCCAACAGCATATTAAAATGATTATATACCATAAGTGAGTTTGATATATCCCAGCACTGGAATTCAGAATCCCTGTAGTTCTAAGTAAGATAATCAATCAATATAACACACTTTATTATAATGAAGAAAAGAAACCACATGGTCATTCAATCGATGCAGAAAAGACATTTGACAAAATAAAATACCTTTTCTTGATAAAAGCACTTAGAAACCTAGGAAGAGATAGAAACTTCCTCAAACAGATAAAAGGCATTTATGAAAAACCCACAGCTAATATCATGCTCCCCCTAATATAAGGAACCAGACAAGGATTTTTTTACCATTGTTATTCAACACTGTATTTGAAGTTCTAGCCAGAGCCATTAGTCACAAAAATAGAAATAAAATGCATTCAAAGAAAATCTTTGTGACATTGGATTAAGCAAAAGTTACTTAACTGTGACATCAAAATCATGAATAGTTGACTTCATGAAAATAAAACAAAACAAACAAAAAAATACCCTTCAAGACACACTATTAAGAGAATGGGTAGAAAAGTTATAAAGTGAAAGAAAATATTTTCAAATTATATACCTGACAACTTTTGTCCAAAATACATGAAAGAACTCCCCAAAGTAAGAAATAATAATAAATACCCCAACATAAAAATGAGCCAAATATTAGAACAGGCATCATACCAAAGAAGATATACAAATAACTAACATCTACAAAGATAACTACAGGAAAAGATTCACAATATGTCATTAGAAAAATATTTACTTAATTATAACAAATGGCAAGATGTGGAGGAACCACTTCTCCTATACATTTCTTGTGAGAATGTGAAAAGGTACAACCACTTTGGAAATATTTTGTCAGTTTTTAAAATAGGTTAAACATGCCTGAACTTTATGACCTAGGCATTCTATATTAGACATTTACTGGAGAGGAAAGAAAGAAAATATCCATATAAAACATGTACACAAATGTTTTTACCTCTATTTTTAATAGTTCCAAACTGGAGACAATTTAAATACCCATCAAAAGGTGAATGGTGTCAAGATATGTAAAGAATTTTTGCCCTAATTTCAAGCTAAAAGCTTGCCTGCCACAGTTTCATGGATGCTAGCCAAAGACATGAAACTTGCAGGTCAGAGACAACAGCTATAATTACCCAGAGCTCAATTAGCCACATGAGTTTCATGTTTACATCTATTTCCCAGATGCAAATTTAGCCTGCCTTTGTTTAAGTTGGCTGACTATGTATCATGAGCAACAAGGAGTCTAACTAACATAGAAGGTGATACCAGGAAAGCAATGTTGAAAGTGACATTCTTAATCTAAATTGACTGGCCTCACTAGAGGAAGTTGCTTCATCAAGATTAGGAGCTTGGTAGTCATTAGTTTTGGTTTTATTGACTGTTCCTCCTTTGGGAATCAGAGGGAACAGTTTATTACTATCATTCAAATGGGAAAAGTGTAAAGAAATTGTAAGTGAAGTTGTACCATCTTCTTATGCTCTATTTTACAGAACAATGCTGTAGTAATTCAGATAAGAAATAACAAAAGAAGTAAAATCAAATTGCTAAATGATGTTAGCCACTAGAAACCTGAAACATGAGACCTGAACTGTAAACCCTTACATATAGGAAGTTCAAGATCTCTGGTCAATTGCCATAATATTACCAAGAAAACAAACAAACAAACAAAAAGCATTTTGCCATTGATCAAGGTGGAATATAGAAGTACAAAAATGAAGTTCTCAATGAAGATCCAAAATTGAGGAGCATAAGAGAATGTCATTGTCCATATATCATGTGAAGAACTTGTAGGCAAATATATAGGGAAAGTGGTTGAGCAGTGAGAGATGGGGCAAATAAATAGAATGGTAGAATATAAAGCACTTGTAAGGCTCTGATGACTTCTGAAATGCCCATCCAGTCACTAAGGATGAGTTAAAATATTTCTTAGGATACACACTTGATTTAGGGTAGATTCAAATGTTAATGGAGTAAGTTGATTACAGATATTCCTCACATTTTGCCAGGCATACCTGTCCAATATTCTATTTTAGTGCTTGAAGTTGTAAACATCATAAACTTGCCATTCTAACTGGGGAAATGAAAATATTTTGTTGTTTTAAAGATAACTTTAACAATAAAGACTTTAAAAAACATTTTTATTGGAGTATAAATGATTTACAATGGTGTGTTAGTTTCTGCTGTGTAACAAAGTGAATCAGCTATACATATACATATAGACCCTTATACCTTCCCTCTTGTGTCTCCCTCCCACACTCCCTATCCAATCCCTTTAGGTGGACACAAAACAGGGAGCTGGTCTCCCTGTGCTATGCGGCTGCTTCCCACTGGCTATCTATTTTACGTTTGGTAGTGTATATATGTCCATGCCACTCTCTCTCTTCATCCCAGCTTACCCTTCCACCTTCCTGTGGCCTCAAATCCAGTCTCTATATCTCTACATTCCTGTCCTGCCCGTAGGTGCTTCAGAACCATTTATTTTGATTCCATAGTTATTTGTTAGCATACGATATTTGTTTTTCTCTTTCTGACATACTTCACTCTGTATGACAGTCTCAAGGTCCATCCACCTCATTAAAAATAACTCAATTTCCTTTCTTCTTATCGCTGAGTAATATTCCATTGTATATATGTGCCACGTCTTCTTTATCCATTCATCTGTTGATGGACACTAAGGTTGCTTCCATGTTCTGGCTATTGTAATAGAGCTGCAATGAATATTGTGTTACATGACTCTTTTTGAATTATGGTTCTCTCAGGATTTATGCCCAGGAGTGGGATTGTTGGGTCAAATGGTAGTTCTATTTTTAGCTTTTTAAGGAACCTCCATAGTGTTCTCCAGATTGGCTGTATCAATTTACATTCCCACCAACAGTGCAAGAGGGTTCCCTTTTCTTCACAACCTCTCCAGCATTTACTGTTTGTAGATTTTTTTGATGATGGCCATTCTGACTGGTGGGAGGTGATACCTCATTGTAGTTTTTTTTTTCTTTTCTTTTTTGCGGTATGCGGGCCTCTCACCGTTGTGGCCTCTCCCGTTGCGGAGCACAGGTTCTGGACGCGCAGGCTCAGCAGCCATGTTTCATGGTCCCAGCTGCTCCGCGACATGTGGGATCCTCCCAGACTAGGGCATGAACCCGCATCCCCTGCATCGGCAGGCAGACTCTCAACCACTGCGCCACCCAGGAAGCCCCTCATTGTAGTTTTGATTTGTATTTCTTTAATGATTGGTGATGTTGATCATCCTTTCATGTGTTTGTGGTCAATCTGATATCTTCTTTGGAGAAACGTCTATTTAAGTATTCTGCCCATTTTTGTAGTGGGTTGTTTGTTTTTTTGATATTGAGCTCCATGAGCTGTTTTTATGTATTGGAGATTAATCCTGTGACCGTTACTTTGTTTGCAAATATTTTCTCCCATTCTGAGGGTTGTCTTTGCATCTTGTTTATAGTGCCCTTTAGCTGTGCAAAAGCTCTTAAGTTTCATTAGGTCTTGTTTATTTTTGTTTTTATTTCCGTTTCTCTAGGAGGTGGGTCAAAAAGGATCTTGCTGTGATTTATGTCAAAGAGTGTTGTGCGTATGTTTTCTACTAAGAGTTTTATAGTGTCTGGCCATACATTTAGGTCTTTAATCAATTTTGAGTTTATTTTTGTGTATGGTGTTAGGGAGTGCTCTAATTTCATTCTTTTACATGTAGCTGTTCAGTTTCCCCAGCACCACTTATTGAAGAGGATGTCTTTTCTCCTTTGTATATTCTTGCCTCCTTTATGAAAGATAAGGTGACCTTATGTGTGAGGGTTTATCTCTGGGCTTTCTATCCTGTTCCACTGATCTATATTTCTGTTTTTTTGTGCCAGTACCATACTGTCTTGATTACTGTAGTTTTGTAGTATTTTCTGAAATCAGGGGACATCATTCCTCCAGCTCTGTTTTTCTTTCTCAAGATTGCTTTTGCTACTCAGGTTCTTTTTGTGTTTCCATACAAATAGTGAAATTTTTTGTTCTAGTTCTGTGAAAAATGCCATTGGTAGTTTGATAGGGATTACATTAAATCTGTAGATTGCTTTGGGTAGTATATTTATTTTCACAATGTTAATTCTTCCAATCCAAGAACATGATATATCTCTCCATCTGTTTGTAAAATCTTTAATTTCTTTCATCATTGTCTTACAGATTTCTGCATACAGATCTTTTGTTCCTTATTTAGGTTTACTCCTATGTATTTTATTCCTTTTGATGTAGTGGTAAATGGGAGTGTATAATGGGAGTGTATAATTAATAAATATATTAATTTCTATTACAGATTTTTCATCATTAGTGTATAGGAATGCATGAGATTTCTGTGCAATAATTTTGTATCCTGCTACTTTACCAATTCATTGATTAGTCCTTGTAGTTTTCTGGTAACATCTTTAGGATTCTCTATGTATAATATCATGTCATTTGCATACAGTGACAATTTTACTTCTTCCTTTCTGAGTTGGATTTTTTTTTCTTTTCTTCTCTGATTGCTATGGCAGAAACTTCCAAAACTATATTGACTAATAGTGGTGAGAGTGGGCAACCTTGTCTTGTTCTTGATCTTAGTGGAAATGGTTTCAGTGTTTCACCATGAAAATGATGTTGGCTGTGGGTTTGCCATATATGGCCTTTATACGTTGAGGTACGTTCCATCTATGCCTAATTTCTGGAGGTTTTTTAAATCATAAATTGGTGTCAAAATTTGTGAAAAGCTCTTTCTTCATCTGTTGAAATGATTATATGGTTTTTATCTTTCAATTTTTTAATATGGTTTATCACATTGATTGATTTGCGTATGTTGAAGAATTCTTGCATTCCTGAGATAAACCCCACTTGATCATGGTGTATGATCCTTTTAATGTGTTGTTGGATTTTGTTTGCTAGTATTTTGTTGAGGATTTTTGCATCTATATTCATCAGTGATATTGGTCTGTAGTTTTATTTTTCTGTGACATCTTTGTCTGGTTTTGGTATAAGGGTGATGGTGGCCTCATAGAATGTGTTTGGGAGTGTTTCTCCTCCTGCTATATTTGGATGACTTTGAGAAGGATAGGTGTTAGCTCTTCCTTAAATGTTTGATAGAATTCAAATAGGTGTTAGAGCTAACACCTATCCTTCTCAAAGTCATCCAAATATAGCAGGAGGAGAAACACTCCCAAACACATTCTATGAGGCCACCATCACCCTTATACCAAAACCAGACAAAGATGTCACAGAAAAATAAAACTACAGACCAATATCACTGATGAATATAGATGCAAAAATCTATCTGGTCCTGGGCATTTGTTTGGAAGATTTTTAATCAGTTTCAATTTCAGTGCTCATGATTGGTATATTTATATTTTCTATTTCTTCCTGGTTCAGTCTGGAAGGTTGTGCTTTTCTAAGAATTTGTCCATTTCTTCCAGGTTTTAGTTGTTTGTAGTAATCACTCACGATCCTTTGTATTTCTGCAATGTCAGTTTTTACTTCTCCCTTTTCATTTCTAATTCTGTTGATTTGGGTCTTCTCCCTTTTTTTTTCTTGATTAGTCTGGCTAATGGTTTATCAATTTTGTTTATCTTCTTAAAGAACCAGCTTTTAGGATGTTATTGCTATAAACTTCTCTCTTGCAACTGCTTTTGCTGCATCCCATAGGTTTGGGTTGTCGTGTTTCATTCTCATTTGTTTCTAGGTATTTTTTGATTTCCTCTTTGATTTCTTCAGTGATTTCTTGGTTATTCAGCAGTGTATTGTTTAGCCTCCATGTGTTTGTATTTTTTTACAGGTTTTTTTCCTTTAATTATGTCCATTCTCATAGTGTAGCAATCTGAAAAGATACTTGATACAATTTCAATTTTCTTAAATTTACCTAGGCTTGATTTGTGCCCCAGGATATGATCTATCCTGCAGAATATTCCATAAGGACTTGAGAAGAAATATATGTTGTTGTTTTTGAATGGAATGTCCTATAAATATCAATTAAGTCCATCTTGTTTAATGTACCATTTAAAGGTTGTGTTTACTTTATTTTTCCTTTTGGATGATCTGTCCATTGTTGAAAGTGGATGGATGTTTACGTCCCCCACTATTATTGTCTATTTCCCATTTTATGGCTGTTAACATTTGCCTTATGTATTGATGTGCTCCTATCTTGGGTGCATACATATTTACAATTGTTACATCTTCTTCTTGAATTGATCCCTTGATCATTTTGTAGTGTCCTTGTCTCTTGTAATAGTCTTTCTTTTAAAGTCTCTTTCATCTGATATGAGAATTGCTACTCCAACTTTATTTGGTATCCATTTTCATGGAATATGTTTTCCCATCCTCTCACTTTCAGTTTCTTTGTGTCCCTATGTGTGAAATGAGTCTCCTGTAGACAGCATATATATGGTCTTGTTTTAGTATCCATTCAGCCAGTGTATGTCTTTTGGTTGGAACATTTAATCCACTTACATTTAAGGTAGTTATTAATATTTATGTTCCTATTCCCATTTTCTTAATTGTTTTGGGCTTGTTATTGTAGGTCTTTACCTTCTCTTTTGTTTCCTGCCTAGCGAAGTTCCTTTAGCTTTTGTTGTAAAGTTGATTTGGTGGTGCTGAATTTTCTTAGCTTTTGCATGTCTGTAAAGATTTTAATTTCTCCTTGGAATCTGAATGAGATCCTTGCTGGGTAGAGTAATCTTGGTTGTAGATTTTCCCCCTTCATCACTTTAAATATGTTCTGCCACACCCTTCTGGCTTGCAGAATTTCTGCTGAAAGTTCAGCTGTTAACCTTAGGTAGTTCCTCTTGTATGTTATTTGTTGCTTTTCCCTTGCTGCTTTTAATATTTTTTATTTTTATTTAATTTTTGATAGTTTGACTAATATGTGTCTTAGCATATTTCTCCTTGTATTTTTCCTGTATGACACTCTCTGTGCTTCCTGGACTTGACTATATCCTTTCCCATATTATGAAAATTTTCAACTATAATCTCTTCATATATTTTCTCAGTCCCTTTCTTTTTCCCTTCTTCTTCTAGGATCCCTATAATTCAACGGTTGGTGCATTTAATGTTGTCCCAGAGGTGTCTGAGACCGTCTTCAATTCTCTTCATTCTTTTTACTTTAATCTGCTCTGCAGTAGTGTTTTCCACTATTTTATCTTCCAGGTCCATTATTTGTTCCTGTGCCTCAGTTATTCTGCTATTGATTCCTCTAGAGAATTTTTAATTTCATTTATTCTGCTGTTAATTATTGTTTGTTTGCTCTTTATTTCTTCTAGGTCCTTGTTAACTGTTTCTTGCATTTTGTCCATTCTACTTCCAAGATTTCGGATCATCCTTACTATAATTATTCTGAATTCTTTTTCAGGTAGACTGCCTATTTCCTCTTCATTTGTTTGGTCTGTTCAGTTTTCATCTTGCTCCTTCTTCTGCTGTGTATTTCTCTGTCTTCTCATTTTGCTTAACTTACTATGTTTGGGGTCTCCTTTTCCCAGCCTTCAGGTTCATAGTTCCCGTTGTTTTTGTTGTCTGCCCCCAGTGGGTAACATTGGTTCCTTGGGATTTTTAGGCTTCCTGTTGGAGGGGACTGGTGCCTGTGTTTTGGTAGATGAGGCTGGATCTTGTCTTTTTGGTGGGCAGAACTGTGTCTATTGGTGTGTTTTGGGGTGTCTGTGAACTTAGTATGATTTTAGGCAGTCTCTCTGCTAATGTGCGGGATTGTGTTTCTGTTTTGCTAGTTGTTTTGCATGGGTTTTTCTGTACTGGAACTTGCTGGTCATTGAGTGGAGCTGGGTCTTAGTGTTGTGATGGAGATCTCTGGGACAGCTCTTGCCAATTGATATTATGTGGGGCCAGGAGGTCTCTGGTGAACCAATGTCCTGAACTTGGCTCTCTCACCTCATAGGCTGAGGCCTGACACCTGGCCAGAGCACCAAGACCCCGTCAAACACACGACTCAAAAGAAAAGGGAGAAAAAAATAAAAAAGAAATAAATAAAAATAAAATAAAAAGTTATTACAATAAAAACTATTAAAATACTATTATAAAAAAGTAATAAAAAGAAAGAAGGAACAGAGAAACCAAACCATAAACAAACCCACCAGTGGTAACAAGCACTAAAAACTATACTAAAAAACAAACAAACAATAGACAGAAACCCTGGAGAAATGATAAAAGCTAACCTATACAGACAAAATCACACAAAGAAGCATACACATACAAACTCACAAAAGGAAAAAGTATATATATGTATATATAAAAAAAGGAACAGAACAACCAAATAATTAAACAAATATATCAATGATAACAAGCTCTAAATACTAAACTAATGTAAACGTAACACCAGAAACAAATTAGATACAGAAAGCCAACCCTAAGTCTATAGTTTCTCCCAAAGTCCTTACCTCAATTTTGGGATGATTCATTGTCTATTCAGGTATTCCACACATGCAGGTTCATCAAGTTGATGTGAATCCACTGCTCCTTAGGCTGCATGGAGAGATTTCCCTTTGTCTTCTTTGCACAGCTTCTGGGGTTCTGCTTTGGGTTTGGACCCGCCTCTGCATGTAGGTCGCTCTCTGGTATCTCTTCTTCACCGAGACAGGAGGGGGTTATGGAATGGCTGATGAGGGGTCTCTGGCTTACTCATGCTTGGGGGAGGGAGGGGTACAGATGTGGGGCGAGCCTGCAGTGGCAGCAGAAGCTGATGTGTCATTGCACCAGCCTGAAGCCACCGTGCGTTCTCCCGGGGAAGTTATCCCTGGATGACGGGACCCTGGTGGTGGTGGGCTGCACAGGCTCCAGGGAGGGGAGTTGTGGAGAGTGACTTGTGCTTGCACAGAGGCTTCTTGGTGGCTGCAGCTGCAGCCTTAGAGTCTCATGCCCATCCCTCTAATCTGCACTGATAGCCATGGCTCGCACCAGTCTCTTGAGCTCGTTTACTCGGTGCTCTGTATCCCCTCTTCTTGTGCACCCTGAAACAATGGTCTCTTGCCTCTTTGGCAGCTCCAGACATTTTCCCAGACTCCCTCCCAGCTAGCTGTGGCTCACTAGCTCACTTCAGGATGTGGTCACACAGCCAACCCCAGTCCACTCCCTAGGACCTGACCTCTGAAACCCAAGCCTCAGCTCCCAGCCCACACCCACCCCAGTAAGTGAGCAGACAAGCCTCTTAGGCTGATGAGTGCTGGTCGGCAGCAATCCTCTGTGTGGAAGCCTCTCTGCTTTGCCCTCTGCACCCTAGTTGCTTTGTTCTCCTCCATGACTCCAAAGCTTCTTCACCCCTGCACACCAGCCGTCTCTGCCAGTGAAGGAACTTCCTAGTGTGTGGAAACCTTTCCTCCTTCACAGCTCCCTCCCAGAGGTGCAGGTCCCATCCCTATTCTTTTTTTTTTTTTTTAACATCTTTATTGGAGTATAATTCCTTTACAATGGTGTGTTATTTTCTGCTTTATAACAAAGTGAATCAGTTATACATATACATATGTTCCCATATCTCTTCCCTCCTGTGTCTCCTTCCATCCCATCCTCCCTATCCCACCCCTCTAGGTGGTCCAAAATCACCGAGCTGATCTCCCTGTGCTATGCAGCTGCTTCCCACTATCAATTTTACGTTTGGTAGTGTATATATGTCCATGCCACTCTCTCACTTTGTCACAGCTTACCCTTCCCCTTCCCCATATCCTCAAGTCCATTCTGTAGTAGGTCTGTGTCTTTATTCCTGTGTTACCCCTTCTTTTGACTCTGGTATTCCTTTTTTATTTTGCCTTACCCAGGTATGTGGGGAGTTTCTTGCCTTTTGGAAAGTCTGAGGTCTTCTGCCAGTGTTCAGTAGGTGTTCTGTCAGAATTGATAGGCATGTAGATGTATTTCTGATGTATTTCTGGGGATGAAGGTGATCTCCAGTTCTTACACCTCTGTCTTCTTGAAGGTTCCCCCATCTGTATTTTACAGTGATTCCCCCCTCAAATAGGAAGTAACGCTTCAGCTTGATGAGAGATCACCTTGATCTCTCTTCTTTTCCAGCATGATGATCAGAAGCCCCCTCGTCCTCTTACCCAACAGGGAACAGTTTAAATGAGCAAGGAAATAAGGTGGGGAAATAGCTGTGTAAGGACAAAGAAATACAAGGCCAATTAACAAAGCCAGAGCCCAGCTATCAAGTCGAGGGCAACAGGAGAGAGCTGCTGATGTAGTCAAGGCCTTCCTTCTCATCACAGGAACTGGACACACGAGCACCACAGTGCCTGAAGAGTAATTGCTCCTGTGCAAGTATAAGTTAGCTGGACGAGCAAAATGTCTTGACTCACCATTCCCCACTCTGCCCTGTCCTTTCTTTATAGTTGGAATGCTATCATTGACCCTAAGATAAGGAATTGACTAATCTTCCTATCTGCGAGTCCACCTATGATGGTGCAATTTGTGTACTTTACAGAGGTACCCAGCTGAAGGGATGGTGGAGGACTGGCATATACCATGACACTACGTCTGTGAGTGCAGGGACATTTTCTTCTTTGCAAAAAGGCTTAATCTATTCACTAAGGCACACTCTTCCTGACCTGGACCCACTAAAAGGGATCACCCTTTTCCAATTTTCTTAAAGATACTCTGTAGGTTATCTGCATGCATATTTGCATATGCATATACCCAAATGTACATAAACACACTTTCATTAGACTGACAGAGGGATAAAAAAGAGTAAATGCTATTTTCTGTTCTATTGATGAGCACTACAAATACCTTAGACTCCTTTGTAATTTGAAATTGGGTGGCCAATGAATCCAACATATAACTATAATGTTTTTAATATTGTAAATGAAAGCTTGAGCTATAACAATGGTGGAAAAGTAAGATTTTTGTTGTTATTATGTCCTTAATTGCCTTAATATTGTAAACTATAACCTGTCTTCTGGATCCAATTTCAAAGCAAATAATATTTGTCTAACCCTAAAAAATGACTAGGGAAATCAAATAGCATGTGAAAAAGTTTTGAAAAATCTGCATTATATATGGTATATTACTACTCTGAACTGGACTCCCGGTCTTACTACTAAGCCACATTCATGTACTTTGGCCAGATTGAGCCTTAAATTCCCAATTTTTAATTGGATTTATTATGTACCACTGGATTCCACATCGTGAAGTGAGCCTAAAGGCGGTGTCATATCTGATCCTTTAAATTACATGGAAATGAAAGGGCATATTCCATGCTATTCTCTTGCACATGTGCATGACTCCAATCTTCAAATAATTTGCTTGGATTATGTGCTAAGCATGGAATGAGGGGGGAAAAGTTCTCTGGAAAATAACTGAAATTAGCATAGTTGCTACCTTCATACTGATTTGCAGGTTTTCACTAATAATCTCTTTATTTCACTTCATTGAATAAAATCATATTTAATATATCTTCCTCTGGTTATTTTGTTCTGTATCAGAAACAAAATCACTTAAAACATTTGAAAGTGAGAACATTTTTAAGTTGTAGTGAATGTGACTTGACACCACGGTTAAGTCTGTAGCCCACACATAAAAAATCAATCCAGTAAATAAAGTTAGTATAAATAAATCCAACTGACTGTCAGATTTTGTTAAAAAATTGACTTCTTAACAGAAATTTTTTATTGAGCATTATAAAATCTCAACTATCATATTTACTTCATGGAAATATAATAATGTATGGTAACTCTATAGTGGAAATTTTGGATTAGCTCTATTTGTAATTTGTCATTATAAGGCTGACTTAAAAAGGACTTCCTGTCTATGACATATTTTTAATTGTTGATAAAGAAATTTTCTACATTGCTTTCTAGATTAAATTAATTTCACATTCAATACAGACTCACCTTTTTTAAAATTAAAACTATGATTTGAAACATATTTTACTATAGAAACTTTTTTCACATTTTTCTTTATCTTCTCTTTACTTGTCTTTCCTTACTGGGAGCCTGAATGAAATAGAAACAGTTATGTTCAAGCTGTATTTCCCAATGAAATATTGTAACGGCTATTAGTCATCACAAAAAGTTCCAAACACTACCAGCCACAAGTGATATCTTTCACTTTTCTTTTGATAACAAAGATTATTAACCGAACCTTAGCTAACCAACATGAGCAATACTAATGCATCTTTGATAATGTATTTTTTGTAAACAAAATCCTTCATTTAAACGAATGAGTTTATTTTCATGTTATTTCATGAGGGCTCTTAGCTTCATTATTATTAAAAACCATAAAAGTACACATAGAGTGCAAAGAACAATTTCTCATATAGGTGAATGTGATGAGAAGTGTTTTCCCAGAGTTACCACATGCTTGTTTGTTTGTTTCCCAAATATACATGTCTTAAGGCTATTTTGTAAAAATATATTTTCTAAAGATCTAGTCTTTGGAGAATAAATTCTAATTTCTCTATTTTTAAATTATTATTATTTTAAATTTTAATAAACTATAGTTGATTTACAATGTTGTATTAATTTCTGCTGTACAGCAAAGTGATTCAGTTACACACACACATATATATATATATATATACATTATTTTTCATATTATTTTCCATTATGGTTTATCACAGGATATTGAATATAGTTCCCTGTGCTATACAGTAGGACATTGTTGTATATCCATCCTCTATATAATAGTTTACATCGGCTAATCCCAAACTCCCAATCTATCCCTCCTTTACCCCACTCCCTCTTGGCTACTATAAGTCTATTCTTTATGTCTGTGAGTCTGTTTCTGTTTTGTAAATTCATTTGTGTCATATTTTACATTTCACATATAAGTGATATCTTATGGTATTTGTCTTTCTCTTTCTGGCTTATTTTGTTTGGTATGATAATCTGTATGTCCATCCATGTTCCTGCAAGTGGCATTATTTCATTATTTTTAATGAAATTATTATCTTTATGGCTGAGTAATATTTCATTGTGTGTGTGTATATATATATATATATATATATATATAAAATCACATCTTCTTTATCCATTCCTCTACTGTTGGACATTTAGGTTGTTTTCAGGTCTTGGCTATTTTAAATAGTGCTGCTATGAACATAGGGGTGCATGTATCTTTTCACTTTATAGTTTTGTCTGGGTATTTAATTTCTCTATTTCTAATGGTTTCAGAGGGAGGGAGAATATAGATAATTGAATCAAGCAATTATCTAAAAGTCTTCATTGAATTATCTCACCTATACCTTTTTTTGACATTTGCTAAATAATTAAAAATAGATCCATTTAAGTTTCTATCTATATTAGGATAAATTAAAGCAATCCACAAATGTAAAATGGCCCACATATAACATGTTTATTTCTCACTCAGGCAGTAGATGAAGATGGATGTTGTTTGCTGCTGGTAGATGGTCCCCTTCCAACTAGTGGGTCAAGGACCTAGCCTACTTTTCCATCTAACATTTTCACCATTCCCTTGGCCACTGGGTCTTCCACATCTGGTCAGCTGAAGGGGAATGGGGTTTTAGCTGAGGTAAAAAAAATCTTCATTAAAAGCCTTTGTCTAAAATTGTCATACCTCAATTCCTCTCATGTTCCTAGGTGAAGTATATGCAAGAATTACAAATGGCATGAAATTATGTACCCAGATAGAAACAAAATTTGAACAGCTATCTGGCTCTACCTTATAATCACACCCATGTGTTCAGATTCTAAGATATATAATGGGCAGAAGCAAAAAACTGGAAGTACAAGATGAATTGAAAGCTGGATCAATAATTGAATTACCATTTGCAGCAACATAGATGGACTTACAGATTGTCATAGTGAGTGAAGTAAGTCAGAGAGAGAAAGAGAAATATCATATGATATCACTTATATGAAGAATCTAAAAAAATGATACATAATGAACTAGTTTACAAAATAGAAACAGACTCACAGACTTAGAGAACGAACTTATGGTTTCTGAGGGTGGGGGTGGATGGCGGGGAAGGGATAGTTAGGGAATTTGGGATTGACACGTACAAACTGCTATATTTAAAATAGATAACCAACAAGAACCTACTGTATAGCACAGGGAACTCTGCTCAGTATTCTGTAATAACCTAATTGGGAAAATACTTTGAAAAAGAATAGATACATGTACATGTATAACTGAATCACTTTGCTGTATACCTGAAACTTAAACTACATTGCTAATCAATTATACTCCAATATAAACTAAAAAGTTAAAAAAATAATAATTGAATTGGATATCTCCCTAAATAATTCAAACTTTATTTTTGAATGTATGCATTTTAATTTTAGATAAAAATGTCAATATGCAATGAAACCTTCTACGTTAGAATACATCAAAATACATTAAACAATCAAATTATTTTCAAACATAAAAATATTTTAACACTTCAATTTCTTATTTCCATGTACAGAAATAAGCCATTCTCAGTGTTTTCTACAGTAATGTTGTGAAGCTTCAAAGAACTAATTTTTATCTGAAAATTTCAATATCAATTCATCTCAGGGTTTGATTGTTCTCAAATTTTATCAAAAAGAGTGATTGAAATGATCTTTTCCTCTTGAAAATTTTAATGCATTATGATAATACCCTTTATTTTTTCATCCAAATTTCCTCTTGACACATTAATTAATTTATTTTCTTGTTAAAAGTGGCAGGCAATTTGGTAAAATTCTTTCAAAAATGTAAATACTCTAAAGAAATAAGAAATATGTGAAAAAAAGAAATATGTGAACACAAGGGGGGGAAGAAGGGGAGTGGGATGAATTGGAATATTGGTGTTGACATCTATATACTAACATGTATAAAACAGATAACTAATGAGAACCTGCTGTATAGCACAGGGAACTCCACTTCACTGTACAGTAGAAACCAATGCAACATTGTAACACAACTACATTCCAATAAAAATATTTAAAAAAAGGAAATATGTGAGCATAAGTGATATGTAAGACACTAGTAAATCATTTCATGTATTAACCAGATATCAACTATTTTGTATTTGCCCCATTTATATCTGCTACACAATATATTATTCTGTGGTGCACTACAGGATATAAAAATATATATTCTAGTTTATGGGAAAGAAATCAGAGATTTTAATAGATATATCCTCTTACTGAGGTTGTGATATTACTGGGCAAGAAAAATCTTTTCTTAGGACTGTCTCTTTTTTTTCTTCTTCTTCCAGCTTTATTGCGACTTAACTGACATACAGCACAATATAAATTTAAAGTATACAGTATAATGATTTGATTCACATATATGATGAAATGATTACCACAATAAGTTTAGTGAACATCCAAAGGATCGTTTCTTAAATGAATTATTACATAAGTAGTATTTTAATTTATTTCTCCAAATAACAAATAGAAAATAGAAAATATATTTTCTTGAAATATTTTAACAAAAATGAAAATAGTTTTGAAAACTAGGAAGGAAGGAAGGAAAGTGTGAAGAAAGAAGGAAGGGAAAAAAGAAAAAGAGAAGACTCATTCAATGTATCATCCCAAATATGTGACATGCCACCAGATAGACATCTAAAACCATCAAACACTGATGCTCAATTAAAGCTTTGTCTTGTTGTATGTATTTCTTAATGTAACACACTCAAAATGGATTTTGCTCCTGCGTCAAACCAGAATTATAACCATGGGATTTGCTGAGTTAATTTAATGAAAGCTCATCAGTTCTACAATACTTACAGGGGTTCTTATACTTGAACGTTTGAGAAATGACAGAGAACTATTCAGATGCCCAAAGTGAATTTCTAATTAAAATAACTTTAGCTTATATAAATGTGATTAGTTATATTTTTAAAATACATTTTTTATGGAATCAAAAAGTGAAGACTCTCATTTGACCTGCTTTGTCTCATTCTTGGATCTTATGTTGGTAATTAACAAATGAGAGAAAAAGATAACATCCTAAGCTCCTCTTGGGGTCTGAATTTCCTTCTAGGTATGTTCTTGCACATTCCTTCTATACATATGGGCAAACGTCTCCCCCTCTCTGAGAATCCAAAGATGCTCTTTTCTTTACTCTCCCAGAGTAAGTTACTCTATATTCCCTTGGAGAGTCTCTTCCAATATTTATCATAATTTCAGTGGGTATATTGTAAAGTCCCCTTTCTATGCCTATTTCCATTATCAGATTGTGGGTGCTTTGAAGTCTGGAAATTGGTCTTTTAATTTTGTTATTAGAAATCTACCATTTAGTGTAATCCTTGTACTATAGATTTTTTAAAAAAATGATTGTTCAATAAATGAATGTTTTAACTAATAATTAATTAATAAAATATGATATCATGAATCTCAAAGGTTAGGGTATAAAACAAACATCTTTTGAAGCCTTTTGAAAAAAGCAGATTTCCAGAATTTTTCTTTGAGATTCTATAAATTTCAGATGAGGACTGGATTGCCACAATTTTGAAGCATCTGTTTTTCAATAAAATGATATATGTTTATTTTAGAAATATGGGAGCTCCCTCCCACAAATCACCAATCTCACTAGCTAAAAAAAAAATATATATATATATATATATATATATATATTTCTAGCAGTAGATGAACAGCAATACAGATATTTCCACTGTAAGGAGGAAAAAATGTTTTTAAGAGGTTTAATTCTCCCTGCTGAAAATAAAGGAAAAGACTTTCCCTTTCCTTTTCTTAGAGAATTTGCTTTAGACAACTTGTGTTGTAAGTTCTTTGTATCTGAAATGTATGTAAATGTTTTTACAAACTAAATAAACCTCTTGACAGCTTTAAGACCCAGGAATATCTTCCTTAGGAACCTGGAAAACATCTCTTTGAAATGTAATCATCAAAGAAGGTAGCACCTCTATCTCCCAGCTTCTGTGGGAATTTAGGAGCTACATGTTTTTATCTCTTTTAAGAAATATATGAATTGATTTTTTCATTTGGATAAAGCCAATTAGCTAACACAGATGGTCACTTCAATTACCAGGTGAAATTAGAATGAATTTTGTGTGATAAATGGTGCCTGGAAGTCCTCTTATTCGAGGACAAGTTATTGTTTATCAGGAGATGTTTGTGATAGGTTGAATCTTCCTGTCTGTATAAAAGGGTGAGATTTCTTTGTCTCTGGCCAGCTTTGAGCAGATTGCCTGTGATGTGCTTCATATTCTGGTTTAATTCTTATTTTAAAAAATGTGTTTTCTTTCTCCTCTACCTTTGTAGAGAGGTTTTCTGGGTTGGGAGATTTTGTTTTAATTATATTCGCCCAATACCACACAAAGCTAAACACTACCTCTCCTGCAACAAGTTTCTCTTCTAAGTATTTTTCATCTGATTCACAATGTAATTGGTTCCATTTCATTAATAAGCAGAGTCACCACTCCTCTTCATCCACCTCTCACTGAGCCAAAAGAGTCAATAAATACTCTACTCCTAGATTCTTAAATTTTTCCTTGATTTTCTTCTAATTTATTTACTCTATTTTTTTTTTCAAAATTAAAGGATTGCATCAAATCTCTCTTAATTTTGCTCAGGTGTATCTCTCTGTGAAGCTTCCATGCTCAAATTTAGACCCAGTACTCTACAGAACTCATGTTCCCTGGTGTTCCAGAGGTTAAGATTTGGGGCTTCCTCCAAAACTGAGTCATGTCCTTAATTGATCATTTTGGAGCAGTTAAGGTCTATTAGTGACTATTTTAACATGTGCCAACCTTAAAACTGAGGGAGAAGACAAAATATCCTCTGGTGATTTGAGGTGGACAAAAGGGAGGAGAGGCTACTATGTTATCTATTTCCACTTACACATAAGTCCTTGCCCTAATTATTAATTGACCTTCCTATGCTACAAATACATTCTGCCCAGTGAATTCTTTTTAATAATGTAAGAAATTTAATATTATCTTTCAGAAATCTTATTTTTTATAATTGGTGTGTTTGTGATTTTTATCTTAAGCTTTGAAGAAGCTATGGACTTGATGTTCAGTTTCCAGGAAGACTTTAATAAAAATTTGATTATTTTATACGATAGTCTTGAACCCCTGTCAAAAGTAAGCAAAGCCTGTGAGATAATGAGGAAATTAAGGGTTTCATAGGTAAATTCAAATAATTGAAACTACTTAGTACAAACTTCTGAATGACTCGGATAGCCACAAACCACCATTATATAATCAGTGATAAATTGCACAACAATAATAACGCTTCATATAGTCAAGGATTTCTAGACCGAATCACAGAAACAATAAGAAAACGAAGCACTAAAACTTCTATGTTTCCAGTCTTAGAAAGAACAGAAAGAATGAAAATGTGTTATATAATATCACATGTGAAAATAATGTGGTGTATAAATAAAATACTTTTGTTCTTATAAATTGTATTACTTTCTAATTATATCTATTCTATGCTAAGTCTGTAGAGAATCCCCCCCCCCCCCCCATAAACTCTCTTCTTCAAGTCAGGAAATTTAACTCAATAGTTTTGGATTCTTTCATAAAATTTACTTTTAAATCACCTCCTATTGTCAGAGAATTTCTTCCCAAATAAGAGGTAAAATGCCAGAGACAACGTTCCAGACAATACGAAGAATAACTGAAAGCAGCAGGTGTGAAAAGAGTCAACAACAGCATGGGCTGGTTTGCTCCCTATTCGTCCCTCCAGATTCATTCTTCATTCTTCTTAGCTCTGATTTAGGCAACAAAGCTGATCTCGGTGCACTGCATCACCCAGGCTCCCTTGCCCTCCACTTTCTTTGGGGTTTGTCTAGAGGAGGTCGTGGCCTGGGATCAGAGAACCAGCCCCTCCTCCACTCAGTCTCACCAGGATTTAGCCCTTCTGAGCGTCTGTAGCATTGTCCTTCCCTCACCTATGTGAGGGTAGTGATCGCTTTGGCCCCTTCTTTTACTGATCCCTGGATGCCTCACAGCCCTTCGTGGGCCATGAGCCCTGTCCCAATCTCTGGTTAGGTATATTGAGTTGTCTCCATCCACTTCCAGCTGGAGCACGATTTGACACACTGAAGTGGATTTACCTTTAAACCAATTAATGATCTTTAAGCTGCAGGGTCTACATCTGCACAAGCTCCTAGGAGCCCTGAAGTTACTGGACATTGTAGGCTATGCTAGGTGAGGAAGCAAAGAAAGTGGTAATTAAGAAGCATTATTTTATAAGATTTCTAAAAAATGGCCTGAAGAAATTTACAAAGAAAGAGACCTATATCTCTAAAGCTCAGGTAATTGGATTTACATTTTTTCTTTTCTTAAATAATTATCACTTTTCATTGTAGATTTTTATTTGTAATTTTATATGCTTTTTTCCTGAAAAGAAGGACACCAAATTATAAAAGCTTCAGTTTCCCCAAAATCTGTATTTAGCCCTACTGATCCAGAATGCATCTAGGAAAACTTTTGAAATCACATTTGACTCAGTGAAAAAAGGATTATAATATTTGAGGTTTCCATTTTAGATCATAATATCAATAATAATAATATAGAAATCTTAAATTAGGTAATGTAAATAAAAATTTTATTTATTTATTTAAAAATAAAATTAGTGGCCAAAAATGAAATTGAAATATTAAGTAGTAGATCTATCTAAACCTGTTCAGAAAGTGGAGGGGCTGATGGTTATGCATCGGCTGCATAAGCTTGTTGGGAAAAAAAACACACTAAAGAGATGATATTAGAACACAGTTCTAAATACTGACAAAAAGGTAGGAGGGCAGGACTAGGGTAAGGCCAGTGAAGCAGTTGCCTCAGGTGGAAATTTATGGTTCACCAAATAAATTAATAGTTGAGATAAATAATAATTTATTCAATATTTGAAAAAATCAAATTAATGTAAAACTTCAAGATGAACAAAGTACCAAAACTTTAAATAAAGACAAGGTCAATTTTGCTGATGATTTTCCTTTTGCCTCAGTCTCCAGTAGGGTTTAGCATGACACTGGATCTAACCATATTCTATCACCAGCTCAAACTCCAGCTCAGCAAGCTCATTTTTCATTCCTACTTTGCTCCAGGTATACTGGACACTTTGTGTTGTTGCATGAATATATTGAATATTGACACCCTCTTTACACATTGACTAGAATGCTTTGCTCCCAAATCTCTCATGACTTGTTTTATCTTCTTACTTAATTCTCAACCCATAAGTCACAGTCTCAGACAGCCCTGTCCTAACAATTGTTCTAAAGTTAATTCTTCATTTCTCCTTATCATTCCATACCAACAATCTAAAATTATCTATTTATTGCTATATGCTTAATTTTTGTCTTTTCCCAGTATCATACGAGCTCCAAGAAACAGTTCCCTCCTTTCTCTCACCTAGAACTGAGACCACACAGCTTAGAACAATCCTGGTGCTTGATAGAAATTCAACAAATTCTTGTTAATGATTAATGCAGAGCAATAGCGTGTCCTCCATAACTTAACATGCTGTGCAGGGATCTGTACAACATGTGCTTGCTATGGGTAAAAGGTTGCATAGCCTGACTTAAAGCACTCATTTAAAATACAACTCCTATTAATTCTGTGACTAGCCCTACTCTCCTGAAGTGAACTGACAGTGAACGCCCAAACAATTGGTGTTTGTCTGACCTTCTGAGATTAAATTTGGAGAGCTCTAGACTATCTCTGATAGTAACAGTGGAACCGATAGAGGGAGTATCAGAGAAAAAGATACAATTTTCATAGAATGAGTTGAATGTGAGATGAAAATTAAAGCATATTAATAGTAACACCTAAAACTGGCATGCATTCTTATGTCAGCTCACAGATAATTTATTTTTAAAACAAACAATCGAATCAAAAAATGGGCATAAGATCTAAATAGACATTTCTCCAAATAAGACATACAGATGACTAAAAAGCACATGAAAGATGATCAACATCACTAATTATCAGAGAAATGTAAATCAAAATTGCAATGAGGTATCACTTCACACCTGTCAGGGTGGTCATCATCAAAAAGTCTACAAACAATATATGCTGGAGAGGGCATGGAGAAAAGAGAACCCTCCTACACAGTTGGTGGGAACATAAATTGGTGCAACCACTATGGAAAACAGCATGGATGTTCCTTTAAAAACTGAAAATAGGGCTACCATATGATCCAGTAATCCCACTCCTGGGTGTATATCCAAAGAAAACCATAATTCGAAAGGATACATACACCTCAATGTTCATTGCAGCACTATTTACAATAGCCAGGACATGGAAGCAACCTAAATGTCCATCAACAGAGGAATGGATAAAGAATATGTGGTACATACATACAATGGAATATTACTCAGCCATAAATAAAGGACAAAATAATGCCATTTGCAGCAACAGGGATGGGCCTAGATATTCTCATACTGAGTGAAGTAAGTCAGACAGAGAAAGACAAATATCATATGATATCACTTTTATGTGGAATCTAAAAATGGGGTAAAAATGAACTTATTTACAAAACAGAAATAGAGTCACAGATGGAGAAAACAAACTTATGGTTACTGGGGGTAATGGAGGGAGGGATAAATTGGGAGATTGGGATTGACATATACACATACTATATAAAAAATAGATAATAATAAGACCTACTCTGTAACACAGGGAACTCTATTCAATGCTCTGTAATGGATTTTATAGGAAAAGAATCTAAAACAGTGGATATATGTATATGTATAACTGAGTCACTTTGCTGTACACCTGAAACTAACACAACATTGTAAATCAACTATAATATTTTTTTAAAATATTCATAATTAACTTATTCAAACAGATATTTATTGAGGTTCTGCAACACAACAGGCTCTGTGATTGCTGGTGATGATATATTAGTGATAAAAACAAAGACTTTATCCCAGTGGAGATTATATGCTTATTAGAGAAAATGGTGGAAAGAACTTTAATAATATGTTGAATGGCAATATGGGCTTTGGAGAAATTCCAAATAGAATAATCAGCTTCTGTTGGAGAGTGACATGGGACTGATATTTTAAATACAGTAATGAGGAAAGGTATCTCTGATGAGATAATATTTGGGCCAAGCCCTGCAAGAAATTGGCAAAGAATGTTAGAGAAAAGAGCACATGTAAAACTCTTTTAAGAAGAGAATGACTAGGGAATTCCCTGGCAGTCCAGTGGTTAGGGGTAGGCGCTTTCACTGCCAGGGCCCAGGTCTGGTCCCTGGTTGGGGAACTTAAAGAAAAAAAAAAGAGAGAGTGACTAGAGATTTAGAAGAATATCAAGGAAACCACTGTAAGTGGGGAAGAGAAAATGGGAGGGTATGAGGGAAAAGTCATAAGGGTAGGCAGAGCATAGGAATTTCACCTAAGTCAGATGGATAACCATTGGAGGATTTTGAGCAAAGAATGACAGGATCCAACTTCCATTTTTAAAGGACAGTTATTGTGAGAATAGACTAACAGCACACACAAGTAGATAAAGAGACAATGGAGGAGGTTATTGCAGTAAACTAGGTAAGAAGTAAAGACACAGCTTGGGCCATGGTGTGGGCAGTGTTGTGAGAAATGGTTTTATTTTGTATATACATGGAATGTAAAATTAACTATTAGCTAAATAATTGGATATGTGTTGTAAAGTAAAAGAGATACTATGATGATTCTAGGGCTTGTAGCTTAACTTAAAAGGTGGAACAGCCCTTTAACTAAATGAACTACACTGGAAAGGAGAAAGTTTGAAGGAGCAAATCAGGAGTTTCACTTTCAACAGGTTAATGATATGTCTCTTGTTACATATCCACATCTGGCGATCAGAATATGGAACAAAGATGTTGATATAATTCAAGATTCATCAACATACTGATGGTGTTTAAGTACTGGAGATAGATAAGAGCATTTACAAAGTCCATGGTCTCTATACAATAACAAAGCAGCTAGACTTTTGGGTTGGTTCTCGGGTGATAGGAAAAGCCTGGAAATACTGACTTGAGAATCAGTTACATAGAAACCATAGGTGATACTGAGCAAATTCTCTAGCTTGGAAATTATAAAGACAGAAAAGAGACCATTGGGCAATTATGATTTCAGAAATGTTTTCTGTACTCCTGGGTACAAACCACCACAGTCAAATGTCTTTAATGGGAAATATATCAAGCCACTCGATAACACTCTCATAGTACCTGTGAGAAAATATCTAGAGTGGACATGGCATCCACTAATGCTATCTTACAGAACAGATTGTATTTAACTAAATTATTTTTTGCCATCATGATGCTGGATGCTAACACAAATATCTCTGTATATTTTACATTTAAATACATTGTTATTCATTATTCTGGTTTTTCAATAGCCTTTTCACTTTGGACATTTTCTAATACTTTGTATTTTTTTTTTTCACTGTCAAACCCCTTCTTAAGCAGCTCTCATTGTCCAGGTAACATCAAGTTTAGTTTTGCATTTAAACAGATGTTGTTAAATATTTTAAGTTTTTCAAGTGTTTGTAGGTTACCCAGTCTGCTATATTTTTGGAACAGAAGTTAAATTCAAATTTTGAAGAATTTTTTTTTTATTATGTTGAGAGGTAGAAGACTTTCTCACTTTGAATCACTATTTCTAGCTGTATTCTTTCTATGAGGAGCCATTTAGATGTTTAAGGTAGCTAACACATAATATAACAAATACGCAATAAGTTATTTAAATGTTCTCAACTTAACTTATCTAGAAAATTTAAATGTGGAGATAAATTAGATGGTCTGACATTTCTGTGATTCTAGGGATTCCATATTAGCCATGTTGTGAATCTGTGCATCAGTTCAGAGTCTTAGAAAATCATGCAGTCTGTGTCTTTTTAAAGGAAATTTAATTTTATTGATACCTATATCTCTAGCATCTAAATAATGCCAAAACATACTGGACACTGGCATTAACATAATTAAATCATATATCTTTACAGCACTATTAACTGAAAAGCTAGTATGTGCCAGACAAAGTCAGCAAGACATTGGTCACAGACATTAAGTGCACTGAGATGTGAAATTACTTAAACCATAAGATGCCAGAGTAAATGGAATCAGACTTCCCTGTTCATTCTCCAGAGCACCATCCTAGTTCACAATGTTGCTAAGAATTTTTAAAGATTTTAATAGAAACTTACTGTCATTTTCTAATGACTTTTCTAATCTCTTTTTCCACCGAATTACTGTCACAGTGGTTATTTTTTTATAGTAGCGCAGTGAACTTTGAATACAACCTATTTTCTTGTCTACTTTCTCCCAGTCATGCATATTTGTCTTAATCCTTTTCCTATCTTCTCAGTTTTGAAGAGAAAATAGTCACATTATCTTTTTCCTCCACAACATTTCCAACTTTTTTGGTTTCCAGCAGCAGAAGCAGCAGCTCCAAAGGTTTAATTGGAGGAGTGAATCATGCTTCCATAGAAATGAGGAGACCCTAAGTGGTATTAATTTATCAAAGTTTGTTAGATTGTCTGAAGAAGAGCCAAAGGTTACTTTAAAAAAATAATTAAACTAGGTTAGGTAACAGATATAGGGAAGTACACACCATACAAGTCTTCTCACTGGAATCTTTCCCATGCCTTCTTTTAGAGATAAAATAACAGGGGGAGATTTCCAATTTGCTAAAATACTTAGAACTTTAGGAAATACTTATGTTTTTATCATTATTATTAATTTTAATGGTGCAAATGTATATCAAATGTGATAGGTAAGAACCATAATTGAATCTTAATTCCCATAATTTTTAGCAACTTCTATGTGCTGGACATTATAATGTATAATTCTAATGGATATAAGGATAAAAGAACATACTTCTTTCTCTCCAGGAATTTATAATCTGGTATAATTCATTCTGTTCATGAAATATAAAAACAGTATGTATATACAATCTGAGATCAGAATCTCAATAAGCACTTTGGTAAATTGCACAAACTGTGTTTAATAATAAATACAAAGTCATTTCAAAATTGATCAATTTTAATTATTTTAATTACAAAATCAGTTGTATAGTTACATATCTGACAGCTTCATAATTTACTTGCATATAGTAGTGCTAAATAAAAATTCATTATACACAAATACTACTCTGTTCAACTAAACACAGTCATTCAATGCTATTAATTAGTTTTATACAGATAAATATTAAAAATTGTATGACTTATTTTGATACATAATAAACAAAAATCCCTTAGTCACATAAAATCAGCTTCTCCTGGGTTTATCTACTTGAAAATCTTTTCAATGTTCACTAAGGAAACACTATTTTAAGCTAATTTAATGCTTTGTATTGTAATTGAGCTCAAAG
The DNA here is from genome assembly GCF_008692025.1 of Phocoena sinus. Classification (NCBI taxonomy): domain Eukaryota; kingdom Metazoa; phylum Chordata; class Mammalia; order Artiodactyla; family Phocoenidae; genus Phocoena; species Phocoena sinus. The sequence goes on along the minus strand of NC_045774.1, from coordinate 86,948,408 downwards.
ACTAGACTCATCCTTACAGAACACAAATATTTATATAATAATTTATTATGTACAAAAGGTGAATTCTGCTGACTGATAAACTTACAAAAATGTGCTTGATAGGCTTAATTTTAATGAATTTCTTTTAATACATAATATTCTCTCAGTGGAATATAAACAAGTTAAATAATCAGTATGGACAATTCATTTGATTTATTATTCATGTTTAATCTGGCCTCGAAATGCACTAAGTTAAAAATCACTAGTGATAGGGGCTTCCCTGGTGGTCCAGTGTTTAAGACTTCATACTTCCAATGCAGCAGGCCCAGGTTCGATCCTTGGTCAGGGAACTAAGATCCCACATGCCATGTGGCCAAAAAAAAAAAAAAACTAATAATAAGGAAAACACAAAAATGTTTTGAAAGATAATTCACAATTTGTTTTGGGTTTTTTCACAAGACTCCCTAAATCCTAAATCAGGGCTCCCTCTGCTTTTTCTTCTCCTTCACTCTTTGGCCTGATGAATGATAGACAAAGCTTCACAGTATCTCTAACCTGTCTGTGCCTTAGCACTGTCTATTAGTCTTTGTTTGGCAACCTTCAACACCAACCTTCTCCACAGCTTTTCCAAATAGCCACAGCTCTTCCATTTTGCTCTATTCTACCACTTACCTGTAGCTCAGAACACAAACTAACATAAAATATTCAATCAATGAGAAACTCTCTCAAAATCAAGTGCATTCCATTCTCATCCATGGTGAATTCTGATCTCAGGAATTACACCAATACTTACCTGTCTTGTCTCTGTCTTCAGACCCCCTCCTCCCTTTAATGACCATTTCTCTCAACTTGTAAATATGTTGCCTACTTCATCTTCATCTTATAATTATTTGTTTACCCTATATTATTTTGCAAAATCTCTGCAAATCTCAGTCTATCATGGATTTCACTCAAAAGCAGAATACAAATTTCATGTAAATTAAAAATACCATCCTGGTGTTTAAATTGTAAAAATAAAATATAACAATTGAAAATCAAAAGAACTATTAATAGCTTCAATGGAAGAGGGAGTTAATAATATTTCTAATCTTTCCCAAGCTTTCTTTATCTACATTGTTGATGAATAACTTCAAACATTCGTCTGGTTTGACCTTTATTAGATTTCTTTGCTTACTCATTATATATAATAAATTATAATATTCTAACTTATAATTATCTCTCATATGGAATGGCAGGAAGAGTTTGTCAGTTTTGTCAGGAAATTTAAGATATTTGGATTGAATACGGATCCAGACACTATGAAAAACTTCTCATTTGTCAAATAAATCTTACTCTATGTTTCTTCTTATAAATGAATTTGTTAGAGTAACAACATTGAAATTCCCCAAAAGGCATATAAGGAAGGATAACTTTACAACACAAAACACTTACTTTTACTGACTATAAAGTCAAGGCATTTACATACAAGTGAGGTAGCCAAATGAAATTCATATGATCCTCTATAATGAGTTAAACATCGTATTTCTATAAAATTTTCTACAAAAACTTATAATAAATTGAAATGTCCATGATAAATATTTAAATAAGCAGAAATTTGAAAAGCCACACTAAAACTCTAAACATTTTACAGTTCAATGTAAGAATGTCAAAGGAATGCTTCTTGTAAATAAACTAACTAAATTTCTTTTGATTATGTAATTATGCCATTAATATAACTTAAGGTAACCCTAATCTGGGTTATATTAACATTTTAGTTTCTACATATATCTAATTTGTAAATTTTCTTCAGCTTTCTACTTTATGTTTTTCTTAAAATATAAATGTGTACTCAAAATACTTGTGCTTTCATATGCTCAAAGGTGTCTTATTTGGAGATATTGAAACTTTCTCCCTATAGTTTCAACTATAATTTTAGAAAAGCTGAGTCAAATTACTTAATATTTTTAATCTCTGTTATTACACGCAGAATGTGTTCAGTGCTCTAGGAGATGCATCACTGTTTTCAAATATAAAGACTGAATTTGTTTTGGTAGTGGTAATTTGATGCCTACTTTTGGTTAAATAAAACTCTGAAAAACACTTAAAATTTTATGGATAGAGTTATTACATTTGCCAATGACATTTTATCTATTTGCTTTCCAAATCAGAATAACATCTCAAGGGTTAAGGAAGTGCTAAATTCTCATCTATAATAGTTTGGCTTTCCCAAGAAACACTGAAATATTCTTAATATTATATAATATATCCTGACATTTTTTCTTGAGGTATATTCACAGGACACATATCACCAAACTATTTTAGTTTAGTCATCTGATTTGATTTAGTGATTAAATTTTCTCTTTAGTGACTTTATTGGTGTCATGAAACCTAATCATATGTAAATATATAGAATGATATACAGAACAAATATATAGAACAATATATATAGAACAATATATATAGTATGTGTACAACAATATATAGAAAATAATAAAATACAATAATAATAAAATAAAAACAACAGCAGCAGCCAAAAGTCATGAAAGTAGCTTCCCTTTAACAACTACTTAGGTGTAGAAAAGTAATATTAAAATGAATGTTTTTTATTAAATATCACACAACACTAAGTTGTGTACCCACAGATGGAGATTTAACCAAAGTCAAAATTTTGAAATCTTAAGTCAACACTAAACCAAACTCAGTCAGCATATAATTAATAGTCACATTTTCACTATAACAATTCACTCTAATAAAGCAGAGTGTGGGTTGCTTTGTATGTTCAATCTCTATTTGAATATTAATGACCTTCCTTGAAAGTACTCAGATGGATATCCATGAATAACAGCCCCGACCCATCTTTTCTAGTCTAGTCTGCTCTAAGTGTGATAACCACTCATAGCATAATTTACACACATGTGCCCAAGTGCACGTGCACACACAGACACACACAGACACACACAGACACACACACACAATAATACTTCCACAGCTACATTTATTACAGCAGATGATTGCTTACATCCTTGCTCGTATAATATCTAATGCTTACTTTTCCACAGTATATGTCTTTAGTATCATGTGACATTAATTAATATAGTCTGAGGAAGAAATTTTGTCTCTGGCAAATTTTTCTTTGTATAGATTTTAACATTTAACATCTCAAAAGTAATGAAACATATCTGGTTTTGCTACTAAGACTACCATATTTAATAAAATTTCTATAGTTTTCATTGTTTTTCCTCTTCTGGAGGTAAAACTATCAGTTTTGTACTCAAAAAATTTACCTTTGATTGTCCTAATAGATAAAATAGTATAATACAATTTTAAAACATTAAAAACTTATGAATAATAGAAAATGTGCAAGATTGCTAAACTGAAAACTGTAAAAATGTCAGAAGAAATTAAAGAAGTTCTTAAATAAATGTATGTATATGTATATATATTCCATAAGGATGGATTGGAAGAGTTAATATTACAGTCTTTGGGAAGACATAAATTCTTACCTAATCTATAGACTTAAGTGTAATCAAAATCAAAATCTATAACAGACTTTTGGAGGTGGAAATGTGTGGGTAATTTATTCAGTTTATTGTAAAACTAATATATAAATGCAAAGTAATAGAACAGTCAAAATTAACATATATATGTATTCATATCTCTTAAAAAAGAAGAAAGTTAGAGGAAGTACACTACTATTACATGATTTTGAAGCCTACTATAAAGGTACAGTAATTCAGAACACTGCAGACTGCTAGAAAAACAAAAAAATAAGGTATGAAACAGAATATAGAGTCCAGAAGTAGACTTACACATATAGCATGAATTAATTTTCCACAGAGGCACCAAGACAATTTAATAGGGAAGGGAAAGTATTTTCAACAGGTAGTGTGGAAATTACTGGATAAATATGGAAAAAGGGAACTTCAACATTTATATCAAATGCAAAAATTAGCCCAACATATTAAAGAAACATAAGATAATATATTCACAGCATTGAAGTAAGCAAAGTTTTCTAGACAAGAAGAAAAAAGCACCATCCATAAGAGGAAAAATTATATTTAGGCTTCATAAAAATTAAAATTTTATGCAACTTTGTAGGCATCATTTGAAAAATGAATATTGTTCAATAGCATTTGTTGTCTGGGAAATTATTTGTCAAAGTAAATTTGGCAATAAACTAAATGGCTAATAGTAAAATCATTGGCAAATCAAATGTTAGTGAGAATGCAGAACTACTGGAACTTTTATTGTTTGCCAGAGGGCTGTGAAATTATACAACATCTTGGAAAATTATTAGACAACTTTAAACAATTAAATACACATGTATCTTTTTACCCAGTTCCATTCCTAAATACTTACATAGAAGATATGAAAATTATTTTCAAAAAATATATAACAAGAATATATTTATATCAGTTTTATAACAGACCAAACACCAAACACCCCAACTGGATAACTGACAAGCAATTTTGTCCCTCAACAGCATAACTGATAAACAAATTTGGTCTGTACAATCAATGGAATACTACTCAACAAAATACAAAAAATTCACTACCGAACTTCACAACAATGGAGATGAATCTCAAAAATATTATATTGAGTTTGCAAAAAGTCAGGAACAATATGGTTATTTCATCTATATGAATTATTCTGTTTTTATGAAGATCAAACCAAGTGAAACAAACTTATAGTGGTATAAGTCAGAGCACTGGTTTCTTACTAGAGACAAAGAATGACAGAAAGGGTCAGAAGGAAATTTTCTGGGATGATGAAGATGTTTAATATGTCTATTGGGGTACTGGTTACATAGGTGCATACAAACATCAAAACTAAACAAATAGTACACCTAAGACGTGTTCATTTCACTGTGTATACTTGACCCCAATTAAAAAGTATACAATGCAGTGAGAATTAGGTGCACAATAATCACCAATCTAACAAAATTAATAAAGTCCAGGCTTTAAAAATACTCTTTAATTTTGGTTGCTTGTATGAATCCTCACTATAGCAGATGTTTTTAGTACAACTAAAATCTCCTTTTATCATCTTATTAGATTCCATTTTATTATTACTAGAAAAAGAACCAGATAGTAGCTTAATAATTATTTGAAAATAAATGGTAAATAAATGGATATTACATGTCCATTGCAATATGTATAATTTTGATACTTTGTTTTCAATGAATCTCCTTTATTCCAGATAAATTGTGTCTATTAAGAATATAACAGTAAAATAATGACATCAAAAACTGTAAAGTTTTTGATTGTTGTTAACTTGTTAATGTAAAATTTGTGAAAATACTTTTGTCAAAATGACCTGCACCCACTTAACTAAACATTAGCTAAATTTAGACTGGGATAGAAGTGTATGAAATCCTTGTGTCATATGAGCAGCCAATGATAGTTAAATATTAAGATCACAGTGAGATACCTGCAAAGTTATAAAAATAATGTTACAAATTCTGGAATCACAGAGCAGTAAAATTTTTAATCATTGTTTTTCTTCTGAATCTGACAAAGCTCATTTATTTGTTTTGATTGAATGCTCTAAGTCATCAAAGGCCCACAAGCTATTTTCTAAATGAAAAACTAACCTAGTCCAATATATGATTTCTATGATCACCATTTCATCCATTGTGTTCAAAGGAATATTTTTCATGACTGGTATTCATTATATATTTCAGGAATTTCTCTTTAAAATTCATTATGACACCAGCCTCTTTCAGTTATCCCATAAAATGGCTCTACTATATACCAAACTTGAAATCCAGTTTCTACGGCCTCATTTAAATGGATCAGTTTCCTGTATTAATACCAGTAGATCTATATTTCCTCTTGAAAATCCAGTCTCTAGGACTGTGTGATGCCTTACTCTTTGAATATCTCTAACCATTCCTTTAGCCTCTCCTTATGGAAGTAATGCCTTTATGGACACCTTAATGCTGTCTTATACGCTCCTTTTCTATGTTCTTCAAATATTCTTACACTGCAGTAGCATGTTGTATTATAGTGTTTGCATTTTCCTCTATCCCTCATTTGAATGTCAGCTCCTGGAGGGAATAAAACTTGTCTTATTCATCTCTATTTTCCCAAACTTGACACTTGTTACATGGTCAGTAAAATTACTTAATGAATGAATGATGAAGATATAAAAAAATTCCCAGCAATAATATACATCAGTTTATATGATTTTTAACAGAAGGCAATTGGTACATGATGAAGAATGATTTGTGATCTGGAAAAGTTTTCTTGTAGAGATCACAGGTTTCTTTTTTTCTTTCTTTTCTTTTCTTTTTTCTTTTTTTAAACTCTCTTCATAGATAATGAAACTGAGCATTGAGTTTCAGTGGGAGGCTAGATTTCAAAGGACCCCTCAGTGCTTTTATTCTGTTTCTTCAGAGGAGACTAGACATGAGAAGGACAATAATAAAGAGGGATCAAACCATTTAGAAAGAAGAATTTGTAAAATAATCCAGAGAAATAAAAGTACTTATAGAGTCTAAAGCAATTTTTTTTAGCCCTATGTGATGGTTAATTTTATTTGTGAACTTAACCAGGCAATAGAACCCAGATATTTGGACAAACATCTCTGGACTTTGTTGTGAAGCTATTTTATTTGATGATACTAACATTTAAATCAATAGATTTTGAGTAATGCAGATCATCGACCTTAATATGGGCATGTCTCATCTATTCAGCTTAAAGCCTAAAGAAAAAGAATAAACTCTTCCAAAGAAGAGGGAATTCTGCCAGCAACTGCCTTCAAACTTGAGCTGTACCATCAGCTCTTTGCTGAATTTCCAGTCTGTTGACTTACCTTGCAGATTTTGGATTTGCCAGTCTCCAAAATTACATGAGTCAATCCCTTGCAATAAATTTCCCTAGATAGATAGATGATAGATAGATAGATAGATAGATAGATAGATAGATAGATAGATAAATGATAGGTAGATAGATAGATGACAGAGAGATGGATAGACAGATGCATGATAGATAGATGAATTGATAGCTAGCTAACTAGACAGATGATAGATAGATAAATGATGGATAGATAGATAGATGATAGATAGATAAATAATAGGTAGATAGATGACAGAGAGATGGATAGACAGATGCATGATAGATAGATGAATTGATAGCTAGCTAACTAGACAGATGATAGATAGATAAATGATGGATAGATAGATAGATGATAGATAGATAAATAATAGGTAGATAGATGACAGAGAGATAGATGGATAGATGGATAGATAGATGATAGACTGATGGATAGATGGATTGATAGCTAGATAACTAGATAAATGATAGATAGATATGTAGATAGATAGATAGATAGACGATAGAAAGATGGATAGATGATGGATGGATAGATAGTTAGATGGACAGATAGATAGGTAGGTGATAGACAGATAAGAAATAGAGATGAGAGAGAAGGAGGGCAGAGAGGGACACTTACCCTGTTAGTTCTGGTTCTCTGGAGAACCCTGACGCCGACATCTTGTTTGTAAGTTTATATATATATATTTTAAACATCTTTATTGGGGTATAATTGCTTTACAATGGTGTGTTAGTTTCTGCTTTATAACAAAGTGAATCTGTTATACATATACATATGTTCCCATAAGTCTTCCCTCTTGCTTCTCCCTCCCTCCAACTCTCCCTATCCCACCCCTCCAGGCTGTCACAAAGCACCGAGCTAATATCCCTGTGCCTTGCGGCTGCTTCCCCCTAGCTATCTACCGTACTACGTTTGTTAATGTGTATATGTCCATGACTCTCTCTCGCCCTGTCAAAGCTCACCCTTCCCCCTCCCCATATCCTCAAGTCCGTTCTCCAGTAGGTCTGCGTCTTTATTCCTGTCTTACCCCTAGGTTCTTCATGACATTTTTTCCCCTTAAATTCCATATATATGTGTTAGCATACGGTATTTGTCTTTTTCTTTCTGACTTACTTCACTCTGTATGACAGACTCTACGTCTATCCATCTCATTACAAATAGCTCAATTTCATTTCTTTTTAAGGCTCAGTAATATTCCATTGTGTATATGTGCCACATCTTCTTTATCCATTCATCCGATGATGGGCGCTTAGGTTCCATCTCTGGGCTATTGTAAATAGAGCTGCAATGAACATTTTTGTACATGACTCTTTTTGAATTTTGGTTTTCTCAGGGTATATGCCCAGTAGTGGGATTGCTGGGTCATACGGTATTTCTATTTGTAGTTTTTTAAGGAACCTCCATACTGTTCTCCATAGTGGCTGAACCAATTCACATTCCCACCAGCAGTGCAAGAGTGTCCCCTTTTCTCCACACCCTCTCCAGCATTTATTGTTTCTAGAATTTTGATGATGGCCATTCTGACTGGTGTGAGATGATATCTCATTGTAGTTTTGATTTGCATTTCTCTAATGATTAATGATGTTGAGCATTCTTTCATGTGCTTGTTGGCATTCTGTATATCTTCTTTGGAGAAATGTCTATTTAGGACTTCTGCCCATTTTTGGATTGGGTTGTTTGTTTTTTTGATATTGAGCTGCATGAGCTGCTTGTAAATTTTGGAGATTAATCCTCGGTCAGTTGCTTCACTTGCAAATATTTTCTCCCATTCTGAGGGTTGTCTTTTGGTCTTGATTATGGTTTCCTTTGCTGTGCAAAAGCTTTGAAGTTTCATTAGGTCCCATTTGTTTATTTTTGTTTTTATTTCCATTACTCTAGGAGGTGGGTCAGAAAGGATCTTGCTGTGATTTATGTCATAGAGTGTTCTGTCTATGTTTTCCTCTAAGAGTTTGATAGTTTCTGGCCTTACATTTAGATCTTTAATCCATTTTGAGCTTATTTTTGTGTATGGTGTTAGGGAGTGCTCTAATCTCATACTTTTACATGTACCTGTCCAGTTTTTCCAGCACCATTTATTGAAGAGGCTGTCCTTTCTCCACTGTGCATTCCTGCCACCTTTATAAAAGATAAGGTGTCCAGGGGCTTCCCTGGTGGCGCAGTGGTTGGGAGTCTGCCTGCCGATGCGGGGGACGCGGTTCGTGCCCCGGTCCGGGAAGATCCCACATGCCGCGGAGCGGCTGGGCCCGTGAGCCATGGCCGCTGAGCCTGTGCCTCTGGAGCCTGTGCTCCGCGGCGGTGGAGGCCGCAGCGGTGGGAGGCCCGCGTACCGCAAAAAAAAAAGATAAGGTGTCCATATGTGCGTGGGTTTATCTCTGGGCTTTCTATCCTGTTCCATTGATCTGTCTTTCTGTTTTTGTGCCAGTACCATACTGTCTTGATTACTGTAGCTTTGTAGTATAGTCTGAAGTCAGGGAGCCTGATTCCTCCAGCTCCTTTTTTCGTTCTCAAGATTTCTTTGGCTATTTGGGGTCTTTTGTGTTTCCATACAAATTGCGAAATTTTTTGTTCTAGTTCTGTGAAAAATGCCAGTGGTAGTTTGATAGGGATTGCATTGAATCTGTAGATTGCTTTGGGTAGTAGAGTCATTTTCACAATGTTGATTCTTCCCATCCAAGGACATGGTATATCTCTCCATGTATTTGTATCATCTTTCATTTCTTTCATCAGTGTCTTATAATTTTCTGCATACAGGTCTTTTGTCTCCTTAGGTAGGTTTATTCCTAGATATTTTATTCTTTTTGTTGCAATGGTAAATGGGAGTGTTTTCTTGATTTCACTCTCAGATTTTTCATCATTAGTATATAGGAATGCCAGAGATTTCTGCGCATTAATTTTGTATCCTGTTACTTTGCCAAATTCAGTGATTAGATCTAGTAGTTTTCTGGTAGCATCTTTAGGATTCTTTATGTATAGTATCATGTCACCTGCAAACAGTGACAGCTTTACTTCTTCTTTTCTGATTTGGATTCCTTTTATTTCCTTTTCTTCTCTGATTGCTGTGGCTAAAACTTCCAAAACTATGCTGAATAATAGTGGTGAGAGTGGGTAACCTTGTCTTGTTCCTGATCTTAGTGGAAATGCTTTCAGTTTTTCACCATTGAGGATGATGTTCGCTGTGGGCTTGTCATATATGGCCTTTATTATGTTGAGGAAAGTTCCCTCTATGCCTACTTTCTGGAGGGTTTTTATCATAAATGGGTGTTGAATTTTGTCGAAAGCTTTCTCTGCATCTATTGAGATGATCATATGGTTTTTCTCCTTCAATTTGTTAATATGGTTTATCACATTGATAGATTTGTGTATATTGAAGAATCCTTGCATTCCTGGAATAAACCCCACTTGATCATGGTGTATGATCCTTTTAATGTGCTGTAGGATTCTGTTTGCTAGTATTTTGTTGAGGATTTTTGCATCTATGTTCATCAGTGATATTGGTCTGTAGTTTTCTTTCTTTGTGACTGTAAGTTTATATTTAAGCATAACTATTTGAAAAATATTAGTTTTCTTAAGACATGAAACTAGATTTATAAATTAATTTTAGTTATAACATAAGAAGTCAAAATACAAGTTGACAGCTATGTGTAATAATTGCTGATGTTTTTTAATGTTGTGAATATTCTATATAACTATAATTCTATAGGAAGTGAGCAAATGTGACAGAGGATAATTTATTTCACTGAAAATAATATAAAATATTGGGAAGAAAAAAAGCATTTTGATTAACAATAATAAAAAGGCAGAGAAGTTTGCCTGAAAATCTTTTGCAAAATAATATTTCAAAATTAATTTAACTATCTATTTGATTAAAGTCAACATCTGGTCTAAATATTAATATCACCATATTACTGTCATTTTATTTATAGTGATTTGTAGGGTTGTAAAATAGCACTTTGTTTTAAATATTCTTCTCTATTTCTTAGGTATTTGGTTAGGAGGATGGACTGTTTTGAAATTTAAAATTAATTTTCATTCAATTCTTGGCTTACACAAATTAGAAGAAAACAGTATGAAGCAATAAAGACTTATGTGACATAAGCAAAATAATACTAAATGTATGCCAATTGAGAATTGTATGTGTGTGTATCATGTTTTTAAAGCCTAATTAATGATTCATACAGCTTGATTAGAAAATAGGCAAAGAAGATATTTCAATATATTAAAACTAAGACAATAAACATGAAGATCTCTCTATGTGAAAGAGATTTGGTATATTAACAAATGCTGCTGTTTGTTGTTGTTTAATATTGTTTGCTATCAAAAGCTAACTTAAAAAAAAAAAAGCTTTGAGATGCAGACATAGAGAATGGACTTGAGGACACAGGGAGGGAGAAGTGTAAGCTGGGACAAAGTGAGAGAGTGGCATTGACATATACACATTACCAAATGTAAAATAGAAGGCTAGTGGGAAGCAGCCACATATCACAGGGAGATCAGCTCAGTGCTTTGTGACCACCTAGAGGGGTGGGATAGGGAAGGTGGGAGGGAGACACAGGAGGGAGTGGATATGAGGATATATGTATACACATAGCTGATTTACTTTGCTATACAGCAGCAACTAACACAACAATGTAAAGCAATTATACTCCCATAAATGTTAAAAATTAAACAAAAATAGGAAGTATAATTTTCCATAGTTGTAATTTTTATATAAAGAAAAACTTAAATTTATTTTTTATAAATTAATATAATCTCTGATTTTAAAAAACACATTTTATGTAAATGGATAAAAAAAACATTATTTCCGTATAACTCTATATATCTTTGGATGTTACATTTTTTCTAACTTATCCTCTTTTGGAAAAAAAAAATTGTTTACCTTTCTTTAAATTTTTTTTTAGTGTTTATTTATTTATTTATTTGGCTGCTCCATGTCTTAAGTGGCAGCATGTGGGCATGTGGGATATAGTTCCCCAACCACGGATCAAACCTGGGCCCCCTTCTTTGGGAACATGGAGTCTTAACAACTGAACCACCAGGGAAGTCCCTGTTTCCTTATTTTTTATTTGTGCTGTCCACAAATATTGGACAGCATGGAAAAACAGCTTAAAATGAATTGAAGTTACTTAAGCAGATAGAAGGAATAAACCAAGATGGCTGAATCTCTGTAAGAACAGAAAGCTTTGTGGTTTTACATAAACTTATTCCTATCTCCATTTCCTCAGCTTTTTTTCCAGAGAAAAATAAACAGATAAAAAAGAATACTTGAACTCTATGACATAAATCACAGCAAGATCCTTTCTGACCCACCTCCTAGAGAAATGGAAATAAAAACAAAAATAAACAAATGGGACCTAATGAAACTTCAAAGCTTTTGCACAGCAAAGGAAACCATAATCAAGACCAAAAGACAACCCTCAGAATGGGAAAAAACATTTGCAAATGAAGCAACTGACAAAGGATTAATCTCCAAAATATACAAGCAGCTCATGCAGCTCAATAACAAAAAAGCAAACAACCCAATCCAAAAATGGGCAGAAGACCTAAATAGACATTTCTCCAAAGAAGATATACAGAATGCCAACAAACACATGAAAGAATGCTCAACATCATTAATCATTAGAGAAATGCAAATCAAAACTACAATGAGATATCATCTCACACCAGTCAGAATGGCCATCATCAAAAAATCTAGAAACAATAAATGCTGGAGAGGGTGTGGAGAAAAGGGGACGCTCTTGCACTGCTGGTGGGAATGTGAATTGGTTCGGCCACTATGGAGAACAGTATGGAGGTTCCTTAAAAAACTACAAGTAGAATTACCATATGACCCAGCAATCCCACTACTGGGCATATACCCTGAGAAAACCAAAATTCAAAAAGAGTCATGTACCAAAATGTTCATTGCAGCTCTATTTACAATAGCCCGGAGATGGAAACAACCTAAGCGCCCATCATCGGATGAATGGATAAAGAAGATGTGGCACATATACACAATGGAATATTACTGAGCCTTAAAAAGAAATGAAATTGAGCTATTTGTAATGAGATGGATAGACGTAGAGTCTGTCATACAGAGTGAAGTAAGTCAGAAAGAAAAAGACAAATACTGTATGCTAACACGTATATATGGAATTTAAGGGGAAAAAAATGTCATGAAGAACCTAGGGGTAAGACAGGAATAAAGACGCAGACCTACTGGAGAACGGACTTGAGGATATGGGGAGGGGGAAGGGTGAGTTTTGACAGGGCGAGAGAGAGTCATGGACATATACACACTAACAAACGTAGTAAGGTAGATAGCTAGGGGGAAGCAGCCGCAAGGCACAGGGATATTAGCTCGGTGCTTTGTGACAGCCTGGAGGGGTGGGATGGGGAGAGTGGGAGGGAGGGAGACGCAAGAGGGAAGACATATGGGAACATATGTATATGTATAGCTGATTCACTTTGTTATAAAGCAGAAACTAACACACCATTGTAAAGCAATTATACCCCAATAAAGATGTTTTTTTAAAAAAAAGAATACTTGAGACACAATAGCTGAAAACTTTCCAAATCTTATGAAAAACATTAATCTACAAATCTGAGGATCTCAAAGAACTTTGTTATTTAATGAAGTAGGATAAATTCAAAGTTACTCCTTGAAAGACATACATTAAGTCAAAATTAAAGGTTATAAAATAATATAGTAGGGAAATAAGAAACAAAAGAGAGCTTGAGTCGCTATAATAGTACCAGATAAGATAAACTTTAAGACAAAATTGTTATTAGAGACAAGATAGGCATTTTGTAATGATAAAAGTGTAAATCCATCAGGAAGGCATTTAATTATATACACCTAAATACAGAAATCCTGAATACTTGAAGTAAAATTGACACAGTTGAAGGGAGAAATGGACAAGTTGACAATAATAGTTGCAGACTTAAATACTCCACTGTCAAAATGTACAGAACAACTAGAGAGAAGACCAGCATGGAAAGATAAGGCATGAACAACAGTATAAACCAATGAGACTTAACAGACATCTGTAAAATGCTTCACTGCTATCCAGTAACTGCAGAATATATTTTTTTTTTTTCTGGTGTACATGGAGCATTTTCCAAAGGAGACTATATGTTAATTCTTAAAAAAAGAAAAGTCACAGTACATTTAAAGTATTGAAATCAAATAAATTGTTTCTCTGACCACAATGGAATGAAATTCAAAATATAGAAGGGAAGGATATTTATGAAAATTAAACAAAACACTCTTCAGTAACCAACAGGTCAAAGCAAAACTACAGTAGAGAATAGAGAATACTTTGAGATGAATGAAAATGTACACACAACAAACCAATTTATAAGATGTGGCAAAAGGAGTGCTCAGAGGGAAATTTATATTATAAATATAAATTTATATTAGTATAGAGCATATATACAACTCACAAAACTAATAAAGAGACTAAGCCAGGTGGTAGGATCCAAGATTCAATATACACAAAATCAACTGCATTTCTATATGCTAGCAATTAAAAATCTGAAAATAAAATTAAGAAATCCATTAAAACAGCATTAAAAAATAAAATAGTTTGTGCACTGAAAGCTACAAAACATTGTAGAAGCCCCAAATAAATGGGAAAATATTTCTAGGAAGATTTAACTTTGTTAAGATGGCATTGGCAACACTTTTCAAAATGATCTTCAGATTCAATGCAATACCTATCAAAATCCCACCTTGCCTAATTTGACAAACTGATCCTAAAAGACATATAAATGCAAGGAATCCAGCACACCCAAAACTATTAAAGAGGAGAATAACTTTGGAGAACTCACATTTGCTGATTTTAAAACAAACCACAAAGCTACAATAATCAAGATAGTGTGGTCATGACACAAGGATAGACATAGAAATCAAGAGAATATGGTTGATAGTTTAGAACTAAAACTTCATTTTATTATTAATTAATTTTTGATAAAAGACAAAGAAAATTTAGTGAGGAAAGGATAGTCTTTTCACCAAATGGTGCAACAAGATATCCAAATGCAAAGAAACAAAAAAAGAAAACAAAAACATCAAACAAAAAAGCAGTCAATTTAGAAAAACCAGCTCAAAAATGAGCCATAAACTTACTGTAAGAGCAAAAAGTATAAAACTCTTAGAAGAAAACTAAGAAGTAGATCTTCATGATCTTGTGTTAGTCAGTGGCTTATTATATAGGGCAGCAAAAGAACAAGTAACAAAAGAAAAACAGATAAATTGGACTTCATAAAAATTAGAAACTTGTGCTTCATTGTACATCATGAGGAAGTGAAATAACATACAGTATGAGAGGAAATGTTTGTAAGCCATATATCTTAGAAGTGAACTACATCCAACATATGTAAAGACCCCTTGCAACATAACAAAAAGTGACTGTTCAATTTTTAAATTTTAATAAATTGAATTTGAATAGACTTTTTTCTGAATAAGGTATACAAACATCCAAGAAGGACATAAAAATATACTCAGCTTCATTAGTCATTTGGGAAATGGAAGTCAAAAGCATGTTTAGAACTACTTTACCCTCACTAGGTTGGCAAAAATAAAAATAAACATAAATATATACAAAAGCAAAAATAGAAACACAACAGAAAGCACAGAAACAACCAAACAAGTAAATGAAAAAGCAGATACTGTTAGAGAGGATGTGGAGAAATTGGCATCTTCATTTATTACTGGTGGGATTGTAAACTGGTGCAAATGTTTTGGAAAATAATTTGGCAATTCCTCAAAATATTAAATGAGTTACCATAGGCTATAGTCTGAATATTTGTGTTCCCACCAGATTCATATGTTAGAAACCTAATGACCAAGGAGTTGAGGTCTTTGAGAAATGATTAGATCATGAGGGCAGAGCCTTCCTCAGTGTATCAGTACCTTTTAAAAAGAGGCTCCAGAGAGGTCCCTAAACTCTTTCCATTTTGTGATACCCAAGATAAGCCAGCTACCTGCAACCCAGAAGACGGCCCTCGTCAGAACTTGGTCATGCTGGCACCATGATCTTTAACTTCTCAGCCTCCAGAACCATTAGAAATAAATGTCTGTTGTTTTTAAGCTACCCAGACTGTGATATTTTGTTATAGCACCCCAAAAGGACTATGATACCATATGACCCATCAATTCTACTTTTATGTATATAAACCTAAGAGAAATTAAAATGTATTTTCTCACAAAAACTTGTATATTAATTTTCATAGCATTATTAATGATAACAAAAACATAGAACAACCCAAGTGCCTACAGTATGAGTGAAACATGAACACATTATGCTAAATGAAATAAATATTTCACAAAAATCTACATATATGTTCTATGAAATCATTTTATGAAATGTCTAGAATAGAAAAACTCATAGAGTCAGTAGTTACATGGGGTTAGGAGAAGGAAAATGGGGGGATGACTTCTAATGGTTGCAAAGTTTCTTTAAAGGATGATGAAATGTTCTAAAATTACATAGCGATGATAATCACCCAATTTGAAAAGCACACTGAAAAACACTGAATTTTAGACTTTAAAAAGGTGAATTTTATGATGCGTGAATTGCATCTCAATAAGACTGTTATTATTTTAAGTGAAAATAAAAGAGGGAAGGACATTTCTCTGGACCACGAAAAGAATTGAATAATATCTGTGAAGTTTGTTTCATATCGAATTAAGGATGCCTTCTGTATGTGGCACATTGTTTCCAACTGAGTTTTACCAAGGCGAGGTTTTAGCAAGTGATTGGAAAGCTGGACTATAAAAGCCAATGTATCTCTTTTTCTACCTTTCTACCTCAAGTGGCATCTCTTCCAGTGATGGCAGGTCACTAACTTTCAGTGATAGAAGGATGCACTATAATTAAACTGCCACCAGGGAGCTGGCTGGGTTTTGTTTTTTTTTCTTTTCTTTTTTGAACAATGTTGAGTGTTTAGGTTACTGTTGGCTTCTGCCCTTGGCAAGCTGAGTATTGAGCAGGTGGGTAATCAGATCATCCTACAACATATTGATACATCATGATACAGAAGAAGCTTGCTTAACAGAATTTGATTGGCTAACTGAATCAGTTACAGTGCCAAATGGTAAACAATATCCAATGAGGTTGGTGAGTTGTCCTTCTAGTTTTTTGAATCAGTTACAAGTCTAAGGTACTGTTTCTATCATAAGCCAGGATATACATATCAGAAAATCAAAGACGTATGTGAATATTATCCCTCTTACTACTACACCTAATAATCCACTTGGAGAGTTTTGGCTTCTTGTCTCTGCAACCTTGCTCTGATGTTCCATACTTCTTAGTTTCCAAACAAGAATGTTTCCCTCAGGGGGTTAATAGTGATTTTTTTTCTTATTAATTTGAGAGTTGATATTGTTTCTAGCATACTTTAGGCTTCTCAAGTCACTATACTCTACTGGTCAGGAAATATATGCTATTTACTAAGAAAAAATTTAGTTGCTTCTCCAAAATGCTTGCAAGGAAATTAATGTCTGGAACTCAGACAATCTGGGAATACCACTCTGTAAGTTAATTTTCTGCAATAAAGGTGGCTGGAACACTAGAACAATATAATAAATGCAGAATCACTAATAACTCAGATACCTTAAGAATAACATTTTACTACCAGATTTAAAAATGGAACAAGACAGTGAACTGAGATACTAATGAAAAACAGAGTTAAAATAATGTTAGGGGGGTGAAAAAAAGAAATGATAAACATCAAGTACAACTCTGTATTCAGTTTCAAATGTTAGTTCTGTGACAACTATGCACACAAAAAAGAAAGGAAAATGTATGCAGAGTAGAAATGGAGATGGACTGTGCCATTTCTGGACTTGTTTGCCCTATGACAGTTTCCTGTCATTCCTCTGCTTTTTATTGCAGAGGGGCTGACTGCAGTAGGAATATTTCCCGGGTACCCTTGTCAGTTGGCTTCCAGCTAGATTTTACTATAGGAATAACCAATGGAAGATCACAAGGCAATATGTGCTCCTCTATATGTGGGGCAGCATCTCTGGCCAGTGGCTGAAGCTTCCACATGCCACCTGCTTTCATCAGACCCCCTAGTCTTACAGGTTCATCTTAAGAAATGCAGCCTTTGGGATCCCACTATAATAGCTCTTTCCTTTGACCTTCTCTCCTAGTGGTGGTAGGTGATTACATGTTGCTTATTTCTGAGTTGCCTTACTGTTTCTTGTCTATATCATAAACTTTTCCATTACTTGTAAGAGCAAAATGCCTGTAGGAGTCAGAGGGCTGCCACCTGCTAAGGAAGAGTATGCATCACCTGCACCTGCTATTGGAAGTTCTCCCCAGGCAGAGGAGATTCCCAAAGTCCCATGTAGACTGGCACCAACAGGAGCCATGTGGGTAGGGGTCTGGGGAGAATGAGGACCCTGGAAGCACTTGGAAAGAATCAAGGCCCGGCTCCATCAGAAGCAACTAAGGGCCCCACCCAGGTGGAGGATGGTAACTTCAACACAAGATTCTTGGAGCATTGCCCTGTTACCTTACCACCAGCCAATCAGAAGAAAGTCACACACCCTGCAGCCCTTACCCCAATTTTTTCCTTTAAAATCCACAAAAATCTTCAGGGAGTTTAAGACTTTTGAGCACAAGCCACCATTCTCCTTGCTTGCCCTGCACTAAACCTTTCTTTGTTCAAAAAAAAAAAAAAAGAAATCCCTTTAAGTATTAAGTGTTTCTCTTTCCTGATTAGATACTATCTGTATTGTACTTAATGTACCCCACATACTCAGTATAAACATTTTGAGCATGCACTATCTTCATTTATAAAATAATGCATATTTTTACTAAGATATTATACACATCAAAAAATCCACACAAAGATAGGTGGATTGAGATTGCCTTACAATAATGAAGTAAGATATTCAGTTTACATGGCTTTCCAGGGAAGAATAGGCTGTGAATCAGGCAGGTCTTTAAGTGCAGTTTGGATATACAATGTCCATATCTCCAAGAATATTGTCTTCTGGAATCCAAGATAATTTTCCAAAACTAAATTCCTAAGATTTGTCAGGCAAATAATTTATGATCTGGAACAGGACCCACATCTAACCAGTTATTTGGTGATAACAGTCCCTCCACCCTTTCTTCATTTCTCTCATTCCTGTGAACCTCAATAAAGAATATATCAACACACAATATAACCTGAGCTGGAAAGCACTTTTGTGGAGAGGTGTTGAAACACAGGCTGCAGTACAAAATATGTTTCTTCTGGGAAATCTTGGACCTATACTACATACTGGAAAGGCATAATCATTTAACAGTGTATGCTTGTTAATGACTTAAATTAATTAATTTTCACTAAGTAGAATACACCTTGTTTGTGTATTTAAATTTCTGTAGGTAGTTTTATTGTATTAATTTGCAAAATTAATTTTTAAAAATGCTTTTCTCCAAATTCTGAAGTCACACTCTCTGTTCAGAACACAGAAAATGCATTTGTACTTTGGGATAACATAAAACTTTGCTTGATGGAATTCCTTATTCTCGTGACTTGCGCCCCATAATGATGGAGGGCATGACCAATATTTATATTAAGAAAGCTGTCTTTGGACTTCCCTGGTGGCGCAGTGGTTGAGAGTCCACCTGCCGATGCAGAGGACACGGGTTCATGCCCCGGTCCGGGAAGATCCCACATGCCGTGGAGCGGCTGGGCCTGTGAGCCATGGCCACTGAGCCTGCACGTCCAGAGCATGTGCTCCACAGAGGGAGAGGCCAAAACAGTGAAAGGCCCGCGTACCGCAAAAACAAAACAAAACAAAACTGTCTTTAAACTCAAATTCATGTCATAGCCCTTGATAATCAGAATCCATAAATAGATTTGTAAAGTGCCCTTGCACCTCTTAAAATAACAAGTGACAAAGTGTTCTACACACAGATAAATTACACAATGATTTTGATGATTCTTTTCACTTTAGCTAGTCTTTAAGATACATGAAATTCCTCAAGCTTTACACTTAGAGCTGTAAAATAAAGTAAAATGAGGTAACTTTGCTTATCTTAGCTAACAATGCCATCACCTCCCATATTGTTATAGAAAGGCAAAAAAGGGTACTGTACCCAAAAAATTTTTCTGTCATTTATTCTTGACTTCTCTCTTTACAACTCCATATTCTTTGCTGTGTTTGTCACAAAACTTTCAAAATATCTTCCACTAAATATTTGACTTTCTAGCCAGGATATTCTATGTGTACTAAATTCCCTTCTCTCTTCATCAATAAGTTTTCTGCCTATCTGCCTGTCTTTCTGTCTCTCTGTGTCTCCGTCTCTGTCTCTGTCTCTCTTTCTCTCTATCTATCTATCTACATATATATATATATATATATATACATATATATATATATACTTAACAAACTTCAGTATTACAAAGAAATACCAAAATGTCTTAAAATGTTTTTAAATATCATTTACTTGAGCAAGGTTTACATATAAAAATATGTGCCAGTAAGTATATAATCAGTAACACATAATTCCTTCAAAATCTGGGCCATGCAATCTGTTCTGATATTTGGTAATACAATTTAGAATGGAAATTTAACTGAAAACTTACTAACCTTATTCATTATAAATCACAACCTGATATTCTACAGGATACATTCCAAACGATTCTATTTGTCTTCCGACTATAGTATCATCAAGTCAGAACCTAACGTCTCTACTGTCAGGATTCAGCGGAGGAGAAAAAGCCTGGCTATGAGGTTTGAAAGCTTTTCCCATGGTCAGTATCCTAAGAACTGGGTTGGACATTATGCTTCTTTCATATCATGGACTCTGTCATCTGAACTGTGCTTCCCTGTAACTCCTGTTGTTTTCCAAACATTCTGATAGAAGAGAATAGGAAAATACATCAGATAAAATGAGATACATTGTCAACTCAAATATAAAAACGTAAAGTTACAGCAACAGAATAAATTATTAACAATTTAAAGTAGAATTTTTTTTCTCTTAAATATAAACAGTAATTACACAACAATTACGAGGAAACTGAAAATTTGTATCTTTAAACTTATAATGATCCATAATTTACTCTTCTAAATCAATGAAGTGTCACTCATGTGAAGCATTCATATATTCATTGGTAATTTACAACTAAACTATAAAAAATAATCGTTTTTTTAAGAAAGTTAATTTAATGTAAGTCATTATCAAGTTAGTGTTACTTAAAAGCCACTAAAATAAATATTTCATTAGTGTGCCAAAATAAAATAATGATGCAATTAGGAAGATATCCTTCATATTTTAAAAGAGAATAAAAAATCAATTTGTTTGAAGGTGATCTGAAAGAAAAATGTAATCAGAATAAACTTGTTTTTATGCTATGGAAAATACTGCATCTAATTCTCTAGTTTTACATCAAGTTTTCAAAAATGAAAAAGACAAGGTCACTTTTAAAGCCACAAAGGCTTGGAAATTAACACATTGTGTGTATGTGTGTATGTTATATTTTGATAAATTTGATGTTCGTGATTTGGATTAGTCACCATGATCCTGCCTTAATGTCGATGAACAAGGTGGTTGCTAACACACTGAGCTTGTGTTGATTTTTGTTTTATATATTTACATAGTTTACTATATATATATATATTTTCATTGGGAGCAGCAGCTATCATATCAAATTGCTATCCATTGATTCTGAAATACTGAAGCTTTATTTTTGAGTTTCTTATTTTGTTTCAAAAATGAATTTTTTTTTAAGTTTAGTAAAATTTTAATAAATCTAATCTGAGAAAATATGATTTAAAAACAAATTTTAAAAAGATAAAATGAAAAGAAAGCATACGTATATAACTCAATGAGAACAAATATATGAATACAGACTCAATGACATGTCATTGATAGATTTTAGCATAAACGCTTAATAAATATGTAGAATTGTGCATATTATAAAATCAATTATCCTCAATCATAAAAAAATCTGGTTAATTCACTAGGAAAAGTTTATTTCATAATAAATACAAAAAATCAACATGTAAGTACAAAAGAATTTCAATATTTTTTCTTGCTATTTTAATTAATCTGTAACAGGACTAAACTTTGGATTTCTAATGCACATTTGAAATAAACAGCATATTTCATAGATCAATGTTTGCTTTCTTTGAGCTATTCTTTCAGATATTCAATCTGGAAGGAATTAGTTTAAAACATTATTTGTTTATATGTACACACACATACAAACACAATTATACATGCAATCTTCATCATGCTGGAAGCTGTATGGATAATAGCAATAACATAAGCTTTGTCCCTAGGCCTATGTTTAAATCCTATCTCCAGCAGTGAAATATATACAAGTTTTGGAAATTTGTTTATCTTGGACCTTTTTAAAATAAAAGTATTAAGGGCTTCCCTGGTGGCGCAGTGGTTGAGAGTCCGCCTGCGATGCAGGGGACACGGGTTCGTGCCCCGGTCCGGGAGGATCCCACGTGCTTCGGAGCGGCTGGGCCCGTGAGCCATGGCCGCTGAGCCTGCGTGCCTGGAGCCTGTGCTCCGCAACGGGAGAGGCCACAACAGTGAGAGGCCTGCATACTGCAAAAAAACAAAACAAAAACAAAGTATTAAATATGCATGATAATATCTGTTGTGTAAAGTTGCTGCAAATGTTAGTGATAACGTGTGAAATATTAAGTATCTATCAGGTACATAATACCCTTTCAATTAAGATTAATTATAAATATGTTAATTGTGTGCTTTTTATGCTGTAGGAAATGTCCCTTACACATATGGTTTCAAAATACACAAATGGAAATCACGTAATCAAAACCCTTAGAACAACCCCATCCTTAGTGAATATTATGAAAATAATTTCTGTTATGTTCTTGCCAGATATATAGAATAAAACTTAGAGAATTTCTTTGTTTCTTTATTACCCATTATTAAGAGGTACACAATGTAGTATTTTCTTTAATTCAATGCTTGACTGGCTTCTCCAAGTGCTGTGGTGTCAGAAATTGTTCAATAAATGATAAGTGAACAAATGAATTCAACCAGCAATAAACAGATCTTGGTAACTCTACCTGAAATATATGTCAAATATCCCTGAAGCAATATTAAATGCTTAACATGCAGTATACATCACTGTCAACTAAAAATTAAAATAATTCATTGTCTTTCTCTTTCATTCTCCTTGGTAGGAAGTGGTTAGCAATATAAAGAATGCATTAAACTTACAGCACTATACTTATTGGGGTTATGAATCATTTCATATGTTTGGTTTTAAATACACCTCAGTCAAAAAAAGCAAAACTATGATTGGGTTTTTGAGACAAAAATATAAAGTATTTTTCTGAGTTATTGCCAAGTTGCATACCATCACAAGTGATTAATAACTATTTGCATTTATAATAATTGGATTAATAACTATTTGGATAACATTTTTTTCTAATACAATTTCTTATATATTATTGAAGTTATTTTCATATTTAAAATATTTTAAATAATGACCAAATAAACAGGAATTAAAAGATCACGTCTTGTGGCTTCCCTGGTGGTGCAGTGGTTGAGAGTCCACCTGCCGATGTAGGGGACACGGGTTCGTGTCCCGGTCCGGGAAGATCCCACATGCCGCGGAGCGGCTAGGCCTGTGAGCCATGGCCACTGAGCCTGCGTGTCCGGAGCCTGTGCTCCGCAACGGGAGAGGCCACAACAGTGAGAGGCCCACGTACCGCAAAAAATAAATAAATAAATAAATAAAAGATCACATCTTAATTCAGAGGACTAACTAACAGTTTACCAGTTGGTTTGCTTTTTATAATAAATAGTAGATTTAAAAATTGTTTTAAGTTTTCTAAGACTTCCTGACATTGTCTTTTATTCTTTTTCTCTCTTTACACACACATACACATGCACACACATGCACATGTATACACTATTTTGGTCACTAAGCACAGAACTACTGTTGAGAGGGAGTGTCCCGTGGGGTAAGCAGAGGTCCTAATAATGTCAAAGTTAGGATATATGTATGATTAAGATTTTAACATAGCTGGTATAAAACTAAGTATATAGCATGTGCTTAGAAAGAAATTCACTGCTTAATTTCTATTTTATAGTGGTGATTTGGTTGTCTGCTTAAAAATTTTAGTGCTCAGGATCATTCAAAGCATCAGGAACCATTTTTTTATTGCTCATTACTTCCTGATATATAATCAATTCCAATAAATTATTTAAAGGCAAGTGATATATGTACGTTATTCACCTTTGTATGTTCTTGTACTTAAAACTTTACCTTTCTTTAGTAGCAGATCCTCAATAAGCAATTACTGAATAAAGCACACATAATTCTGCTCCTAGAAAACTAGTCTAATTTTTATAATTATTTTTCATCTTGTACTTTCTATGCTTTTATATAAAATTGTCTACCTCACTTCTGACTAAGAACAGGGCTGACAAATTTATCAAACTGGTGAGCATATGTGTAAAGGAGCATGTTATAAAATTTATTTATTTTTATTTATTTTTGGCTGCATTGGGTCTTCGTTGTTGCACGCGGGCTTTTCTCTAGTTGAGACGAGTGGGGGCTACTCTTCGTTGTGGTGCATGGGCTTCTCATTGTGGTGGCTTATCTTGTTGCGGAGTATGGGCTCTAGGCTCACAGACTCCAGTAGTCATGGCACACGGGCTCTAGAGCACAGGCTCAGTAGGTGTGGCACATGGGCTTAGTTGCTCTGGGGCATGTGGGATTTTCCCAGACCAGGGATCAAACCCATGTCCCCTGCATTGGTAAGAGGATTCTCCACCACTGCACCACCAGGGAAGCCCAAATTCTTTGTTTTTATAAAGTTAAACTTTCTCTTGATAAACTGTATTTTTGTAATATACATTCCAATTATTAACAAATGAAGAGATGAAAACACATTGTTATATTGTGTATAACATGTCCTTAGAAGAGAGAGGCAGAGAAAGATTCGACAAAGAGTAGGAGAAGGAGGTTTGACCATCAAGGCAGATATTGGAGTGATGTGGCCCTGAGTCAAGGAACAACAGTGGCCACCAGAAGCTGGAAAGAGTAGAGAATAGAGTTTCCTCTAGAGCCTCCACTGGAAGTATAACCCTGCTTATAACTTCTTTTCATCCTAGTGAAATTGATTTCAGGCTTCTGGTCTCCAAAACAGTGAGAGAATACACTTCTGTTGTTTTAATGAACCAAGTCTGTGGCAATTTGTTACATCTGCCACAGGAAACTAATACACACCCTTAACCCAGCTCATACATAATTCCATACAGAAGGTCTTGTATAACAAGCTGAATAAGGAGGAAAATACTGGAGATGGGTGCATGGATATAATTACAGAGTTAAAATGGATAGAGCCTGCATCGTAGCCACATTCAAGGGTGACTTTAAGACAGTGAAGAGATAAAAATCTTCCTGCCTACAAATAGAACAATTTGCCATCCACTTTGTACAGAAAAAAATAAAAGTCTGCAGAAAAAATTCATACTGGTTCCAAGGCAATGCCAATGGTCTAATCATCTGATCAGTGTTCTAGAAAGAAATGATCTGGAAGGTTGAAGACACAAAGGTCTGAGTAGAAGTGTGTCAATGGACATAAAGAAATGTGCATGAAGAGTGGACATTTTTTTTTTTATCACATGTTATTTCTGACCAGAAATTTCCCATCATGAAGGGAGCACTGAACAATCAAATAGACTAAATGACTTTGTCTCTTAATCATCCACCTCTGAATTGATATAATGGACAGAGGAGTCATGGTGGCAGATGGAGGCTATGTATGAATCCAATAGCATGGAGTCACTTACTAATAGGCTCTTTTTACTACTATCTCTGAATGGCCTCTGAAGGGAGACCAACACTGCATCTCCAGTATTAGAGTATTCCATGAGGAGTTTAAAAAACACTTGATGACAAGTCAACTTCCTAGGACCCTTCCTTCTTAGGTTGCCTTTCCCACCTGAAGAAATAAAGTGTATGTGATGATGTGCTCCTCCTCCTAATCTCTATGCGCTTTTTTATTATCTAGAAAATATTATCTGATTTTTCTCATATGAAAAAGTGCATTCTCAGTACACAGTATTCAATTTTGTTACTTCTATGTGGCTTTCGATCCTGTCCTGTCTTATCTTCTATTTATTTTCTGAAGAATAAAAGAAAATGAAAAATATGATTAGCTTTAGCTAATGCTTTAGTTAATTGGAGTTAAATTTCATCTATCTTTAGCTCTCTTGTATCTCAATTTGGAATTATTTTTTCAGGGTCTGTTTTTTCATTTAATTTACTGAGTACAGGGAATTTCTTCTTCTGAAGTATAATACATTTCTTACATTTTTGTATGTTTATTTTGGGGATACTATGTATGCGTAAAGTATCTGGCACTGCCAGTTTGTTTTCTTGATGGGAATGGTTTAATCCTGGCCTTCGATGTGCTGTAAAACATGGTGTGAAAAGTAAGAGAAATGAGCTAAAGGAGCCAGAAGCTTTAATACAATTTCGAAAAACATTTTCTATCACACATTAGCTTTATTTGCTAATCTTGGTGGATACATGGTGTCCCTCAGTTTTCACCTTTTAGGATTGAGCAAGCAGTTTTCATAACTCATTGTGAGGTTAAGTATAAGTATAGGACTTTAAAAAAATTTGCATGTCTTTACTCAGTTACAACAGGTCAATGGCAGAATACTCTTTAGTTTTGGAAGGTAGGTTAAGAGGAAAAAACAAAAATGATGCTCTCTTAACCACTTATCCTCTGACATTCTGAATGTGAAATTCACTGGGCTGGTTTTTGTACCTTCTCTGTGGTCACACCAAAACTACTGGATGTCTCATATTTTGCATGGGTTTTCAAAAATGTGCCATTTTTTATTTAAAAATATCTGAGCCCTGTCATTTTATTCAATGTATTTCAGTAAGGCACAGAGTGTAGATATAGCTCACATTTACCTTGAGAATTGTACTGTCTGTTGATTTTCTCACTCTGTATTTATATCTCTGTGTGTACGGGTGTTCAGGGCTGTGTGTTAGAGACGTGATCATAAATAACAAGCATGTACAAGTGACAATTTATCTCTGTTTCCTTTTAGTCAGCTACTACCAGAGTAACAATAGTGATCCACTCAGAAACAATCTAATACTCTTTTTTCATTCATGAACTAGGAATCAGTTTATTTCTTAATAGCATGATTAAAAAATATTTCTAATGTTCTGACCAATCTGTGGGCACATTTTAATCATATTATTAATAATTATTATATTTTATTCACTTTCCATTACACTTCCTCAATCCAAACACAATCAACCGCCCTTCTTACTAGCTCTGATATACAAGTAGAGACAGCTACCACAGAGCTTTCTCTCAGACACTACAACTGTAATGATCTCCTTCTCACAAGGAACTTTATTTAGCTTTTCACCACAGTCTCTCACCATTCTCCACTGGAAATGTTCTGGAAACTTCTGACTACCCAACTATCAATGTGTTCTGTGGTTCCCATACTTTTGAAATACACTCAGTTATATGGGTTGCAATACATTGTTGCTTTTCTTTTAGTATTTTATTAATTTTCTACTTAAACAGCTTTCCAAAAAGACCATTCTATATGATCTGAACATAATTCCATAAGCTAGACAGGTGACATATACTAATGGCAGGTGCCTTGCTATACCAAGAATCACTCTCCCTTCTGACAACCAAGGTTAGGATAATGAAATGAACTCCTTGAATGTATGTTCAACTTCCTTTAAAGTAAGTTTTCCCCCAGAAAGAATATCAATCCTTTATGAAAGTATACTTTGTAAGGTCTCAATGTACCATTTCTCAGTTATGCCCATACATGCCTGAATCTGAAAAATTTATAGAGTTTGGCCTCAAGCTAGGATACCCTCTATAATGCATTACGTGTATCAGATAGTACATGTTTGATTATGCTACTAGATGTTTCCCAAGTATGTAAAATATGAATACTGTGACTTATTAAATTGTTTTATTTTTCAAATTAACATTAATAATATCCTTTAGCATGCCTCAACTATCCAAATCTTTTAGATTATTTGATTAGTTTTATCTTCAGTCTTCAACCTTGGACATACTTTCTAAGCACTTCCTTGAACCTACTATTGAGGTTAAATCATTTTGTCATCAATATTTTAAGAAGACTAAATGGAAAGCTATGCTCATAAAGTCCAGACATCTTTGTCACTGATATAATAGGGCAAAGAGACAATTTCCCTCCTAAGAACCGGAAGATAGTTCTGTCTGTTCTGTGTCAGCTCATTTATCTTTGTTACATTGATGAATTCATTTTCATGATGATACTTGGTTTGAATAATGAAAAGCTGGAAAAGATAGTGTGATGGTCAAGATGGAATGTTTAAAATTTTCTTCCTAATTATAGCTAACCATATTTTTGTGATTCACCATTGAGATGATCAATCTTATTTTATGAACACAATTTTTTAGATGATATTTTTAAACTAAATTATAAGTCATTTGAATAGTATAATCTCTTTTAAAGCTTTATTAAATCAGTGTGAACTCCAAGTATTATATCATCTTAAACACAAGTATACATAAAATATAAGAATGTATTTTCAACTCTTCATTTGTTAATAATTTGAAAATACATTATCAAAAAAAAGTTTATTGAAAGAAAGATCACTTTTACAAATCAAATCAACTTTTTTTTGCATGCTTATTTCCATGTATATTGACTAATTAAAAAGATTCATTAGTCCTCATCTTAATTAGAGATGAGGTAAACATTTTTTTCCTAAAGGTAATTTAACACAGTACCTCTCAAACATTAGCCTGTCTATAAATGCTTGAGGATCTTGATGGAACCTGAAACTCTGCATTTTTTTGTTGTTTTTTTGTTTTTTTTTTTTGTGGTACGCAGGCCTCTCACTGTTGTAGCCTCTCCCGTTGTGGAACGCAGGTTCTGGACACGCAGGCTCAGAGGCCATGGCTCACGGGCCCAGCCTTTCGCGGCATGTGGGATCTTCCCGGACTGGGGTATGAACCCACGTCTCCTGCATCAGCAGGCAGACTCTCAACCACTGCGCCACCAGGGAAGGCCAGACTCTGCATTTTTAACAAGATTTCTCAGCATCCACCCAACTAGTCAAAATTTGATGCCAAGTTTTCTCCATGAGAAGTTCATATACTGGAATTGATTCTGTTTTTTGATTGGCAGTTAAAATGTATATAATACTGAGAGAAAGACTGCTTTAATGTGATTGTGACAACTTATGTCATGTGACATAAGTCACATGACATAAGTTAATGTCATGTGACAAGTTATGATATTTTTTTCTTGTGATAACCCATGGAGAAATTTAGTTCCTTCTGTGAACTAGTTGGAACTTAATTTTGGCTATGAATTTTGACAATAGAATAGGATATTATTGATAATATTGATATATTATCAAGATGGCAGAGTAGGAAGACCTTGTGCTCAACTCCAACCACAATGACACCAAAACTATAACTACATATGGAATAAATCTCTGAGAAAAACCTGAAGACTAAGTCTCTTCTACAACTAAGAATATAACTCTTCTACAATTAAGGATATAAAGAAGTAGAAGAAGAAAATAAAACATGCCAAGATGGGTTGGAGAGAAAGAGAAGCAACCTAATATGGACCCAACCCCTGGCAGGAAACCCAGAAGAGGAAGAAACTATCAAAAACTCTGAGGTCTTCCTTAAGAAGCAAGGGATTCAAAATCCACATTGGGCACTCGAGTCCTGGAGACCAGCACCAGGAAGATGAGTCCCCTTAATCAATTTTGGAAAAGAGAAGGACTTGTGACTGGGAGATCTGGATGTCTGTAGAAAGCCAAGACTCCACTGAAAGGGCACGTGCACAAACTTACTCACTACAAGTTCCAGCACAAAGGTTACAGATTGAAAAGCTTCTGGCATTCTAACCAGCCCCCAGGACAATTCCACCATTCCCCCCAGCCCTCAGCTGGCTTCAGCTCCAACATCCCCACCAAGGTGGTGGCCTGAAGCTCACCCTGGGAAAAGCCACTGCCAATGCCAGGCTCCTCTCGTGCCCCTCCAGCTCCAGCCTTCCCCCACAGAGGCATCAGCTTTCAATGCACACAGGGAGAATCCCCAGACCATCCTAACATCAGCTCCAGTCCTCCCACCAAAACCACCAGGCACATGCAGTCTGTATAGGGATGCTCCTACACAAAAACACTCCTTTGAAAAAAATAAGGTTATTCATTCACCTAATTCAAGGGACAAACACAGAAAATCAAACAAAATTAGAAGACAGAGGAATATGTTCAGTATGAAAGAGCAAGATAAAACCCCAGGGGAAAAATAACATACTAAAGAAATAGAGAAAAATTATTTACCTGATGAAGAGCTTGAAGCAATATTTGATCATGTAAAGTCATAAAAATGTTTGTTAAACAAGGGACAAAAATAGAGGAACACAGTGAGAACTTCAGCAAAGAGTTAGAAAATGTGAAAAAAGAACCAATCAGAATTTAAGAATACAATGACTGAAATGAAAAATACACTAAAGGGGATCCACAGCAGACTAGGTCATACAGAAGAACACATAAGTGACCTAGATGACAGAATAGTGGAAAAAAAAAAGAAGAATTTTAAAAAATGAGGATTAACAGACCTCCAAAGCAACATTAAGGGTATACAAACTTCCTCATTATAGGGTTTCTTAGAAGAAGACTCAAGTCAGACAAAATAGACATTAAACAAAAACTATAAAAAAAAGACAAAATGGACATTACATAATGATAAAGAAATAAATCCAACAAGAAGATATAACAATTGTAAACATATATGTACTCAACATAGGACTACCTAAATACATAAAGAAAATATTAACAGACATAAAGTGAGAAATCGACAGTAATGAAATAATAGTAAGAAACTTTAATACTCTTACTTACCTCAATGGATAGATCTTCAAGACAGAAAATCAGTAAGGAAACATTGACCTTAAATGACACATTGGACCAGATAGATTTCATAGATTTCTACAGGATATTCCATTAAAAAAAAAAAAATGTTAGAATACACATATTTGAAAACACAAGCTTTCAAGTTTCACAATGTTCACATGGAACATTCCCCAGGATAGATCATATGTAGACCACAAAACAAATCTCAGTAAATTTAAGATGATTGAAATAATATCAAGCATCTTTTTAAGCCAAAACAGTGTAAAATTAGAAATCAATTACATGAAGAAAACTGGAAAAAACACAAACACATAAAGACTAAACAACATGCTACTAAAAAAAATGGATCAAGGAATAAATCAGAGGGAATCAAAAAACACCTTGAGACAAATGAAAATAGTAACACAAATTTTCAAACTCTACAGGATGTAGCAAAAGCAGTTATAAGAGGGATTTATAGTGATTCATGCTTATCACAAGAAACAAGAAAAATCTCAAATAAACAACCTAACTTTAAACCTAAAGGGATAAGAAAAAGAGAAACAAAACCCAAAGTTAGTAGAAGAAAGGAAATAATATAAGAGCAGAAATAAATGGAATAAAGTCCAAGAAAAATAAAGGAAAAAAAGTCAATAAAACTAAGAGATGGCTTCTAAGTGTCTGGTGGGCAGAAGAATCTGCAGACGTCTTAAAGGACTTGGCAGTTGCCAGCACTATACTAACTTCTTTTCAGGAGTTTGCTTTTAATAGGTCTGCTTAACCAGCTGATGTGGTCCTGCACCCATTCCAGCCTGGTGATTGAGTCCTCATCAAAACTGGAGAGAAAAAAGACCTGAACATCAACTTGCCAATGCATGGACAGGACCATAGGAGGTGCTGCTGAACACTCACTCCTCTGTTAAATTAGCTAACCTGGATAAAAACATGGATTCACCACACCCAATAAACTCAGTCTACCAGAAACCAGACAGAATGAAAAAAAGCAGATTTAGTCTTGTGCCTCATTAGAAGGTCTTAAGTTGCTGTTTTGAGCCAAGCCTCTTACCACATAAGTAATGAAGACTTATGCACTTCTCTTTTGTTTCACTACACTGGTGACAGCAACTTGTTTGGAAGGTGTACTTTAATCAAGTTATCTCCAAGTTTGGATATAGATACAAGGCAAAGCATCCAGGGGTCCTCATACCAAGAGCTGAAGTTTCTGTGTATGTTCAAGTGGTGTCTAAGTGTTGTGATACGGCCATAAACAAACATTTTTATGCCCAGTCTGGGACTTGGAATACTTCTAGTCCCAAGTTGATCAATTCCATTCCAATCCCTCATCATCTCCCTTCAGCAGGAATTAGCCAGAGCAGTCATCACTCCTTTCCCACAAGATTGTGAAATGGACATTGACAGTGGGGAACTGTGTCAGAGAAGGAAAAAACTGACTCCTTATTGGATCTGTTCCTTTAGTTCTAACCATTTCTCCCCTAACCTGCTGTCTGTGCTTAGTCATGCTGGTTCTGCACTTTTGTAAAGAAATGTTGTCTATAGCCTGAGATATACGTGCCCAGGCTTGACCTTTAAAGGTATAATACTTTTTATTCATAGAGAGATAAAAAGTCACAAAACATAGAATAAACATTGTGAACAGACTTATATGGACAGCTGCAAGAAAAAAAGATTATCACATCCTCTCTCAGTTCTGGCCAGTACCAAGAAATTTGCATCAACCAACCACACCCCTTCCATTTTACTATAAAATAAACCTATATTCTAACATGGGTAAGTTGTTTCTTCAGGACACTAGTGCACCACCTTCTCAGTCTACTGGCTTTCCGAATAAAGTCACTATTTCTTGCCCCAACACCTCGTCTCTTGCAGGAAGCAGTGTGAGCTTGGACATGGCAATCACAAACCCTCAAGATGTATATCAAGGAGGCAGAATTAAAATGTAAACAGTTGACTTCATTAAACACTTTCTTATATAGCTTGTGTCTCAGAAAGAAACCATTATGAAAATTGTGAATTTTTAAAAATTGAACTAATGTTTCCCTCAAGTAAAAAGTTGAAAAGAAAAAATTAAGGATTTATAAAGACGTTTAAAAGTTTGGAGCCTGCTATATATATATATATATATATATATATATATATATATATATATATATATATATATATATACATACATATGGCAATCTTCCTCCATATGAACAAACAATGCATGTGGAAACTTGAACAATCTGAGACTCACATTCACTATCTGTGTCTTCACAGAAAAGAATTTCTCCAAACCCAAGCATAAACTTATAGTACATTAGCTATTGCTAAGTTAAATGAATAATCAAAACCAATCTAATTGAGTGAATAATAGGAGGATCAAGTAAATGTATTATCCTATATATAAAGGAGTGGGACTGGATTTCTAAGGAGTTCATATGTGCAAACAATCTAACAACTACCCCCTGATTCGCTAGGAAGAGTAATGAACTGTCCATGCAAAGGGAGTCAGCAGATGTGCATATAGGCTCAGTGTCCATGAACACTGTAATTAACAATAGGGTAAAAAGTGGAATATTTTGTCAGTTATTTGTGCTAAGATCATATTTGCTTTTGATTTTCCAGTTTTTGTTTGGTTTAGATGGTGGGTGAGAATATAAACAATTCTCTGGGGGTACTGTGCTATGCAGAATATAAAGTATATTTATTTGAAATCTTATTTTGTACTTATAGACACAAGAAAAATTCAGCGCACTTTTCTTACTGTAACTGATTACTAGTTTCACACTGTTGTGGTCTGAAAATATGCTTGACATAATTTCTATCCTCTTAAATTTGCTGAGACCTTTCTGTGGCCTAGCATGCAATCTGCTCTGGAGAGAGTTCAGTGTGCACTTGAAAAGAATATGCATTCAGCTGTTGGATGGAATGGGCAGAAGACTTGAATAGACATTTTCCCAAAGAAGACATAGAGATAGCCAACAGGAACATGAAAAGATGTTCAGCATTGCTAATTATTAGAGAAAAGCAAATCAAAACTCCAATGAGGTATCACCTCACACCTGTCAGAATGGCTATAGACAAAAAGTCTATAAATAAATGGTGAGGATGTGAAGAAAAAAAATTTAAAAACCTAGTGTACTATTGGTGGAAATGTACATTGGTTCAGCCACTTTGGAAAACAATATGGATATTCCTCAAAAAAATAAAAATAGATCTGTTCTATGATTCAGCAATTCCACTGCTGGGTGTATATCCAGAAAAAATGAAAATGCTAGTTCAAAAAGAAATATGCACCCTAATGTTCAGCAGCATTATTTACAATAGCCAGTATATGGAAGCCACCTAAGTTCCCATCAACATATGAACTGATAAAGAATATGTGGTGTATATATACAATGGAATACTAATCAGCCATAATGTAGAATAACATTTTGCCATTTGCTACAACATGGACGGGCCTGGAAGTTATTATGCCTAGTGAAATAAGTCAGACAGAAAAAGACAACTACTCTATATTATCCCTTATGTTGGAAACCTTAAAAAAAAATACATACCAAAAGAGAGACAGATTCACAGATATAGAGAACAAACTAGAAGTTATCAGTGGGGAGAGGAAAGTGGAGGGCAAGATAGTGGTATGAGATTAAAAGACATAAACTACCATGTATAAACTTATCAACGAGGATGTATTGTACAGCATCAGGCAATATAGCCATTATTTTGTAATAACATTAATTATAGTATAATCTAGAAAGACTTTTGTACACCCAAAATGAATATAATATATTTCAACAAAGTATCTATCTAGGTCTTTGAGAAGATAATTAGATTCAGATAAGGTCATGATGGTGGGGTCCTTCTGATTGACTTAGTGGTCTTATAAGAAGAAACACCAACTAACTAACTAATTAAGCTCTCTCTCTATCTCTGTCTATCTCTCTCTCTGTCATGTGAGGATACAGTGAGAAGATGGCCTCTGCAAGCCAGGAAAAGAACTCTCACCAGAACCCAACCATGCTGGCACACTGACTTAGGATTTCCACAATCCAGAATCATGAGAAAATAAATTTCTATTGCTTAAGCTACCCAGTCTATGGTGTTTTGTTATGCCATCTCAAGTTGTGGTATTAAAAAGTGGGGTGGTGCTTTATCAAATATCTAACATGTGGAAGTTACTTTGGAACTGGGAAATGGGTTTGAGTGCATACTAAAAATATGGACTTTAAGTGTGATTCTGGTGAAGTCTGCAGTGGAAATGAGGAAGATATCACTGGAAACTGGAGAAAAGAAAATTCTTGTTATAAAGTGGCAATGAATTTGGCTGATCTGTATTCTTGTGTTTTGTGGAAGGTAGAACTTATGGGTGATGAAATGAGACTATTTAGTTAAAAATATATCTAAGCAAAGTATTGACAGAGTGGCTTGGTTTGTCTTGACTTCTTAAAGTAAAATCTGTAAAAAGAGAATAAGTTGAAGAAGGAATTGTTAAGGAAAAATAGAACCAGAACTTGAAGACTTGGAAAATTCTTAGTCTATCTACATTGCAAAAAGTAAGACAGCTTAATTTGTAAAGTAGAGTAAGAATGTGGCTCAAAACCACTTAATAAAGTGTTTGGGGGATTATATGAACGGAAACACTGTCACCTTTAACTGAAGGGGGAAATGGGACAAAATGAAGGAATACTGTAGGACTTCTTGGATTTGACAGGACTGAATACCTGAAAAAAATATTCTTCAAAAGGGAAAAGCTATTGTGTAGTCAACTCAGAGATCATCAGGGCCACCAACTTTGTTCAAAAGGCAAAATGGCCTCTACCTAGGCATTTTGGATGTCTGGTGACTGAAAGAATGCTACAAAAGCAGAAAATAGAGTCATTATTTGTGCCATTTTATTTAAGGTCTCTTATGGCATCATACAGAACATACATTCCAAGGACAGAAGAGGGGCGGGGGTGTCTCCAATTGCCTGGTTCCAGTTTGCTGGTCAAACAGAAGTCATGTCCTCTGAATGACTTCCTCCAAAAAAGACTAGAAGTGGTGCACTAATATTACCCTAACCCTGACCACACACATGCTTAGGCAGGGGAGTGTGGCCCCTGGGTCAGAGCAGGGAGGAAAAGGCCTTGTTTGGTCTGAGCTACCAAGGTGTGGGGATGTACATAGCCCAGATGGTGGCAGGAGACTTTCTGTCTGCCCAGGAATGGAGGCCCCAAGCCCCTGTTGCATACTCCATGGTGTCTTCAGACTCCACTTAGAAAATACCAATGCAAAACTTAAATTATTAAGAATTTCACAACAGCAACCACAGAGCATTAAACCCTAAGCACAGGGCTCTTTTGAGCTCAGGATCTTTAGGGAAGACAATAGAGGTAGGGGCTGAAATAATAATAAAGGAACAATGAGATCAGGATAAGTTAAATGTGAGGAAGAAGGACCTGGCAGTGAGACCTTAAGGATGGAGGAAGTGAGGCATAAAGAATGGTAGGTTAAATAGGATGCAGACATGCTGTGGAAGGATGGTGGGAACCAAACCAGAGGGGTAAAGACATAGTTATATATTGCAAAGGATATGGAGGGATAGATACCGTGAGTTGAATGGGACCCTCATGGGTGGGGACACAAAAGTAGAGAGAAATAGTTAGAGAGCTTGCCCCTGTCCCTGGTTATTACTGTTGAAGAACCATGGGATCAAAAGTTCAGGAAACATCCAAGAAGTAATATCAACATGTCTTTTGAATACCGGGAGTATACATATACAATACTGGGATAAACAGGCTTTTTTCAATTATCAACAACTTTCTATCTTCAGATGATGACCACTAATATTTTGTTGAGGATTTTGCATTTAAATTTGTTGGAAATATTAACATGGTTTTTATTTATTTGTTTTTGTTAGGTCTTTGCTTTTAGTAATACGATAATGGTGGCCTCACAGAATAAATCTAGATGTGCTCCTTCTTCATTTTTTTGGAATAGTTTGAGAAGGATAGGTTTTAGCTCTTCTCATACTTTGGTGGAATTCCTCTGTGCAGCCATCCAGTCCTTGATTTCTGTGTGCTGAGAGATTTTTGACTAGTAATTCAATTTCACTACTAGTGTTCAATCTGTTTGATTGTCTATTTCTTCTTGATTCTGTCCTGGAAAATTGTATGTTTCTAGAAATTTGTTCGTTTCTTCTATGCTGTCTAATTATTTTGGCATATAGATATTTTTGGTAATATTTTCATAATTTTTTTATCTCTGTGATATCATTTGTTATTTCTCCTCTTTCATTTCTTCTTTTGTTTAGTTGGACCCTATATTTCTTGATGAGACTGGCTAAAGATTTATCAGTTTTGTTTCTCTTGTGAAAAAATAATCAGCTCTTGGTTTCACTGATTCTTTCAATTTTTGAGGGGGTCTCTAGATATAACCTAATTTTTATTGTTTCCTTCCTTCTACTGACTTTGGCCTTTGTTATTCTTTTTCTAATTCCTTTAGATGGTAAGTGAGATTGTTTAAGATTTTTCTTGTTTTTTGAAGTAGGCCTGTATCACTATAAACTTTCTTCTTAAAACTGCTTTTGCTGTCTCCCATAGATTATGGAAATTTTTGTTTTTATCTTCATTTGTCTCAAGGAATTTTCTGATTTTATGTTTGATTTATTCATTGACCCATTGGTTTTTTAGTAACATGTTGTTTAGTCTCCACGTGTTTGTTCTTTTCCCATTTTACTTTCTCTAATTGATTTCTGGTTTCATACCATTGTGTTTGGAAAAAATGCTTGATATAATTTCTATCCTCCTACATTTGCTGAAACTTGTTTTGTGACCTAGTATGTGATTTATCCTCATGAAGATTTCTTGTGCACTTGAAAAGAATGTGTATTCTGCTGTTTTGGGATGGAATGTCTTGTAGATATCTATCAAGTCCAGTTGGTCTAATGTGTCATTTAAGACCACTGTTCCTTTATTTTTTTGTATAAATTTATTCATTTTTATATGTTTATTTTTCACTGCGTTGGGTCTTCATTGTTACATGCAGCCTTTCTCTAGTTGCAGCGAACAGGGGCTACTCTTCATTGCAGTGCACAGGCTTCTCATTGCGGTGGCTTGTCTTGTTGTGGAACACGGGCTCTTGGCAAATGGGTTTCAGTAGTTGTGGCACACAGGCTTAGTATTTATGGTTTGCAGGCTCTAGAGCACAGGTTCAGTTGTTGTGGCACACAGGCTTAGTTGCTGCATGGCATGTGGGATTTTCCTGGAACAGGAATCAAACCCATTTCCCCTGCATTGGCAGGCAGATTCTTAACCACTGTGACACCAGGGAAGTCCCACTCCTCATTAACTTTCTGTGCCGTTTGATTTGTCCCTTGATTAAGTGGGGTGTTAAAGTCACCTACTGTTAATGTATAATTGCCAATTTCTTCCATTATGTCTATGCATATTTGCTTTATAAATTTAGGTGCTCCTGTACTGGGTGCATATATGTTAACAATTGTTATATCCTTTTCTTGTGTTGATCCCTTTGTCATTATATAATGCCCTTTTTTGTCTTTTGTTATACACTTTGTTTTAAACTCATTCAATTAGCCATCCTATAGATTTTGATTGGAGAATTTAGTCCATTGATATTTAAAACGATTATTGATAGGTATGTATAGCCATTTTATTATTTGTTTTCTGATTGTTTTTGTAGTTCTTCTTAATTCTTTTATTATTTTAGTTTATTCCCTTGTGGTTTGATTACTTTCTTTAACAGTATGCTTGTGTTCCTTTCTCTCTAGATTTTGTTTATTTATTGTGGTTTTTTGATTTGTTGTTACTATGGGGCTCACATATGTTAACCTATAACTATATAACTAACCTATAACATGTTTTAAGTTGATACTCATCAAAGTTCAAACACATCCTAAAATATCTACATTTTGTATTCCCCTACATTACATTTTGTGTCTTTGTTGTCATATTTTGCAACTTTATTTTAATTCCTTGACTATTTATTATAGTTATAGTCGATTTTTATAATTTTTGTCTTTTAATCCTTGTACTAGCTAATTTAAGTGGTTAATCCTGAGCCTTTATTATCTATTTGCCTTTACCAGTGGGATATTTCACTTTCTAAAAGTTCTTACTTTTTGTTGTAGCTTTTTCTTTTCCAGATAGAGAAGACCCTTTAACACTTCTCCTAGGATCAATTTACTATTGACAGACTATTTAAGTTTTTTTCTTGTCTGAGAAGTTTTGATCTCTCCTTCAATTCTGAGTGATAACCTTGCTGGGTAGAGTATCCTAGGTTTCAGACTTTTCCATTTCAGTATGTTGAATATATCATGCCACTCTCTTCTAGCCTGCAAATTTTCCACTGAAAAATCAGCTGATATATTTATGAGGGTCTCCTTGCATGCGGATCTTTGTTTTTCAATTGCTGCTTTCTGCAAATTTAACTCTAGGCTCCGATTTTACTGTCAGGAGACTTTTGCCATGTTTGGTAACATCTCTCAGATTTAGTTCCCTCTTTTATACAATATAGAAAACAGTAATTTTCAAATGGTTAAATGATTACATGACTATTAATAACAACTATACAAATATTTGTTACTTTTCACTATGATATACTAGCTTCAGAATTTGTTATAGAAGATTGGAGACTTCTAATAACTCCCTTTTCCCACCTTTTAAGATCACAAATGCTGGACATTGGGTTTAGCACTTATGAGGTGCCAACTACATAAACTTAAATAACTCAGAAATTTTTTCTTCTAACAATGTATTATGTAAAATATTGCCCTCTATCCCATCATGCTCTTTTGTAATTTTTTGCATTATATTACATCGTTAACATTTTTCATGCCATTGAATTTTCATCTTTTGTATTAGTAAATAATGGAACACAAGGAAGTCATGTTATTTAATCAATTGTTTATTTCTGATAATGTGATTCTTTTCAACTTTTCAATGTTATAAGTAAAATTATAATGAATTTCCTTGAGGCTAAATGTCATGGAAAGATAATTTTTAACTTATAATCTTAAATAATGTAATTGTTTGCTTAGGATGATCAAATAAAATTTTGATGTTTACCTGTTTTATTTTTATTTTTTAGAGCATAAGAGAGTTCATGAAATTAAATTCAGACAATATAGGTCATCTTTTTAAAAATCTGCTTGTTTTAACAAAAATTTAAGTAGTACCTGACAGATATTAGTTACTTAATTGAATTCACCAAGTGGTTTTCAAACATCTATTAAGGATAATTGAGATGTTAACTAGTCAAGTTCCTGTATCAAAGATAGCAAGAGTGAACAAATTGATGAAGCAAACACAATCTTTTCTTCTTTTCTTTTATTTTTATTGGGGTATTGTTGATTTGAAACTAACACAATATTGTGTTAGTTTCAACTATACAGAAAAGTGAAGTTCCCTTACTATACAGCAGGTTCTCATTAGTTATCTATTTTAAATACATTTGTGTATATATGTCAATCCCAATATCCAAATTCATCCCACTGCCCCTTCCCCCCTTAGTTTCCATACATTTGCTCTCTACATCTGTGTCTCTATTTCTACCTTGCAAAGCAGTTCATCTCAACCATTTTTCTAGATTCCACATATATGCATTAATATATGATGTATGTTTTCCTCTTTCTGATTTAATTCACTCTGTATGACAGTCTCTAGGCCCATCCACATCTCTACAAATGACCCCATTTTGTTCCTTTTTATGGCTAACATTCAATTGTACATATGTATGACATCTTCTTTTCCATACATCTGTCAATAGACATTTAGGTCACTTCCATGATCTGGCTATTTAAATAGTGCTGCAGTGAACATTGGGGTGCATGTATCTTTTTGAATTATGGTTTTCTCTGGGTATATGCCCATTAGTAGGATTGTGAGGTCATATGGTAGCTCTATTTTTAGTTCTTTAAGGAACCTCCATACAGTTCTCCACAGTGGCTGCACCAATTTACATTCCCACCAACAGGGCAAGAGGGTTTCCTTTTCTCCACACCCTCTCCAGCATTTATTGTTTGTAGATTTTTTGATGATGCCCATCAGTGTGAGGTGATATGTCACAGTAGTTTTGATTTGCATTTCTCTAATAATTAGTGATGTTGAACATATTGGTCATCTGTATGTCTTCTTTGGAGAAATGTTTATTTAGGTCTTCCACCCATTTTTGATTTTTTTTCTTTTTTTGGATATTGAGCTGCATGAGCTCCTTATATGTTTTGGAGATCAATCGCTTGTCAGTTGCTTTGTTTGCAAATATTTTCTCCCATTCTGAGGGTTGTCTTTTTATGGTTTCCATTGCTGTGCAAAAGCATTTATTTTCACTTGGTCCGTTTGTTTATTTTTGTTTTTATTTTTATGTCTAAGAGGTGGGTCAAAAAAGATCTTGCTGCAATTTATGTCCTATAGTGCTCTGCCTATGTTTTCCTCTAAGAGTTTTATAGTGTCTGGCCTTACATTTAGGTCTTTAATCCATTTTGAGTTTATTTTTGTGTATGGTGTTAGGTAATGTTCTAATTTCATTCTTTTGTATGTAGCTGTCCAGTTT
The DNA here is from genome assembly GCF_008692025.1 of Phocoena sinus. Taxonomy (NCBI): domain Eukaryota; kingdom Metazoa; phylum Chordata; class Mammalia; order Artiodactyla; family Phocoenidae; genus Phocoena; species Phocoena sinus. The sequence continues at coordinate 86,907,179 of NC_045774.1, read as the reverse complement.
TCCCAGCACCACTTATTGAAGAGATGGCTTTACTTTATTGTATATTCTTGCCTCCTTTGTCATAGATTAGTTGACCACAGGTGTGTGGGTTTATCTCTGGGCTTTCTGTCCTGTTCTGTTGATTCATGCTTCTGTTTTTGTGCCAATACCATACTGTCTTGATTACTGTAGATTTGTAGTAAAGTCTGAAGTCAGGGAGCCTGATTCCTTCAGCTCTGTTTTCCTTTCTCAAGTTTGCTTTGGCTATTCAGGGTTTTTGTGTCTCCATACAAATTTTAAGTTTCTTTTCTGTTCTACTTCTGTGAAAAATGACACTGACAATTTGATAAGGATTTCATTTCTGTAGCTTGTTTTGGGTAGTATAGTCATTTTCACAATATTGATTCTTCCAATCCAAGAACTTAGTATATCTCTCCATCTGTTTGTGTCATATTTGAATTATTTAATCAGTGTCTTATAGTTTCCTGAGTACAGGTTTTTACCTCCTTATTTAGGTTTATTCCAGGGTACTTTATTCTTTTTTGTTGCAGTGGTGAATGGGGTTGTTTCCTTAATTTATCTTTCTGATCTTTTGTAGTTAGTGTATAGGAATGCAAGAGATTTCTGGGCATTAACTTTTTTATTTTTTATTATTTTTTTATTTTTTGCTGTATGCGGGCCTCTGACTATTTTGGCCTCTCCCGTTGCAGAGCACAGGCTCTGGACATGCAGGCTCAGTGGCCATGGCTCACGGGCCTAGCTGCTCTGCAGCATGTGGGATCTTCCTGGACGGGGTCACAAACCCATGTCCCCTGCATTGGCAGGTGGACTCTCAACCACTGCACAACCAGGGAAGCCCAGGGCATTAACTTTTTATCCTGCAACCTTACCAAATTCACTGATGAAATCTAGTAGTTTGCAGGTGGCATCTTTAGGATTTTCTATGTATAGTACCATGTCATCTGCAAACAGTGACAATTTTACTTCTTTTGTAATTTGTATTCTTTTCATTTCTTTTTCTTCTCTGACTGCTGTGGCAGGACTTCCAAAACTATGTTGAGTAATAGTGGCAAGAGTAGACATCCTTGTCTTGTCACTAATCTTAGAGGAAATTCTTTCAGTTTTTCACCATTGAGAATGATGTTTATTGTGCGTTTGTCATATATAGCCTTTATTATGTTGAGGTAGGTTCCCTCTAGGCCCAATTTCTGAAGAGTTTTAACCATAAATGTATGTTGAATTTTGTCAAAATTTTTCTGCATCTATTGAGTTGTTCACATGACTTTTATTCTTCAATTTTTTAATATGGTGTATCACATTGACTAATCTGTGTATATTGAAGAGTCTGTATAACCCTGAGATCAATCTTACTTTGTTATTGTGTATGATCCTTTTAATGTGTTGTTGGATTCTGTTTGCTAGTATTTTGTTGAGGATTTTTGCACCTATATTTATCAGTGATATCGGTCTGTAATTTCTTTTGTAATATCTTTGTCTGATTTTGGTATCAGGATGATGGTGGCCTTGTAGAATGTGTTGGGAAGTATTTCTTCCTCTGCAAGTTTTCAGAACAGTTTGAGAAGGATGGGTGTTAGCTCTTTTCTAAATGTCTGATAGAAGTCACCTGTGAAGCCACCTGGTCCTGGACTTTTGTTTGTTGGAAGATTTTAAATCACAGTTTCAATTTCATTACTTGTGATTTGTCTGTTCATATTTTATATTTCTTCCAGGTTGAGTCTTGGAAGGTTATACCTTTCTAAGAATATTTCCATTTCTTCCAGGTTGTCCATTCTATTGGCATGTAGTTTCTTGTAGTAGTCTCTTATGATGCTTTGTATTTCTTCATTGTCTTTTGTAAATTCTCCGTTTTCATTTCTAATTTTATTGACTTGAGTCCTTGCCCTCTTTTTCTTGATGAGTCTGGCTAAATGTCTATTAATTTTGTTTATCTTCTCAAATAACCAGCTTTTAGTTTTATTGATCTTTACTATTGTTTTCTTTGTTTCCATTTCATTTATTTCTGCTCTGATCTTTATGATTTATTTCCTTCTACTAATTTTGGGTTTTGTTTGTTCTTCTTTCTCTAGCTGCTTTAGGTGTAAGGTTAGGTTTTCTATTCGAGATTTTTCTTGTTTCTAGAGGTATTGCTATAAAATTCCCTCTTAGAACTGCTTTTGCTGCATCCCATAGGTTTTGGCTGGTCCTATTTTCGTTGTTATTTGTCTCTAGATTTTTTTTAATTTCCTCTTTGATTTCTTCAATGATATCTTGGTTATTTAGTAGCATATTGTTTGTATTTTTACAGATATTTTTTATTTTTTATTTTTTTCCATGTGTTTGTATTTTTACAGATATTTTTTATTTTTTATTTTTTTCCTGTAATTGATAACTAGTCTCATAGCATTATGGTTGGAAAAGATACCTGATACAATTTCAATTTTCTTAAATTTACTGAGGTTTGATTTGTGACCCAAGATATAATCTATCCTGAAGAATGTTCCATGGGTATGTAAGAAGAAAGTGTATTCTGTTGTTTTTCAATAGAATGTCTATAAATATCAATTAAGTGAATTTTGTGTCTTTTAAAGCTTGTGTTTCCTTATTTATTTTCATTTTGAATGATCTGTCCATTGGTGAAAGTGGAGTGTTAAAGTCCCCAACTATTATTGTGTTACTCTTGATTTCCCCATTTATGCTTGTTAACATTTGCCTCATGAATTGAGGTGATCCTATGTCAGGTTCATAAATATTTTCAATTGTTATATATTCTTCTTGGATTGATCCCTTAAACATGTAGTGTCCTTCTTTGTCTCTTGTAATAGTCTTTCTTTTAAAGTCTACTTTGTCTAATATGAGTATTGCTACTCCAGCTTTCTTTTGATTTCCATTTGCATGGAATATATTTTTCCATTCCCTCACTTTCAGTCTGTAAGTGTCCCTACATCTGTAGTGGGTCTCTTGTAGACAGCATATATATGGGTCTTGTTTTTGTATCAATTCAGCCAGTGTATGTCTTTTGGTTGGAGCATTTAATCCATTCACATTTAAGGTAATTATCAATATGTATGTTCTTATTACTATTTTCATAATTGTTTTGGGTTTTTTTGTTGTAGGTCCTTTTATCCTCTTGTATTTCCCACTTAGAGAAATTCCTTTAGCATTTGTTGTACAGCTGCTTTGTTTGTGGTGAATTCCTTTAGCTTTGGCTTGTCTGTACATCTTTTGGTTTCTTCATTAAATCTGCATGAGATCCCTGCTGGATAGTGAAGTCTTGTTTATAATTGTTTCCCTTTCCTAACTTTAGCTATATCCTGCCACTCCCTTCTGTACTGAAGAGTTTATGCTGAAAAATCAACTGATAACCTTAGGGGATTCGCTTGTATGTTATTTGTTGCTTTCCCTTGCTGCTTTTAGTATTTTTTCTTTGTATTTAATTTTTGTTATTTTGATTAATCTGTGTCTCAGCATCTTGTTCCTTTGGTTTATGCTGTATGGGACTCTCTGTGCTTCCTGGACTTTATTGACTATTTCCTTTCCCATATTAGGGAGTTTTCAAGTATAATCTCTTCAAATATTTTCTCAGACACTTTCTCTTTTTCTTCTTCTTCTGGGACCCCTATAATTCGAATGTTGGTGCACTTAATTGTTGTCCCAGACATCTCCAAGATTGTCTTCCTCTCTTTTCATTCTTTTTTCTTTATTCTGCTCTGCAGTAGTTATTTCCACCATTCTGTCTTCCAGCTCACCTATGCATTATTCTGCATCAGTTATTATGCTATTGATTCCTTCTAGAGTATTTTTAATTTCAGTTATTGTGTTGTTCATCAATGTTTGCTCTTTATTTCTCCTATGTCTTTGTTAAATGTTTCTTTTATTTTCTCCATTCTATTTCTGAGATTTTGGATCATCCTTACTATCTTTCCTCTCAATTCTTTTTCAGATAGACTGCTTATTTTCTCTTCATTTGTTTGGTCTTGTGGGGTTTTACCTTGTTCCTTCATCTGCTGCATATTTCTATGTATTCTCATTTTGCTTAAGTTATTGTGTTTGGTGTCTCCTTTCTGCAGGCTGCAGGGCCACAGTTCCTCTTACTTTTGGTGTCTGTCTGAAGTGGTTGGACTTGGTCCAGAGCCTGTGTAAACTTCTTGGTGGGTGGGACAGGTTCCTGCATTCTAGTGTGTGGAGCTAGATCTTGTTCCTCTGATGGACAGGGCCTCATCTGGTGGTGTGTTTTCTGGTGTCTGTGAGCTTAGTATGACTTTAGACAGCCTGTCTGCTAATGGATGGGTTTGAGTTCCTGTCGCTAGTTGCTTGGCTTGAAGTGTCCATCACTGGAGCTTGCTGGCCTTTGGGTGAAGCCAGGTCTTAGTGTTTAGATGGAGACCTCAGGGAGAGCTCTCACCAATTAATATTTCATGGGATCAGGAGTTCTCTGGTGGTCCATTTTCCTGGACTCAGCTCTCCCACCTCAGATGCTTAGGCCTGACCCTTGGCTAGAGCACCAAGACCCTGCTAGCTTTATGGCACAGAAGAAAAGGGAAAAAATGAAAAGAAAGAAGAAAATAAACTGACAAATAACACTCCAAGAGAAATGGTAAAAGCAAAACTAAACAGACAAAAACACACAGGAATCTCACGCACACACACAAAAAGAAAAGATAAAAAAAGAGAGATACGAAAAGAGAGAACAATAAACAAACCCAAATAAGAAAACAAACAGAAAAACTAAACTAATTAAATCAGAAAACCAAAGGCAAATCAAACACAGATAGCAAACTATAAAAGGGAACAAACACACAAAAATTTAAAAATTAATGTAAAAACAAAAGAAAGATGAAAATAAAGGGAAAAAATACTAAACAACAAAGAAGTAAAGTAAAAATAGAAAGATATAAAATATAGTTAAAAATAAGATAAAAACAAAGGAAAAAATCAAAAACAAGGAAAATACACAAAATAATCAAAAAATACAGTAGAAATAGGAAATAATTAAAAATATATTAAAAATGAAAGCATAAAAAGGAAACAAAAAAAGTAGATAAAAATTAAAAGAATAATACAAAAAGAAAAGAAAAAATCTAGTAGAAATAATTTTTTTTCCCCCCTGTGGCCTCAGCTGTCAGTGTCCTTCCCCTACAGTGAGCTACAGTCAATCTCTGCCTGCTCAGGAGGTCCTCCCATACATCTTGGTAGGTCTCTGGACCTGCTGTGGGCTCTATGGGGCCAGCTCAGACTCTGACCAGGCCTTACTTCCATGTGTACTTGCCTCCAAAGTCCACAGTTGCCCTCAAAGTCCACAGCCTCGATTGTGTGAACACTCATCTATTTAGATATTTCACATATGCAGGGTTTACCAAGCTGTTTGTAGGGATTTAATCTGCTGCTCCTGTGGCTTCATGGAGAGATTTCCCTTTCTCTTCTTTGGTTGCACTGACCGTGGGTCTCAGCTTTAGCTTTAACCCCACCTCTGTGTGTGGGCCACCCTCCGGTGTCTGTTCCTCACCCATTCAAGAGGGGGCAAAAGCAGCAGCTGATTAGGGCTCACTTGCTCACTTAGGCTAGGGAGGGGGAGGTATATGGCAGTCACAGCTGGGATGTGTGGGGAGTGTCTGGGGCAGCAGAGGCTGGTAGGAAGTTGTTACAGCTTGAGTCATGATATGTGCTCTCCCAGGGAAGTTGACCCTGGATTGTGGGACCCTTAGTATTAGCAGGTTGCACTGGCTCCAGGGAAGGTGTAGGAAGTGACCTGCCCTTGCTCACAGGACCCTTGAGCACCCACAATCTTGACAATTTTTTTTTTTTAATTCAAGAGATTAACTATGTTAGTTTTACTCTGTGCATGAAATGGTGTATGCTATGGATCTAATGTAAAAAGATAACATGTTAAACAAAACTCAGGGTAAGTCGTAATTTTCAGGTAATATGGTTTGATCGTTTTTTTGTTTAAATTTTGACGTGGTAAATCAGGATCATGATCAATAAAGAAATGACAACTATTCTTGTTAAAAACCTGGTATTACTGCCAAGATTGTTGAAAGAAACAAACTGTCTACATCCTAGTGTATTTTGATCAAGTGTGTTTTAAGATTATTCCATGATATACCTCAACAAGCCACTGCTTCATTTCTTCCTGCATCATTTTGACAGAGCTCTTTGGAAAATCAATGCATCAGAGTTGCATTTGGATTTACTGCTGAATCCAATTACTGCGCATTATCGTAAAAAGCATCAAAGTGAAAATTATTGATGGTGCTTGTTTTGTGAGCGTGCGACTGTTAACTCTAAATATAAATACTTTAATGGCACAATTTCTCACTATTATAGAAAAGAAAAAAGAAATAAATTTGTAGTATGGGACAATAAACCACTTACATTTAAACAAAGTTCTTAAAAAAACAAATGCAATGCTATTTTATACACAATTCAGAGTATAAAAGTACACTAAAGTACTCACAAAAGAGTACTTGAAACAGCTATGATTAATAATACTTGCCTAAGATTTTGTGAGAGCATATTTTTATGCAAAGAAAATAGTTTGTTGGGAATGTTGGTTTAAAATTTTATATATGTCTCAACTGCATGTATAATTTAAAGCAGAGGTTGGTAAACCATAGCCTGTGAACCAAAGCTGCCCCTCCCATTCATTTATCTGTAGTCTATGCCTGCTTTGCCTTACAACAGCAAAGCTGAGTATTTGTGACAGAAACTTTACAGCCAGCAAAGCCTAAAATATTTTCTATTGGCTCCTTACCAAAAAAAAAAAAATAATAATAATAATCGGCTGTCCCTGATTTACAGGATTAAATGTGGATATTTTATATAATTGTTTAATATTTCAAGTATATTTTAAACCTTCAAAACGATCTAAATTTGTTGGAAGCAATTGAGACTTCAAAGCTTTAAGTATAAAAAAATTGTATAGCAAATTAAATTTATTTCTATCATCTATGAATGTCATTTGTAAAATGGAAATTATTTCAATTACAACTACTGTTTGTTATGATTATTTACAGGAATGATTTACCTGTCACATATTCCTACTGACACTTTTCAGAAAAGTATATTTTAAAAAATATTATATACAATGAAAATATTTACTTGAATAAAATGATGATAGAAAGGATAAAGTTAAATACAAATAGTATGAATTCAAGGAACTGCTGGACCACTAAATGGGCACTGAAATATTTGAGAATGAATGTCCAGAGATTCTGAGTCTAAATAAAACTCTGTCATTTTCTAAAATCTAGTTTTTTCCAGTGTGAGAATGTAATCCATTTTCCTACTACCTCTGTGAGTATTTCCAGTACCAAAATGGTGATGCTTATGGGGAACATGACATTGAGAGAAATAAGAAAACATAAGCTCAACATGGAACTCACTGGAATGAGGGTAGTCCAATTTCAGACACAAAGATTAGAGAATAAAGTACTATGTGCACCTATAATATCTAATTATTTATAACAGTATACATATTCAGAGAATGTGGTACTTTCATTTCTTATTTTAAATAAGAAACACTCAGAGAGTATTAGCTATATTTGACTGAATTTTGTTTGTTTTAGTTTTAGTGTAGAGCACTTCAAAATGCCCTCAGAAGCAATGACATTTATTAAGTGAAAAAAAAAAATGGTGAATTGCATTTTTGGTCTTACGCCTTGATGTTAATTCAAATTCATTTTCCTGGCTAGTTTGTCTTGCTCATTAATCAACTTTTTTGGATTCTTGGACATTAACTTAATGACAAACATATTGTGAACAGCTTTTACTAATAGTGAAATTTTAATTTTCTTCGGAGGGACAAACATAGTACTATTTTTTCCCCAAAACAGAAAAACTAAAGATATAGAGCTGTAAGTGTACTCATCACAGTTTTTTATTAATTATAATTAGACTGTGGAAATTATATATATATGAACAAAATCAATGGGGCTCTCAAACTCTCTTTAACATGTCTACTATTTTATAATATTAGTATGACAATTCATTACCACATTCAAATTTTGAATATTATATAATTCATAAGGTTACATCATTATTTTTAATTATATTTATTATTAAAATTTAAGATTATTTTTCTTCTTTGTTACAACAGCTTTATAAAAACTTGATAAAAGTAGCAATCATCCTTTAATACACCTATAGTAATTTTGGTGATAATAGCTTTCCATCCAATGTTTAAGATACTTTTTGTTTTCTCATCACTTAGTTTTTTCCTGATGTACTCTTTTTGTATTATGAGTCCTTCACATTATGAAACAGAACTTTCATGGTAGGATATATGAACCCAGAAGAAGTTTGTTATTTCCTCATTGCAAAACTTGCAGTCTCCATAAGAGTTCACATTGCAAAGATGTAATAAGACATACCTCATAGATTTGTTTTAAGGACAGAACAAAGTATTACATGTAGAAATATTTTGTGAAATTTAAATATTTTTCAAGCTGGTATTATGTAAAATCTGATTCTTAATTAGGAATGGGCCCATTGTTCTTGATACTCTATTATTTAGTTAATGAATATTCCAAAAAGAGGACTCCTAGTAAATTAGTATGCAGTGCTCCTGTTTAATCATTTAATTGGCTTAAAAAAATGCCAGGAAAAATGCCATAATCATCTTTTTCCTTTGTCAATAGTAGTAATAATAATAATAGCACCAGCAACAATAATGCCACTATATTCATAACATTTATATCATAAATACTTTATACTATTAGTAGTGGTTGAAAAATTAATACAATCCAGACACATAGTAATTAGACTGAATACCTGAGAAACATAATTTTGAAAATAAAAAACAATTTAGACTTTAATTTTACAATGCTTTCACATATCTTTTCAGGAATCTCCATCACAAGAGTTGGAAAAGATTGTGATTAGAAATAGAAAATGAAGGGTTTCTCATCAATGCTTTTTTTTTTTTTCTGACAGGTTAACCAAGCTACTGAACCCCTCATGTATTCACAAGAAACTTCTGATATCCAGGAGCAGGTATATTAACTCATGCTTCTATTCACTTGAAAGCACAGAGGTTACAAGAAGTTATAGAGTTATGATTTTCAAAAAGTAAATTTGATAAATGAGCAGATATTATTATCATAACTAGTCAAAAATCTTTGAATTCAATTTAATGATTGCTAAGCAATTTTTATGCACAAATTATTTGCCAAGTATCATAAAATATTAAATATCAGAAACTAATAATTCACATTTTAAGCAATTTATAATCAGCATAAATGTTCAGAACTTGAGGTTAGAGTGGGTTCAAAATGAAAACAAAATCTTCCTTGACTGTACATTTTATTTTGCATTTTGGTGGCTGAAATACTTCCACTGTCATAAGAAGGACTTTTATCTTATTTCTTTGTTATCTCCCTTACGTTTTAGTACCTTCTCATTTTTTAAAATATTTCATTTGGTTCAAACTTTAAAAATGCTTAAAAATAGTTTATTTATCATTATCATGTTTATGCCTTATAAATATCCCATAAAGTCAATTAAATACTATCTTTTAAGTAGCGGTAAATATTTTTAGGAGACTCAAAAGGAAATTTTGGCCATGTTAAATCTTAACTTCCATCCACCTTTCTTAAGAGCATATTTTGTGACTATGCAACAAAGATATGTTTAATAATTATGCAATGGAAAAAGACTGACATCCAGAGATTGGACCATTAAACCTTGTAGGCTTCAGTTTATAAACCTAGGAAATAGATTCTATTCTAAACTTGAACATCAAGGTTTTATATACTTTAACTATTATTTTATACATTAAGTGGTTATTACACTGACACATTATGATCAAACAAGATTTTTAGTAAAGATAAATTGTATCATTATCTACCAACTTACAAAGCTAAGCACAATTGAGTACAAGTGTTTAAAATTTTAATGTGTTCTATATCCCCAGGGATATTATTGATTGTAGGAAATGAAGCCAGATGAAATCCAAGAATGAAATTGCACTACTAAATTGAAATAACATGCGAGTGTTGAATTGACTAGTTATTTCTTAGCACCATTATCATTTAGACAACTCAAACAGACTAGTTACTTGGAGTGTTGTGGGGCCAAACTGTAATGCTTACACATATTTGAGTAATTGTATTGTCTTTTTTAATATTTTTTTCTCAGATTTATCTATACCAATAGTTGCCCAGGACCCGATATTTAAGATTAAGACCTGTTGGTTATTTAGCATGCACTAAATAAACATTGAAAATATTATGGAATTCCAGGCTATAAATTGCTTTACATATATTAATTTTTTACATTCACTTAGTTATTTTCTGCCACAGACACTATTTTACCTCATTTTATACATGAAGAGATGAGACACAGAAAAATAAATCAATTTGCTAGTAAGTTAGGGAGCCAGGTTTTGAAGCAAAATAGTCAAATTGGAAGCTACATGCTCAAGCCCCACCTTCTAACACATCTCCACTGGCCTGTTGTAATAGCCAGAAACTGATGGAACAATTTATATACTATTGTTAAACTATAGATTTCATCAGTTCTGTAACATCTTTCCCGAGCTGAAATGGCTTTGGGCTATTTATAGACTGCAAAGAACAGTACACAGGTCTGCAAACCCAAAAACCTGGCTTCATGTTCCAAATCCATGAAACTAACCAGTTCTGTAAATTTTGGTAATTGTCTATTAAAGATCAATTTTTCCATCCACAAAGTGAAGATAATAGCAAAATTTACCAAATAGATTTCTGTAAAATTAGACTGAGGCTTAGTGTAGTGCTAAATATCAAATATTAGCCATTGTCATAGGAAGATTAGATACTTGATAGATAGAGAAAAAGAGAAATTTCAAAGTTTTTATTTCATTTTTACCTTTTCTTAAATACACCATTTCTACATGCATGGGAAGTACATTGAGAAATATCAGCTGATAAGAAATTAATGGTTTTATTTTGATTGAGTGCTGTTGTCAGAAGGGAATGTAATGTACTGATGATTTGACTAAAGGATGAAATGTGCTCATATAAATGAACACTTTAAAGTATGAAAAGGCACTATTTCTTCTTAATGTTCTCTTTTTTTAATATTTTCTTTTATTTATTTATTTATTTATTTTGTTTTGCTGCACTGGGTCTTCATTACTGCATGCGGGCTTTCTCTAGTTGCGGTGAGCAGGGGCTACTCTTTGTTGCAGTGTGCAGGCTTCTCATTGCAGTGGCTTGCTGCTGAGCATGGGCTCCAGGACCACGGGCTTCAGTAGTTGTGCCACGCAGACTCAGTAGTTGTGGCTCGCAGGCTCTAGAGTGCAGGCTCAGTAGGTGCAGCACCCAGGCTTAGTGGCTCCGTGACATGTGGGATCTTCCTGGACCAGAGCTTGAACCGATGTCCCCTGCATTGGCAGGCAGATTCTTAACCACTGTGCCACCAGGGAAGTCCCTCTTCTTAATGTTTTCTATTATCTTCTCCTCTATTCTCTTCTTTTCCCCATGATCCATATGTTTATTTCTCCAGAACCCATATTATTCACCTCTTACCACTTTCTCTAAATGGTTTAGAACCCTTAATCTTGAATGGAACTTGTTTTGCATTTTGGTTTCATTCAAATCAAAAAATATATTTATAGTCTTCTATGTTTTCAATTATGTATTGGAGGAAGAACAAAATTAGCTCACCACATTTTACCTAAAATTTGACAATTTTTTGTTTGTTTGCCAATATTGACATATGTATTATATCATTAATAAATTTTCCTTTTTTAGCAATATTTACATTTTTTGAAGGCAACCATTGCATATATATATAACAACAAAGGGCAAATAATACAGATGAGTCTGTAAAGAAAGAATAAATGTCATAATATTTTAAATACATATACATTTTACTCAAATAATTAAGGACATTTTAGTTATTTTCTTCATGAGTTTGCATGTGTGTTTCAAAATGTGAAGTAATTGAAAACACTCTTCTAGATATAAAAGGAAAATATAACTTGTTTTATTTTTAAGTTTGTCCAAAATATTAACTTTTCTGAAAGTCATATTTTTTGCAGATCCCACTAAAATATTGTCTCAGTTGTATTTTTTTTCATATTTTAGTTGGAAATATAACATACAATGACCATAGTTCATGAAATCACATATGGAACAAGTGTCACTATTCATGTCTAGAAAAAGCCAAATCACTAAATGAAAACTACTACATGAAAATCATCCTAAAAATTGCTCAATATGGGATTTCCCTGGTAGAGCAGTGGTTAAGAATGCGCCTGCAAATGCATGAGACATGCGTTTGAGCCCTTGTCCAGGAAGATCTCACATGCCATGAAGCAACTAAGCCCGTGTGCCACAACTACTGAGCCTGTGCTCTAGAGCCCATGAGCCACAGCTACTGAAGCCCGTGCACCTAGAGCCCTTGCTCTGCAACAAGAGGAGCCACCACAATGAGAAGCCCGCACACCACAATGGATAGTAGCCCCAACTCGCTGCAACTAGAGAAAGCCTGCACGCAGCAACAGAGACCAAAAGCAGCCTAAATAAATAAATAAATAGCTCAATATTTACAAGCAAAGTAATAATTGTTACATAACAAATTTGCTTGTAGGATGTTGCTTTGTAAATATTATTTTATCTTTTTATATCAAAATTATGTCAGCCCAACAAAAACCTACTTCTGAGAGGTGAATTTAGAATAACTTGATTATATATATAAGATCAAATCTGAATTATTTCAAAAGGAGGAAAAAAAGAAGGAAAAGAAACTGTCTTCTTAAAGTTTCATTAATCTAATCTGAGCTGCCTCAGGTACAGGTGACAAAATCATATTATTGTAATTTGGTGGCTTCAGGAGAAGGAAGGAGGAGGAAGGAAGGAAGGAAAGAAAGAAAAGAAAGGGAAGAAAAAGTATATAGCATATGGTGGCAGGGAAAATAGAGGCAGAATAAATCATTTTCATATAATACTATACTTTTCTTACAAAGATGCAACCTTTATCATTCAAAAGTCCAAAAATGTGGAAATGTCTCTAATGAGACTCACAGTAAGCCACATTTTAACTTGCACTAATAATTTGGTTATAAGGGGCCCAATGACTTTACATTGATTCTTATTGATCATGAAATTATTATTATTATTATTTTTTTGAAATTCACATTGAGTACATTGTTGCTCTCAATAATTGCAGAAGTGAAACTTCTAGATGACACTTTAGGGGGCTCCAAAGAGCTCCAGTTCTTTATATCTTAGACCAGAAAGAATTCAGTGAGAGGGAAAGTGATAGATAAGAAGTGATTTGTTAGAATAGAACACGTGCGAGGCTTACAAGTGGGTGGGAGAGAGGGTACTGCCCCAAGGACTTAGTGGGCTACAGTTTACAGTCAAAGAAGAAGTGGGGAGGGGGAGAAGACCACCTTCTTCTTCATTCTTGAGTAGATGTCAAGCTTCCATCATCGCTCCTCCTCAACGTCAGGTGGGGGAGTTTGTCCCTACATGGTCAAGCCGGGACTGTCATGATACAGTGGAAAAGAGCAAAAAGGTGGTATCGTATACTAAAACTGGTAAATCATTTCAGGTTTCTGTATAATGTCACCTTTGTCTTCTATTTTTGTTTTTAGTGTGTGCAGAGGAGCACAACCTAGGAATCATTAACTTACTGAGCTCACTAGGCAGGAGGTGGGTCTCATGCCACCATTGTTTTAGGATGTGTCTCATGCTTCTGTTGCATGGTTTTGCTGCTAATCAAGCCTGCTTGATTTTACAGGCTTGGTTAAGCAAACATGCTTTCTTGAATGATCATTAATTTACAGGGGTCTTCCATACTATTTTCTTTACTACAATCCCCTACTTTGTCCCTTTCAGAAGGTCAACACATTTTGGTAGAAGAATCAGTAGAATTCAGTTTTATGGCTCATTGAATTGATACTAAGTCTGCTTCACAGTTTTTTAACTTTGTTTTACTGTTTTGCATGGTTGAATATTTCACTTCTGTTAAAATATAGTACATTATGACCAGTAACTTATAAAGTATAAATGCTCAAAATTTCAGCTGAAATACGTATCATGTATTTTAAGGAATGGTGAAGAAATTTTAAAATATCAGTTATAGATTCACACTTAATGTAAGTGAACAACAACAAAAAGCCCACTGTGGGAATACGTAGAGGCAAATTGGATGAGATTTCTGCTTATAGTTCTAAAATAAGATATACTTTGACATTTCTTAGGAAATATGTCCCAGACTTTTCAAAAAGTTACATTTAATAAATAACAACACAGACTCTGAAATGTTTGATGATGCATAGAGAAAAATTTGAGAAACTGCTATGTCTGATTGTTTCTGAATAGAGAATATGATTGATCTATTTACATTATAAGTAATTACCAACTCCAAATTTGATAACCTCTCAATCCAAATGATTTTGGTAGCTAAGCGTCACTCATTTCAAAGAAATAAGTTTTCTATACATATTCATTTTATTACTAAGATTAGCAACTGGATATATATTAATACCAGTCTTCACAAATAAACACAGAATTATGGTATCATAAGTACTATTATGCTGTCACAGAATGTGGAGAACAATCAAATGCATTTGACATAAGAAGTCTAGGTAATTGCCTAAGACCACTTATTGAAGAATAATTCATCTACAATCAAATATCTTTTGATATTTTTGGAATGTGTAATTCTCCCATTCAGGAATTAGAATCTTAGACTTGGCAATGATCTCAGTTACCTCTTAATATTGTACATTGATTTATCTGAAAAAGATTCTCCTTTTAGAACATCCTGGATATGTGATTTTTGACTTTTGTCCCACTATGGTGTTGTATTAAAGACAGCAATTCTCATTTCCCTTTTGTTACATCAAAGTTACTACAGACTTATTTGTTGTACTTGCATTATACTTACAACACACTTCTACCTATGATTTTATTTTACTTTCATCATGACATATGAAATAGACAAGGTGGATATTGGTATCTCCACTTTGTAGCTGGAATCATAGTTGATAGATATTATGACTTTTGAAGATGTTATATCCAATAAATGAGAGATCAAATACAACCCCAGTCCTTCTGATTTCTAATCAGGACTCATTTTACCCCCTACTCTACAGACAAATTTCCCATTAGCCTTTTCAACCTTTGTTTTTTTTTTTTTGATAAAAGATATTACATTAAAGATTTTTTGCATGTGAATCCCCTTTATTTGACAGCATTTCTCATGGTAGCTCTACAATGCAGGTTTTCAAGACCTAGGGTGCATTATTCCTTTAATTATCTGAGTATCCTTAAGTTACCAGATTTTTTATGATACTCCTCTTGATACTCCTCTCAGAAAGGTAACCAGTATGTAGAAGTTTCTGTCATCCTGGTCATAGTGATCATACTGGTCATACTGATCAAGAAATGCACACTACCTAGTATAGTCTATACAGGACAATTTCCAGTGGTTATCTTTCTTGTATTGGACACTGAATTTCAATTAGTAAATTCACTATTTAAAAGTCACATAACTTTACTGGTTAGTTTTTAGCAAAGGATAATAAAAAGCCTTCAACAGGGACTTCCCTGGTGGAGCAGTGGTTAATAATCCACCTGCCAATGCAGGGGACATGGGTTCGAGCCCTGGTCCGGGAAGATCTCACATGCCACAGAGCAGCTAAGCCCATGTGCTGCAACTAATGAGTCTGTGTTCTAGAGCCCACAAGCCACAACTACTGAGCCAGAGTGCTGCAACTACCGAAGCCCATGTGCCTAGAGCCCATGCTCTGCAACAAGAGAAGCTACCGTGATGAGAAGCCCACACACTGCAAAAAAGAGTAGCCTCGACTCACTGCAACTAGAGAAAGCCCATGCAAAGCAACGAAGACCCAATGCAGTCAAAATTAAATTAATTAATTAATTAGTTTGTAAAAAATAAAAATAAAAATTTATCAAAGAAAAGCCTTTAACAGATAATACCGTGGATCCAGTTCTTACAAATTCTTGTACATGCAGAATTTTTTAATTGAAATATGTTCGTTTATATCTATTCTTGTTAAACACAATCCTCTTGAATTCTGTGCATCCGTCTCTTCTGTCAAGAACTTCTTGAATATTAATTTTGTCATCCGTAATATTATTTCTTTTTCTGCTTTCTGTCATCTACAAAATTGATAAATATACCTTCTTTATTTTGATCCAAATTGTTGAAAAACAATTGCACAAGACAAAGCTGTGAATTTTAGATGAGCATCTCTGAGCCTTGGTTTCCACATTTCTAAACTGATACAGTTGAGGTAGATAATATTAGTGGTCTCTTCCAGCTCTATAATTCTATGCAAGTGAATAATAGCCATACTGTGCTAAGTAAATATTTTTAGAATATATATATATATATATACATACACACACACATATATATTAAACTTAAAACATCCAAAGTCTCTAGTTCTTTAATAATTTTATCATTATTATTTTTAAATTCAACATATATACTAGAAATTCTCAAGTGTAGGATTTATAACTCACCAGTATGTTGTAATGACCCATAAGACATTGCCAATTAATTTGTTAATACTAATAATTATCTACTTTATTGTTATTTTAAAAATTTTGTATTACATTTCATTCCAAGACTGTTTATTAACATTTTGTTAAATAGAACTAAACATTCATCCATCCAACCAACCACCTTGTTCAAACATTGTGAATTGGTAAAAATCAAAGAATGAGTAGAATGAGTATAAGCATGTAAACACATACACTGATGAATTGAAACAGAACATACATTGATTTCACATATGGTATATAATGATAACAGTCAGAGAACAAGTAATCTAGTCTGAATATAACAGTGTATGTGTATGTGGGTCTGTGTGTGTGTGTATTTATGTGAAAAAATCTGGAAGTCTACATGGATTGGATGGGAATTATTGAGAAGTTTAACGAGTGTAAATTTTAGTGAAATGGGTAGCAAGAGCTGATACTTTTTTAGCAGTGCTGGTTGAGAAAATGTTTGCTCTAAAAGGGACCCTGAGATTTCCTATTTAATTAATTATATGTTATGAGACTGGGGGGAGTCAGTGGACTGGTAGGTCAGAGGAGACTTCTTTCTGGAAATAATATTTGACCTGATTGATGAGAGGATAGCTGCTTAGTAGCAGTACAAGGATATGTGTGGTGGTAGAGATTCAGTATTTCAGGCAAAGAAAATGACATGCAAATGTGCTGGGAAACAGGGCAAACAGTAGTTCTAGAGTAGTGGGTGAGGTGAATGTTAAATATGAGGTCATAGAGGACAATGGGGCCGTATATTTATTTTCTAAGTATAAAATCAGTGGAAGACTATAAGTAAAAAAAATAATAACCCTGGGAAAAATAGGAAAATAATGTAGAAGGGCAAGAATCAAAGAAGGAAGGTCATGGTGGTGGTCCAGACAAGAGATTATAAGGACTTGGAGTAGTATGATAGCAGTGAGATAAGGAGAATGAGACAATTGTGATTTAATTTGAAAATATATTACTTGCTAATATAAAGGTTTTGTTTCTAATGGGTGGAACTTCACATTTCCTTACAGAGCACATAAATTTTACTGTGTTTTAAAGAAAAGTTCACCTTTCAAGATGAGAAATGTATATATAAGTTGATCATAAAGTATATGATTATATGATTGTAATTGAGCATGAAATTATATTTGAATATGTTAATTTAAAATTTTGGAAAAAAAATTGAAAATTTTTGATATTTTATAAAATTTTCCAAGATAACTCAAGAGATGGAACAAATAAAAATGCAAAAAAATAAAGTATTATGTTAGAGAATATAAAGTTCACATGAAATCAGAATAACGAGATGAATACACCAGTAAAATATGAGGATAATGCATTAGGTACAAGAGCCAGTTTTAGATCACCAGCAAAGCAATCCCTTTGAATTCTAATTTTTGTATATTTTGGTGAAAGATTCTGCCATGTCCTGTGATCATTGTTAAAAATAATCATCTCACACCAGTTAGAATGACCATCATCAAAAAATCTACAAACAATAAATGCTGGAGAGGGTGTGGAGAATAGGGAACCCTCTTGCACTGTTTGTGGGAACATAAATTAATACAGCCACTATGGAGAACAGTATGGAGGTTCCTTAAAAAACTAAAAATAGAGCTACCATATGACCCAGCAATCCCACTACTGGGCATAAACCCTGAGAAAACCATAATTCAAAAACAGTCATGTACAACAATGTTCATTGCAGCTCTATTTACAATAGCCAGGACATGGAAGCAACCTAAGTGTCCATCAACAGATGAATAGATAAAGAATATGTAGCACATATATACAATGGAATATTACTCAGCCATAAAAGAAACGAAATTGAGTTATTTGTAGTGAGGCGGATGGACCTAGAGTCTGTCATACAGAGTAAAGTAAGTCAGAAAGAGAAAAACAAATACCATATGCTAACAAATATATATGATATCTAAGAAAAAAAAAGTCATGAAGAACCCAGGGGTAAGATGGGAATAAAGACACAGACCTACTAGAGAATGGACTTGAGGATATGGGGAGGGTGAAGCTGGGACAAAGTGAGAGTGGCATGGACATATATACACTACCAAATGTAAAATAGATAGCTAGTGGGAAGCAGCCACATAGCACAGGGAGATCAGCTCGGTGCTTTGCGACCACCTATAGGGGTGGGATAGGGAGGGTGGAGGGAGGGAGATGCAAGAGGGAAGAGATATGGCAACATATGTATGGGTATAACTGATTCACTTTGTTATAAAGCAGAAACTAACACACTATTGTAAAGCAATTATACTCCAATAAAGATGTTAAAAAAATCACTCTTGCCAGGGGTATGGGGTACTATAGTGGGGAAAATGTCAGTTATAAGTACATCCCCAATTTTGAGTACAGAGCAAGGTTTTATATGGCAAAAATTCTGGCAGGGTCACATAGAGTTGGGGAGAGTCTGGTCTCAAAAAGTCTTTCCTTTGACAATGCACTCTTTTTCCCTTAAATAGAATTTTAAAAAAATGTCTATCACAAAGCCATTCCCTTCTTTCTTAAAAGAGAAAAATATTAAAATTTACCCGTCTCCAAAAATATACACCTCAAAGTTATATCTAAAAATCAAATTTGAATTCCTCTTTAAGTATCTAGTTATTACTCTTCTTAACAAAAGTTAATCCATCCAGTGTAAAATAGTTGAATGAAAATAGAATCACCAAAATAACAATTCTCACTTGGAAAGGGGAAAAAAAGGCAAATACATTTGGTTGACATTTTCCTTTAACAGGAATAGCAAGAATTTCCCAAGAAGTGAAGTGAGTCTTTCGTTAGTCTATTTGCCCTAAACTGCCCACTGACCATATCAACCATGCCCATTCATTGTCTTACATGGCTGATCCTGAGAGTTGTAGCTTAGCTGGGTTATGTGATTATGTTGATTGACAGATTATGAGGTTATTAGCACCTCTATGGATTCATAAACTAAGCAAGTAATCTTATCTTCGTATGATATTTGAATGTTGACATTGTCCTCAAAAATTCATAATTCAACAGCAGGGTAACACTCAGATCTCTAGCCCTCAAAATTATGGCTTCCATCTTTGTAAATGCCTGAGGATAATATGAAATATGTTCCTCCAAGCTAGATCCAAAAATGTTCTGTAGCTGTGGTTCATGGGGCCTCTCAGAGGTCAGGCATCTTCCACTTCTCTGGTCCTAATGATTATTCTTCTCTTATGCTCAGCTCCTCTGTAAACTGCCTTTGTAATAGATGCAGTTATGCATAAAGAAGTCAGTTTTTTTCATTTCTTCAAAGTTCATGATTATTTGACTTCCAGCTCCTTTTTGTCGTTGGGTGAAGGGAGAAGGGACTTCTTTTAACATACATGCATGTTTTCTTCTCAGCTTTTATACTGGCCAATTTAGTTTGAAATCATAATAAAAAACAAAAAAAACAGTACATTCTCAAATTCTAAGCCTTTTATTCTCTCATTCTTACCACCCCAAACCTCTAGTATCATCTAAATTTAAAGATGTAAAAGGTAAGGATTTATCCAGCTTGTTTGCTGTTGCAAAAAAATATATTTCAGCCAAACAGGAAAAAACTTTTTTTTCCCCTACTTTCCAGAGCTTAAATCTGTTTTCTACAATTTACAGTTTGCTCTTACAATATTCTGCTCTGTTATCAATTTCTGTATGTTTCTGGACACTGGTTGCTACACATATAAGTCACTCAGGTCGAACTCATTCAAGACAGGAGGAACTTCTCTCTTTATTGGTTCTTTCAAATGCAGTGGCAGCAGTGGATGCAGCACCATAAACAGAAGTCTACAAAGCGTGAATAATGGAATCATGCCTTCATCTCTCCCTCTTCTCTCTTCCACCCTGCTTTCTCTTCCAGCCTCTCCCCTTACCCCCTCTCAGCTCAGCTCCCTTCTCTTTGTAGCCCTGACTTATTCATAGAGCATTTAGCTTTCTCCATTTGACTTTGAAGCATGGTCATCAAAAGAACAAAATTATACATCCTTTGGGCTTAGTAACCTCTGGGAAGTCCTGTTTTTATCTTCATTATGTTAATATCAGGAATCAATTTTGATTAGCTTTGTTTCATAACACATCCCTACTCTTTCTACCACACAAAGTAGTGCATATGTTTGCAGAACTGGGGCATGGATCTGTCCACCTTGAAGTTTCTGTAAATGCTACCCTAAAGAGAATGGGTTAGTTCCTAAAGAAGGTACACTAACAAAAAGACAACTAAGGTGCAAAATGAAAATTCAAAAAGGAATAAATAGAAAATTTTAATAAATTATTTTTGATTTCATTTATAATTCAAGTAATACTAACTAGAACAAAACTTATCTCCTTGACCTCTTCAACTTGCAATATTGTTATAAGTAGTAATAAAATGTGACAAAATGATTTAAGGGAAACTCTCATGCTTTGCTTGAGTAGGATAAAATTTATTTAACTTCTGTTGAAGTCAGTTTGGAATCTGTATCAAGACATTTAATACTGTTCACTATTATAATTAGGTCATATGTATACTTCTATTAATTTATCTAAAAGAAAAAATAATAAATTCACAGTAGACTTATATAGACTACTGTTCACTCTATAATTTTTTATCTTAATAAAATGTAAATCCTACAAAAATCAAACATAAAACACTTTATGTATGCATAGGTATGCTATAATAAAGATAAATTTAAGATGAAATAAATTTATTAAAGTGATTTTTATAGCAAATATTATAAAACTTCAGAAAAATATAAACATTTACTTAAAAGCAAGATGTAAGAGATCATGTGAATATGTATATTCTGGATACCAGCCCTTTATCACATTTATGTATTGTAAATATTTTCCAATCTATGCATTATCTTTTCATTTCCTTAACAATATCTTTCTAAGAGCAAATTTTAAGTTTTGATAAAGTTCAGTTTATCAATCTTCTTTTGCATGAAATTTTGTTTTAGTGTCCCTTGTAAGACACTTTTGCCTCCTTCAATATTGAATAGATTTTTTTTCATCTTATTAACTCTAGACCTTTTCTAGTTTTACGTTTTGCATTTAGGTTTATCATTCATTTTGAGTTAATTCTTGTGTATTATGTGAAGAAAGGGTCAGTGTTCATTTTTTCCCCAGTGGGTTTGTAGTTGTTTCAGCAGTATTTGTTGAAAATATTCTCCTTTCCCCCACTGAATTGTCTTACTATCCTTGTTGAAAATCAGTTGACCATATACATGTGGGTCTGTTTCTGGAGTCTCTGTTCTGTTCCAGGTGGAGGTATCTAATAAGATGTTTGAAATAGGAAATTGGAGCTTTTTTTTTTTTTTTTTCCTGAATATCAGCAATATATCTTTGCCCAGCCCACTGAGAAAAGCATCTCTCTTCAGGAAAGGCTACCTACCGCCGTCAAGCTTGCTCTTCAATTCTTCAATTCTGGATTGAAATACTTATTTCTTATGGGCTAGAACTAGAGCCAAGACCTACAATTATAAGGCAAAGGAAAATACGAAAACTTGGGTTTAGACTTGGTCAAATGCACAATGGCACCAAGTATTTGGGCTCCCTAAATGTTTACTAAACATATTCATGTATTATTTATGTGGAAAAACTTACAGGAGAAAGAACTGAAAATGCCTAAAAGACAGCTTAAGGATCTGGGAGCTGTTTCTGCAAAGACAAACAGGAATCTGGATGTCACCAGACTACTCAGCTTTTTCTTGGTCCTATTTATGCCACATAAAGTCATCTTCCAGGGCACTGGGGTCACTGGCCAGGTTTCCCTGGCACTGGCGTAGGTGTGTGGGCCTTTCTGTCCCTAGACTCCAAGAAAAGCAAATCCTTCACAGAAATGGATTCAACCACCATCTGAGAATAGTGCTCCTCCCATCTCACAGAGGTTCAAGAAATACTTTCTGTTACCACAAAGGTTCTCTCTCATTTCCCTCCATTTATCTAGATATCAAAACCTGAGGAAAGAAGGAAATTGGTCCAAAATATTAAATTTATTATAAACAGGAATTTTAAATAAACATGAAGGCAATTTTGAAGACATAATAGAAGAGACTATGAAATTCAGTTTTAGTGGCTTATTTAAAAGGAGAGAAGGATTGTTGAAGAACATGGATTCAGAAGTATGTGACCCAGTGGACCCAGGGGATCTAAGTTCGTATTCTGATTTCTGCACACGTCTTAGAAAGGTCACCTCTGTCCTGTATCTTAATGAGAGCTACACATGTTATTAGGAGAACTGCATGATGTCTGTTTAACTATGCTTATGTAATAACAAGTAAATTAAAATTTGTATTCTAGACAATTCCTTTCCCACTTAAAAAAAAAAAGAGATCATGTGAATATGAATCATAGAGTGTGATTGTTCTTAGATAATACTAATAAACATACACCAGATTCATAGAAAGTGAAAAAATTGAGAAAACAGAGAAAACATAAAGACCTAAATTAAGAACCACATAGGTATTATACAAATATGAACAGAAAATGATAAAGAACTAAATAAAACATATGCTAAAATACTTAGAAATCACAATGAAATAAGTAATTTGAATACTATATATTAAAAATTCATGACACATATATCATGGCATATGAAGAATGTGAGGAAATACAGTTATGAGGAAATCTTTATTAATATAGATGAGCAAAACAAATAAAATATTATAAAATCACATGTGAAAAATAACAATACAATACTGTACCAGCAATAATAGCAAGTGTAAGACACCAGGAGTAATACTACAGATATGACATTTCACCCCTAAAATAAGCACTGGGGAATCTAATAACATAATACCTTACATGTACTGGTTAAATGAATAAAACAAATTGGCCATTTGTAATAGATGATAAAATGTATTTAATAAAAAAGTTTTATTCTCTCCTGATTTGAAAAAGGATTTTTTTTTTAGAAAATTAATAATTGAAATATATATGTCTTCAACATGATATATATTATTTAAAAATCACACTCTGGGGTCATATTTAATGTTGAACACCTAGATGTAGTCAGCATCAGATAAAATGAGAATATGAAAATTTATTATCAATATTACTATTTCATGATTTGATAGAGTTCTAGATAATTCAGTAAGTTAAGATATATACTGGTGAATTATAAAATAATGTAAAATGAGAGCTAATTTTATCATTTATGGTAATGACGTGATTTTCTAGTAGAAAAACAAAATATATTGAAGTTAATAAGTAAGTTCAATAAGTGGCTGGTTAAGAAACAAGTATACAAAATCAATTATATTTCTGTATGGTGATAATAATCAAATAGAACTTATAAAAATAAAAAGGATCACAAAACAGCAAAATTATTATATATGTAAAATTAAGAAAGCAATATTACTGAGAGACTTTAGAAAACTTTTAATCAAGATTGATGGGAAAACATCAAATAACATGTTTTTCAAAGAAACAACTCTAATAAAGTGTTGATTATGTTATGAACTCCAAATAATTATAAAAATTAATATAAACAAAAATAACCATAAATTTATTTTCACCTAATTACTTATTATATAACAAGTATCTCTAACTCAGTTTTTAAAAAGGAGCATAATGATACAGGTATATACTGCCAACAATTGGAATTAGTCTAAGGCCTCAATAAAAAAATCATAATTTTGTCTTTAGAATTATATTATGGATAAGCTATTTTTTAATTATTAATCTTATATGAGATAGTATTTTTCTTCAATTAATATGTGTTCCCTGGAAAATTAAAACAATATTATAAATAAAGAAATATAATCTAAAAAGTATATACCCCAGAAGTGGGATTGCTGGATCATATAATAGTTCTATTTTTTCTTTTTTTGAGGGTCTGCCATACTGTTTTCCATAGTGACCACACTAATTTACTTTCTCACAAAAAGGGCACGAGGGTTCAGTTTTCCACAATCTCACCAATACTTGCTCTTTCAGCTTTATTCAGATCATAGCCACCTAACAGGTATGAGGTGCCACTTATTTTGATTTTGATTTACATTTCCCTGATTATTAGTGATATTGAGCACTTTTTTATGTGTATTCCTTTGTCCATATTTTTTTTCCAAAAATAATTTGGCAAAAACCGTGTGAGCAAGTCACACAGGATAAATACCTCTGGTTAAAGACCATAGGCAATTATTCACGTCATTCAAATTAAAAAACTGTTTTGAAATTGCAGTAAGGTACAGTTTTCCCTAATTAATCAAATCAGAAAACCTTAAAATATGCAAGTTTACTTAATTCTGGAGATGTCGTATATAAAACTTTAGTATATAATCATTGTTTGAGATATTCTAATTTTAGGTATCTCTACTAATATTCTAAAATAAAAGTATTTTGTTAATTTTACGTCATTGAAAAAGTTCCTCCACTTTCATTATGTGAAATCAAAAGAATTATACATTGTCAAAAACAGTCATTTCAACCTTATGAAAAACCATGCAGAAACACATAAACAGGAAGTATGTTAATAGCATTTGGGTTTTGGTAGGCTGTGACTTTCTTTTTTTCTTTCTAAATTTTTATTTTTATTTTTGGATTTTACATAGTTTATATGCTATTTATGCATATTTTTGTAATAAAAATAAATAAAAATAATCTTTGAAATATACAACTGCTTATATTTGAATTGGACTTGATTATGAATGGATTTTTTAAAATAAAGGAAAACACCTCTGTTTAAAGATCACTATTTTGCTTTGAATTATTAAAACAGAGCTTTTCAAAATTTGGTCAATTTGGTCAACATAGATTTTAAATCTATAAATGTATACATAGTTATTCATAACAAAGAATATTTATCCTTATAAATTTTTTTGTTTGTTTACAAAAGAGGTTACAAAACTGTACTTGGCGGCTTCCCTGGTGGCACAGTGGTTGAGAGTCTGCCTGCCAATGCGGGGGACACGGGTTCATGTCCCGGTCCGGGGAGATCCCACATGCCGCAGAGTGGCTGGGCCCGTGAGCCATGGCCGCTGAGCCTGCGTGTCCGGAGTCTGTGCTCCGCAACGGGAGAGAACACAACGGTGAGAGGTCCGCGTACCCCAAAGAAAAACAAAAACAAAAAAACACTGTACTTGGTAAATACTGAATTAGCGCATGTAAGCCAGCAGGAGCGGAAGACTTACCCTAGCTGAGGTAACTCAAACTCCTCATTTTTTGGAGGAGTAAATACTCCCTTGCTTAAATAAACCAAAGGAAGAGGAGACAAGCATACTTTAAAATCAATGAAAAGTAGCTGAAAAGGATTCCTAATTTTCTGTTATTTTACTGCATTTTTTGAATCTGTACATTTAATCACATATTAATGAAGTCATATAGTTACTATGGTTAGCTAAAATCAGTGAGCTGAATATACCTATAAAATATTGTCCCAGTTGATGAAGTAAAATACAAAACATTAATTAAAATATGAAATTTATTTATTTAATTAATTTATATGTTATAATTTAACAGATATTATACATAATGAAAATAGTAAAAAATATTAATTATATTGAATCTATGTATTAAGGGCATCTTGACAATGATATTTGTATTTTATAATTATCTATTTCTCCAACTGTGAAAACTTCATTTGTCAGGTGGTTAGGCTCTATTGCATTAGCAAGGATGGTATAATGAGAGAGTTAACTATTAGAATACAGTTTATTTTTAAACTATATTTTTTAACTATAAATTTCAATTTTTAGGAATTTATTTATTGAGTTCCTACTATACTTCAGAAGCTTTGCAAAGATACAGACTTGTAAAATCCCTATTGTAAAGGTAATTACACGTTAATCATAATTGTTTTATAAAACACTGTTGAATCACAGTATTTATTTGAATGTTCATTGCTAAACATGACCAACTGCAGTATATTTTGTTTAATTTGAACCATATACTGTATATATTGATCAATACTTACATAAATCTATGTCTTTTGTCTACCTGCTATCTACTTATACTTATTTTTATTTTTTCTTAAATATTATCAATTTTAAGTTTAATTCAGCATTAATAATATAGGATGCTGTGCTACACTCTTTCATGTGCACAAACTGTTAATTTTTATGTGAATATAAATTAAGAATAAAATATCTCTAGGAAGTGCTCTCTACAAACAAAATAAATGGTTAGCCATATGTTAGATATTGTTAATACAACTCACAGCACATATTTTAAAAGCACAGCATCCCTTTCCAAGCATGTTAGAAATACTCTTCAACAGTATATTTGCAGGTTATAGAACAATTATTTATGAATACATCATAAAAAACACCTAAAATATCAGTATATATGAAGCTCTTTAGAAACATCAGTATCCCAATCTGGTTAAAGGCTTACTTTATTTTACTGAAGGGCAATTGGCATACATGACACTTGAATTCAAAATATTTTTTTCCATCTTAAGCATGTAGGAGGTTGGTAATACTCTACTTTTTTTTCTATTTACTTTTTTTGAGGAGAGATAAAACTGCCTTGACAGTATATAAAATTTGTTCAATTCTTTCGGTAGGTCTGAGTTTTGTTTGGGAACAGAGTTTAGCAGCCAACTTTAAAAACCTATAGATTAAATGGAAATTTAAGAACTCAAAACTGTTGCAGACAAATTATAGAAGATATTGAATTCAAACTATAACTTTTATGAAAAGTGTAAGTCGAAACTGTCCTGATACTGTCTGAATTTTAAACTCTGGCCAGTGTTTTCCTATTGCTTTTTTCATTACCATCCGATTCTAAGACTGCTTTGAATATAATGTTCTTATCCAGTTTTTGTGGTCCTACTCTTATTTCTTTTTTAATTTCCACGTTTCTCCTACCACTAGCCATTAAAAAAAAAATCAGCGCTCTTTATCCTCTATTCATTAGTCTTCTTCCATCTCTTTTTTTCATCTTTTACATTAAATAAAAGCCTCTAAATAAATATTTTTCTGTCTTCAGTGGTGCTTTACAGGAAGGAGAAGTTTTACATACTTCCTTTTCTTCTTCTTGACTATTGTGGACTGTGGCATCTAACCAGGGTCCATCAGTCTGTGGGGAAGCCCAGGGTCCTAGTGCCAATTTTACATTTCCATTTCTCTCAGCTTTCTCTCAGCTGAGTAAGCAATCAAAGTGATTGTCATCAATGTTACTTTGTTCGGTAGCAACCTGAATCTGCTAAATCGAAACGGAGATTTCACCTCACTCTTTGAAGAACCTGTACAAAGGTATTTCACAAACTCCTTCCTAGGATACTACCTTAATGTTCTATACTTTTTTGCATTCTATGGATGAACTAAAAATTAATACAGAATGAATACATGGAGCACCAAGTACTTTTAGGGCAGTAAAAATACTCTGTATGATACTATAACAGGAGATACGTCATTATACATTTGTCCAAACCCATAGAATGTACATTAAAAGTGAACTGTAATGTAAACCATGGACTTTGGATGATAATAATGCATGAAAGTAGGTTCATCAATTGTAAGAAATGTACCACTTTGGTGGAAAATGCTGATAATGGGGGAGACTGTGCATGAGTCAGGCTAGGAGTATATGGGAAATCTCTATACTTTGCACTAAATTTTGCCTGAAGTTAAAATTATTCAAAAAACAAAGTCTATTTTAAAAAGTATTATTGGGTAAAAGAAAATGTGAAATATTAAATATATATATATTTAAATATCCAATGCAGCACTGCTTGTAGTGATAAACAGCTAATGATTATCAATAGGGGATTAAAGAAATTATGACATACCCTTAAAAGTGGAATACTGTGTAGTCACTAAAACAATAAAGGAATAAGAAAAAAAATTCAAGACATTATGTGGAGCCAGCAAGGCACAAGACAGCTTTCACAGGAATGCTACAAGAATGTGTAAGTGTAATTATACATG
The DNA here is from genome assembly GCF_008692025.1 of Phocoena sinus. Lineage (NCBI taxonomy): Eukaryota > Metazoa > Chordata > Mammalia > Artiodactyla > Phocoenidae > Phocoena > Phocoena sinus. Next base: position 86,878,840 of record NC_045774.1, on the reverse strand, counting down.
CATGTGCTCACCTACACATACATAAGCAAATGGTTTCTAGAATGGTCACAAGAAATGGTAAGCATGGTTGGCTGTGCAGGGGATGAGGGACAAAGGGATCACCCTCAGGAGGAAGGCTATAGTCTTTGCGATGTTCGTTTGTTTTTCATGCTTGTTTAATCATGTACTCTTTTTTTTTTTTTTTTTTTCAGTACGCGGGCCTCTCACTGTTGTGGTCTCTCCCGTTGCGCGGAGCACAGGCTCCAGACGCGCAGGCTCAGTGGCCATGGCTCACGGGCACAGCTGCTCTGCGGCATGTGGGATCTTCCCGGACTGGGGCACGAACCCATGTCCCCTGCATTGGCAGGCAGATTCTTAACCACTGCGCCACCAGGGAAGACCCCCATGTACTCATATTTTAAAAATAAAAGTATATAGCATTTGATTAAAAATTAATATAAGCATATTAGAATATATGAATGATACAATGCCTGTGCCTTAACAAACATGTTGGTATAGCGTAGTCTGAATTTAATTATGATAGGATAATAAGAGAAGAGTAAGAGGTTTATTTTCTACATAAGTAACTCTATTTTTGTTTTGTAGATCAGTTGATTTGTACCCATTTTTGTTTAAGATTCCACATATAGGTGATATCATGTGGTATTTGTGTTTCTCTGTCTGACTTACCTCACTCAGTATGACAATCTCTAGATTCATCTATGTTGCTGCAAATGGTATTATTTCATTCTTTTTTAGGGCTGAGTAATATTCCACTGTATACATGTATCACATCTTCTTTATCCATCCCTCTGTTGATGGACATTTTGGTTGCTTCCATGTCCCAGCTATTGTGACTAGTGCTACAATGAACATTGGGGTGCATGTATCTTACCAGGAAGTAAGGGAGGGGAAAGGATAAATTGGAAGATTGGGATTGAATATACACGCTACTATATATAAAATAGATAACCAATACAGACCTACTGTATAGCACAGGGAATACTACTCAGTGCTCTGTAATGGCCTATATGGGAAAAGAATCTAAAAAAGAGTGGATATATGCACATGTATAACAGATTCACTTTGCTGTATACCTGAAACTAACACAACATTGTAAATCAACTATATTCTAATAAAAACTAAAAATAAGTAAATAAATATAAGTAAAAATTAAAAAAGAAGAATAAGAGGATAAGATAACTTGTACATGGTATATGTTAGTCAAGTGTAGGACCACAGAGCTTGTGCACAGTTTGGAAAGAGCTGTGAAAGTGTTCACACATGCAGGTGCCTGGCACACAGGCAGAACAACACCAAAACTCCAGTCAGGGAGCAAAGGTGCTGGGGTCGTCTTTCAATACATTACTTCATTCAGCAAACAACATGATCAGTCACATTAAAGTGTTGCCATTAGTGTATATTTTATTTGTTTTATATAATTCTTATAGACTTTTAGAAATTTGATCTGGTTCCATAATTTTTAGTATGTTAAGCATTAGGAACTGAATCCTAGTTTCAGGACTGTTCAGGCTATTTATTGACCTAAATAAGTTAAATTACCAAAAAAAGATCTAAGTAATTTTCTTTTTTTCTTGCCTAAGCAAAACAAAACAAAAACAAATTTAAAAAAATCCTTATGTTTTGCAGAAGATTCTTTAAATGACCCTACCTGAATCTTCTGGGTGGATAGAGGTCCAGCATGTATACAGGTAAATCTTTGTCACAATCTTGTTCTCTGAAACTCTCAACAACATTTATTTCTTGTCACGGTTCAATTATTTCCACAGATTCAGCTCAAATTCCACACTTAATTCCTGACCATTTCATGCTCAGCAGAAAATCTTACACTTCACCATTACCACTGAGACTTACAGACAGAAATCCCTTCCTTCACACGCCTCTCCAAACTGGAGAGATACCCCCCCACACCCTTTCTTTTTCAATAGTCATCTTGCTTGTTAAACTGTGATCCAATGTGGAGCTCAGGATGCTTAAAGGGGATGGTAGTAATGACCCTGCGTTTCTCACAGAGTATAACTCTCACTCCAATATTTTCTCTTCTCTCACTTTTGAAAGTGTCTTGTCAGAAATATATTAGGTCTTTATTTAATATGTGTTGCAATAGAATAACATTTGAATATCTGGGACTTCATTAGAAGCTTGCTTTTCCATATATTTTTAAGCAACAAGTATTATAATCACTTGTTTTAGTTTTCTATTGCTGCTATAACAAATTACCACACATTTAACAGCGTAAAATAACACCCATTTATTATCTCACAGTTTCTGTGAGTCACAAGTCTGGGCATAGCATAGCTTAGCCGGCTCCTCTGCTCTGGATTTCACAAGACCAAAATCAAAATGTTTGCAGGGCTGTGTTCCTTTCTGGAGACTCTGGAAATGAATCTCCTTTCAGGCATATTTGGGTTGATGGCCCTATTGAGTGCCTTGCAATTATAAGATTGAGATCTCCGTTTCCCTGTAGGCCGTCCACCAGGGCCAGGCTCTGCTCCTGGGCAGTGGCCATGTTATTTCTCATGTTTTCCATGTGGCCTAGCTCTAACACGTTTGGGCCAAGTCCCCTTCAAGCTTTGAATCTCCCAGATTTCTCCTTCTGCTGTATGTCTCTGATTGACTCTGCTGCTTTCCTCTTGTGTTTTTAAGGTTCCACGTGTTACATTTATCTCCATTGTATAACGCCAAAAAATCTCCCTATCTTAAGGTCAGCTAATTAGTTACCTAATTATATCTGCAAAGTCCTTTTACAGAATTTTCAAGATTTGTGTTTGACTGAATAACCAGGAGAAGAGACTATTGGGAGGTTATCTTTATGAGTCTGCCTTCAGCATAATTATTGTCAACCAGATAGCCAACACTTTAGATGCAATAGGCCTTATGAAAATAACTATATAGTATTTAACTATAGATTCCTCATATGCTCAGACTAAAATAATCTGTTTATTCATTTAGTAAATAATTATGGAGCACCTACCCTGTGACAGGCACTGTGATTTTCATTGGTGATACAACAATCATAATATAGGTATATTATTTCCATATTTTTTTTGAGTTTACAGTCTATCATTTAACAAGCAGATGGGTATTGAACAAATAACCACATTTTATAAAAGAAAAGAACAGGAAAGTATGTAACAGGGACTCATAATCATCTTGAATAAATTGATTTGCCACTGGAATCCTTTACTTAATTCAGTCAGTGGATTCATTTGTCTTTCTAAAACACATCAGTTATTCCATTGTCTTCCAGATACTCTGCAGCTTCTCTCCTTTTTCATCTTTGTTGAACATCAGTCCTTATTTACATGATACTTTGGAAATGCTGAACTCCTGGTAATTCTCTGAATAAAGTAGTCTTACTTCAAACCTCTGCCTACCTAGAAGCATCTCAAACCAGTGTTTTAATCATTACCTAAAATAATCATCTGCTGAGCCCTTCAGACCTTATCAGTCTTCCATTTTCTGTGTCTAAGAGCTTCCTGTAGATTGTCATGATATAGCACACAGAATTTTAGAAATATTCTTCTGTAAGTCTTTCTCCACCACAATATTGAGTTCTTCACAGGTAGAGACTCTATCTTATATTATACTGAACCACTAGTCCAGAAAACTGAGCCTAGCCTAATAAAACTGACTGAGCAGCTCTGGATTAAATAGAAAAAGAGAGAGAGAGAAGCAATGGGGAGAATGGAAGAAAATAAAATGAGAGAAGTAGGAAGGAAAGAAGGAAGAAGGAATGAAAGAAACAGAATGTATGTTGGATTGTATACTATCATATCTTTACTATGTGCTTAGTCCTTACATTGCACCTCTCACAGATTTATTTGCAAGACATCATGACTGTATTTTGAAAATTATCACACTTGACAATGTTACTGGTGAATATAACTGATGAAAATTATTTTAATATCAGTGAAATCTTTTTATGCTTTCTCTGCTACTACAAATGTCCATTTCAGATGTACTATAGCCATTTATTAATTATTGTTAGGTGTGATTTCCACAACTTATTAAAAAATTACTGATAGAAATTTTAATCCACTCTATTTTTCTTTCTGATTTAATTCAATAGAATCTATGTAGGACTTCTGAAGTATTTCATTTTTCACTCACAGTGATAACTCTCTTTAATTTTCTTATCTTTCAAAATGCATTGATTGATGATGAAATTGTTCTTAATATCCTTTTGTTAGCTCTGGTTGTTTTATCTAAGAAGAAATAATAAATTTTTAAAAATGTTGCAGTATCATTGCCATAATTTTTAAATGTTATTACTTCTAGCAATTTAAATAGCTATAAATTGAGCCTTTTAAAACTTTCATTCTTTAGCTTTGTTTAGTCACATACTGACTGGGGGAACAATTGTCAGCTGAGTGGAGAAACTACTTGGGGGCAGAGGATGTGACTTTGAACTCTAGAGACCTATTTCCATATGATTCTGTTATTAGTTGTTGTAGTTTCTTGGACACCTTGCTATGACTGCTGAATCAATAATCACCTCAGAACATCTCACATTTGCCTGAAAATAGTGCTCTGTTGCATTTCCCTTCATCCTATTTCCATTTTTTTGGTATTAAAAGATTCAAAGCCACAATTTGAAAATGAAATTGTCCACATCCATCATGTCTGCATTTATGAAGCAAAAGTTAAGACTGTTTTATGCTCCATTTGCAGGTTAGCTTGTAGCATTTCACATATATCATGGAAACACTATTTAATCAACCATGAAATACATCTGTGATAGGCCCAGCATCACCTCTTTGTGGTTTGGACTAGAGTTAATGAAGTTTGTATGTAAAAGGAAGTTCCTTTATCCTTGGGTTAAAAACTGGTAAAAGTCTGAGGGTGAAAAAGAGAATTATTCTATAGAAAATAAAAAGAAAGTGACTAAAGACTAAGGTATTGGGCTTGGCTTACTTTGTGTAAAACAATTAGTACTGTGTAAAATGATCTCCATTTATTTATTTTTTCTTATTTAGTACTTCTATAATCAAAACCATATTCCTCATTCAGTGACACTTAGTTCAGTGACAGTGACATGAACATTCTTTGGTTCTACTTTTATCTTTGGAAAAACTTTCCATTGTCTATTGGGCAAAGCACTTAAAATGTTCTTTAAAAATCCCTCCACTGTTGATTCTGTGATGATTTCAAACCAATTAATATGACAAGAAATGAGTCAATATCTAATCACTAAAAAATATCCCTAACATCAACTCTCTATTTCTTCACATTAATATTCAGTGGAGAGAAGTGATCTTGGCTTGAGAATTCTTATTTCTGACACCTTTTTTCTCTCTTTCTGATGCTAATCCATAGCTCACACTTCACTCCACTGCACAGCAAGCCCAACTCCCGTCTACATTTCAGAGAAAGTCATACAGGCTTTCATGGAATGCTAATTTAAGCAGAAAATTAGAATAACATTTAATCTAGGTTAGAAGGTAGATGTGTAGAACTCTCAGTGAGAACTCTACAAATTTAAAACCAGATGGTGATGATGCTGTCCTTCCACACTGCTAAGTGGGGAAGAAGAGTCACATTGATTATTATAGGGAATGTAGAATACCAAGATGGAAATGAGGCTTCTGAACATTCAAAGCTATTACCATGCTTATAGTGCAAGCCAAAAATTGAACTCCAAAGGCCATTTTTACTGTAGGACCTTGCAATGCATTTTAGAACCTAGTCTGAATTTGTAGGCAGTTGAGGTGCAACCAGAAGGAGAAGACTAAAATGCAAGGGCCTCCCTGATTGTAGATCCGGGTCTTGCTAATGCCAAACCCCTAGTGGGAGTTGTAGTCTTCCTCCGTTGGTACTTGTCTATGGTCAGAGAGGCATACAGGTACAGAAAGAATATGATGGAGCAGGTGACAAGGATTCTGACAAAGTCTAGCTTACAAAAGCTATGTGTGAAGCCATGTGAAAAGTAAGAACTTAAAGAAATTGGAGACCCATGAGACTTTTGAGGATTTTATGCAACAGTGCTGTGCTGATTGAAGATTGTTTAATATTGTTTGTTTCCTCGACCATTTCTAAAGACATATTTTTCTCTATGTGTCTGGCGTTTTTCAGAATTTAGTGCTACACAGCAGAAGGATTGTTTTTTTGTGGGGGTAAATGTGGATTGGATATTATTCCAATGAAAATATATATAGTGAACTATTAACTGGCTCTTGTCTTCATTGGAATTCTCTCTTTTTACAGATTAATCAGAAAATCAGGCTTTGTGATATTTTGCCTCAGGTAATATTTTCAGGGTGACAAAATGAAGTAAAAGGAGCTTTCTGATACTTATTGCATTTTATAAAAGCCTAAATCATATTAATAGGAAATTCTTAACTTGGAGGCCACAGGTGAGAATTTAGGAGCATAAATGCAAAACCTTACATCATTTTTTCTCAATAAGCCCTAACTACACTTTAGCATCTTTTCAATATGAATGTAAAAACAAATCTCAACAGGAGTAACAGTACATGGGAGTTTTTACCAGTAGAAATTACAGATTTTTACTTCTAAAAACCTCCCCTTATGTATAAAATAAACGACAAGGATATATTGTACAACACAGGGATACAGACAATATTTTATAATAATTATAAATGGAGTATAACCTTTAAAAATTGTGAATCACTATGCTCTACACCTGTAATTTACATAATATTGTATATCAACTATATGTCAATAAAAAAATTACAGATATTTATGTCATATTACAGTTGTTGTAGATACCTCAAAATAATCTTGATGATTATCACTACTTCAAGATCACTGTAGTTGAAAGATCCACCGCTATATCTATCACATTTGTTAATGTGCTAATGAAGGTGCTCAGATGTTATCATATCACAAATTTGTTTATACTATTTAATAATGTATTTTAATATAATAGGTCTTTTTGTTTTTCTTTAAATAAATTTATAACAATATTAAGCGAATGGATCCATGGGCATCATCAGAATGTCACACAGGTCTATGGCACACAAAAGGCAGGCATCTTGATTTAGAAGATGTTCTGAAGCGTTGATGCTGTTTAGAGGACTCTCAAACCAGAAGACAGAAGACAGTGAGTCCCATAAGCTCCAGAAGACCAGGCAGCACATCTAGACAGTGCCTTGGGAGATACCAAGTTCTCAGAGGGTACTAGCTAAATTTAACATCCAAGAAAAATGTATTCTAGGTACTGAATGTCTCAGACTCACAACTGAGTCTTATGCCTCTATGACAACTCCAAATAAGCACAGAGCCTCTGTCTGAAGGGACACATGACACAGAAGAATAGCCGTTTCAGATAAGAAGAGGGTGAAGCAATGAAATAGAACAATGGGTTTACCAGCTGCTTCACAGCTTCATTAAGACCCAAACCATGCCAGACCCCTAGGATGCCAATGTCTAAAAATATCTGATTTTTAAACCTTTATAAACATGTGCATTAGGAACACAGGGTAAGCCATGAGTTGATTTTTTTTTAATGTATTAAAAATTGTTGAACATGCTTGCGCTTGGAAACTGAGATACAAAATGATTACACATTGTGTCTCTGAAAGGAAAGCTGGATATTTTGTACCATAAGCATCTTACTTTCAATTTATAAATGCAGTTATGTACTCAAAGTTTGTTAACTCAAAAAAAAAAAAAAATACAAAACCTTACTTCAGCAAAACATGGAACTTTCTGATTAAATGGAAAGCTTTTAGACTTGCTCAGTTTTGTGTGTGTATTTACCTGCATACATGTGTGTGCATATATATACTTTTGTTAAGTGAACTGTTTATTTCTTATATTAAGAATTTCATTTTCACTTTGGCCAAATTTAATTGCTAGCTCTTGGTCTTATGGAATACTAATAAATTCTCTGGCTTTTTCATTCTTTACCCTGCAAGAAAGACATGTTTCCCTTTTCCATCTGTGGTCATTCTCTGCTGTGCAATAAATAAAAGTCAAAAGGATCTTTGGTTCACCTCCCTCAGGTCTCCGAATCATTCTCCTAAAGTTGTTATTACTCTGAAGGATGTGGATGCTGGTACATTTACTCAGAATTTACTTTGAGCTCTTCCAGTGAACAGATATGAATAAGTCCTTAATTTTCCAACCATATGCTTTCCTTCCAGAGCAAAAGTTAATAAGAAATATATGCTGATTTTTAGCTTGCTAATTTTTCCTGATTGAATTTCACTTGCTTTTCAAAAATATTAGGTATTGAAAAATTCCTCCAATGTCAGTGAAAACTGTTTAATACCAACACAATCTCCAAGGAGGAGAATGGAAAATTTTGTTAATTAATTGTGAACTCTGTCAAGTTCAATAGCATTGTTGCTCATTGCAGGATACATTGAGTGCATATTTTTAGTGAAGTACGACATTTTTTCTCAGAAAATGTGTATGCTTTAAAAAATGAATAGGGACTTCCCTCATAGTGTAGTGGTTAAGAGTCCGCCTGCCAATGCAGGGGACATGGGTTCGAGCCCTGGTCCTGGAGGATCCCACATGCTACGGAGCGACTAAGCCTGTACGCCACGACTACTGAGCCTGTGCTCTAGAGCCCGTGAGCCACAACTACTGAGCCCACATGCCACAACTTCTGAAGCCCGCATGCCTAGAGACCGTGCTCTGCAACAAGATAAGCCACTGCAATGAGAAACCCATGCACCACAATGAAGGGTGGCTCCCACTTGCCACAGCTAGAGATAACCTGCACACAGCAACAAAGACCCAACACAGCCAAAATAAATAAATAAATTAATTAATTTTTAAAAATGAATAAATTCTTGTGGTAAATTTTCCTCATTAATGAAAGTTTACCCACTAGAAACACTCTGTGTGCAAAGATCCAACAATGTTGAGAGCACAGGCCTTGTTTACCACCCTACCTTTTCTATCTTTCAGTTTACTTAATTTTTTAAATGTAAGACTAAAAATGAGCTGTGAATTTTATAATTGCATAATTAGCCAATAAAACATGTAAAATATTTGATTAACATTTTTGAATGTACAGCCAAGTTTTGCACCAGATACACCTGCCAAATGTAAAGATCTACCTGACACCTAATAGTCAAGGAAACTCACACTTCTTTAAACTGGAAACACTTGGTAGCAGTATTGGGGATAGGAAGGGAAAATTGTTTCATTTTATATAATCTCATGAGTCTATTTTGGGAACAAAGATTCCATTAGTATCTCAATTTATGTATTATAAAAGAAAAAGAGAGAAAGAAAATTTATGTTAGAGAATGGTAAATTTTGATGTGGTTCCAACAGAAAAAAATTCAGGTTCTAGCATAGAAATGTATTAAAGATAGGTAAGTAAGTACATTCTACTTCTTTTGACAAATAAATGACTCTGAAAATCAAAGTCAGTTAAGCAGAAGAATATTTTAATCATAAATCTTCTGGCATACACAGTAAGGATTATAAAATATACTTGTATTAGAAAGTCTGGAGTTTAATCAATCAGAACTCTTTAATCTGTCAAGAATCTCTCTTGTTGACCTCAGTGATCTGTTTCATGCCACTCTTTCCTTTATGAGAATGTCAACAACTTTGACACACGATTTTTTTAAGACTATTCTTTCTTCCAAAATATTCTTATTCTTGACACATTTCTATTTTTTCCCCAAAGGCAGACCACATGGTATTTCATATTCACAGACAACAGACATAGCGTTCAATTTGGAAGGAGATTTATGAATGACTTAATTAGTCTTATTAATTGTAATAAAGTGAAAACTCAATTATATTTTTACTGTCATTCATGGGAGTATTATTTACTATATACTTGTGCTAAATGAGTCACATATGTGACCTAGAGTCTTATCTATTCAATCTTTCTATTTAATTGAGAACAAAAGTTAAACAAGAATATCTGAGAAGTCACAAAGAATTGTCCATGTGGTGAAGACTTTACCTCAAGAATATCACAGTCACTCCAAAACAAAGACAAACAGATAAACACACACAAAAGAGCAAAAGCAGACACTCTAAGCACTGTGGAATGTGTCCTGCATTCTTGTGGAGCACATTGCATAGACCCCCATGGGCCAAGTAGAGGAAGCAGTCAGGGTGGACTTAGCAGCAGGTGGACAGAAATTCCATAAATGCTGGTGAACAGAGAGCAGCAAGAGTAATATGGCTAGAAAGGCAGATGGAGAGAAATGGGGAGACTAAGGGGCTCCCTGTGAGTTTTCCAGAAAGAATATCATTTTATGATTTACTCTGGCACATCTGTAAGGGATGCTGACCTATCATGAAATTTAAGTATTTTTTCCAATATCTCAAAATGTATTAGGCAATTGATTAATGCAAATTCAATAATTCAAAAAAGATATCTTAAAATAAAGATTACATTGTAGTTTACATGTTAATTATTTTGTACTAAATGATATATCAAGAGCATAATGTTTTTACTTTTTGAAAAACTATTCTCTCAGCTAAATTTTGTAGCTAAAGTTCAGTTACTTTTCAATTCTTAAACAAGAACAATAGTTTGTAAACCACCTACCTCATTCACAAGAGCCAGACACAATCCACTTGACACATTCTAAGGATGCTTGTGGTTTTGAGTTTTCTGAAATAATTTGAAGAGACTCTGCTTAGTCTATATCTCTGAAACACCCACAATGTAAACCCAAATTGGCAGTGTCCTCCCAGTAGTTAGGACCATAAGTGGCAAAATTTGCAGGATTTGAGTGTATCCTAATACATGCCTACATTCCTGAGTGTAAGAGTTAGGGACAGGGGGAGAAAAAGGAGTACTATATTTTAATGTTTGTAAAACAACAACATAAAAATTATAAACTATTAGTCAAATGTCTTGATTTAGAATTGCAACAACCTGAAGATAAACATACATGTTTCTAACTACACCAAAATTTTTAAATTTAAATTTCCATTTTACATAGGTTAAGTGTGGATAAAGAGGATTTTGTTACTTCTGAAAATATTCTCTGATGTCTGAAATGGAAAAGTTGGTAAGATCGTCAGTCATTGTATAAAACCTTTAGTAACTAGTGAGGTATCTGTCATTCAAGATACATTGTAAAATTAATAAAACTGAAACTTTGGAAAATTAAGGACATTCATCAATGCTATTCATATCAGAGTTTTTATAGCAAGATTTTCTATCTGCTATCCTTATGGAGACCAATTATACGTATATTGGAGATCCTTTATCAATGATTTATTTTATAAACAGTCAAATCTTTTATCTCTTTTTTCTCTACCAAGATTGAGAAATTTTCCATGATCTTGTCTTATAGTTAGATATTCTCTCTTCAGCTTCATCCAGTCTATAGTTTTCAATAAACCATTCAATGTACTGAAAAATGTCATGTCCATATTTTTATTCTTAAAATTTCATATTTATTCTTTTTCTCATTTTCACATATTTATTTCATGACCTCTTAAATGTATTTTTCTCTTTATCTCTTTGGGTGATATTAAGTCAATTGCTTTATATTCTACATTCCCTCTATTAGAATTTCTTTGCTGGATCTTTTAACTTGATGTTTGCAGCTCTGGAGTATCTCATGATCTTCCTAATATTTATTCACAATCCATAGAACTTTCTCTCAACAAACCTATGGAATATATGTGAGGTTGAATTTACCATCATTCCATACAATGCACCACTAAAAAACATGTCTCATCTCAGCATCTGGTTTCAAAGTTTATGTAAGGAAGACTGAAGACTGTTTAAAGCACAGATTCAAGCTTCACACCAAGGCAAATTTTGCCCTCACTCCAACTAAGTGCTAGTTCAGTGTTCCTGATACCCTGAACATTGACAAAATGTGTTATTATGAACACATCAAAATTCAAGAGAGACTCATAGATGTGGTCTCTACCTTGCATGCAGGAAGAAAGGGAGGCTGGTTTTTGAGTAAACAATTAGCAACTGTCATAATTTCAATTGTCATAAACATTCAAGCTTCACACCCTAGAGTTTGTTTATATTGGGCGGATCTATTTTGAAGATTTCCTTTCTTAGTAGCTATACATACTGCTGCTCAGATTTTGAGTTTTCTTCTAAACTTTGGCCATTAATTAATTAGTGGTCAAAATGATAAAGAAAGTTGTTTAACATGATCATTAAAGATAGCATTGTAAAAGAAGCAGGTTTTATGTGATAAATGTCTTCTTTCACACTCATGTAATTTCAACAATAGAAGCATCAGGGAGAGATACTGAACTCACTGTGTACATGACATTTACATTATAAAAACTGACATCTTTGAAGGATGAAAGACACATAATTCGAAGCATATTATCTAGTTCATTCTACATTATATATATAATTTCCAATAGATACCTAAGATCTTCACATGTCTTATTTCACTTTTGTGTGCCAATTGTAGCAAATGCTCTCATTCACTGGAATTATAACAATCTTAGATTTATCTTTAAAAGAGTAGTGTAAATGGGATCTATTGAATCATATATAATTTGTGAGTTGGTTGTAAAGCAAATAGTTAATGTAGCCATTTAAGATTACTGGTTTAGAACTTACTTCATAGGCAAATTCTTGAACCAGAATCATCATGCTTCTGTGTGATTTTGAACAAGTTATTTAACTCCATGTGCTCAGTTTCCTCATCTGAAATAAGTGAGCATATAATACTTAACTCCTATGATTTTGCTTTTATTATTATTATTCTAGATTTAGAATATAATAATTCTGTTTTATTTCCCCCAAACACTAATTTCTAGAATTAAAGCCTTGCTTACCTCTTTCAACCTAACACTGGAATGACATTTTTTCTTAAATTTACCAACTATATTACTAATTCAATTCTAAATAAATGTGCCGCCTTGTGATTTTGATATATTTACTTTTCCCTCAGCTTATGTATATGTTCTTTGAAGGCAGGGATTATACCTAATTCATATGGAAAGCATATAGTTATTAACATATTTCAAGTTGCTGAACTAATAGTGGCATATTGTACATTCTCTTCTAAAGCATGTATCTTTCACTAAATTATATATATTGCATATCTTTTTACCTTAGTACATAAAGCAATGAGTCATTTTTATCCAACTTTTTATTTTGAAAAAAATAACACCTACAGAAAACTTGAAAGCTTAGAACAAAGATCAGCAGCATAACTATAACCTATATTTAACAATTGTTGACATTTGTTACATTTGCTTTATTTCTTCTTATAAAATTTGTGTGTGTGTATGTGTGTGTTTGCTGAACAATTTGAATGAAAGTTGTAGACATCATGACACTTTACTCCCAATTACTTAAGCATGTGTATTATGAAGTATCAGGAAAAAGGGAATTTTTCTATATAATCTTATACCATTATTACTACAAAGATAAACTAATGTTTTCTGGTATAGACTCATATTTGAAATTTGTTTTCTATCACAGTCAAATCTGTTTCTTTAATTTTTATCTTTTGCAATCCATGTTTCTCTCAAGGATTCTTTACTGCATTTGATATCATACCTCTTTAGATTCCTTTAATATAGAACAAACTCACTGTTTTTTGTTTTCTTTTTGGAACTTCTTGCTATTGATATAATAGAGTTCAGGCCACATGTCTGTATTATATCCTAAGGACTAGATTCAAATTATAGGTAAAGATGCTAAAATATATATTGTTCTTCCCATTGCATTACTTCAAAGAGCAAGATATGTTGAAGAGACATCAATATGAAATAAAGAATGGTGAGGAAGATCCATGTGATAATGAGTTTTAGCAGAATTATCAGATTTATTTCATGACAAATATACATATAATTCAACTCTATCTACTGAAAGGAATTAAAAGCCATGAAATTCAAACTGCCTCAGGTGCATCAATGGCCAAAATTTGGTTTTTAAACAATACTCCCTATTAAATGACCCCACTTTTGGAGCAGGGAAAGTTCAAGATGAGCCTGCCACATCTTATTGTTTCAGAAAACAAAGAAATGCCAATTGAATCCACCAAGAATCGTCAATTGACTCTCCAGTCAAGAAACATCATCTGATGCTAAAATCACCGGATAAAGAGTTGTCTGGGAAAATGATAGTCACATAGTCTCAAAGCATATAACAAAATTTATCATTAATTACAAAGGAAAATAAATTATTGAAATTGAGAAATCAGGCAGACAACTCCTAAAGCACATCATAAAACCTAGCATCAGTAATAGTGAAATACTGCTGTAAATATTATCTTAATCATCTTAAAATTATATTATATCATAGGTAGAGTAATGTTACTCTATTCACAAACTATCCTAATTTTCAACTTTTTTTAAAGCAAGGAATGTGGTATATTTAAATATTTTATTATATTGTACATTAAAAATTAAAAATAATTTAAAGAAAAGGAAAAATAATTCCTTTCTTTAGTTGGCAATGTATTTTGGGTATATAATGTATAGAGGAAAATAAGAAGATTTTTTCTGAGAATGTTAGAATTTAATAAAGAAATGAAAATAGAAATTTTCATGGACACAATTTTAGTATATTTTCATCATGGTTTAATTTTGAAATATATTTTTTTAATATTTAGTTTAAAGACCAGTAAAGTAGGATTTTAATATGAAAAATAATTTTCAAATAGATATTTGCCTAAGATCCTGGTAAATACATGTTGAGGACGGTGAGGTAGTTGGGCTAGATTTATCATGGTTGTCAGATACAGTTTGCAGATGTTTGGATTCATCTCTGCCATTCTGTGTTTTCCCCTGTAACCCAGAGAAGTGCATTCTGGAAACTACAATTCTCATATACTCATCGCCAGCAGGATTAACTTGATATCCTCCAATAAAAGTCATTCATGTATACTGATATATATATATATATATATATATATATATATATATATATATATATTTATATATATATATATACATGTTACATATGGAAGGTAGAGGAAAAAGAGATGCCATTATTCTCTGGAAGTGATTTCAATCCATTTCTGAGCACCACTTAAGTACCACTTTGTTACTTCTGGGCATGTGAGAATCTAGGAGATGGTCTCCCTCGGTTCCCAGTATTCCCTGAAAGCAGAATCCCATGATATTTACATCTCAGCCTTTTGACTTCTGTGTGAGCCTATATTTCCCTGAGTTAAACCTCTTCCTATTTTAATAGCTTAAGTGCCTTCTGTTTTCCTGACCAGCCAGTGCCGTATTACTTAATGGAATTTGTTCTAAGATGGTCAGATTTAAAGAATGTAATGGTCATACTGATTATGGAAAATGGAACCCTGGACATCTTGTGTATGCAAATGGAAAAATTGTTAAGTAAATTATCTGCTGTAAATATCTGTTATAAAGTTCCTATAGAAAGCAACACTATGTGATAGCAAGTTGTTCTTGCACTAGAATCTCTGGGTGAGAATGATGAATACAAAGGCAAAGAGTGTAGAATAAGAAGAGCAGGATTTACAGGATTAATGACAAGGAGTTCTGGAGAAAAGAATGGCATGACATATAAGAATATCTATGACTCACATGAATATTCAATAAAGGGCATCCACAGCAAAGGAAGCTTATAATTATCAGATGGATAAGGTGATTCATTATGTGACTGCCAGTCAGTCTTTTCTCTGGGCCACCCCAGTGCTTGAAAAGGGAATCATGGACTAAATAATAATGGAATTATGAGATGAATGTTATGGAAGAGCTCAACAAACAAAGGTTTCTCTTGAACATGTCTGACCAGTCTACCTCCAGGGCTGTGTTCCTAACCTGTGAACTTAAGAGACGGGTACTGTGCCTCTGCTCTGACACCATTCTCTGGCAAACCAGGCATCTTTGTTGGTAGGTTGATTACATCAGAATCTTCCATCATAGAACGAACATTTTCTCAGAATCTAGGTATATATTTCCTGTCTACAGTGTTACAACATAAAAATAAGATGGAATATGTCTGGAACTCAGAGGATTTTCTGGGTTGCTTATCAGTACTTCTATGTTTGCAGGTAAATCCTAAAAAAGATCATGACAACAAGAGTGAGAAAGATAACTTATGGATCAGATCTTACAGGAATGAAAATTGGTCATTAATTGGGCACAAGAACCATGTCTAGCTGTGATGTTGACTGAAACCAAAGGAAATATGGACTAGGTACTGGAAGAACATTTCACTTAACAATTATTAAAGATTCTTGTCAAGTTGCAGAAATAAGAGTGTAATGGTTATGAATGCTTTTATGAATGTATTTTGGTATGTTAACTCCTTTTCTCTCTACTCTTTCCCAGAATATTATATAAAGTAGACTGATGGTGGTGATACTGACTTAGTCCTTAAATTATAAGATATCAAAGGAAAAGTGCAAATTAGAAGAGCAACAGCTATCACTCAGAGATAAATATATATGGATATAGAACTTTGATTAACTCCCACTTTTTAATTGTTGTTTTAATTTTCATTACTCTAGGAGATGGATCCAAAAAGACCTTGCTGCAATTTATGTCAAAGAGTGTTCTACCTATGTTTTCCTCTAAGAGTTTTATAGTACCTGGCCTTACATTTAGATCTTTAATCCATTTTGAGTTTATTTTTGTGTATGGTGTTAGGGAGTATTCTATTTTCATTTGTTTGCTTGTAGCTGTCCAGTTTTCCCAGCACCACTTACTGAAGAGATGGCTTTTCTCCATTGTGTATTCTTGCCTCCTTTGTCATAGATTAAGTGAGCATAGGCGCATGAGTTTATTTCTGGACTTTCTATCCTGTTCCATTGATCTATATTTCTGTTTTTGTGCCAGTACCATACTCTTTTGATGACTGTAGCTTTGTAGTATAGTCTGAAGTCAGGGCTCCTGATTCCTCTAGCTCTGTTTTTGTTTCTCAAGATTGCTTTGGATATTCAGTGTCTTCTGTGTTTCCATACAAATTGTAATTTTTTTGTTCTAATTCTGTGAAAAATGCCATTAGTAATTTGATAGGGATTGCATTGAATCTGTAGATTGCTTTGGGTAATATAGTCATTTTGACAATATTGATTCTTCCAATCCAAGAACATGGCATATCTCTCCATCTGTTTGTGTCATATTTGACTTCTTTGATAAATATCTTATAGTTTTCTGAGTACAGTTCTTTTGCCTCCTTAGGTAGGTTTATTCCTAGGTATTTTATTCTTTTTGATGTGGTGGTATCTCCCTTTCTACTCTTTCATTGTTAGTGGATAAGAAAGCAAGAGATTCCTCTATATTAATTTTGTATCCTGCAGCTTTACTAGATTCATTGATGAGCTCTAGTAGTTTTCTTGTAGCCTCTGTAGGATTTTCTATGTATAACATCATCATCTGCAAATAGTGATAGTTTACTTCTTTTCCAATTTAGATTCCTTTATTTTTTTTTCTTCACTGATTGCTATGGTTATGACTTCCAAATCTATGTTGAATAAAAGTGGCAAGAGTGGACATCCTTGTCTTGTTCCTGACCTTAGAAGAAATTTTTCACCATTGAAAATGATGTTTGCTGTGGGTTTGTCATTTATGGCCTTTATTATGTTGAGGTAGGTTCCCTATATACCCACTTTCTAGAGAGTTTTTATGATAAATTTGTCAACATTTTGTCAAAAGCTTTTTTCTGCATCTATTGAGATAATCATATGGTCTTTATTCTTCAATCCATTAATATGGTGTATCACATTGATTGATTTGCATATATTGAAGCATCTTTGCATCCCTGGGATCAATTCCACTTGATCATGGTGTATGATCCTTTTAATGTGAGCTTTTGCACAACGAAGTCATAAACCAAACAAAAAGACAACACTCAGAATGGGAGAAAATGTTTGCAAATGAAGCAACCAACAAGGGATTAACCTCCAAAATATACAAAGAGCTCATGTGGCTCAATGTCCAAAAACCAAACAACCAAATACAAAAATGTGCAGAAAGTCTAAATAGACATTTCTCCAAAGAAGACATAAAGACAGTTACAAAGCACATGAAAATGTGCTCAACTTCACTAATTATTAGATAAACGCAAATCAAAACTCCAATGAGGTATCACTTCACACTGGTCAGAATGGCCATCATCAAAAAATCTGCAAACAGTAACTACTATAGAGGGTTTGGAGAAAAGGGAACCCTCCTACACTGTTGGTGGAAATGTAAACTGGTGTAGCCACTATGGAGAACAATATAGATGTTCCTTTAAAAACTAAAAATAGAGCTATCATATTATCCAGTAATCCCACTCCTGGGCATATAACCATAATTCAAAAAGATACATGCACTCTAATGTTCATTGCAGCACTATTTACAATAGCTAAAACATGGAAGTAACCAAAATGTCCATCAACAGAGGAATGGATAAAGAAGATGTAGTATAAATACACAATGGAATATTACTCAGCCATAAAAGGAATGAAATAATACCATTTGCAGCAGCATGGATGGACCTAGAGATTGTCATACTGAGTGAAGTAAGTCAGACAGAGAAAGACAAATATTATATGATATCACTAATATGTGGATTCTAAAAAAAGGGTACAAATGAACTTATCTACAAAACAGAAATTGAGTTACAGATGTAGAAAACAAAATTATAGTTACCAGTAAGTAAGGGGGGGAGGGATAAATTGGGAGATTGGGATTGACATATACACACTATTATATGTACAATAGATAACTAATAAGGACCTGATGTATAGCACAGGGAACTCTACTCAATACTATGTAATGGCCTATATGGGAAAATAATTTTAAAAAGAGTGAACGTATGTATAACTGATTCATTTTTCTGTACACCTGAAACTAATTCAATATGGTAAATCAACTATACTCCAATATATTTTTTAAAAATAATTTAAATAAAGAACTTTGACTCTTTCATTTTGGGGGAGAAATTGAGAAAGTATTTGGAAGAAGGATGGATGCATAATGTTAACCAGAGAGAAAAGATAACACTATTTTTGTGGTTGCCTGGAAGGTAAATAGGTAGAGGAAAGAACACATGAACAATGAATATCCAAAGTTATGGAACCTACTGGATTTTTTTTTTTTTCTCCATATTCTACCCTGGACCTCAGGTGCAAAAATCTAGAAATTAGATTTCCCAGAATCCACTTGGATTCAGGATTCTGGCTATCTGCTATAAACTGGAAGCGTATACATTAAGATCTGGAGTTTTGCTTATGGCTTTTAAATCTGCTGAGAATCACCCTTCTTAGTCCTGTAAGTACTAAATCCATTAAAGGCAACATCTGTAATCCTGTCACTTCTAGCCCTTCGACATTTATATAAATCTCCAATTCTCTGTAAGATTTATTCTACATACTGACTGGAGAAGTATACATTTCACTTAAAAACTATGTATTGAGCAGAAGGCTCTTGCCAGGTAATTTGAGTATTAAATTTGGGTGACCCAGATAAAATTTGAGTTTCGTTAGTTTATTTTTCTTTAAAATATTCTGTTCACTTAATAATATACCTTTTATGAAGGAAAAGATTTGCTTAGTTTATCAGGAATTTTGATCATCTGATTACAAAATAGTATCACAATAATAAGATCTCCATGGTTTAAATTAATAGAAAACCAAAGCCCATGGAAGTTAAGGCACTAGCTCAAGGTGCAACCTATTTAGTGGTGACTGATATTAGAGCTCATTTCTCCTGATGTTATACCAGGTCCTAACAAAACAAATACAATCCACTAATTTTAAATCACTAAATGACATGCTGATATTTCTTGGCACCACAATGTTGGGTAGAAAAAAAGTAAGAAGTGTGTCTTTAAAACAAGCTAGGAAAGAAGGATATTAGCAACGTTTTATATAGGACATATTTTGAATGCAAGAAATAATGTGCAGATAATTTTTAAAGACTGTCTTTTTAAAATTCCCATCCCAGACTCTGATTATAGAATCACAAATTATACATTTAGAAATTGAAACTGGTATAGCAAGACTGATCTTGAGCAAGAGGATGAGAGTAGAGGTAAAATTCTGAAAACATGGTGCTCTAGCTAGAGGTTCCTTAACCAGCAAGGATAGAGAAATTATTCAGCCAGTTTATCTCATAACCTTATTATTTACCCATTGCTTTTACACATTCACTTGCTTTTGGCCAAAAAGAATTCATTTGTAAAATATGTCTTTCATATTGACAGAGCCTTGAGCATCAAGAGAATCAAGGCTAACCATAGTATATATGTATATATTTAAGTAACTTAGTGCAAATTTTGAAAACTTTTTTTACTTTCTTACAGATATTAGTCCAAATGGGCATTTCTCTATTATCTTTTTTCCAAAAAGATATATTTTTACACCTTTTCATAAGATAAATAACCTACCCTTTTGAAGTTAACATAAATAGAGTTTGGCCCATTAACTGAATATTTTACACAATCTAAATTGTTAGATTACTTAATATTTTTAAAATATTAATCAAAATGTTATATAATCCATTGAAAATAAATTATGAAATAGAATTAATATTTATTTTTTGTTAACTTTATTTAAATGGTTAGAAATGTCAAGTATAGTATGTCCAAAAGGAACATCTCTGAAAAGAGCTGAGGTTTAAAGATACTGAGTGGTCCCAATTAGCCCACAAACAAATACTTGGCTTGTTATATTAGCCAAGTAATAGTACTAGTAATTAGAAATTACTCCCCTAGGCCTTAAACTTGGGCTATAAAGATTAAATGTTTATTTACAGCTACATCCCGAGGATGACCCTACACCCCCTTAAACTGCCTGCTGGAGAAAATTCAGGGTTGCCAGAAGAATTTACTGTTTGTTCCAGCCCATGCCAGGAGATGGGGCCTGGCTCCAGCTTCTCTGGGAAGGGAGGAACCTAACTTCCATAAGTGCCACTTGACATACCCAGTTGGGTTTCCCATGACCAACCCTCACTTCCTGCTTTTTTTAAATTTTCACTTCCTTGACTCCACAGAGACCCCACTCTCCTGCTTCCCTAGTCAGTCCTTCATCCTTTCTTTATAATGCCCAGTCACTTCTGTACAAATCAAAGTTGAATTCACTTCATGCTGAACTTTGTTCCCTATTAAAATTGTAATAGCGAAGAACAAATCTGACTCCATATTAGATCTGTTCTTTTTATTTTCACCCTTGTGCTCCGTTGCCTTTGCTGAGTCATGCTGGCTCTGCACCTTCTGTAAAAGAATGTTGCCTGTAGACTGAAATACGCAGAGATAGCATATCCTCAGGGCTCTGACCTTTAAGAGTCCATCCATATAGAGACAGAAAGTTGCAGAACAGGAAATAACATTTATCTTGTTGGAGGTTTGCAGGAACATCCTGAACTGACCTATGTGAACAGCTGCAAGAGAAAAGGGTTCGACACTCAGAAGTTTGCAACAACTAACGGTGCCCCTCCCCCACCTTACCTTTAAAAGTGCTTTGTTTATACCCTTTGAGGAGTTTGGGGTTTGGGGGACATGAGCCACCTGTCTCCTTGCATAGCCCTGTGATAAACCTTTCTCTGCTCCAAACTCCAACGTTATGTTATTTGGTATCACTGTGCATAGGGCACACAAACTTGCATTCCATAACACACTAATATATTGCAGACTAAAATCTGTCCTGATCACTCTAACTAGTGTCCAGCTTTGTTTATGTTTGACAAGGGTCACCAGTAGCATTGAGCAGAAAACGGTGGCCCCGTGAATCTGGGGAGGGCATGAGTCAGCATCCATTGCCCTGAAAGACTAGTATCTTTTAAGCCAGATAAAAATTTCTGCTTTTGCACATCTTTTCTGTTAGTTTCTTAATTATTATTTCTTAAAACTTTCATTATTGTTAGTTTTTCATTGAGTACACTCTGTAAGTCATGAATCACTGGCAATTATGAAAAGTTAGGAACATATTTACCTTATTAGATTTCTAAGCAGCAAAGTCATTTTTGGCTTTCTTTAAATTCATTTACAAATCTGTCTGTGTCACCTTTGCAGCACAGCACATTTGTGAGACAACATTGATAAAGTGTATTGGCATTAAAACATCAAGAACCATTTGTCTTAAGGCTTATACCTGATTCAAATATTTATGTAATTTTTTCCCTTACAGCTCTTAATACTTTTTTTAGAAGTTGGGCTTCACAATTTCTGGCAGACACCTTAGGTGCCATATAAATGGCAACATTTTCATGTTTTAATCCTTTTCCATATATCTTAAATATAGTTTCAAGACATTAAAAATTAGTGGTCTTGGGCTTCTCTGGTGGCTCAGTGGTTGAAAATCTGCCTGCCAATGCAGGGGACATGGGTTCGAGCCCTGGTCTGGGAAGATCCCACATGCCATGGAGCAACTGGGCCCATGAGCCACAACTACTGAGCCTGCACATCTGGAGCCTGTACTTCACAACAAGAGAGGCCGCAATAGTGAGAGGCCCATGCACCACAATGAAGAGTGGCACCCACTTGCCGCAACTAAAGAAAGCCCTCTCACAGAAACTAAGACCCAACACAGCCAAAAATACATAA
The DNA here is from genome assembly GCF_008692025.1 of Phocoena sinus. Lineage (NCBI taxonomy): Eukaryota > Metazoa > Chordata > Mammalia > Artiodactyla > Phocoenidae > Phocoena > Phocoena sinus. The sequence continues at coordinate 86,856,435 of NC_045774.1, read as the reverse complement.
ATAAATAAATAAATAAATAAATAAATAAAAAGTGGTGGTCTTGTAATATTTATACTAAACAAGTATACTGGATCAATTTGAATAATTTGGATCCTGTTTAAATAAAAATTAAGCATGTGGAACATTCAAAACTATTACTTACTGGCATGCATGTTTTACAAAAATATTCTTTTGACTTGGAGATATAGACAGAATTCAATGTATAATTTTTTAAATGATAGGAAAAATATTCATTTTTTTTACTTTTTTTGTTTTCTCTATTAATTAGCTTCTGGGCAGTTTGAACTGCTTAAGCAACAAATTAAACCATTAATATGTTTCTTCATGATTGCAAACTCCATCTATAAGGACATCTCCTTGCATCATATTTTTCTATTGACATCACAGTATTGATTATAACAATTGCATAATTTATCATACTTTAGAAGGTATTGTCTTTTACTTTTAAAAACTGTATCTCCTAGAGAATTTCTATAACAATATTAAAATTCAATTAGATAAATTAGGACTAATTTAAAATTTCATATTCCTCACTAAATGGTGAAATTACATATAAAAGTGTGCATTGATTGTTTGGACACATCATCCTCACACATATAAAGTGTTTACAGACCTAAGAGGTGAACCAAAGACATACTCTCAACTGCTGTCTTGATTTCCAAATCTCTTCTCTCTTTTAATTTCTTTTGCTCATTGTTGCCTCACTAATAGTATATTTCATTAACTAGACTCACTGTCAGAACTTTAATTTCTTCAAAGCCCTCTCTGTCTTGAAAAAGTAGCTTTCAGAAACCACTTTTTAAATTTTTTTAATCAAGAAATTTAATTGAAATAGCTGAAGTATCATTTAAAATCTATTGTTATGACTAAGATATATTTTAAATGGTTTGAAATTATGTAAGAAGATGTTTATTTTTAAAAGGGTTATTCTACGCAGAAGTTACATTGAGAAAGCATCATCTATCTGGGATATTAAGTTTTTAGTTTTTGTTTTTGGTTAGTCACCTGGCTTGCAAAACTGCAGGAAAAGGAAATAAAAGATTTGTGATTTTTTTGTCATTTAGTCTAGACTTACCATGTTTTCCCAGTTGGGAAAATGTTGCTCAGCAAAATGACAGCATATGTGATTTCATAAGTAACAGAAGAAACAAACAAAGAATTAGAAGAAGCATGTTTGTTTGTGTGTTTTGATTTGGTAAGAAAAAGAGGAAACCAATAAAGACATCAATGGAGGAATGTAGGCACGTACAAACATGAGGAATTATCTGTTTCTAGACATCTAGGCAAAGGATCATAGGAATTGACCCAGCATACCAGAACATTCCCAAATAGGAGCCATTCTCATTTTCACTACTAATATATCCATCACACTAAAAATCTGTTATTAAATGCTAAGGCCTTCTGCTTTTATTTATCTCCAGTATTTTTTGTCTGTATCTTTATTTCAGCATAATAGACTCACATTTATTTTTATAGCATAAAAAATTATTTTATGAAATGTAAACCTTCAAACTTGAGCTGTGTGTTATTGGCAAGTCAGTTTCCATAGACTCATTCCTAAATGAGTTTTGACTAAACACATTTATAATCTCTAAAATATGATAATTATGTGATATGAAAAAGCTTGGATTTCTGCTCTTTTGTTGCCTATGTGTTAAATTCTCTGTCTAATATTTCAAATGTAGTCTCTCACAAAATAGGCTCAGAGAAAAGAGGCACTAGCTTTTTCTGGATGGAGTTATTTACTGAAATTCAACCAAAGCACAATAGTTTGAATTCAAACACTTTATGTCATAAATTCAATATTTACAATTGAAACACTACTATTGAACATATATTATATTTCACAATATGATAAGGGCTGAAACAAATGTGAACAAAATATGGCCCCTGCCCTGAGGAAGATCAAAAATGAATGTCAGCCTGCATTACATTTATTCAAAATGTGTTAAGTATTTTACGTGCAGTGGAGGCTGAACAAGAAGATATAACATAAAAGGAAAAACAAACAGTATAGCAATTTTATTTTAGGGTAAATAATAATTTACAATTGAAATCTGGTTTCCCCTGCTCTTGCTGTGGATAAATAATAGATCATGTTAACCGATATATTCAAAATGTCTCTGGTTTCTGGCTGCAGCTACTTAAATATTATCTCCAGATATCCTCAAAATCTTACCTACTTATTTCTGAACATTCTCTAATGTTTTCTCTTGTGCACACAGAGAACGATTCTGATTATAGCACAGTGTATAATGTAGTCTTAATCTCTTGCTCCAGTCCTTCATTTAAGTTCATTGCCTGGAATGTCTTCACCTCTTTAACGGTAACTTTTGTCAATTTTTAAACGGGGATGGGTACACAAATGTTGTGTGTCTCCATGCACATAAGGCTGGTACCTCTGAAAGTATCAGATTGTCACTGCCTTTTTTTGGAGTACTCAGTATTTTCAATCTCTGCTGGGTCTGTTCGAAAGTAGACAGACTATCCTCATATACTCATATGGGAAAGTAGCAGAGCAACCAAAAGGGTGTAATGTGGCAAAAACTATTTCAAGTAGATAGCTCATTCTCCTGAGGCTGTTATGAGTCTTAGGGCTGGCTTTGGAATGTGACAAATGTGATAAATAATCTCTGCCTTTCTCTTTACTTTCCCCAGGGCACAGACTTTTAAAATCTTACAATTAATTTATTGAAATAGATATTTCATGATTAACTTGTACCCAAAGTTCATCAAATATACATTATGAAGTTTGAATTTGATCAGTAGACTAAACTTGGACTTATAGTATAAAATTAGGTTAATCTAAAAATGATTAGGAAATTTACATTTTACTTTAAATCATTATTGATTTTCTCCATACTGTTATACAGGATTAAGTATTGGTAGCAAACTACTTTTGGTAAATATTTTACTTTGTTTAACTTTAAAAATTCAAGTCCTTCAAAGTTTCATATAGCTGAGTAATTTTCAAATAATGATAACTAATGACAAAAGTGGCTCTACCTAATTAATAGCCTGAGTTACATCAAAAAGTTCAAAAAGTCAAAAGATGGCAGCTGAATACTTCAATTCTGGGAGCACAATATGTATCAAGGGGAAAACTCTACATCATTATAGTTGGCTCATGAAGATGCAAGCTCTACTACCTCAACAAATGCAAGCTATGTGAATAAAAAATTCAAATCAGTATTCTGTTGATTAAGATGTTATAGTTTTTTTTCTTTCCTTCAAACAGGAAGATAACTGTATTTTATGTCAATTACATCTTTATTTTTTCAAATTATAAAACAAATGATATCATGACATCCTTGTGAGATAGGTTGAAGGATGTGAAGTGAATGCACATAATTAAAGGAATTGATAATTTGATGAACTAGGTAATAAGGTAACCTTATAGTCAATGTCAACCTGGAAAGTGGTCCCTAGTGGACAATCCAAGTGCTGCTTCAGGCTTTTTTTAACCAAAAATATTTATATACCTTGATGAGGATAGTTGTGGTGTGTAAATGGATTATAAATGACAAGGTTTTGAAATATCACATATATATATACAAGTAGAGAATCAACATAAATCTGTCACTAGGTCAAATTTAAAACAATAAAACATAATAGATATTAACATATATTCTTTGATTTGAGTACAGTAAGAATGTAGACATTCTTCTAAAATAGCTGGTATTAGCAAAACCTAAGGAATTGATTAAACACAATCTTCATCAAATATACATTATGTATATACAAATATACATTATAAAATGTACATCAAATATTACATAACTCAATGGCATAAATTATTTTTCAAATAATCTAATGATGTGTCAAGTATTTGTAATTAGAATTATTGTGGAGAACTCTCCTCTATAGACACATTAGATGAACCACACCTGGAGCTTTGTGTTCAGTTCTGGACAGGACACATTGAGAGGAGGTATGATGATGCAGTTACCTTGTGCAGATTGGTGACAAGAATCATAAGGAGGATAGAGACAAGGAAGGGAAAGAGAAACTCCCCAAAAAACTAACATGCATTAGTTATATAATCATTACCACATTTTCTCATCAACATTATTCTATTTAAATTTTGTTTATACCCTACATGATAGGTAATACTGTATCTTATTTATAGGTTAAAAAAAAAGCAGAGGGGCTTCCCTGGTGGCGCAGTGGTTGAGAGTCCGCCTGCCGATGCAGGGGACACGGGTTCGTTCCCCGGTCCGGGAAGATCCCACATGCCGCGGAGCGGCTGGGCCCGTGAGCCATGGCCGCTGAGCCTGCGCGTCCAGAGCCTGTGCTCTGCAACGGGAGAGGCCACAACAGTGAGAGGCCCGCGTAAAGAAAAAAAAAAAAAAAAAAAAAAAAAAAAAAAAAAAAAAGCAGAGATATACAAAGCTGTGATTACCAACCATGATCACAGATTTGGTAAGAGCTAAAGCCAGTTTGAATTTATATCTGTCTGATTGTCAGCAACTATGTTATTGACATTATCAAGGTGTCCCTTTACTAGATAAAAGTAAAAAATGTTAAAGATGCTTCATATTTGTTTAATTTTAATAAAATATTTGAAAGCTTATCAGGTTCTACACCCTGTAAATACTTTTTAAGAGCTCATGATCTTACCCTGAAGACGGACTTCCAAACATATAAATCCTGGAATTAAGGAATGATAATATAATCATTTTCCACCTTTTGAGTTTGCTTTATTTGTTTGTTTTCTTTCTCTTTGTCTTTTTCTCACCGAAAGCCAAGATTGAAAAAAAATTACATAAATTTGAGACAAAATAAGATTAGTTTCTGGCATACTCTCTTTTGAACCTGAACTTGGACAAGGATGAAAGAAAGAGGCATAAAAAGAGGGAAAATGTTAGCTGGACAGTTGCTGCCTTGTGCCCTGTTAAGTGAAGAAGACTCATGAACACAAAATAGGGGTGTTTCATTTCCTCACTGTTTTAATAGCTTAAGTGTACACAGACAGATAAATGTGGACAAATGTTTGCCAGGTTTGACCTAGCTCATCCATCAGATTACTACCTGTTCCTCTTAAAGTGAAGAGAGACAAATAAGTGGAATAAACTATCAGCTATATGTTGCATTTGGCACCCAGCATCAATTCCCATAGCTAGAAAGATTTTTCTGACTCCCTTGTGATTAGGTATATGAATATAAAGTGACCGTTCACAACCAAATGCACTGATGCGTTTGAAAGTTGGAACTTAGGTGAAAAAAATATTCCTGCTGCTTTTTGTAGTTTTCTGCTACCAAGCCAGGTAGTGGCAATGTGAAAGTTATTGTGGGAGCATTGCTGTATTCAAGTTGCATTTTGTGTGTGCTGAAGGAACAGCTGACAACCTCCTGACAGCACTCCTGAAAATGGAACCCCAGCTGCAGCAGGACATTCTCAAGCTAAGGGATCCAGTGGCAGCCTCCTGATTTCCCTCCCTTCTGAGAGGGCAGAGGACATACAGCCCCCGTCAGGTTAGTTCCACAGTGTTCTGGGGATCCTATTTGGAGACCTTATCAATCAGCCTCCACCAGCATGCCTAAAAATTTTTAAGCATCTAATACTCTCCATAAAGCTATTTTCTATCTGAAATATTAGCACATTCTGTTTTCTTCAGTGAGTGTTAAATGACAGTGATTTGAGAGATGGGTACTCCATGATGCCATGGGAAGAAATTTCTAAATTTTGAGCAGTTGAGAGGTTAAGAGAAAAAAAGACATTCTACCTCTAAGTATTACATTACAAATGGCATTTTAAAAATACAATGATACACAGAGGAAGATGCTATTAATCATGCCTCCAGGGTGAGGGGTTACTACAGTAGATCTGACATTGGAATTTGGTATTAAAAAAAGAAAAAAGATTTTATCATGATGACATGGTGGAAGTGGAATATTTTAGCTAAAAGAAATAGCTAAGGAATAGGTTCAAGATGGCAGACAAGTAAGATGTGGAGATGAGGACATTTGTCCACCAGAGACATCCCAGCCCCATGTAATATCAAACGGTGAAAGCTCTCTCAGAAACCTCTCTCAGAGGTCTCCATTTCAATGCTAAGAAACAGCTTCACTCAACAATCAGAGAGATATAGCACTGGACACCATAAGTCAAACAACAAGCAAGACAGGAACACAACCCTACCCATTAGCAGAGACCACCTAAAATCATACTAAGTTTACAGACACCCCTAAATACACCACTGGGCACAGTCCTGCCCAACAGAAAGACAAGATCCAGCCTCATCCACCAGAACACAGGCACAACTCCCCTCCACCAGGAAGCCTACAAAACCCACTTAACCAACCTTATCCCCTGTAACAGACACAAAAAACAATGGGAACATTCAGATTTGATGGAGAAATTAAAAACTTTACAGAAAAGCAAAAGCTAAGAGAATTCAGCACCACCAAACAAGATATACAACAAATAATAAAGAAACTTCTCTAGGCAGGAAACACAAGAGAAGGAAAAGACCTACCATAACAAACCCAAAGCAATTAAGAAAATGGTAATACGAACACACATATCAATAACTACCTTAAATGTAAATGGATTAAATGCTCCCACGAAAAGACATAGACTGGCTGAATGGGTACAAAAACAAGACCCATATATATGCTGTCTACAAGAGACCATTTCAGACCTAGGAACACATACAGACTGAAAGTGAGGGGATGGAAAAAGATATTCCATGCAAATGGAAATCAAAAGAAAGCTGGAGTAACAATTCTCATATCAGAAAAAATAGACTTTAAAATAAACATTATTACAAGAGACAAAAAAGAACACTACATAATGATCAAGGGATCAATCAAGAAGAAGATATAACAATTGTAAATATTTATGCACCCAACATAGGAGCACCTCAGTACATAGGCAAATGCTAAAGCCTTAAAAGGAGAAATCAACAATAACACAATAATAGTAGGGGACATTAACACCCCTCTTTCACCAATGAACAGATCATCCCAAATGAAAATAAATAAGGAAATACAAGCTTTAAAGGATACATTAAGCAAGATGGACCTAATTGATATTTAGAGGACATTTCATCCAAAATTAACAGAATACATTTCTCAAGTGTTCATGGAACATTCTCCAGGATAGGTCATATCTTGGGTCAGAAATCAAGCCTTGGTAAATTTAAGAAAACTGAAATCGTATCAAGTATCTTTTTCTGACAACAATGCTATGAGACTAGATATCAATTACAGGAAACAAATGGTAAAAAATACAAACAGATAGACGCTAAACAATACACTACTAAATAATCAAGAGGTCACTGAAGAAATCAGAGGAAATCAAAGAATACTTAGAAACAAATGACAATGAAAACATGGTGACTCAAGACCTATGGGATGCAGCAAAAGCAGTTCTAAGAGGGAAGTTATAGCAACACAACCCAACCTCAATAAACAAGAAACACCTCAAATAAACAACCGAAACTTACACCTAAAACAATTAGAGAGAGAAGAACAAAAAAAACCCAAAGTTATCAGAAGGAAAGAAATCATAAAAATCAGATCAAAAATAAGTGAAAAAGAAATGAAGGAAACAATAGCTAAGATCAATAAAACTAAAATCTGTTTCTTTCAGAAGATAAATAACATTGATAAACCACTAGCCATACTCATCAAGAAAAAAAGGGAAATGACCCAAATCAATAGAATTAGAAATGAAAAAGGAGAAGTAACAACTGACACTGCAGAAATACAAATGATCATGAGAGATTATTACAATCAATTATATGCCAATAAAATGGACAACTGGGAAGAAACGGACAAATACTTAAAAAAGCACAACCTCCAGAGACTGAACCAGGAAGCAATAGAAAGTATAAACAAACCAATCACAAGCACTGAAATTGAAACCGTGATTAAAACTCTTCCAACAAACAAAAGCCCAGGACCAGGTTGATTCGCATGCGTATTCTATCAAAGATTTAGAGAAGAGCTAACACCTATATTTCTCAAACTCTTTCAAAACAAAAAGGAAGGAGGCATCCTCCCAACCTATTCTACAAGGCCAACATCACCTTGATACAAAAACCAGACAAAGATGTCACAAAGAAAGAAAACTACAGGCCAATGTCACTAATGATGATAGATGCAAGAATCCTCAGCAAAATATTAGCAAACAGAATCCAACAGAATCCAAAAGGATCATACACCATGATAAAGTGAGGTTTCTCCAAGGAATGCAAGAATTCTTCAATATACGCAAATCAATCAAAGTGATACACCATATTAACAAATTGAAGGATAACAAACATATGTTCATCTCAATAGATGCAGAAAAAGCTTTCAAGAAAATTCAACACTGATTTATGATAAAAACTCTCCAGAAAGCAGGCATAGAGGGAACTTACCTCAACATAATAGAAGCCATATATGACACACCCACAGCCAACATCATTCGCAATGGTGAAAAACTGAAACCATTTCCACTAAGATCAGGAACAAGGCAAGGTTGCCTACTCTCACCAGTATTATTCAACATAGTTTTGGAAGTTTTAGCCATAGCAATCAGAGAAGAAAAATAAATAAAAGGAATTCAAATCAGAAAAGAAGTAATGCTGTCACTGTTTGCAGATGACATGATACTATACATAGAGAATCCTAAAGATGCTACCAGAAAACTACTAGAGGTAATCAATGAATTTGGTAAAGTAGCAGGATAAAAAAAATTAATGGACAGAAATCTCTTGCATTCCTATACACTAATGATGAAAAATCTGAAGGAGAAAATAAGGTAACACTTCCACTTACTATTGCAACAAAAAGAATAAAATACCTGGGAATAAACCTACCTGAAAAGGTATGCAGAAAACTATAAGACACTGTTGAAAAAAAAGTAAAAATGATACAAACAGATAGCGAGATATACCAAGTACTTGGATTGGAAGAATAAACCTTGTGAAAATGACTATACTGCCAAAGTAATCTACAGATTCAATGCAATCCCTATCAAATTACTACTGTCATTTTTCACAGAACTAGAACAAAAAATTTCACAGTTTCTGTGGAAACAGAAATGACCCCGAATAGCCAAAGCAATCTTGAGAAAGAAAAACAGAGCTGGAGGAATCAAGTTCCTGGACTTCAGATTATACTACAAACCTACAGTAATCAAGACAGTATTGTACTAGCACAAAAACAGAAATGTAGATCAATTGAACAGGATAGAAAGCCCAGAGATAAACCTCCACATATATGGTTACCTTATCTTTGATAAAGGAGTCAAGTATATTCAATGGAGAAAAGAAAACCTCTTCAATAAGTGGTGCTGGGAAAACTGGACAGGTCCATGTAAAAGAATGAAATTAGAACACTCCCTAGCACTGTATACAAAAATAAACTCAAAATGGATTAAAGACCTAAATGTAAGGCCAGACACTATCAAACTCTTAGAGGAAAGCATAGGCAGAACACTCTATGCCATACATCACAGCAACATCCTTTTTGACCCACCTCCTAGAGAAATGGAAAGAAAAACAAAAATAAACAAATGGGACCTAATGAAACTTAAAAGCTTTTGCACAGCAAAGGAAACCATAAACAAGACAAAAAGACAACCTTTAGAATGGGAAAAAATATTTTCAAATGAAGCAACTGACAAAAGATTAATCTCCAAAATATACAGATAGCTCAGGCAGCTCAATATCAAAAAACAACAAAAAACAAACCCAATCCCCAAATGCACAGAAGATCTAAATAGATATTTCTCCAAAGAAGATATAGAGATTGTGAACAAACACATGGAAGGATTCTGAACATCATTAATCGTTAGAAAAATGCAAATCAAAACTACAATGAGTTATCACCTCACACAGGTCAGAATGGCCATCATCAAAATATCTACAAGCAATAAATGTTGGAGAGGGTTTGGAGAAAAGGGAACCCTCTTGCACTGTTGGTGGGAATGTAAATTGATACAGCCACTATGGGAGAACAGTATGGGACTTCCTTTAGAAAGGAAAAATAGAACTACCATAAGACCCAGCAATCCCACTACTGAGCATATACACTGAGGAAACCATAATTCAAAAAGAGTTATGTACCACAATGTTCATTGCAGCTCTATTTACAATAGCCAGGACATGGAAGCAACCTATGTATCCATTGACAGATGAATGGATAAAGAAGATATGGCACACATATACAATGGAATATTCCTCAGCCATAAAAAGAAAGGAAATTCAGTTATTTGTAGTCAGGTGGATGAACCTAGAGACTGTCATGCAGAGTGAAGTAAGTCAGAAAGAGAAAAACAAATACTGTATAAAAAAGGGGGGAAAATGGTTGTGAAGAACCTAGGGGCAGGACTGGAGTAAAGACCCAGATGTAGAGAATAGACTTGAGGACAGGAGAAGGTGAAAGTATAAGCTGGGATGAAGTGAGAGAATGGCATGGACATATATTCACTACCAAATGTAAAATAGATAGCTAGTGGGAAGCAGCCACATAGCACAGGGAGATCAGCTCGGTGAAAGCAACACCATTGTGAAGCAATTATACACCCATAAAGATGTTTTTAAAAAAGAAAAAAGAAATAGCTAGAATAAATGCATGGCAAGTTGAAAGTTCATGATATATTTAAGAAGTCACAAACCTGTTGTCTGATTGAAGAACTGGGCAAAAGCTTGGGTGTTGCAGGAGATAAGACTTGAAAGGATAATTGGGGCCAGGGCATCAACTATGTTAATATTATTCTTACACCAGAGGAGGAATGGTTCAAATATGTAGGGAGTTGTGTATGGATAGCTGACTGTAAATGTTTAAATATTGTCTTAAAGAAATAGACCTTTTTATGTCGCTGTAGAGGAAAATTTAGGAACTAGTAGGTAAGAGTTAGAGCACTTAGATATGGTAGGTATGGATAATGTTCCCAATTCTTTACTTTCTGTATTAGAATTATACACCCATACCCCTAGCTGTGTCCGTGCGGCCCTTCCACCTAAAATAGATGCTATATTCCCTGATACACTGATGTGTGTGTGTCCTTTTGGCTTGCTTTGAAAAATATGTGGTTTGAAGGGACAGGTTACCAGTTCCAAGAAGACGTTCAAACACATTTGCATCATTTGCCTTTGCCTATAACACTTTCTTCAACTGCAATAAGAAGAACATTCCTTGAGTAACCAGTGCTCCAAAGAGACTGGGATACACAGTGAGCATACCTGGTCCCAGCCCAAAGTCTTGAGCCAAATCCATCCAAATGCAGCAAAGTCACAGCTGACCTACTTACCAGTAAGAAGGAAATAAAGATTTGCCACTGAGATTTTGAAAGTGTTTATTATAAAGCAAACAACTGGCATTCTCTGGAAAAGCCTTTTAAGAATCCAACCACCTCAAAATGGAAAGGAAAACTTTGGAGGCACTGTTTCCAGGAGTATTCGAGTAGGGCTGGCAGTTATTACTTTCCATCTCCCCTGCCCCTAACCATTATTACCTTCTTCTTGGAAGACTCTGAAAGCCACGAAACACATCCCATCATCTAAACAGTGCATCGCATAGCAGCAAGAATGGCCTTTTACAAAGTTGTTGGGTCATTTTTATCCCTATTTAAAATAATTCAGTGCTTTCAAGTGCACTTAGAAGGAAACCCAGACTCCCCGTGTGATGGTCTCCCATTTCCACATCTTCATCCTGGACCACACTCTCCTTTTCTACCTGCCAACCTGAACTTCTCTGTACCATCAATGTGCCCATTTCCTCCTGGTGTAGGTCACTGAGGTGACCTGCTGTCAGCTGTTCTTTTCCCCTGGATATTCCTACTCATCTTTCGATATCAGCTTAAAAATTCCCTCTTTGTGCATTTCCTGGTCATGCTGTCATTCTCCATTCCTTAAAAGCATTTATCAAAATCAGCAATTTATTTATTAACTTAATTAATTTTTCCCTACATAAATGCACATTTTGTGAAGGCAAGAACCATATTTGTGTTGCCATCTTATTACCTATATCAGGTGAGTGTATATTTATGTAGCAAAAAAAAAATATTAAATGAGTAAATAAATATATCATTAGACATACAATAGTGCAAGTTTAATTATTGGATAAAGATTGAATAAAACAAACTCTATAATCGTTTTAACTCAAAAATTCATTGAGCAATTAGACTTGCACACTTTATTAAAATGTAACTGGAAGAATTTGGGACCATATCAAACCCTTTCCTTCTGCCATTTTTGCACGGGCTTCCTTGGACTAACCTGAGCTAACAAAGGGAAGAGCCACTAAAAGGTAATTGTGTTTTTGTACTGTTCCTGAGGTCCCAAATTTATACCAAAAAGCCATCAAAACATACGTCACAAATTTGGCATTTAAAGCATATAAGAAAGAGGAAGTCACCTCCATTTTTCAAATAACATTTTTTTCTTCAGTGTGGATTAGACTGCATATTTCTTGATAACTTACCAGCCTGTAGAGATGTGCATGCAACTAAATAAACATGCTTATCTAAAATGCACAGTGGTATGACAATTAAAAGGGAAATCAGGCTTGGAAAGACCACATAACTTTTAAATCGTAGATATTGGAAAAACAGAACCCACTGCATCAGACAAGCACCATATCACAGCAGCACCTCCTCTCACAGACTGTTTTATAGGAATTTTGCATTGTGTGTGTATGTGTGTGAGAGAGAGAAAGAGAGAGAGAGAGAGAGAGAGAGAGATCTAGTGTTTCAAATTTGAAGCATTAGGGAAAAACCCCTAGGTAAAGATGCATTAAAAAGATTGTGGCACTTGTGTGCCAACAAGTGCAAACAACTCAAAAGTCCATCAATTGATGAATGGGTAAATACAATACGGTATATCTATACAATGGAATATTATTCAACATGAGAGGAATGGCATACTGTTACATGTTACTACCTGGATAAAACTTGAAAACAGTGTGTTAAGCATAAGAAATCAGTCACAAAATCTTACAATATGAGCCGCCACTGCTAATGGATACAGGCAGGGTTTCTTTTGGGGGTAACAGAATTTTCTAAATCAGAGAGTGGTGACAGTTGCAAAAAACCACTGAACTATACACTTTAAAAGGGTGAAATTTCTAGAATGTGAATTATATATCAATAAAGTTATGAAAAAATGTTTATAAGGCAGGACCTGTATATAATAAGATTATTCACAAAGTAGCAAAATTTTTGTTAGCATAGATTTGTTTCTGAAAGAAGTCATCTTCAAACTATCTCCTCCATACTATGAAAATACATCACTAATGTCATTTAACTATTTATATATCCACCAGCATATCAATAAATTTGTCACTGGGTTTCTACTGTAGACGTGACCTTTGCTTCACTAATTCTTCACTACATTACTCAAGCCCTCTTTAATTCTTTTTTATACAATAGTCCCTGATGTCATTGAGATTACTAAACATAATATATTCTGGCACATTGTCAAATAATCACTACACACTGAAGAATTTTTTTAAAAGATAGAATTTTTTATAGAAAAAAATAATTCCACAATATCTCTGCAACTGTTAAAGCAGTTAACAGTTCTGATTGACTCTTGCTTTAGCCTGTGAGTGTTTTCAAGGCAAAGATTAAGACTTTTTCATTGTTGTATCATTGGCCCCTAGCAAAGAGGGGGGAAGTTCACACCATTTCAGGTACTTAAAAATTGTTTGTCAAATATATACATGAATACAAGGAAACAGATTTTTTTTTTAACATCTTTATTGGAGTATAATTGCTTTACAATGGTGTGTTAGCTTCTGCTTTATAACAAAGTGAATCAGTTATACATATACACATGTTCCCATATCTCTTCCCTCTTGCATCTCACTCCCTCCCACCCTCCCTATCCCACCCCTCTAGGTGGTCATAAACCACCTAGCTGATCTCCCTGTGCTATGCAGCTGCTTCCCACTAGCTATCTAACTTATGTTTGGTAGTGTATATATGTCCATGCCACTCTCTCACTTTGTCACACCTTACCCTTCCCCCTCCCCATATCCTCAACTCCATTCTCTAGTAGGTCTGTGTCTTTATTCCAGTCTTACCTGTAGGCTCTTCATGACCTTTTTTAAAATTTTTATTCCCTTAGATTCCATATACATGTGTTAGCATATGGTATTTGTTTTTCTCTTTCTGACTTACTTCACTCTGTATGACAGACGCTAGGTCCATCCACCTCACTACAAATAACTCAATTTCGTTTCTTTTCATGGCTGAGTAATATTCCATTATATATATGTGCCACATCTTCTGTATCCATTCATCTGTTGATGTACATTTAGGTTGCTTCCATGTCCTGGCTATTGTAAATAAAGCTGCAATGAACATTTTGGTACATGACTTTTTTTTTTTTCTTTTGTGGTACGTGGGCCTCTCAGTGTTGTGGCCTCTCACATTGTGGAGCACAGGCTCCAGACGTGTAGGCTCAGTGGCCATGGCTCATGGGCCTAGCTGCTCCGTGGCATGTGGGCTCTTCCCGGACTGGAGCACGAACCCTTGACCCCTGCATCAGTAGGCAGACTCTCAGCCACTGTGCCATCAAGGAAACCCTACATGACTCTTTTTGAATTATGGATTTCTCAGGGTGTATGCCCAATAGCAGGATTGCTGGGTCGTATGGGAGTTCTATTTGTAGATTTTTAAGGATCCTACATACTGTTCTCCATAGTGGCTGTATCAATTTACATTCCCACCAACAGTGCAAGAGGGTTCCCTTTTCTCCACACCATCTCCAGCATTTATTGTTTCTAGATATTTTTATGATGGCCATTCTGACTGGTGTGAGATGATATCTCATTGTAGTTTTGATTTGCATTTCTCTAATGATGTTGAGCATTCTTTCATGTGTTTGTTGGCAATCAGTATATCTTTTTTGGAGAAATGTCTATTTAGGTCTTCAGCCCATTTTTGGATTAGGTTTTTTGTTTTTTTGATATTGAGCTGCATTACTGCTTGTAAATTTTGGAGATTAATCCTTTGTCAATTGCTTCATTTGCAAATATTTTCTCCCATTCTGAGGGTTGTCTTTTGGTCTTGTTTATGGTTTCTTTTGCTGTGCACAAGCTTTTAAGTTTCATTAGGTCCCACTTGTTTATTTTTGGTTTTATTTCCATTTCTCTAGGAGTTGGCTCAAAAGGGATCTTGCTGTGATTTATGCCATAGAGTGTTTGCCTATTTTTTCCTTTAATAGTTTGATAGTGTCTAGCCTTACATGTAGGTCTTTAACCCATTTTGAGTTTATTTTTGTGTATGATGTTAGGGAGTGTTCTAATTTCATACTTCTACATATACCTGTCCAGTTTTCTGGCACCCCTTATTGAAGAGGCTGTCTTTTATCCACTGTATATTCTTGCCTACTGTATCAAAGATACCGTGACCATATGTGCATGGGTTTATCTCTGGGCTTTCTATCCTGTTCCATTGATCTATATTTCTGTTTTTGTGCCAGTACCATAATGTCTTGATTACTGTAGCTTTGTAGTATAGTCTGAAGTCAGGGAGCATGATGTCTTTGGCTCCATTTTTCGTTCTCAAGATTGCTTTGGCTATTTGGGGTCTTTTGTGTTTCCATACAAATTGTGAATTTTTTTCTTCTAGTTCTGTGAAAAATACCAGTGGTAATTTGATAGGGATTGCACTGAATCTGTAGATTGCTTTCGGTAATAAAGTCATTTTCACAATGTTGATTCTTCCAATCCAAGAAAATGGTATATCTCTCAATCTATTGTATCATCTTTAATTACGTTCGTCAGTGTCTTACAATTTTCTGCATACAGTTCTTTTTTCACCTTAGGTAGGTTTACTCCTAGATATTTTATTCTTTTTGTTGCAATGGTAAATAGGAGTGTTTTCTTAATTTCACTTTCAAATTTATCATCATTAATGTATAAGGATGCAAGAGATTTCTATGCATTAATTTTTTTATTCTGCTACTTTACCAAATTCATTGATTAGCTCTAGTAGTTTTCTGGTAGCATCTTTAGGATTCTCTATGTATACTATCATGTCATCTGCAAACAGTGACAGCATTACTTCTTCATTTCCAATTTGGATTCCTTTTATTTCCTTTTCTTCTCTGATTGCTGTGGCTAAAAGTTCCAAAACTATGTTGAATAATATTGGTGAGATTGGGCAACCTTTTATTTTTCCTGATATTAGTGGAAATGCTTTTAGTTTTTCACCATTGAGGGCAATGTTAGCTGTGGGTTTGTCATATATGGCCTTTATTATGTTGAGGAAATCTCCCTCCACGCCTACTTTCTGAAGGGTTTTTTATCATAAATGGGTGTTGAATTTTGTCGAAAGCTTTCTCTGCATCGATTGAGAAAATCATATGGCTTTTCTTCTTCAATTTTTTAATATGGTGTATCACGTTGATTGATTTAAGCATATTGAAGAATCCTTACACTCTGGGATAAACCCCACTTGATGATGGTGTATGATTCTTTTAATGTGCTGTTAGATTCTGTTTGCTAGTATTTTGTTGAGGACTTTTGCATCTATGTTCATCAGTTACATTGACCTGTAATTTTCTTTCTTTGTGACATCTTGTCTGTTTTTGGTATCAGGGAGATTGTGTCCTTGTAGAATGTGTTTGGAGGTGTTCCTCCCTCTGCTATATTTTGGAAGAGTTTGAGAAGGATAGGTGATAGCTCTTCTCTAAATGTTTGATAGAATTCACCTTTAAAGCCAGCTGGTACTGGGCTTTTGTTTGTTGGAAGATTTTTAATCACAGTTTCAATTTCAGTGCTTGTGATTGGTCTGTTCATATTTTCTATTTCTTCCTTCTTCAGTCTTGGCATGTTGTACATTTCTAAGAATTTGTCCATTTCTTCCAGGTTATCCATTTTATTGGCATAGAGTTGCTTGTAGTAATCTCTCATG
Organism: Phocoena sinus; assembly: GCF_008692025.1. Lineage (NCBI taxonomy): Eukaryota > Metazoa > Chordata > Mammalia > Artiodactyla > Phocoenidae > Phocoena > Phocoena sinus. The sequence continues at coordinate 86,839,574 of NC_045774.1, read as the reverse complement.
ATCCTTTGTACTTCTGCAGTGTCAGTTGTTTCTTCTCCTTTTTCCTTTCTAATTCTATTGATTTGAGTCTTCTCCCTTTTTTTCCTGATGAGTCTGGCTAATGTTTTATCAATTTTGTTTATCTTCTCAAAGAACCAGCTTTAAGTTTTATTGATCTTTGCTATCGTTTCCTTCGTTCTTTTTCATTTATTTCTAATATGATCTTTATGATTTCTTTCCTTCTGCTAACTTTGGGGATTTTTTGTTCTTCTTTCTGTAATTGTTTTAGGTGAAATGTTAGGTTGTTTATTTGAGATGTTTCCTGTTTCTTAAGGTAGGATTGTATTGCTATAAAGTTCCCTCTTAGAATTGTTTTGCAACATCCCATAGATTTTGGGTCATCGTGTCTCCATTGTAATTTTTTCCAGGTATTTTTTTGATTTCCTCTTTGATTTCTTCAGTGATCAATTTGTTATTAAGCAATGTATTTTTTAACCTCCATGTGTTTGTATTTTTTACAGATATTTTCCTGTAATTGATATCTAGTCTCATAGATTTGTGGTCGGAAAAGATACTTGATATGATTTCAATTTTCTTAAATTTACCAAGGCTAGATTTGTGACCCAATATATGATCTGTCCTGGAGAATGTTCCATGAGCACTTGAGAAAAATGTGTATTCTCTTGTTTTTGGATGTAATGTCCTATAAATATCAATTAAGTCCATCTTGTTTAATGTAACATTTAAATCTTGTGTTCCCTTATTTATTTTCATTTTGGATGATCTGTTCATTGGTGAAAGTGGCATGTTAAAGTCCTCTACTATGATTGTGTTACTGTCGATTTCCCCTTTTATAGCTGTTAGTATTTGCCTTATGTATTGAGGTGCTTCCATGTTGGGTGCATACATATTTACAATTGTTATATCTTCTTCTTGGATCAATCACTTGATCGTTATGTAATGTCCTTCTTTGTCTCTTGTAATAGTCTTTATTTTTAAGTCTATTTTGTCTGATATGAGAACTGCTACTCCAGCTTTCTTTTGATTTCCATTTGCATGGAATATATTTTTCCATCCCCTCACTTTCAGTCTGTATGTGTCCCTATGTCTGAAATGTTCTCTTGTATATAGCATATATACGGGTCTATTTTCTGTACCCATTCAGCCAGTCTGTGTCTTTTGGTGGGAGCATTTAATCCATTTACATTTAAGGTAATTATCAATATGTATGTTCTTACTCCCATTTTCTTAATTGTTTTGTGTTTGTTATTGCAGGTCTTTCCCTCCTTTTGTGTTTCTTGCCTAGAGAAGTTCCTTTAGCATTTGTTGTAATGCAAAGCTGGTTTGGTGGTACTGAACTCTCTCAGCTTTTGTTTGTCTGTAAATATTTTAATTTCTCCATCAAATCTGAATGAGATCCTTGCTGGATAGAGTAATCTTGGTTGTAGGATTTTCTCATTCATTACTTTAAATATATCCTGCCACTACCTTCTGTCTTGCAGAGTTTCTGCTGAAAGATCAGCTGTTAACCATATGGGGATTCCCTAGTGTGTTATTTGTTGTTTTTCCCTTGCTGATTTTAATATGTTTTCTTTGTATTTAATTTTTGTTAGTTTTATTAATATGTGTCTTGGCCTGTTTCTCCTTGGATTTATCCTGTATGGGACTCTCTGTGTTTCCTGGTCTTGGTTAACTATTTGCTTTCCCATATTACAGAAGTTTTCAACTATAATCATTTCAAATATTTTCTCAGTCCCTTTCTTTTTCTCTTCTTCTTCTAAGACCCCAATAATTCGAATATTGGTGCATTTAATGTTGTCCCACAGGTCTCTGAGACTGTCCTCAGTTCTTTTCATTCTTTTTTCTTTATTCTGCCTTGCAGTAATTATTTCCACTCTTTTATCTTCCAGGTCACTTATCCGTTCTTCTGCCTCTGTTATTCTGATATTGATCCCTTCTAGAGTACTTTTAATTTCATTTATTGTGCTGCTCATCATTGCTTGTTTCCTCTTTCGTTCTTCTGGGTCCTTGTTAAATGTTTCTTGCATTTTGTCCATTCTATTTCCAAGATTTTGGATCATCTTTACTAACATTATTCTGAATTATTTTTCAGGTAGACTGCCTATTTCCTCTTCATTTGTTAGGTCTGGTGGGTTTTTTCCCTTGGTCCTTCATCTGCTGTTGTTTTTCTGTCTTTCCATTTTGCTTATCTTACTGTGTTTGGGGTCTCCTTTTCACAGGCTGCAGGTTCGTAGTACCTGTTGTTTTCTGTGTCTGTCTCCAGTGGCTAAGATTGGTTCAGTGGGTTGTGTAGGTTTCCTGGCCGAGGGAAGTAGTGCCTGTGTTCTGGTTGATGAGGCTTGATCTTGTCTTTCTGGTGGGTAGATCCATGTCTGGTGGTGTGTTTTGGAGTATCTGTGGCCTTATTATGATTTTCGGCAGCCTCTCTGCTAATGGATTTGGCTGTGTTCCTGTCTTGCTAGTTGTTTGGCACAGGGTGTCCAGCACTGTAGCTTGCTGGTCGTTGAGTGTAGCTGGGTGTTGGTGTTGAGATGGAGATTTCTGGGAGATTTTCACCATTTGATATTGCATGGAGCTGGGAGGTCTCTTGTGGATGAAGCAGAGAATTTTGAATTCTATTCGTTAAAGGATATTTTAATGAAGTTGTAATGGGTTCAAAATGGACATATGTACACTACCAAACGTAAGGTAAATAGCTAGTGGTAAGCAGCCGCATAGCACAGGGAGATCAGCTCGGTGCTTTGTGACTGCCTGGAGGGGTGGGATAAGGAGGGTGGGAGGGTGGGAGATGCAAGAGGGAAGAGATATGGGAACATATGTATATGTATAACTGATTCACTTTGTTATGAAGCAGAAAGTAACACACCATTGTAAAGTAATTATACTCCAATAAAAATGTAAAAAAAAATCTTTTCCTCTTAAAGAACTCGGTCATTCTTAAAATCAGCACATTCCTCACATTTTTGAATATACTTATACACATATAAATATGTATGTATAAACACATATACTTAAATATGTATTTACTCACCATAATCAGGTGTTTCCTTTTAAACTAATATACCTCTTACTTCTTGTTTATTTCTTTTTATTTTAAATATGTATTTTATTTCTTTTTTGTCTGAACCACCTCTCTTTTTGTCTAGACAATCTCTTGCATTTTAATTCAGAAAGCTTAATCTGCCACTCATATTTGATCAGTTGTGGGACATGAGTGTAGACATAGAAGCTCATTATTATATTCCTAGGAAGACTATTTCTAGAGCATGTTCCATAGATAACAGATACCATGACATGGCTAACTGAAGGAAAAAAATGACATAATAATGAAAGATTATATAGGCAAGTAAGATGGGACATTTGTCCACCACTGTCCTTTTCCCAGAGCATTACAAGAATAGTTGGAAAGTCAAAGTCCCTAGCAATCTTTGAAAATAACCTATTACATCAATTTCTTTGTTGCGTATTAGGTTAAACATATGTAGGATGTTACCATTGCAGGAGACTTATGAAGCTTAAATAGACGTTATATGTATTATTTCTTACAGTGAATGTAAATTTACAATTATCTCAAGACAAAAAGTTAAAAAATACAAGCAAAGTGGATGAAGCACTCCTGACATTGTCCCTTTAGCATCAAATAAGTGTATTTCTTTGTAAGGAAGTAATTAAGTTAATTAAAAAATCATTTGTTTAGTTTTTTCTAACCTGGTATTTTCTTGTTTTCTGTTACTATTCATTTTTTATTGGATTATAGTTGCTTTACACTGCTGTGTTAGTTTCTGCTGTACAGCAAAGTGAATCAGCTATATATTCCCTTTTTTTGTTTTTCCTTCCTGTTTAGGTCAACATGGAGTACCAAGTAGGGTTCCCTGTGCTATACAGTAGGCTCTCATTAGTTAGCTAATTTATACATAGTGGTATATATATGTCAATTCCAGTTTCCCAATTGATCAAACCTCTCCTTTCCCCTTGATATCCATACGTATGTTCTCTATATCTGTGTCTCTATTTCTGCTTCCAAATAAGATAATCTATACATTTTTTTCTAGATTCCACAGTATGCCTTAATATACAATGTTTGTTCTTTTTTATGGCTGACTTATATTCCATTGTAATGTACCACAACTTCTTTATCCATTCTGCTGTCAATGGATGGTTAGGTTGCTTCCACAACCTGGCTATTGTAAATAGTGCTCCAATGAACATTGGGGTGCATATATCTTTTTGAATTATGATTTTGTCTGGGTATATTCCAAGGAGTCATATTGCTGGGTCATATGGTACTTCTATTTTTAGGGTTTTAAGGAACCTCCATACTATTCTCCATAGTGGCTCTATCAATTTACATTCTCACAAACAGTATAAGAGAGTTTTCTTTTCTCCACACCCTCTCCAGCATTTATTATTTGTGGATTTTTTGATGATGGCCATTCTGAATGGTGTTAGGTGATACCTCATTGAAGTTTTGATTTACATTTATCTAATAACTAAGATGTCGAGCAACTTTTCATATGCCTCTTGGGCATCTTTATTTCTTGTTTGGAGAAATGTCTATTTAGGTCTTCTGACGATTTTTTAATTGGGTTGTTTGTTTTTTTGATATTGAACAGCATGAGCTGTTTGTATAATTTGGAGATTAATACTTTGTCCAATGCTTTTTTGTTTGCAAATATTTTCTCCCATTCTGAGAGTTACCTTTTCTTGTTTTTTATGGTTTCCTTTGCTGTGGAAAATTTTTAAGTTTAATTAGGTCTCATTTGTTTATTTTTGTTGTTATTTTCATTACTCTAGGAGGTGGGTCAGAAAAGATCTTGCTGTGATTTATACCAAAGAGTGTTCTGCCTATTTATTCCTCTAAAAGTTTTAAAGTGTCTAGCTTTACATTTATGCCTTTAATCCTTTTTGAGTTTATTTTTTTTGTATGATGTTATGGAGTGTTCTAATTTCATTCTTTTACATGTAGCTGTCCAGTTTTCCCAGTGCCACATATTGAAGAGACTGTCTTTTCTCCATTGTCTATTCTTGTCTCCTTTGTCATAGATTAGGTGACCATAGGTGCATGGGTTTATCTCCAGACATTTTATTCTGTTCCATTTTTATATATTTCTGTTTCTGTGTCAGTGCCATACTGTTTTGATGATAGTAGCTTTGTACTATAGTTGGAAGTTAGGGAGCCTGATTCCTCTAGCTCCATTTTTCTTTCTCAAGATTGCTTTGACTATTCAGGGTCTTTTGTGTTTCCATACAAATTATACAATTTTTTGTTCTAATTCCATGAAAAATGCCATTCGTAATTTGATAGGGATTGCATTGAATCTGTAGATTGCTTTGAGTAGTACAGTTATTTTGACAATATTGCTTCTTCCAATCCAAGAACATGACATATCTCTCCATCTGTTTGTGTCATCTTTGACTTATTTCATCAGTATCTTACAGTTTTCTGAGTAGAGTTCTTTTAACTCCTTAGATAGGTTTATTCCTAGGTATTTTATTCTTTTTGTTGCAATGGTAAGTAGGATCATTTCCTTAATTTCTCTTTGTGATATTTTGTTGTTTAGTGTATAGGAATGCAAGAGATTTCTGTGTATTAATTTTGTATCCTGTAACTTTACTACATTCATTGATGATCTCTAGTAGTTTTCTGGTAGCCTCTGTAGGATTTTCTATGTATATTATCATGTCATCTCAAAGAGTGACAGTTTTACTTTTTTCCAATTTGGGTTCCTTTTATTTCTTTTTCTTCTCTGATTGCCGTGGCTAGAACTGCCAAAACTATGTTGAATAATAGTGGCAAGAGTGGACATCCTTATATTGTTCCTGGTCTGAGAAGAAATGCTTTTAGTTTTTCACCATTGAGAAGGATGTTTGCTGTGGGTTTGTCATATAGGACCTTTATTATGTTGAGGTGGCTTCCCTCTATACTCATTTTCTGGAGATTTTTTTTCTCATAAATGAGTGTTGGACTTTGTCAAAACCTTCCTCTGCATATATTGAGATTATCATATATTTTTTATTCTTTTGTTTGTTAATATGGTGTATCACATTGATTGATTTGCATATATTGAAGACTCCTTGCATCCCTGAGATCAATCCTACTTGATCATGTTGTATGATCCTTTTAATGTGTTGTTGGATTCAGTCTGTTAGGATTTTGATGAGAAAGTTTACATCTATGTTCATCAGTGATACTGGTCTGTAATTTTCTATTTCTGTGATATCTTTGCCTGGTTTTGGTATCAGGGTGATGGTTGCCTCGTAGAATGAGCTTGGTAGTGTTTCCCTCTATGCAATGTTTTGGAAGAGTTTGAGAAGGATAGGTGTTAGCTCTTCTCTAAATGTTTAGAAATGCTGTGAAGCCATCTGGTCCTGGACTTTTGTTTGCTGGAAGTGTTCTTATAGCAGTTTCAATTCCAGTACTTGTGATTGGTCTGTTCATATTTTCTATTTCTTCTGGGTTTATTCTTGGAAGGTTGTACTTTTCTAAGAATTTGTCCATTCCTTCCAGGTTGTCCATTTTATTGGCATATAATTTTATTGGCTTGTAATAATCTCTTATGATCCTTTATATTTATGCAGTGTCAATTGTAGCTTCTTTTTCATTTCTTATTTTATTGATTTGAGTCCTCTCCCTTTTTTTCCTTGATAAGTCTGGCTAAAGGTATATCAAGTTTATCTTCTCAAGTAACCAGCTTTTAATTTCATTGATCTTTACTATTGTTTTCATCATTTCTATTTCATTTATTTCTGCTCTGATCTTTATGATTTTTTCCTTCTACTAACTTTGTGTTTTTTGTTGTTGTTCTTCTTCTTTCTCTAGTTGCTTTAGATGTAAGGTGACAATTTTTATTTGATAATTTTTTCTTGTTTCTTGAGGTAGGATTGTACAGCTATAAAGTTCCCTTTTGTAGATAGCATATATATGGGTCTTGTTTTTGTATCCATTCAGCCAGTCCATGTCTTTTTGTTGGAGCTTGTAATCCACTTACATTTAAGTTAATTATCAATATGTATGTTCCTATTACCATTTTCTTAATTGTTTAGGTTTGTTTTTATTGGCCTTTTTCTTCCTTGTATTTCCTGCCTAGAGAAGTTTCTTTAGCATTTGTTGTAAAGCTTGTTTGTTGGTGCTGAATTCTCTCAGTTTTTGTTTGTCTGTAAAGCTCTTGATTTCTCTGTCGAATCTGAATTAGATCCCTGCTGGGTAGAGTAATCTTGGTTGTAGGTTTTTCCCTTTCATCACTTGTAATATATCCCTTCTCTCCATTCTGGCCTGAAGAGCTTCTGCTGAAAAATCAACTGATAACTTTATAGGGATTCCCTTGTATGTTATTTGTTGCTTTTCCCTTGCTGCTTTTAATATTTTTTTCTTTGTGTTTATTTTTTTTTAGTTTGATTAATATACATCTCATCGTGTTTCTCCTTGGTTTATCCTGTTTTGGACTCGCTGCACTCACTGGAATTGACTATTTCCTTTACCATGTTAGGAACATTTTTGACTATAATCTCTTCAAATATTTTCTCAGACCCTTTCTCTTTCTCTTCTTCTTCTGGGAACCCTATAATTCAAATGTTGGTGTGTTTAATGTTGTCCCAGAGGTCTCTGAGACTGTACCCATTTCTTTTCATTCTTTTTTTTTTTTTCATTCTGCTCCATGGCAGTTATTTCCAACTTTCTATCTTCCAGCTCACTTATCTGTCCTTCTGTCTTTATTCTGCTCTTGATTCATTCTCGTGTATTTTTAACTTCAGTTTTTGTGTTGTTCATCACTGTTTGTTCTTTACTTCTTCTAGGTCCTTGTTAAACATTTCTTATATCTTTTCAATTCATGTTCCATCCTGTTTCTGAGATCTTGGATCATCTTTACTATCATTACTCTGAATTCTTTTTCAGGTAATTTGCCTATTTCCTCTTCATTTATTTGGTCTTGTGGGTTTTTACCTTGCTCCTTCATCTGCAACATATTTCTCTGTTGTCTTACTTTGTCTAACCCACTGTGTTTATCGTTCCTTTCTGCAGGCTGCAGGGTCATAGTTCTTCTTGTTTATGTTGTCTGTTCCCTGGTGGGTGAGGTTTGTCCAGAGACTTGTGTAGGCTTCATGGCGGGAGAGACTGGTGCCTGTACTCTGGTGGGCAAAGCTGAGCCTTTTCTTTCTGATGTGCAGGGCCACGTCAGGTGGTGTATTTGGGACTACAGTTGCTTAGTAAAACTTTAGACATCCTGTCTGCTGATGAGTGGGCCTGTTCCTTTCTTGCTTGTTGTCTGTCGTGAGGTGTCCAGCACTGGAACCTGCAGGCGGTTGGGTGGTGCCAAGTCTTTTTATTGAGATGGATTCCTTCAGGAGAATGCACACCAATTAATATTCCCTGGGCCCAGGAATTCTCTTTTGGTCCCCTGTCCTGGACTCAGACTTTTCACCCTGTCGGCCCAGGCGCAACCCGTGGCTAGGGAACCAAGAACCCACAAGCCATGCAGCCAGAGACAAAAGAAATTTTTTAAAAAGGTAAAGATATCAAACAGACAAATAAAACCCAAGAAAAACAGCAAAAAGAAAAACAATCAAACAGCAACACACACAGAAAAAAGGAAGAAAAAAAACAGACAATCCAAAACCCAAAACAAATGATAAAAACAAACAGAAACAAAGAAACAGACAGAAAAGAAAAAGGAAAAAAAAAAGAGAAAACAAACAAACCAAGGAACTCAAAAATGAAAACAATCATTAAAGACTAAACTAACAAAAACAAAAAATGAAAAGCAAAACAAAAACTGAAAAGAAAAGCAAACACATAAATATGACAAAAAAGAACAAAAGGAAGAAAAAAAAGCAAAGTAAAAATAGGAAAATAAAATATATTAAAAATTACAAAAATAAAAAATAATAAAACCAACAATACCAACAAAAAATGAAATGAACAAAAAAGAATAATAGTAATAAGGATATTGTCCTGGTTTCTCCTCTGTCAGTGTCTTTGTTCCCACAGTGAGCCACAGCCAACCTCTGCCTCTCCAGGAGACCCTCCAATACCTCAAGTTAGGTTTTTGGACCTCTGTGAGCACTCTGGGGCCAGTTCAGACCCTGACCTGTCTCAATTTCTGCAAGTACTTCCCAAAGCCCACTGCTGCTAAAGCTAGACTGGTGTCTATTGTGGGAACACTCATTGTCTATTCAAATCTTCCATAGGCGAAGGATTTACCAAGCTGGTTGCAGGGATTTAATCTGTGGCTCATGAAGCCACACAGAGAGATTTCTATTCCTCTTCTTTAATCCCACAGCCCCTGGCATTCAGTTTTGGTTTTGGCCCCACCTCTGTCTGTGTATCACCCTCAGGTGTCTGTTCCCTGCCCAGGCAAGTGAGAGTAAAAGTAATGGCTGATTGGAGAACACTTACTCATTCCAGAGAGTGGTACAGCAGTCACAACTGGGGTGTGTGTAATGTGCCTGCTGCAGCAGGGACTGGCAAGCAGTTGCAAGAGATGGGGGTGCACTCACTCAGGTGGCAGTCTCCCCCATTGCCCACAAAGGTAGGGGCTGGCATGTGGGGGCAGCGTCCCTTGCATACCACTTAACAAGACTGCCTCATTTCCTAGGCAGACCACACTCCCTCTAGGGGTATTCCTGGCCACAGAACCCCTCACTCCTGTCCCCTCTGTTGTATTCTGCAGCCAAGAGCAGTCCTCTCTCTGGATCTGCTCTCTTAACCTCATGCTTTGGCACTCAGCCCCTGCCAGCACTGGTGGATTCCCATCTCAGGCAGGGGTGCCCAGGACTGATTCCCAAGGAGGTTTTGGGATGGGAAGCACTCAGGACTCTGGAGCCTACGTGGGTGGAGGAGGTCTTGGCTTGAAGGGTGGTCAAGCCTGCTCAGATGGGTGCCCCTCCCAGTGACCAAAAGAGGCTGAAGCTGGCGGGTGGGAAAGAGGGTTGCAATGGTAGCATCACCCCTTGTGCACCTCTCAGCAATGACACCTTGTTGCTATGGTGTCCTGGGCTTTTTCTGCAAACTTTCCCAGTTGTGGATCTCCTTACTTATGTCCCTTCAGGAAGTCTTTACACAGCCAACAGCTATTCCCTCCCGGGGTCCATGCTCAAAACTCCACTTTCCAGCACCCAGCCACTCTGCAACAGGAGTCACACAGTTCAAGCTAGGCTGCACAGGTATGTGGCACAGACCTTGCACACAATTCTTACTTTGTCCTGCTTTTCACAGACCATCCACTGTGTTCCCTAAAATTCCCTTGCTGTCTCAGCTGATTTCCCTACTGTGAGGGTGTTTTTCTGAGGGCAGAATCCTCTTCTCACCTTCAGCTTCTCACCAGGGTTTCTGGTCCCTTTTTTGATCCTTTTTTTTCTTTCCTTAGTCCTACCCTGTTGCTAGAGGATTTTTATTGTCCTTTTAGCTGTCCAAAGTCTTCCACTAATGTTCAGCAGCTGCTCTGTGAGAATTGTTCTATTGTAGATGTATTCTTGATGTACTTGTAAGGAGAGATGAATTCTGCTTCCTCCTATTCCACCATATTGATTCCTACCCTAACTTCATATTTTCAAAACATATTTGATTAAGGAGTATTTTAGTTCAACATTTTTGTCACAACATTTTGCTAAACACCATTTAGAAGATTTACAGCTGAAGTAGCTATGTTTAAATTGCAAAATTTTAGACATTGTAGTGTAAGTCAGATTTTCCCATTTGTTCTACTGCTATTGGAATCTTACACATTTTTGAACTTGAGAAGTTCATGGTTTACATCAGTAACAACTGAGGATTCCTGGTGTGTCTGTTCAAGGATAAGGAATAAGTGTACTTCTTTTGTGCCCCGAGAGCATACTACAAAACTGTGAAGGGTTGGAATGAGCTATGGGTGCCTGTGCTTATAATTTTTATTTTCCCTTCCTCTATAGGTCATAAGGAGAGTGCAGTGTTAGTGATTTACGTGGGGAGATTTCAGATATTATCAGGTCCATTAAAGTCAATAGTGTTTTTCAAATAAAGTTAAAAAAAATTTCCATGTCATTTTTGCTCTGGACCTGAACCTTAACAAAACATATTGTAAGATTTTAGGGAAATATTTCAGTGATTGCTTTTGATTCAGTGTCTGAAGAACAAAAGAATACAACCAGATTAATAGAATACTTCTTCAGATATGTAGTGAAATATATGAAAATTAATTCAGAGAACCAAAAGGTAAAAGAAAGAAAAGACATGCTCTCATGCTCTGAAAAATCTTGATATCTAATATTGATTAAGAAGTGGATATGTATTTTAGTAAGAAAGTTCAGGTATGCAAGAAATATCTTTTCTTTTTTGCCTTTTTATCAATTCAATTTAATTATTTTCCTGAGATCCCTTTCCTCTGGTCTATGGGGAAATACACTTAAAGTTTTTGAGGGGACCTTTCCTTTTATAGGACTGGGGCACTTTTATATTGCAGCATGAAGACTGCATGAATCATACTTTTCCACTTCACTTACATCTCTCATAGGACATATTCTTATCAATATTGACATTCTTAATGCTGTTTATAAATCTTTGTATGTTTTTTTTCTGTTAGCAACATTAAGACAAAGATTATTTCTTAGCCATCTTTTAATTGATAATTCTTGGGTAAATCCCATTTTGTAACATTTACTAAATGTATGATCATAAATGAAGAGTGCTCACACAATACTTGTAATTGAGTTGTCACGTATGCAAATGTTTTGTAAAATAAAATTTTTTAAAGGGAGAACAAAACTGTTCAATGGAACTCAATGTATCTTTATTGATGATGCCATTATTTATATTTCAAATTTAATGAAACATAAAAAATTTTATGGAATAGTAAAAAATAAGCCACCTAACTGAATTTAGCTGTGTCCTGGGCTAGAAAATGTCAGCAAAACACCCAGATGAAAAAAAAAAGGAAACTGTTTCCAACAAAGGAAGGACATATTTCCAAGCACAATATTATGAGACTAGAAATCAACTACAAAAAAAAAAAAACCTCAAAAACTACAAACACATGGAGGTTAAACAATATACTACTAAACAATCAATGTGTCACTAAAGAAACCAAAGAGGAAATCAAAATACACCTTGAGAAAAGCAAAAATGAAAAAATAACTGGAGAAAAATGAAAAACTTAAATTGATCAAAAATCAATGGGACAGGGGCTTCCCTGGTGGCACAGTGGTTGAGAGTCTGCCTGCCGATGCAGGGGACACGGGTTCGTGCCCTGGTCCAGGAAAGATCCCACATGCCACGGAGCAGCTGGGCCCATGAGCCATGGCCGCTGAGCCTGCGCGTCTGGAACCTGTGCTCTGCCACAATGGGAGAGGCCACAACAGTGAGAGGTCCACGTACCACAAAAAAAAAAAAAAAAAAAAAAAATCAATGGGACACAAAATTAGTTCTCAAATGAAATTTTATAATTATAAAAAACCTACCTAAGAAAACAAGAAAAATCTCAAGTAAACAACCTAGTACTACACCTAAAGGAACTATTAGAAAAAGAAGAACAAACAAAACCTAAAGTTGGTCAAAGGAAAGGAATAATAAAAGTCAGAGTAGAAATAATTGATATAGGGTCTTAAAAAACAATAGAAAAATAAAACAATGTATCTAAGAGCTGTTTCTTTGAAAAGGTAAAGAAAATTGATAAACTTTTAGCAAGACATCAGGAAAGGGAGAGGCTCACTAAATAAAATCAGGAATGGAAGAGAAGTTACAACCAATGTCACAGAAATATAAAGGATCGTAAGAGATTACTACAAGCAATCACATGCAAATAAAATGGACAACCTATTAGAAATGGACAAACCCTAGAAATGTAAAATCTTCAAAGACAAAATCAGGAAAAAAATAGAAAAGATCAATTAACAGTAATAAAATTAAATAATTAATTGAAAAATAACACCCCCAAACCAAAAGTTCAGGGCCAGATGGCCTCACAGGTGATTTATAACAAACATTTAAGAATAGTTAACATTCTTCTCAAACTAATTCAAAAGGTTACAGAGGAATGCTTTCAAACTCATTCCATGAGGTCAGGATCACCCTGATACCAAACCCAAAGATACCACAAAAAGAGAAAATTACAGGCCAATATCCCTGATGACCTTAGATGTAAAAATGCTTAACCAAATATTAACAGACCAATTTTAATGACACATTACAAAGATCGTACACCATAATCAAGTAGGATTTATTCCAAAGATGCCAGGATGGTTCAATATATGTGAATTAATCAATTTGCTACACTGCATTAACAAATTGAAGAATAAAAATCATATGATAATCTCAATAGGTGCAGAAAAAGCTTTTGACAAAATTCAACATCGATCCATAATAAAACTCTCATAAAAGTGGGTATAGGGCTTCCCTGGTGGCACAGTGGTTGAGAGTCCACCTGCTGATGCAGGGGACATGGGTTCATGCCCCTGTCTGGGAAGATCCCACATGCTGTGGTGCGGCTGTGTCCGTGAGCCATGGCCGCTAAGCCTGCACGCCCAGACCCTGTGCTCCACAGCAGGAGAGGCCACAGCAGTGAGAGGCCTGCGTACTGCCAAAAACAAAAACAAAAAAAACAAAAAAATGGGGTATAGACAAAACTTACCTCAATGTACTAAAAGTCATATGGGACAAGCCCACAACTAACATCATATTCAATGGTGAAAAGCTGTGGGAAATGTAGTCAATAATTATGTAATGTCTTTGTATGGTGACAAGTGGAAACTAGGGTTTATCATGTTTATCATTTTGAAATGTGTGAAATATTGAATCTATATGATGTATACCAGGAAATAACATAGTGTTGTAGGTCAATTATATTTTAGAAACAGAGAAACAAATATCTCGTAGGAAAAGATCAGATTTGTGGTTACAAGGGTCAGGGTTTATGGAGAGGCAAATGAAGGTTGCCAAATGTAGAAACTTCCAGTTATAAGATAAATAACTACCAGGGAGGTAATGTATAACATGATTAATATAATTAACACTGTTGTATTTTATATATGAAATTTAAGATAATAAATCCAAAGAGTTTTCATCAAAGGAAAAAAATTATATTTCTTTAATTTTGTATTCACATAAGATGATGGACATTCATTAAAATTATCATGTTAATAATTTCTTGTTTTATGCAAGTCAAATAATTATGTTGTACATCTCAAACTTATACAGTGCTTTATGCCAATTATATCTCAATAAAACTGGAAGGAAAATTTATTACACTATAAAAATTATACATTTTAATTTTACATATTTTACATGTATCAATACTTTTATCACATTGCTTTCTAAATCTCCTTTATATTTTTTCTTTTCTCAATAACTAAAATATAGATAATATTAAGAGAACATTGTTGCAATTAACAACAAACGATATTACATTGTACAATGTTTTATTATTATGATGTTCTGAAACTTTAGCAAAGTATAATGAACATGTAATATCATGGTACATTCTCTGCTTATAGGAACAGTGATTATGCAAAGCACTCTGCTCTTCAGTAATGCACAAAGAATGGCACTGGGGAAGTGGGCTGAGTACCTATTATGCGACAGGCACTGTCATGAGACTTGGAGGAACATAGTTGACTGGTGTACAGTCTCTTAGTCTATAGTCATTGTAAAATCCAAAGTTCAGTTTACATTTTGAAGGAGGAACTCCAAAAGATAGTGTTGATCTCCTTAAAATAACACTGAGAAGTATAAAGAGCACTAGGCTGTGAATAAATATCATGTGTTCAAGTCACAAGTCTCTTTACTGCCTTGATTAACATTGGGGAGATACTTTACATTCTCAAATTCTCCTCAGAATTATGAAGTTTTTGAGACTGAATCTGTGAACTCTAACACCTTGCAATATTCCAATACGTTAGGAGCCGGTAGTGTCCTATAGAATTCTAGAGTGTTAAAGACATTTAATCCTTAATTGATGAGGAGATGACTAAAATAAATTTTTCTGTGAGTTCTTTATATATTAAGGAGGTTAGTCTTTGGAGATATGAGTTAACAAATATTTTTCCCAGTTTGTTATTGGTCTTCAGATTTTCTCTTATTTTCTCAAGGCTGCCTTAATTTTTATAAATAAATTTATTTATGATTCCAAATATGTATATATTTATTCATACATATTTAATAGATTTATACATTTTATATTTTATATAAGCAAGAGAATTTACTAATTTTACTTTTATGGCTTCTGGGTTTTGCATCATAGTTATAAATGGTCTTTATTTCTTCTTTCTTCTAGTATGTTATGGTTTAATTTTCTTTGCAATTAATATGAAATCCATTTGGAAATGTTCTTGATATTAAGTGTGAGATATATATCTAAATGGCTACAGAGACATCCAGTTTGAAAATTCCATTTTTTTCTGGAAATTTGTTATGCTATCCTTATTATAGTGCATACTGTCATATTTATTGGGATCAATTTCTGGGTATATTCTTACATATCAATTGTCTATTCAATTTCCAGTACCACATAATTAATAGAATTTTGTAATGTATTTTATTATCTGGTAGATTTAGATTCTGCCATTGCCTTTTGCTTTCCCTTTCCAACATTTTCTTGGTTATTTTTGTTTGCTTATTATTCCACACACATTTTAGAATAAGCTTGATACTATTTCAATTGTCCCTCAAAAACTAAAGTACAGTTGGATATTTTGTAGGAGATTTAGACCAATGACAAAGGCCTCACTTATTTTCTACTAGCATATAGAAAAACTTCGTACAAATTTGCTGCTAGTGGGAAATTTTCTACATTGATTTTACAAGTCAAATAAGGCTTCATTGTTTTCTAAATTGTTTAATATTTAAATTAAATAAAATTATGTTTAACTAAATTAATTTGTAATGGCATAATGTCATTTAAAGGGCTATGAACACTTATAATGCTACAATAATGAGGGCTTAACCTATTGACTACAATTTCAATAAATTATTTAAGATCTTAAAATAATGTTAAATTATGTAAAAAAATAAACTTTTGATACTTGGATAATTTTTTTTCTTACCATCTTTATTGGAGTATAATTGCTTTACAATGGTGTGTTAGTTTCTGCTTTACAACAAAATGAATCACTTATATATATATACATATGTTCCCATATCTCTTCCCTCTTGCGTCTCCCTCCCTCCGACCCTCCCTATCCCACCCCTCCAGGCATTCACACAGCACCGAGCTGATCTCCCTGTGCTATGCGGCTGCTTCCCACCAGCTATCTACCTTACGTTTGGTAGTGTATATATGTCCATGCCTCTCTCTCGCTTTGTCACAACTTACCCTTCCCCGTCCCCATATCCTCAAGTCCATTCTCTAGTAGGTCTGTGTCTTTATACCTGTCTTACCCCTAGGATCTTCATGACATTTTTTTTCTTAAATTCCATATATATGTGTTAGCATACGGTATTTGTCTCTCTCTTTCTGACTTACTTCACTCTCTATGACAGACTCTAGGTCTATCCACCTCATTACAAATAGCTCAATTTCGTTTCTTTTTATGGCTGAGTAATATTCCATTGTATATATGTGCCACATATTCTTTAACCATTCATCTGATGATGGACACTTAGGTTGTTTCCATCTCTGGGCTATTGTAGATACAGCTGCAATGAAAATTTTGGTACATGACTCATTTTGAATTATGGTTTTCTTAGGGTATATGCCCAGTAGTGGGATTTCTGGATCATACGGTAGTTCTATTTGTAGTTCTTTAAGGAAACTCCATACTGTTCTCCACAGTGGCTGTATCAATTTATATTCCCACCAACAGTGCAAGAGGGTTCCCTTTTCTCCACACCCTCTCCAGCATTTATTGTTGCTAGATTTTTTGATCATGGCCATTCTGACAGGTGTGAGATGATATCTCATTGTAGTTTTGCTTTGCATTTCTCTAATGATTAGTGATGATGAGCATTCTTTCATATGTTTGTTGACATTCTGTATATATTCTTTGGAGAAATATCTATTTACATCTTCTGCCCATTTTTGAATTGAGTTGTTTGTTTTATTTTTATTGAACTGCATGAGCTGCTAATAAATTTTGGAGAATAATCCATTGTCAGTTGCTTCATTTGCAAATATTTTCTCCCATTCTGAGGGTTGTCTTTTGGTCTTGTTTACGGTTTCCTTTGCTGTGCAAAAGCTTTTAAGATTCATTAGTCTCATTTGTTTTTTTTGTTTTGTTTTGTTTTTATTTCCATTTCTGTAGGAGGTGGGTCAAAAAGGATCTTGTGATTTATGTCATAGAGTGTCCTGCCTATATTTTCGTGTAAGAGTTTGATAGTTTCTGGCCTTACATTTAGGTCATTAATCAATTTTGAGCTTATTTTTGTGTATGGTGTTAGGGAGTGATCTATACTCATACTTATACATGTACCTTTCCAGTTTTCCCAGCAACATTTATTGAAGAGGCTCTCCTTTCTCCAGTGTACATTCCTGCCTCCTTTATCAAAGATAAAGTGACCATATATGCGTGGGTTTATCTATCCTGTTCCATTGATCTATCTTTCTGTTTTTGTGCCAGTACCATATTGTCTTGATTACTGTAGCTTTGTAGTATAGTCTGAAGTCAGGGAGCCTGATTCCTCCAGCTCCGTTTTTCATTCTCAAGATTGCTTTGACTATTCAGGGTCTTTTGTGTTTCCATACAAATTGTGAAATTTTTTGTTCTAATTCTGTGAAAAATGCCATTAGTAATTTGATAGGGATTGCACTGAATCTGTAGATTGCTTTGGGTAATAGAGTCATTTTCACAATGTTGGTTCTTCCAACCCAAGAACATGGTATATCTCTCCATCTATTTGTATCATCTTTGATTTCTTTCATCAGTGTCTTATAATTTTCTGCATACAGGGCTCTTGTGTCCTTTGGTAGGTTTATTCCTAGATATTTTATTATTTTTGTTGCAATGGTAAATAGGAGTGTTTTCTTGATTTCACTTTCATATTTTTCATTATTAGTGTATAGGAATGCCAGAGATTTCTGTGCATTAATTTTGTATCCTGCTACTTTACCAAATTCATTGATTAGCTCTAGTAGTTTTCTGGTAGCATCTTTAGGGTTCTCTATAGTATAGTGTCATCTGCAAATAGTGACAGCTTTACTTTTTCTTTTGTGATTTGGATTCCTTTTATTTCCTTTTGTTCTCTAATTGCTGTGGCTAAAACTTCCAAAACTATGTTGAATAATAGTGATGAGAACGGGCAACCTTGTTTTGTTCCTGATCTTAGTGGAAATGCTTTCAGTTTTTCACCATTGAGGATGATGTTGGCTGTGGGTTTGTAATACATGGCCTTTATTTTGTTGAGGAAAGTTCCCTCTATGCCCACTTCCTGCAGGGTTTTTACCATAAATGGGTGTTGAATTTTGTCGAAAGCTTTCTCTGCATCTATTGAGATGATCATATGTTTTTCCTCCTTCAATTGTTTAATATGATGTATCACGTTGATTGATTTGTGTATATTGAAGAATCCTTGCATTCCTGGAATAAACCCCACTTGATTATGGTGTATGATCCATTTAAAGTGCTGTTGGATTCTGTTTGCTAGTATTTTGTTGAGGATTTTTGCATCTATGTAAATCAGTGATATTAGCCTGTAGTTTTCTTTCTATGTGACATCCTTGTCTTTTTTGTGTATCAGGGTGATGGCGGCCTTGTAGAATGAGTTTGCGAGTGTTCCTCCCTCTGCTATATTTTGGAATGGTTTGAAAAGGATAGGTGTCACCTCTTCTCTAAATGTTTGATAGAACTCACCTGTGAAGCCATCAGGTCCTGGGTTTTTGTTTGTTGGAAGTTTTTTAATCACAGTTTCAATTTCAGTGCTTGGAATTGGTCTGTTCATATTTTCTATTTCTTCCTGATTCAGTCTTGGCAGGTTGTGCATTTCTAAGAATTTGTTCTATTCTTCCAGGTTGTCCATTTTATTGGCATAGAGTTGCTTGTAGTAATCTCTCATGATCTTTTGTATTTCTGCAGTGTCAGTTGTTACTTCTCCTTTTTCATTTCTAATTCTATGGATTTGAATCTTCTACATTTTTTTCTTGATGAGTCTGGCTAATGGTTTATCAATTTTGTTTACCTTCTCAAATAAACAGCTTTTAGTTTTATTGATCTTTGCAATCGTTTCCTTCATTTCTTTTGCATTTATTTCTGATCAGATTTTTATGATTCCTTTCCGTCTGCTAACTTTGGGTTTTATTTTGATTTTCTTTCTCTAATTGCTTTAGGTCCAAGGTTAAGTTGTTTATTCAAGATGTTTCCAGTTTCTTAAGGTAGGATTGTAGTGCTATAAACTTCCCTCTTAGAACTGCTTTTGCTGCATCCCATAGATTTTGGGGGGTCGTGTCTCCATTGTCATTTGTTTCTAGGTATATTTTGATTTACTTTTTTATTTCTTCAGTGATCACTTCGTTATTAAATAGTGTATTGTTTAGCCTCCATGTGTTTGTAGTTTTTACAGATCTTTTCCTGTAATTGATATCTAGTCTCATAGTGTTTTGGTCAGAAAAGACACTTGATACAATTTCAATTTTCTTAAATTTACCAAGGCTTGATTTGTGACCCAAGATATGATGTATCCTGGAGAATGTTCCACGAGCACTTGAGAAAAATGTTTATTCTGTTATCTTTGGATGTAATGTCCTATAAATATCAATTAAGTCCATCTTGTTTAATGTACCATTTAAAGCTTGTGTTTCCTTATTTATTTTCATTTTGGATGGTCCATCCATTGGTGAAAGAGGGGTGTTAAAGTTCCCTACTATGATTGTGTTACTCTCCATTTCCCCTTTTATGGCTGTTAGTATTTGCAATATGTATTGAGGTGCTCCTATATTGGGTGCATAAATATTTACAATTTTTATATCTTCTTCTTGGATCGATCCCTTGATCATTATGTAGTGTCCTTCTTTGTCTCCTCTAATAGTCTTTATTTTTAAGTCTATTTTGTCTGATATGAGAATTGCTATTCCAGCTTTCTTTTGGTTTTCATTTGCATGGAATATTTTTTTCCATCCCCTTACTTTCAGTCTGTATGTGTCTCTAGGTCTGAAGTGGGTCTCTTGTAGACAGCAAGTATATGGGTCGTGTTTTTGTATCCATTCAGCCAATCTGTGTCTTTTGGTGGGAGCATTTAGTCCATTTACATTTAAGGTAATTATCTATATGTATGTTCTTATTCCCATTCTCTGAATTGTTTTGGGTTCGTTATTGTAGGTCTTTTCCTTCTCTTGTGTTTATTGTCTAGAGATGTTCCATTAACAGTTGTTGTAAAGCTGGTTTGGTGGTGTTCAACTCTCTCAACTTTTGCTTGTCAGTAAAGGTTTTAATTTCTCCATCAAATCTGAATGAGATCCTTGCTGGTTAGAGTAATCTTGGTTGCAGGTTTTTCTCCTTCATCACTTTAAATATGTCCTGCCAGTCCCTTCTGGCTTGCAGAGTTTCTGCTGAAAGATCAGCTGTTAACCTTATGTGGATTCCCTTGTGTGCTATTTGCTGTTTTTCCCTTGCTGCTTTTAATATTTTTCTCTGTATTTAATTTTTGACAGTTTGATTAATATGTGTCTTGGCATATTTCTCCTTGGATTTATGCGTATGGGACTCTCTGTGCTTTCTGGACTTGATTAACTATTTTCTTTCCCATATTAGGGAACATTTCAACTATAATCTCTTCAAATATTTTCTCAGTCTCTTTCTTTTTATCTTCTTCTTCTGGAACCCCTATAATTCGAATGTTGGTGCATTTAATGTTTTCCCAGAATCCTCTGAGACTGTCCTCAGTTCTTTTCATCCTTTTTCCTTTATTCTGCTCTGCAGTAGTTATTTCCGCTATTTTATCTTCCAGGTCATTTATCCGTTCTTCTATCTCAGTTATTCTGCTTTTCATCCCATCTGGAGTATTTTTCTTTTCATTTGTTGTGTTGTTCATCATCATTTGTTTCATCTTTAGTTCTTCTATGTCCTTTTTGTATATTTCTTGCATTTTGTCTATTCTATTTCCAAGATTTTGGATCATCTTTACTATCATTATTCTGAATTCTTTTTCAGGTAGACTGCCTATTTCCTCTTCATTTGTTAGGTCTGGTGGGTTTTTATCTTGCTCCTTCACCTGCTGTGTGTTTTTATGTCTTCTCATTTTGCTTATCTTGCTGTGTTTGGGGTCTCCTTTTTGCAGGCTGCAAGTTTATAGTTCCAGTTGTTTTTGATATCTGTCCCTAGTGGCTAAGGTTGGTTCAATGGGTTGTGTAGGCTTCCAGGTGGAGGGGACTAGTGCCTGTGTTCTGATGGATAAGCCTGGATCTTGTCTTTCTGGTGGGTAGGTCCACATCTGTTGGTGTGTTTTGGGGTGTCTGTGGACTTATTATGATTTTAGGTAGCCTATCTGCTAATGGGTGGTGTTGTGTTCCTGTCTTGCTAGTTGTTTGGCATAGGATGTCCAGCACTGTAGCTTGCTGGTCATTGAGTGAAGCTGGGTGCTGGTGTTGAGATGGAGATCTCTGTGAGATTTTCGCCATTTGATATTATGTGTAGCTGGGAGGTTTCTTGTAGACCAGTGTCCTGAAGTTGGCTCTCCCACCTCAGAAGCACAGCACTGACTCCTGGCTGCAGCTCCGAGAACCTTTCATCCACACAGGTGAGAATAAAAGTGAGAAAAAGTAGAAAGAAAAATTAGTATAAGTAGAATGAAAGAAAGAGGGAGAGAAAGAAAGAAAGAAAGAAAGAAAGAAAGGAGCAAGTTAGGGAGGGAGGGAGGAAGGAAGGAAGTAGGGAAGGAAGGAAAAAGGAAAGAAAGAAGATAAAGTAAAATAAAATAAAGTAAGGTAAAATATAATAAAGTTATTAAAATAAAAAAAAATATTAAGAGAAAAAAAAAAAAACAGGACGTATAGAACCCTAGGACAAATGGTGGAAGCAAAGCTATACAGCCAAACTCTCACACAGAAGCATACATATACACACTCACAAAAAGAGGCGGGGGTGAGGGAGGGGCATGGAGTGTGGGGCAAGCCTGCGGTGGCAGAGGCCGACGTGACGTTGCACCAGCCTGAGGCTTGCCGTGCGTTCTCCCGGGGAAGTTGTCCCTGGATCCCGGGACCCTGGAAGTGGCGGGCTGCACAGGCTCCCTGGAAGTGGGTTGTGGTTAGTGACCTGTGCTCGCACACAGGATTCTTGGTGGCGGCAGCAGCAGCCTTAGCATCTCATGCCTGTCTCTGTGGTCCACTCTTTTAGCCGCAGCTCGTGCCCGTCTCTGGAGCTCCTTTAAGCAGCGTTCTTAATCCCCTCTCCTCGTGCACCAGGAAACAAAGAGGGAAGAAAAAGTCTCGCCTCTTCGGCAGGTCCAGACTTTTCTCCGGACTCCCTCCCGGCCATCCGTGGTGCACTAACCCCTTGCAGGCTGTGTTCACACCACCAACCCCAGTCCTCTCCCTGCGCTCTGACCAAAGCCCGAGCCACAGCTCCCTGCCCCACCCACTCTGGTGGCGGAGCAGACAAGCCTCTCAGGATGGTGAGTGCCTGTCGGCCCTGATACCATGTGCGGGAATCTCTCCGCTTTGCTCCCCATACCCCTGTTGCTGTGCTCTCCTCCGCAGCTCCGAAGCTTTCCCCCTCTGCCACCAACAGTCTCTGTCCATGAAGGGGCTTCCTAGTGTGTGGAAACCTTTCCTCTTTCATAGCTCCCTCCCACTGGTGCAGGTCCCGTCCCTAACCTTTTGTCTCTGTTTATTTTTTTTTTTTCTTTTGCCCTACCCAG
Source organism: Phocoena sinus (assembly GCF_008692025.1). Lineage (NCBI taxonomy): Eukaryota > Metazoa > Chordata > Mammalia > Artiodactyla > Phocoenidae > Phocoena > Phocoena sinus. Next base: position 86,816,827 of record NC_045774.1, on the reverse strand, counting down.
GTATGTGGGGGGTTTCTTGCCTTTTGGGAGGTCTGAGGTCTTCTGCCAGTGTTCAGAAAGTGTTCTGTAGGAGTTGTTCCACATGTAGATGTATTTCTGGTGTATCTTGGGGAGGAAGGTGATATCCACATCTTACTCTTCTGCCATCTTCCCAGAAGCCCCCCTGGACAATTTTAAAGTATAAAAATTGTACAAACTGTGGTCATTGCACTTAGTTTTAATTTACATTATTTTTATCATTATCATTTGTGGTAAGATTAATAGCGTGTACAAAAACTTTGGTTAATTTTATAGTATTTATTTTTCTGCTACCTAAAATTTGTAGAAGTGATGGAAATTACTAAAGGTATAATATATGAAATATATGAATATACATGAAATGATGGATATGGTTAGTTTCTTAAGGAAATCAGTAATCAGTTTATTAAGATAGGAATTTCTAAATACAATTTAGTTTTGTCAAATATACTTATAAAATTAATTCTATTTAAAGGTAAAATAAAAAGTTTCATTTCCATCTATTTGTATATGCATATATTTATGTATCCTTAACAACATACTCATGAATTGTTTTAAGATTTTGAAGCTTATGAATAATAAAGTACATATCAGAGATAGTAAAATGTTATACTTTGAAACACTAGACTCTAAATTGATTTATTCATAAAGATCAATCTTTATAAGTTTTTTACAAAGTATTGTATCAAAAATACAAAGAAAATTTAAATATAAAAATATTTTTAAAAATTGGAATCTGGATTATTTCCAAGGAATATGCAAATTATCTCCTGCCCAGATAAAAAATGTTTCATATTTTTTAAAGTTATATTTCTACTAATAGTTGTTCTTGATTGCTGTAGTTTTTTATTAACTATTTTTTTTTTACTTTGAATAATAATTACTTTTATTTATACTTATCTTTTCTATGAATTTCTCTTGATTTTGCTTTACTTAAATCCAGACCCCAGTCTTGGACTAAAAATAGGAAATTGTGGAAAAACCAGTAAAATCTGAATACATTTTTTTGTTTACTTTTACTTATTGCAGTATGGTTAATTTCCTGATTTTAGCAATTAGTCTATTGTTATGTAAAGTGCTAAAGGGGAACCTGGGTGAATATTATATGGGAACACTGTGCTCTGTTTTTGTTACTTTACTGTAAGTCTAAAATTAGCTCCAAATAAAAAGCTAAAATTAATTTTTCCAGTTCTAATCATAAAATTAAGGTGTCTTTTTTGCTGACTGCCTTTGTGCTTCATGGAATGGCTACCAATCAACACAATAATTGCAGCTTCATTTTTTAGAAGGAAGGACAATAAATAATTATTTTGTGGTATTCACCAAATTATAATTAATTTGTAACTATTGTAAATACTCTTTGTTTATCAAAATAAAATAAAAATTATAAAAATGACATATTGGAAGTTCAGTCTTCGTAGTTTCAGTATACATATATAATAAATTTATGCATATATATATAATTTCCTATTTCTAAATTTAAAATACATACTTATATAAGGTAAGAAATAATTGTCTGCAAGTACAATAACTGTTTACTTATTGTCTCTGTTTCTGTATTTTAATACACTTGTAAATTAATAACAGAAAATTGTGGTATGCTTTACAATATAAATCAGATGTAACTGAAAAATTACTAATATCCTCTCTAGGTAATCATTAACTCAATCCTTACACATTGACTGTGTTAAGCCTCATGAGGGTATTCCACTCACTTGCAAACTAATAATTTTGGATTAAATAATTTATTGTCCAGGACTGTTAAGTTTTATCTCTATAGAAGAGATTAATTGACATCAAATTTAAACCCACTTTACCCAAGTTTGCTAAGGATGTTTCTAGCTCAAGCTCCATGTGCCAAACTCATAACCCTAACCAAACTGTATAAGTGTGACATAGGTAAGAACTAAAGCCTTAAAATCTATGTAAACATTTGCAGGTGGATTTTTTTACAGTTACCCCTTCGAATGTATATGAATGTTCTTGCCATTGTCTGTCTATATTCTCAATGGCTAGAAGATTTTCCCTGTCAAATAGCAACTGTATAATTAGTAGAAAAAGAAACAACTAAACATGGCAAACAAAATTTAAAAAAATATTCTAGAATTTGTGTCTCCAATTTTTATTATATCATGAAATAATTTCAATCTAAAATCAAGCAGGGAGGTACAAAATGTAAAATCTCATGCATGTGCCCTCAGGAAAATAAAACTTAAGGACCGAGAGACTGATTTCCCATAAATGCCTGATTTACAGAAAACTGATAATGTTGGAATTTCTTAAGTGATGCGGAGTTGGCCAGAGGTTGCCTCATATCAACCTTGGAAAATTTTGTTATGGTTTCTAGAGATGTGAGCAAGAATTGACCTAGGTCAGGTTGATCTTGCAAAGTGACCTGAATTCAGATTTGTTTGTATGACTGCCTGGTTTTCTGTGCTTGAGGAATTTTCAAAGCAGGTCCCTGTTTTGTTTTAACAGACTCTAACTGAAATTTCCCTTCTTTACATCCTCTGCCCATATATATAGCCTACTTCAAAACCTTAGTGGATTCGTTTGCAGTCGGCTACAGTTTGCATGTCCCAGATTTCAATTCCTCTGCAATTCTCGAGTAAACTGATCTCTTTGAGCTTGCTTCAGTTTACTTCATTTAGGTCTACAGTACCAACTAACTTATCATGTAAGAGAGTTGCCTATTGATAGAGACTATGATCAATAAGCTTTGTAAGATACCACTCACCATGCAAAAATGAATTGCTTTTATCACTGTAGGTCATTAATAAAAATTGAAAGAACAAATGATTCCATAAAATCAAATTGCAAGTTTATTTAAAGAGTTATTAGAAAGTATTAAGGCAACATACACAATTTTTTCTTTTGCAGATGTAGGCACCTTGTTCCATGTTTAAGTACAGAAACTCCTGCATGCCATTAGCTCTTAGCACTGACTTGTGAGATGACTCTAATGAGAGACAGCTGTTGAACTGTATTGGAATAAACCATATAAGGAACTCTCAAGTATTAAGTGTTTGAGTTATAAAAAAACATAGATTCCTGGATCAACACACGATCCAATGATGTAATGTCTTCACTTCTTAAAAATTTACTACTGAAAATCTCTCAAAAACAGATGGCATCAGGAAGAAGGCACATTCTCAAGAACTTCAAATTAAGCAGCAGTTTCCCATATGCAGCCAGCTTCCATCTAAGATTCCCAGACAGAGATGCTTCAATATTAAGAGCCAGTATGTGTCACATGATTTCTTTGTCTCTATCTCCTTCCTTCTATAGGTATCTTTAAATTTTTCTATTGTTTAGATGTATAGACTATTAATTTTCAAGGATAAAATAGAAACTTTCAGATTTTTTTCTTAACCTTTAATTCTTTTAATCTGGTTTTCAAGGTTTAATCCTTGATATTTTGTCAACATCTGACAGGATGAAGACTGAGATGAAAAATATAATTAAGCTTGGAAAAACTGGCCACTGTGTCAATCTTTAGGTCATTGGGCTTAGGAAATTCATATGAAAGATGGACTTGATTTTCTTTGTTAGGAACACATTATGTAGGTGGGTGACTGAGAGAAGCATTTTAGAGCCTTTTAACAAATCACCTTTCTGCTATCTTTGGCATCTTAGTCCTATATTGTATTCTGTTAGAAGCTTTTATAAACCCACTAACTCGATAAATGATTAAAGTCAACACACACACACATACACACAAAATCACACAAGAAAATAATGATCCCACTCGCAACTCAACTGTCTCCTAAGTTATGAACCCCATTATTTTTTCAGTCCGAGAACTATCCTACAGCAGTGTAAGTCTGGACTCCAACCTTTGCTTAAGATTGTTGGCCCTGAAGCCACTGCTGGATAAAAAGCAGGACTGAGAAAGACCTTGAAGGAAGAACAATTCCCCACTGAGCCTTGGAAAGTCTTAGCTCCGTCTTAGTCAGTTTGGTCGGTTATCACGAAAGTAGCATTGACTTGGAGGCTTAAATAACAAGGATTTATTTTTCACAGTCCTGGAGACTGGAAAGTCCAAGATCAAGGTGCTGTCAGATGTGGCGTCTGATAAGAACTAACTTCCTGATCCACATATGGCCTCCTTGTTTCCTCACAGGGAAGAGGGCAGAGGGAGAACTCCAGCTCCCTGGGGTCTCGAGGATAAGAGCACTAATCCCATCAGGAAAGCTCACCTCATGACCTAATCACCTCCAAAATGTCCACCTCCGAATACCATCTTACTGATTAGCTTTCAACATATGAATTTGGAGAGAGGTATAAATATTCAGTATATAGCAGCTCTCAGCTATTCATTTATAACACTGTGTTAACCTCATACTGTCTGAGCAATGTCTACTAAACTGAGATCCTCGTCTTGATGTCTCTATGTTCTGTCTCACGCCAGATACAACCTCATCTTCCATCTTCTGAGAAATTCAACAACACACAGTTTTCAGAACAAGGTGTATTCTGATTGAGTTTGCCCTATCTGTGCAACAAAACTTTTACATTCTTTGCTGTCTACAAAATGGTGATTTCAGAGTTGTTGTCATGTTGCAATGATTTAACAAAGATTTGGCTAAAGACTTTGGTATTGTTATTTATTTCCATCCATGTGCATAATAACACATAAACTAAAATTTCATGAAAAAAACTTTTAGTTCTTTACATTTCTTATCTTTCTAATTAATGGGGCTACAGATTAATGTTAATGATTTTTTTAAAATATATGCAGGGATCACATAGTTTATTAACTTATCATTCAGAAAACAATATTTGTTAGCCTACAAAGTGTAGCCATTGTGTTGTAAATTTTAAAATAAAGTAAAATTTAATCAAAAATCATGTGATGATTTAATTATAAAAAATAGTCTTAATAAAATCACATATGTTAATTAAGGGCTAATATACAGACTCTAATAAATCATATATGCTAAGCTGATATGTCAGCAGTTTTCACTCAATGTTGTTTTAAAATATATATTAAAAATATGCTTATAACAGAGTTATAGATTTAGAAGATGAATAGTAAGTTAAAAAAAAGAAAAGTTGGGCTTCCCTGGTGGCTCAGTGGTTGAGAGTCCGCCTGCCGATACAAGGGACGCGGGTTCATGCCCCAGTCCAGGAAGATTCCACATGCCGTGGAGCAGCTGGGCCCATGAGCCATGGCTGCTGAGCCTGCGCGTCTGGAGCCTGTGCTCTGCAATGGGAGAGGCCACAAAAGTGAGAGGCCCGCGTACTGCAAAAAAAAAAAAAAAAAGAAAAGTTAACGAGCACCTAGAGCTTATCTTAATATTACACAATTCTCTGCCAAAAGGTGTTTTTAAAGAGCAAAGTCTGAGCTACTTAAGTAGCAAAAGCTACCTCTACTAACTTCACAGTGGGCTTCCTACTGAAAGGATAAAGCCACATCATTGGTGGTTACTATAGTTACAATTTTTATTTTCCTTTCAACAACAATCATTTTCAGTTTCAAATTCTCATTGTGTAGCAAAGAATATCTAATAAGGGCATATCTAAACTGTCATACTTGTATGTTATAAATGAAAGCAGTGGTGTCACTTTCAGATGGCAATAGTCAATTTTTTCACTGAGAAAGTATAAATATTCTAAACTTATATGTACTAAAACTGTTGCAAAAACACCAAAAACAAAAACTATATTTTTTTAGCATTCTGAGTAGGAATAAGAATCATTTATCTAAAATTTCTTATTCACTTTGGTGGAAAAATCACTGTTTTTAAAGTACAAATCATCAAATAAAAGAACAAGAAGAAAAAACACTTTTAGTTAATGCTTCAATAACCGGTTCTCACTTTTTCAGCTCTGGTCAAATATATTCTGACACTGAAATAAACAAAAAAACGAGTGCATACATAGTCTTTGGATTGTGCAATGAATGTTGAATAAAATTACATTGCTTGATCATGCTTTTCTTCATTTTTGTTGACTTGTTTTTATTTCCAAGATTCTTTAATGTTTACAGCTGAAGGATTTATTACATCTCTGTGTAATGCAGAAGAAAAGAAAATACTAAACAGGGCACAAAACTTGAAAGTGTTAGGTCATGGCTTGCTTCTATGTCTTGTCCCCAGAATTTTATTTGACATATCCCAAACCACATATTACTATTAAGTAAACACTGGAATTCTCATATCAGTCTTTAGTGTATGTATAGAGTAGATGAATTAAATGTAACAGATGTAAAACATAAAGTGTGATTAATATATGATTGCTGTTTTCAAGAAGTCATACATTTCAGAATAAATTAAAATAGCTATTTATTTCGTATAGTAAAAGACATGTAAAACCATTTGGTAACTTGTTTTTAACAAAAGGAATAATAACAATAAAATCCTAGATAAAGATGATCAAAATTTCTCTAATAGTTTCTGTCTCACACTACCAATGGAATTTTAAAGGTAAATATTGAGATAGTAACATAATACAATGTACCTTTTATGTATTTATTCTTTAAAAAGTGTATTTTATGATAATCTTTATTGTTATCATCTTTATATTTTTTCAATGCATCTGGGATACCATAATAATTAAAGAAAGACAAAATATATAAGGAAAATAAAACTGCTTAAGGGAAAAACAACTTTGAGTAGAAAGAAAAAAAAGAGAATGTGTTATATATGGTGATAAACCACAGAATGAGAAAGATAGAGTTAATTACATGGAATCACTGATAATTGCAATTTAGAGCAGAACCTGATGTTCTACCTATTTCTATATCTGCCCTTTCTTTTCAATATGCCTTCCTCATAACCTTCCTAATTTTGTACTAGATCAATAAAGATGACTGGCTACCTAGGGGCAAAATCAAGGTTTGGGGATCCGCGGATTGAATTGGGTAGAAAGAAAAGGACTGTGGATCTTACTATGTCCCTAAATTCTATTTCTGGTACTTAAAAAGTTCTTTTTAAAATTTTGTAAAAAAGGTTACAGTCTTTTATGGAAACAAAATTATCCACATCTAATAATAACTTGCATATAATTAAATAAGTCATTAGTGATACATCATTTTACTTGCAAATTGTAGTCCTCAATATTTAATAATAATTTTGATATTATTTGTTCCATATGTAAAGGTTGAATTTATTGTAATAATACTATGGCAAAATGACAAGAGAACTAATAATTTATGGTGCATCAATGAGTACTGGAATTTAGTTTGCACTTCTATATCTCTTTATTTTAGCAAATGTTTCTATAGCTCTTAACAAAACTCTAAGCATCTAATGTGTTTACTTAAATCTCTTAATTAGTACCAATTTATTGTTTTTTAATTTTTATTTTACACTGGAGTACAGTTGATTAACAATGTTGTGTTAGTTTCAGGTGTACGGTAAAGTGATTCAATTATACATATACATGTATATATTATTTTTTTAACATTTTTATTGGCGTATAATTGCTTTCCAATAGAGTGCTAGTTCCTGCTTTATAACAAAGTGAATCAGTTACACATATACATGTATCCCCACATCTCTTCCCTCTTGCACCTCCCTCCCTCCCACACTCGCTATCCCACCCTTCTAGCTGGTCATAAAGCACTGAGCTGATCTCGTGTGCTATGCAGCTGCTTCCCGCTAGCTATCTATTTTACATTTGGCAGTGTTTATATGTCCATATATACACTACCACTCTCTCACTTTGTCCCAGCTTACCCTTCTCCCTCCTCGTGTCCTCAAGTCCATTCTCTAGTACGTCTGTGTCTTTACTCCCATTTTGCCCCTGGGTTCTTAATGAAATTTTTTTTTTTTTTTTTTAGATTCCATATATATGTGTTAGCATGCAGTACTTGTTTTTCTCTTTCTGACTTATTTCACTCTGTATGACAGAATCTAGGCCATTCCAACTCACTACAAATAACTCAATATCTTTTTTTTTATGGCTGAGTAATATTCCATTGTATATATGTGCCACATCTTCTTTCTCCATTCATCTGTTGATGGACAATGAGGTTGCTTCCATGTCCTGGCTATTGTAAATAGAGCTGCAATGAACATTGTGGTACATGACTCTTTTTGAATTATGGTTTTCTCAGGGTATATGCCCAGTAGTGGGATTGCTGGGTCATATGGTAGTTCTATTTTTAGTTTTTTAAGGAACCTCCATACTGTTCTCCATAGTGGCTCTTATCAATTTACATACCACCAACAGTGCAAGAGGGTTCCCTTTTCTCCACACTCTCTCCATCATTTGTTGTTTGTAAATTTTTTGATGATGGCCATTCTGATCACAGTGAGATGATATTGCATTGTAGTTTTAATTTACATTTCCCTAATGATTAGTGATGTTGAACATTCTTTCATGTGTTTTTTTGAAATCTGTATATCTTCTTTGGAGAAATGGCTATTTAGGTCTATCACCCATTTTTAAGATTGGGTTGTTTGTCTTTTAAATATTGAGCTGCATGAGCTGCTTGTAAATTTTGGAGACTAATCCTTTGTCAGTTGCTTCATTTGCAAGTATTTTCTCTCATTCTGAGGGTTGTCTTTTCGTATTGTTTACGGTTTCCTTTGCTGTGCAAAAGCTTTTAAGTTCTATTAGGTCTCATTTGTTTATTTTGACTTCCATTTCTCTAGGAGATGGGTCAATAAGGATCTTGCTGTGATTTATGTCATAGAGTGTTCTACCTATGTTTTCCTCTAAGAGTTTGATAGTGTCTGCCCTTACATTTAGGTCTTCAATCCATTTTGAGTTTATTTTTGTGTATGCTGTTATAGAATGTTCTAATTTCATTCTTTTACATGTAGCTGTCCAGTTTTCCCAGAACTATTATTGAAGAGGCTGTCTTTTCTCCATTGTATATTCTTGCCTCCTTTATTAAAGATAAGGTGACCATATGTGCATGGATTTATCTCTGGGCTTTCTATCCTGTTCTGTTTATCTATATTTCTGTTTTTGCGCCAGGACCATACTGTCTTTTTGTTTTTTTAACATCTTTATTAGAGTATACTTGCTTTTCAATGGTCTGTTAGTTTCTGCTTTATAACAAAGTGATTAAATTATACATATACATATGTTCCCATATCCCTTCCCTCTTGCATCTCCCTCCCTCCCATGCTGCCTATCCCACCCCTCTAGGTGGTCACAAACCACTGAGCTGGTCTCCCTGTGCTATGTGGCTGCTACCCACTAGCTATCTATTTTATGTTTGGTAGTGTATATATGTCCATGCCACTCTCTCACTTTGTCACAGCTTACGCTTCCCCCTCCCCATATCCTCAAGTCCATTCTCTAGTAGGTCTGTGTCTTTATTTCCATCTTACCCCTAGGTTCTTCAAGACCTTTTTTATTTTTACTTAGATTCCATATATATGTGTTAGCATACGGTATTTTTTTTTTTTCTGACTTACTTCACTCTGTAAGACAGACTCTAGGTCCATCCACCTCACTATAAATAAGTCAATTTCATTTCATTTTATGGCTGAGTAATCTTCCATTGTATATATGTGCCACATCTTCTTTATCCATTCATCTGATAATGGACACTTAGGTTGCTTCCATGTCTTGGCTATTGTAAATAGAGCTGCAATGAAGATTGTGGTACATGACTCTTTTTGAATTATGGTTTTCTCAGGGTATATGCCCAGTAGTGGGATTGCTGTGTCATATGGTAATTCTACTTGTAGTTTTTTAAGGAACCTCCATACTGTTCTCCATAGTGGCCGAACCAATTCACATTCCCACCAGCAGTGCAAGAGTGTCCCCTTTTCTCCACACCCTCTCCAGCATTTATTGTTTCTAGATTTTTTGGTGATGGCCATTCTGACTGGTGTGAGATGATATCTCATTGTAGTTTTGATTTGCATTTGACTAATGTTTAATGATGTTGAGCATTCTTTCATGTGTTTGTTGGCAATCTGTATATCTTCTTTGGAGAAATGTCTATTTATGTCTTCTGCCCATTTTTGGATTGGGTTGTTTGTTTCTTTGATATTGAGCTGCATGAGCTGCTTATAAATTTTGGAGATTAATCCTTTGTTAGTTGCTTCATTTGCAAGTATTTTCTACCATTCTTAGGGTTATCTTTTAGTCTTATTTATGGTTTCCTTTGCTGTGTAAAAGCTTTTAAGTTTCATTAGGTCTCATTTGTTTATTTTTGTTTTTATTTCCATTTCTCTAGGAAGTGAGTCAATAAGTATCTTGCTGTGATTTATGTCATAGAGTGTTCTGCCTGTGTTTTCCTCTAAGAGTTTGATAGTGTCTGGCCTTATGTTTATGTCGTTAATCCATTTTGAGTTTATTTTTGTGTATGGCGTTAAAGAGTGTTCTAATTTCATACTTTTACATGTAGGTGTCCAGTTTTCCCAGCACCACTAATTGAAGAGGCTCTCTTTTCTCCACTGTGACCATATGTGCGTGGGTTCATCTCTGGGCTTTCTATACTGTTCCACTGATCTATATTTCTGTTTTTGTGCCAGTACCATACTGTCTTGATTACTGTAGCTTTATAGTATAGTCCAAAGTCATGAAATCTGATTCCTCCAGCTCTGTTTTTCTTTCTCAAGATTGCTTTAGCTATTTGGGGTCATTTGTGTTTCCATAGAAATTGAGGAATTTTTTGTTCTAGTTCTGTGAAAAATGCCAGTGGTAGTATGATAGGGATTGCATTGAATCTGTAGATTGCTTTGGGTAGTAGAGTCATTTTCACAGTGTTGATTCTTCCAATCCAAGAACATGGTATATCTCTCCATCTATTTGTGTCATCTTTAATTTCTTTCATCAGTGTCTTATAAATTTCTGCATACAGGTCTTTTGTCTCTATGTAGGTTTATTCTAGATGTTTTATTCTTTTTGTTGCAATGGTAAATGGGAGTGTTTTCTTGATTTCACTTTCAGATTTCTCATCATTAGTGTATAGGAATGCCAGAGATTTCTGTGCATTAATTTTGCATCCTGCTACTTTTTGAAATTCATTGATTAGCTCTAGTAGTTTTCTGGTAGCATCTTTAGGATTTTCTATGTATAGTATCATGTCATCTGCAAACAGTGTCAGCTTTACTTCTTCTTTTCCAATTTGGATTCCTTTTATTTCCTTTTCTTCTCTGATTGCTGTGGCTAAACCTTCCAAAACTATGTTGAATAATAGTGGTGAGAGTGGCAACCTTGTCTTGTTCCTGATATTAGTGGAAATGATTTCAGTTTTTCACAATTGAGGACGATGCTGGCTGGGGGTTTGTCATATATGGCCTTTATTATGTTGAGATAAGTTCCCTCTGTGCCTACTTTCTGGGTTTTTTTATCCTAAATGGGTGTTGAAATTTGTCGAAAGTTTTCTCTGCATCTATTGAAATGATCATATGGTTTTTCTCCTTCGATTTGTTAATATGGTGAGTCACACTGATTGATTTGCATATATTGAAGAGTCTTTGTATTCCTTGGATTAACTCCACTTGATCATGGTCCATGATTCTTTTTATGTGCTGTTGGGTTCTATTTGCTAGTAGTTGAGGATTTTTGCCTCTATATGCATCAGTGATATTGGTCTCTGGTTTTCTTTTTTTGTAACATCTTTTTCTGGTTTTGGCATCAGGATAATGGTGGCCTCATAGATTGAGTTTGGGAGTATTCCTCCCTCTTCTATATTTTGGAAATATATAGGTGTTACCTATTCTCTAAATGTTTGATAGTATTCGCCTGTGAAGCCATCTTGTTCTGGGCCTTTGTTTGTTGAAGATTTTTAATCACAGTTTCAATTTCAGTACTTGTGATTGGTCTGTTCATATTGTCTATTTCTTCCTGCTTCAGTTTCAGAAGGTTTTGCATTTCTAAGAATTTGTCCATTTCTTCCAGGTTGTCCATTTTATTGGCATATAATTGCTTGTCGTAATCACTCATGATCCTTTGTATTTCTGCAGTGTCAGTTGTTACTTTCCCTTTTTCATTTCTAATTCTATTGCTTTGAGTCTTCTCCCTTTTTTCTTGATGAGTCTGGCTAAACGTTTATCAAGTTTGTTTATCTTCTCAAAGAACCAGCTTTTAGTTTTATTGATCTTTGCTATCATTTCCTTCATTTCTTTTTCATTTGTTACTGATCTGATCTTTATGATTTCTTTCCTTTTGTTAACTTTGGGGCTTTTTTTTCTTCTTCTTTCTCTAATTACTTTAGGTGTAAGGTTAGCTTGTTTATTTGAGATATTCCTTGTTCCTTAAGGTAGCACTGTATTGCTATAAACTTCCTTCTTGGAACTGATTTCGCTGCATCCCATAGGTTTTGGGTCATGGTGTTTTCATTGTCAATTTTTTCTAGGTATTTTTTGATTTCCTATTTGACTTCCTCAGTGATATATTGGTTATTAAGTAGTGTATAGTTTAGCCTCCATGTGTTTGTATTTTTTACAGATATTTTTTTCCTGTAATTGATGTCTAGTTTCATAACATTGTGGTCAGAAAAGATATTAGATATGATTTCAGTTTTCTTAAATTTACCAAGGCTTGACTTGTGACCCATGATTTGATTTATCCTGGAGAATACTCCAAGAACACTTGAGAAAAACATTTATTCTGTTGTTTTTGGATGGAATGTCCTATTAATATTAAGTAAGTACATCTTGTTTAATGTATCATTTAAAGCTTGTGTTTCCTTATTTATTTTCATTTTTAATGATCTGTCCATTGGTGAAATTGGAGTTATAAAGTCCCCTACTCTGATTTTTTACTGTTGATTTCCCCTTTTATGGCTGTTAGGATTTGCCTTATATATAGAGGTGCTCCTGTGTTGGGTGCATAAATATTTAGAATGTTATATCTTCTTCTTGGATTTATCCCTTGAACATTATGTAGTGTCTGTCTCTTGTAATAGTCTTTATTTTAAAGTCTATTTTGTCTGATATGAGAATTGCTACTCCAGCTTTTTTTGATTTCTATTTGCATGGAATATCTTTTTCCATCCCCTCACTTTCAGTTTGTGTTCCTAGGTCTGAAGTGGGTCTCCTGTAGACAGCATATATACAGGTCTTGTTTTTGTAACCATTCAGCCAGTCTATGTCTTTTGGTTGGAACATTTATACCATTTACATTTAAGGTAATTATCGATATGTATGTTCCTATTACCATTTTCTTAATTGTTTTTGGTTTGTTATTGTACGTCTTTTCCTTCTCTTGTGTTTCCTGCCTAGAGAAATTCCTTTAGCATTTGTTGTAAAGCTGGTTATTTGTGCTGAATTCTCTTAGCTTTTGCTTGTCTGTAAAAATTTTAATTTCTCTGTCAAATCTGAATTAGATCTTTGCTGGATAGAGTAATCTTGGTTGTAGGTTTTTCCCTTTCATATCTTTAAATATGTCCTGCCACTCTCTTCTGGCTTGCAGAGTTTCTGCTGAACGATCATCTCTTAACCTTATGGGGACTCCCTTGTATGTTATTTGTTGTTTTTCCCATGCTGCTTTTAATATTTTTTCTTTGTATTTAATTTTTGTTAGTTTGATCAATATGTGTCTTGGCATGTTTCTTCTTGGACTTATCCTGTATGGGACTCTCTGTGCTTCCTGGACTTGATTAACTATTTCCTTACCCATATTAAGGAAGTTTTCAAATATAATCTGTTCAGATATTTTCTCAGTCCCTTTTTTTTTCTCTCTCCATTTTCAGGAACCCCTATAATTCAAATGTTGGTGTGTTTAATATTGTCCCAGAGATTTCTGAGACTGTCCTCAATTCTTTTCATTCTTTTTTCTCTATTCTTCTCTGCAATAATTATTTCTACTATTTTATCTTTCAGGTCACTTATCCGTTTTCTGCCTCAGTTATTCTGTTATTGATCACTTCTAGAGAATTTTTATTTTCATTTATTGTGTTTCTCATCATTGTTTGTTTGCTCTTTAGTTTTTCTATGTCCTTGTTAAAAGTTTATTGTATTTTCTCTATTCTCTTTCCAAGATTTTGGATCATCTTTACTATCATTATTCTGAATTCTTTTTCAGGTAGACTGCCTATTTCTTCTTCATTTATTAGGTCTGGTGTGTTTTTACCTTGCTCCTTCATCTGTTGTGTGTTTCTTTGTCTTTTCATTTTGCTTTACTTACTGTGTTTGGGGTCTCCTTTTTCAGGATGCAGGTTCGTAGTTCCCGTTGTTTTTGGTGTCTGCCCCCAGTGACTAAGGTTGGCTCAGTGTGTTGTGTAGGCTTTCTGGTAGAGGGGACTAGTGCCTGTGTTCTGGTGGATGATCCTAGATCTTTTCTTTCTGGTGTGCAGGTCGATGTCTGGTGGTGTGTTTTGGGGTATCTGTGACCTTATTATGATTTTATGCAACCTGTCTGCTAAAGGATTGGGTTGTGTTCCTGTCTTGCTAGTTGTTTGGTGTAGGGTGTCCAGCACTGTATCTTGCTGGTTGTTGAGCAGAGCTGGGTCTTGACATTGAGATGGAGATCTCAGGGGGATTTTCGCCATTTGATATTATGTGGAGCTGGGAGGCCTCTGTTGGGCCAATGTCCTGAACTTGGCTCTCCCACCTCAGAGGCACAGCCCTGATCCCTGGCTGCAGAACCAAGAGCCTGTCATCCACATGGCTCTAGGACAGGTGGTAGTTTTTCAACTAGGTCATGGTTGGTCTGTCACAGAAACTGGGAAATATGGGTGCTACCTTCCTTGATGATTATATTTCAAAGGCATGGTTCCTAGTTCCTCTGTCCAGTGAGATGTGTGTCAAGGGCATCAGGTGGGACTTTGGGTAACCAGTGTTTATCACTGAGCTGAAAGAAAGGTCAGTGCAGTCTTAATAAATGATTAGCTGTGTTTCTGCAGTTGTGCATCAACAAACTCAAATTATGAGCTTCCAGTCTCTCATGGTTCCTTCATTCAAAGAGCTGCTGCACACTTTACACAACTTTTTTTTTTTTTTTTCTGTACGCTGGTCTCTCACTGCTGTGGCCTCTCCTGTTGCAGAGCACAGGCTCTCGATGCGCAGGCTCAGCAGCCATTGCTCACGGGCCCAGCTGCTCCATGGCATGTGGTATCTTCCCAGTCCGGGGCACGAACCCATGTTGCCTGCATGGACAGGTGGACTCTCAACCACTGCACCACCAGGGAAGCCCTACACAACTTTTTTTTTTTTTACTGTTTTACTTGTGAGCCCTATCTATTCTTTTTAAAAATTCTTTTCCCATTTAGGTTATTACAGAGTATTGAGCAGCGTCCTCTATGCTATACAGTTGGTCTTTGTTGGTTTTCTATTTTAAATATAGCAGTGTAGTACCAATTTAAAGGAAAGAAAACCAGGGGGAATGAAGTTAGGTAACTTACACAATGAAACATATGTATTACAATAGACCACCTAGTCACAGTCTGTGCTCCTAGCACATTTAGTATGATGTCATATTAAAATATATACAAAAGGAAAAATGAAAAGGGAGAAAATGGGATGGAAAAAAAGAGACAGCAGGATACATATGATAACAGTTGATAGCTAGATGATACATGATAGATAAATAGGTAGATGATAGATAGATATAGATGGTAGATAATAGATGATAAATAAATAGATGATTATAGGTTTTTTAGGTAGTATAGATATATAATAGATGATAAACAGATGATAGACAGATAGATAGATGGATAGATGATAGATGATGATAGATGCTTATTGATAGATATACATACAAGATAGAACAAATGGACAAATGGCAGAGAGAGTTACAAGCTAATTTGCTTTTTGATTACTCTCTTCATCTCTCACTGACAGGCACAATAAATGTACACAAAAAAGGCACTGATTGTTCCCTCCTGTCTTCAGAATCCTTCCTGCCTGTCTGTTTAGAACCTCACACTTGAGGAAACATCTTGAGTCCAGCACCAGTGAGGGCCCAGCCTCTCAGACACACATATCACAGGCAGTAAATCAAATGCACTCATTGTTGATACAACTAATTTTAACATCTTTATTTTCCCTCTGATGGATGATCAGAGGACACTGGCCTTTTCTGAATGAATGCAACTGCATAAAAGAGCCATGGTTTGGGGTTATTTTACTACAGAAAGCCTATTTTGCCATGGGTCACTGTGGGTTTTATCTCAAGGAGATTAATCCTTCTGAAGAAGAAAGATAAATTTATGGCATATTACTTCTGTGTAGCTTGCACAGATCTGCAAAATTAACTGATAATGATGTTTACAGATGCTATTGAGGACATGGGATATTCAGACCAGCACTGCATTCATCACCCAGGGGATAACAAGGGGGTGTTCAAGGGTCCCGTACACACTCCTTTCTCTATTTCTGTGCATCGTGAGCTACATACTGAAACCTGACATATCCTTTAACCAGAAAAGAGAAGCATACCAGTGTTAACACAGCTATTGCATAATCTAACACATGCTTATGGATTTCTACATGTTAATTGCTCTCGGTTGTTTCAGATGAAAGATGGGGTTACAACACTAAATGAGCAGTTGCTGTAAGCCAATTCCATACACTAAATTGGAAGATAGAATTTTTTTCTCATATATTATTCTGAAGAGATAGAATTAATCAAGTTGAAGAAAATAACTTTTATCTAATGCAAGGTTATATGGTGTATAGTCTTTTAATTATTTTAATCTTTTAAAAATAAAGCTGAATATATTTGTATTCATATTTCTTCTTCTCATCTGAGTTAACATAGTAGTTAGACATTATATATCAAAATGCTAATGTGTAAATTTTGTTCTTTATTCCTCTCTAAAATGTTGTGTATTTTACAATAAAATGTATTACTTAAATAATGTTTTATAAATCAATATTTTTATAGTAAAAATTCCCTCTTAAAAGGTTGATAGTCCTTTTAATCTCACCCAAGTTGTTTCAAGTCTTTCCAGGGATCTTCACACTTGAAACAACCTATTACAAAAGGGATGGGATCCCAGAAGCCCTAGACCTAGGCCATTTTGAAAGAAATCTACTCTCACTGTTTCTCTCTTTTTCAAATGTATACCATTTCCCCTTACGCTTTGATTTTCTCTAACTTCCTTTTCTTTTTCTCATCAACATTTCAGCCCTCTTTGCTCTGCAGACATTGTGCTTTCCACTTATTTATTGTCTAATATTTGATTATAATTCCTTTTTAAAACATTTCATTCTGGGCAAGACAGATAGTTGCCTGAGGTGTTGACATAGGAGACAGCCCTCAACAACAATGATAAGAGCAAGGAGCAAATTTAAGGTACTCTCAGGTTACAACATACAGATCCTCACATGACTACAAATTTCTATGTTGGCTTGATGCTACTGAAAGAAGCAATGTATTCTAAAATTAAAAACAATAATAACAGTCACAAAAGCCCCCAATAATCTCTCATCACCTATGCTAAAATTTGGTGTAATTATAAGAAGTCCCAAGAAGCTTGAGAGCTTATAGCTCCCAGTTCACCATAATTCAGGTATAGAATATTTTATTGGTTAATGATGTTTACTGTAAATGAGTGATTTATTTTCTTTTAAAATTTTTAAATATTTTATTTTGCAATTTAACACATTGACATTTGGGGAAACTTCAAAATGAGCAAAAGTGAGCTATGTAAATAAAAATCAAAATTTTGCTGAGAAAAATACTGGTTCTGAATATCACCAGATTATTAATCTGTCTGGAAAATTTTGTCTCAGTTTAAATAAAATATACTTTTTCCCACTGAACTACTACATTTGTAATCTAAGTTCTGTTCCATTCTTCCTACTATTACATTTTAAGGTACACATTACAGTTCTGATCTATTGTCTTTTTCTTCTATTGATCATAACTCTTTAGTAAAATATGCATAGAATGTTGAAAATCATATAGGTATGTCTGTATATACATATATGTGTTGTTTTATATTATAAATATTAAAGTGAACTTCAAAACAAATTTATCTTGATAAGATTGTACCCTTTAAATTAGTCTACAATTTCCATCCACCATATTTTGATATGTTAGGCACAGACTTTGATGAGCAATAACTTATTCTCACTGACCTTGAATTCTGTCAAAGTCCATCTCTCCTGCTCTGGGACATATCATTGAGGTTTTAGGGTAGCCAGAGGTCCAGATTCTTTCTGGAATGATTTCTTCAGTAATTTTTAGCTCTCCTCATTCATCCATTCGTCAAACAATTAGTGTCATGTTCATCAATGAATCCATGATTTAGTAAGAGATGTTAAACCCGGAGGGAAAGTTTCAGTATTTTGAAATATGCATGGGGTGTTATAACCTCACATAAGAGGAAATCTAATATTAAGAGGCTGAGAACATTACCTGTTCTTCAGCTATTCTGAAATACTGAAGCTGAGTTAGTCTAATACAGAAAGGGAGAGAAATAATATTTTTGTTGATAAAAGCAGTATGAGCAAGTGCATTGAGGAATGAAAAAAACAGGCACTTGCTAATAATTTTGTTGACTGTAGTACATGAAATGCTGATGGTGAGGGTGGCCTAGGGTGTGCTGGGATTGGATAGCAAGACATGAAACCAGAGACATATGCAGTGGATGGATTGTGATAAGCTCCAGAAGACAATGAATTATTTAGGGAGGTTATGAAGAGTATTATAAATGAGGAAGAATCCTGGAGATGTGTACATGTGACCAGGAGAACGGGGCAGAGGTTTAGACAGTGAGTTGGAGGGCAAAACTTGGAGTCATTTAAACAATTTAAGAGCCTTTCTTAGCAACCCTTGTGAGAAATGCAAAGCTCTCAATTAAAACAGCAACCTTAGGGAGAGAGGGGATTGCTCTGAGAAACAGTCTAGAACGGACAACAAATAATATGTGATTGACAGCAATCCTCCCATCTTTCCTGTGTATCATCATGTTTTCCCTTTTTACTGGATTATTTCCATTACAATATCTTAACATTTCATCTTTAAAACATGATACAAAATAAAGGTAAGTCAAGAACTGTCTTGTTCCTGCTTCCCCTTCAATCCACCTAATATATTTTACCACAAAACTGTTTGAAAGAATTGTCTATCCTCATTAGCTGTAATTCCTCTCTTCCTATTTTCTCTGAAACCCATTCACTCCATATTGTCTTCATTTTACTTAACTTCACAGATACATTTCATCACTCATCTTCCTGAAAAAGTATCTTCCTTTGGCTACTAGGAACTAGCACTCTCCTATTCTTTCTGCTACCACTGCTCTTTCTTTCTTTCCCTTTTACCAGTGAATCCTCATTTCCAGACTTCTGATTTGCACTTTCTCATGACTCAGTGAATTAACCTCTTTTTTCTTTCTATATGCACTTCCTTGGTATTTGTAGTCTGGCCGATGGGCTTATTTGCATAGATGACAGATAATGATCCATGACTTTAAATCTTTTACCTAGTCTTCTTTCCTGAATTCAAGATTCTAGCGTTTATACTGAGCTGCCTCTTCCTCATCTCATAGCATCTCAGAATTATTAAACCTGAAAACAAGAGCCCAAGCTTCTTCTCCAAATGATTTCTACCTACAACCTTCCTAGTTTCACTTAGCAGAGCTTCCCCATATCCTGTTACTCAGGACAAATAGCTCGTAAGTTAAAATCGATCCTCTTGTTCTAGAATATAAGCTCCAACAGGGCAGAAATTTGGTCTCTTTTATTCACCAATGTATCTGTAAGATATAGAAAGATGCTTAACGTAGGTACTCAAAAAATGTTGAATTAAAATGAAAATATATCTTCAATCCTACAGTGAATTAGTCAGGAAATAGGGTCAGCTTTATTTATTTAGTTTTTAAATTCCAGGATTAAAGCACCTGTTCTTATTTTTTTCCAGCCGTGCCACACAGCTTGTGGGATGTTAGTTCCCTGACCAGGGATGGAACTCGCGCCCTCAGCAGTAAAGTGTGGAGTCCTAACCACTGGACCGCCAGGGAATTCCTTCAAAGTACTTGTTCTATCCATGGATACCACTGTGGTCCAATTGTCCTGTGTCAAGACTATTGGAATAGCCTCTTGCTTCTGTTACTTTCCTCATATATGCTTTTCATAAACCAGTAGCTAGCATGGTCCTATTACAAAAGACATAACTAACCCCTCTACTGAAGTCTCCCCAGTTGCACACCGTATCACTAATTATAAAATCTAAAACTTACCACAGCCAATCTGTCTCTTTGTGATCTTTCTGACTTCTTCTGTTACTCTTTCTTTACTCTTCTCCAGGCTCACACATTGGCCACTGTTTATCAAACCTAAGGTATATTTCTGCCTCTGGGCCTTTGCACTGTTTCCTCAGTTTAGAATGCTCTCCCTTTAGATATCTGCAGGATTTATTCTCTCGGCTCTTTGTGTCCTTTCTCAAATATTTTGAATGAGAACTTCTTTGGCCATGCCATTCAAATTACAACCCCTCTCCAGTCTCTGAAAAAAACTCCCTTGCTCTATATAGCTCTTTGTCACTTCCTTATTTCTTAATTTTTAAAATCTTTCTCACTACAGTGTAAGGTCTAGGAAAAAATATTCTTTATTTAATGATGAGTCACTAGTGCCAAGAATGGTGCCTGGTACATAATATGAAATTGCTCAGTTTTCCTAAACCTTGCTTTCCTCCTGAGACTACCTTGAGACTCATAACTGAAGTACTTTATTAGCCCTCTGATGGGTCTCTTGTCTCCATATTTATATCTCTATAGCCAATTGCTTACAAATCAATCAATGTAGAGGTATACATTTAGAACAAAATTAATGCTTAAACATGATAATTTAATTTTTTTTTGAATATTGAAACTAAATTCAGAAATGGAATATTACTATCAAAACTTTCATATGTTTGGTACATAAATTTGGGAACTGTTTATATACTAACTATAATTTGTATCATTCCAATCACCTTCCAATGCTGGAAGGGGTTCTTGATGGAGGTTGACATATCCTACTTTAATCCCCCCTTCAAATCTCCAGAGTGATTTCCATAGAGTTGTGTTCTACATGGACATCAGTTTAATAGGCAAGGTTTCCATTGCCCTTCTGCCTGACGTTATGTCCAGGTCCTTGGCCACTTACCATGAGCTGGTAAAAAATGAAACATCATGTCAAGAAGCATTCAGTTCAACCCACTGAGCTGATTTATTTTCACGTTGTTTAATCATAGTAGCGGCCTTCCAAAAATTTTGTTGTCCATTTACCTCAGAGCTGCTGTCCACAAACCAAATAGCTCTTTCTTAGTCAATTGAAAGATGTTTATAGGGCTCTTTCCAAGTGATGCTAGAATCTGGCAACTCCTCATGCAGTTCCAAAGTCAGCCCTAAGGGAAAAGAGGTTCCATACCCATAAGTATCTTTTCCTTGCATTCCTGCAGTAGCATGACCTTACATAAACTACTTCCGCTTTATTCGGGAACTCTTCTGGGCCTTGCCTTCCCCATTAGAATGTTTTTCTGAATGTTTATCTTCCAAGATATCTGGAGGGTTTAGTTTTCAAAATTGTTTTATGACTTTAAGTCATAAGGGCAGTTTAAATTAATGTCTGATATCAAGCTAGAAATTGCCCCTCAAATGGTAAATTTCTAGTCCAAATCCCAGTTGTTGTCTTTGGAGGTGTCCTTGGGCTTTATTCATAGGCACCAGTCTATGTCCACATAAGGCTATGAAACAGAGAATTTGTCCACATCAGTTTCTATTCCACACTGTGTGATCTAAGACAAACTTACCGGTCTCCATTTAGCATGCCCAAATACTCGTGCTTGAAGGTCAGGTTTACATGCCTTCTGTTTCACAGGAATAATTCCCCAGTCAGATCCAATGTCCAGCCCCCAAATATGTCCAGGTAAAGGAGGCACAACCACTTAAAATATATCAAGTTTTTTTTCCTAACTTTTACCTTAATTTTAATTTTCTTGAACATTAAAATTAAATTCAGAAATGGAACACCACTATTGAAACTTTCACATCTTTGGTACGAAAATTTGAGAATTATTTATGTGGAAACATTAACTTGTACCTTAATATTCATGATTGTGATTTGTAAGGAGACGAGAGGACAAAAGTTAAACATCTGTAAAAAAAGACAAAATCGAAAAAAAGTGTACCAAGTTTGAACTTCCTGTAACAAGTTTTCATTAGTTCCAGTTTGCTTGGCTTTCCATCCATAAAATGAATTATATTTTGATCTCACATGAATCTCTATAAATTCAAAACTGTGAACTTAATTTAAAAGATTTAAAAGTCAATATAAATCAATATATTTCTCATAGATAGCTACTTGGCTTACGATGAATGCTTTGGAATAACCTTGTTCTAATTTAAGCAGAAATATAATTTAACTTATTCTATTTCATCTCATGTGTTGTAAACTAGACTTCAGATTTATAATTTGGATTGCTCTCTCTGAAAAGCCAAGAAAAATATTATTAACAAGAGAAAAAAGAGAGAAAAATATAAGACTCCATGTCATTAGCAAGAAATAAAGATGAACGGACATTTGATAACATTGGATGTCTGGATAAAGTTGAACCCAATATATTACTCTAATAAAACTATATACAAGAATCTTTCAAGTGTTTAATCCCCTGCTCGGCTGACTGACTTTCCTGGATTTGCAGTCCCCTAATGTAATTTCGTAAAGATCTGACAAAATATCTAAGTACTGTTTAGGAGCTTAGACAAGAATAATTCAATTATTTTCTTCCATTTCTAAAGGTGAGAAAATTTGAAATGGTGAAAGAAAATGAATGAATGTTCCTTTCTCATTATTCTCTTATTTTTTTCAATTTCTGTATTTTTAATAATATCTCTTAGTCTCACTTTGTATAGGAAGAAATAAAGCAGAAGATGCAGTGAAGTTACTTTTCAATTGATAATTTTAAAAATCAAATTAAAATGGTACACATCAAACAAACAAAAGAAGTAGCCTTTTATCTCCTTTATTCATGAATTTACCTTTTCTTAACTGAAAAATATCCTACTGCAATTTCCCTGGTGGCACAGTGGTTAAGAATCCGCCTGCCAATGCAGGGGACACGTGTTCCAGCCCTGGTCTGAGAAGATCCCACATGCTGTGGAGCAACTAAGCCCGTGTGCCACAACTACTGAGCCTGCATGCCATAACTACTGAAGCCCATGTGCCTAGAGCCTGTGCTCTGCAACAGAAGAAGCCAAAGCAATGAGAAACCTGTGGACAGCAACGAAGAGTATCCCCCACTCGCCGCAACTAGAGAGAGCCCACACACAGCAACCAAGACTTAACACAGCCAAAAATAAATAAATAAATAAATTTATAAAAATAGAAAAAAAATATTGCTTTTTTTAAAAGAAAAGAAAAATATCCTACTAACTTTCTGATCTTAGAGTTTATTGATCTATTTTACACATCAATGTATATTCCGTGAAAGGCATTTTATGACATCTTTCATGCTCATCCAGAATGGTTTTGTGTCTTCCTTGCACTTAGGACCAGATGCAGACTCTCTTACCCCATAATTTGTGTGAGAGGCTTCAGCAGGTCAACCTAAATTTGCTTGTAATTGTTGTTCCTAGTGACACACCAAAACCCAGGGAGTCACAGCAGGATAATTGTTCCACTTTATTGTTTAAATCAATTGGCAGCTTCTTCTTCCTGTGTCACAGGAGAAAGTATTGAATATCTTTTCGAGTCCCCTGGGTATGCCATTGACATAAATTGTATTTACTCTCAGTTGGATGCAAAACTGATTGAAAACAAAATGGCCATCTTATGTCTGATTCATCAATAATTATTTAAATTAGATTGTTAATGCCATGGCATTTTCTGTATGGCACCCACAGGAATTATTTTGTACTTTCCAATCTATTATTAACTAGACATTTAATATTTATCCTCTTGCAATTTCCCTCAGATAAGAAAGAGTGAGTATGGACTCACTATATGACTAGAGAAAAAGACCTAATTTAATGTGGGGTTCTTTTTTTTTCACATGTCTATATATTTTTAAAATATTGAGTTAAGAGAAAAGATGGCTGAATAGCTCACAGACCTTCAAGAATATAGAACATAACAATTTCAAAAGGGAGAGCATCTTGAATTGCAAACTCGGAGACAGTCTCATCTTCCCCTGGCAGAAAAGTATCTTCCCCCTCTCTTAGAAGGGTGACATTTCCACTCCCATGTATGTGAAGACATTCATATTTCTATGTCACTCTCCTAGAGTGTGATCCTTCCGTACGGTACCTGTAGTTAATGATATCCAGCTCTCATCACACCACCTGCAGGGTGTTTGTCATGGGGGACCTGCCCTACCAACTTATTCTGTGTGCTGCCTTAACTCTGATATCTGAACAAGGTGACCCAAGTTCCTGCCAGCATATATATATAAAATGTGTGTGAGTGTATGTGTGTGTATATGTGTGTAAGGTTAACTTTCAGACTCAGTATTTCTGATTTAATAGGGTGTAGATCCCCAAGTGTAGAGACATTGGTGTCACTCTCTAGGCAGCAGAATTGAGTGATACATTATACCTATATTGAGGAAAGACAGCGCCAATCTGGAATTGTCAAAAGAATAAATCCCGAGGGGACTTATCCTCCAATGGAACTCTAAGAGTTGTTTCTCCTGGAAACTTGAAATCAAAGGAAGAAATCTAAATATGTTTATACTTTTGTTTTTGATACAATGATACCATTTATTTGGTCACTTTTCTTAGTCTCAGTTTCCTCATCTTTTAGAAATAAATAATTTATCATGGGGTGCATAATAATTGTCTGATTTCATTCACAAGACCATTATTAAAATTA
Organism: Phocoena sinus; assembly: GCF_008692025.1. Lineage (NCBI taxonomy): Eukaryota > Metazoa > Chordata > Mammalia > Artiodactyla > Phocoenidae > Phocoena > Phocoena sinus. The sequence continues at coordinate 86,792,150 of NC_045774.1, read as the reverse complement.
TGTTAATAATATAGATATATTAAAATTAAGTTAATAATATATATATATGCTAATAATATAATAGGAACATATTGTGCTCTTTAATGAGTTATTTGAGATAAATCTAACTTTCCATTCTCTACCTTTTTCAATGTTCTACCTTTAAAATGTTTGATGAGAAAATACAAAATTTGGGAAATGTTTTATATTTTTACTTACTTAAAAATTTACAACACCATATAAATTTTTATAACACTCAGTAATATATTTTTCCACTCAGTGTTCCACCAAGTTATTTGACCATAGAGAACTGTTTTACTTAACAGCTTGATGCAACATATATATCTTAGGGAACAACAGCAAACAAACAAACACCCTCAACCTCTTTCCTTTCTTATTTTCTTATTTTAGTTTCTTATTCTTATTTCTTAGTTTCTTATTTTTTGAAAATTAATATTTCACTGAAAAGAAATAAACAAACGTTGACTTTTAACTATTCACAATTCTTCTGTAATTTCAGGTGTTTCACAATGAAACAAAGTGATCATCTGGATTTTTAATAAATCAGAAGTAATCATTGAGAAATTATTTTGGTAATAATCTCTAAATTATTTGGAATATTGTATATCATTTTGGTTTGTGATAGGTTCTGTTGAACATGAAGTATTACAAGGCATTTCACAGGACATGTCCATGTTTCACAAATTTTATAGAAAACTTAGCAGGTAAGCTTGCTTGCCTAAGAATACAAAAGCCAACAATGTCTAAAACAATGTTTTAGACAAAATAGTTATTATATTTGTATTACTATTAATTCCCTTGCATAAAAAGAAGGTGCTATTTATTCACAAAAACAGGATACACAGTATTGATCCCTCAGTATTCCTTCCTCAGTTAGTCTCACAACTGATCCTAGAACAGAAAGCAAGAAATTGACTGACCATCATTACAAACAGCTCTGGCCTGGTGTTTCTCACCTTTGGTGGTGTCCATGTTTCTCTCCTTGACTACTAGAGAAAATGGCAATGCTTGTGTATCACTCAGACAAATTATATTGTATCCTTTGGTGCACTGTGGGCATGCACTGTTCTAATTTTTATATAAAATAACTGGAACCAAAGAGCATTTAATAGTTTAATTTGAGGGGACTCTGCTTTTATGATTAGCAGCCACAAGTAAATTGAGACACTGTGGAAAAATATTTTAAATATTACAGATGACTATTTGTGCATATCATAAAAATTAAAATAGATCCCAATTAATTATTAAAAATAATAACTAATAAACATTATTAATTAAATAGTTCATATTTATTAAAATAGGAACATATGACACTTCTAAAAATATAAATAGTTTAGCTTTTATATTTATTTTGTGGTAATTTCAAATTTACAGTAAAGCAGCAAGTATGATAAGGTAATTTTTTTCTAAGACATTTGGTAACAAGTTGCTGACAAGGTGTCCATCATCCTGAAATCTTCAGTGAAGATTTCCTACCAAAAATATAAACACAAAATCAGGAAATCAACAATTATATATTATAATCTTATAAGTGATACTGTTAACCCAACATTCTAAGACTGGAGACTTGGTTGAGGCAAAAAGTACTTTTATTTGGAGTTTGTCAAGACTGCATCATGGAAAGTACAAATCCAGGAAAATGCCTGAATTATGTTCTGCTGGACTACAAAATGGGGGAGGCTTATAAAGACAAAAAGCCAAAAGGTAAACATGAGTCTTTGGTCAAAAATTAGGTTTGGAACTGGCAAGAAATAAAGGTGTTTGTTAAGCAAGGATTAGTCAGGGTTCAAAATGATTACACAGGGAGCTTTGAAACTATGAAGTTGCAGCTGGCAGCCACTAGCAGATTTGTTTGGAAAATAGCTGGTGTTGTCCTTGAGTTTGATAGAGTTCAAGGAAATTTCAATTTCTCAGTGATGAAGGAACATACCTGAAGCCACATCCACAATGGCTACCAGGTTCCATTTTGGATGCCTGAAACATAGTTACTCCATTTTTATTTTTAAATCATCTTAATTATGTCATAATTTCCGACTTTTGATCAAAATCTTCCCTTTGGAAAGCATTGATGATCAATTTTGGTCTTATTATTTCTCATTTGTTGCCTGAGTGACTAATAACCTGCTCTGAATTCATGGTCTCTCTCAGAGCTGAGATGGATTTGCCCCAGGAGATGAGTGTTGGAGGCAAGAACAAGAGAAGTAGATGACAGACTTGGGTCACATTTGAGCAACAGAGAGGATTCAGGGATATGGTCTCAGGCAGGTCACATCTCAATCAGTGTTTCAGTATGAGTTGACTGTTCCCCAGGAGGAAAGATGTGTTGAAGATTCAAATCACTTTGCAGTCATAATTTTGGTGGAAGTTTTAGTCTCAAGCCAGCAGCTTACATAGAATATAAACAGTTTGAATATCATTAAGACACAACCGAGGGCTTCCCTGGTGGCGCAGTGGTTGAGAGTCCGCCTGCCGATGCAGGGGACACGGGTTCATGCCTCGGTCCGGGAAGATCCCACATGCGGCAGAGCGGCTGGGCCCATGAGCCATGGCCACTGAGCCTGTGCATCTGGAGCCTGTGCTCCGCAACGGGAGAGGCCACAACAGTGAGAGGCCCGCATACCGGAAAAAAAAAAAAAAAAAAAAGACACAACCGATAATGAAAATCAATAGAAGGATGATCTGTAGTCCAGATTGCAGGAGAGCTCCAATACCTGAAGTTTGCCATCTAAAACTGTCAGAAAACGTAAGATTAAGCTATCTGGGTACAAAGTTAGAATATCCTTTAAGAGTTTTGGCATGTTTAGAGAGTTTACTTGTTTCAAGTTTCAATACCTGAGATGAGGTATTGATCCAACAGCAACAAGAAGTATTAACAGTAACACAGATGTTTCATTGGGCAGCAAGGAGATAATCTAATGCAATACAGTTACCAAGTGCTATGGGAGCAATAGAAGGATCTCTGTTGAGCCCTAATAGTACTTGCAGAGCTCTAGAAATTCTATTGACAGTATGAGTAAGATTCCTCATCATTACTTCTAGACCAGTGGTACCTGTTCCAAAGCAGGAACCCCAAATCCTGAGGAGGAAACTTAATTGATCCCCTGAATATCCTGCAGAGAGGTCACATCCTGGAGAATGAGCACAGCTATTAGCTTCATATTCAGAGGGATCATCTTCAGGGTAGTCATCAGTTATTGAGAGGGACCTTTTCTCTGGGTTGGAACTACTAGTGTTAGAATTTAAGCTAATGAGTAGTTTTAAAATACTGATTAGAGTGGTCAAATGCCCCAGCATGCAAGTTCCTCTTATTCTCCAACTATCTAAATATTCATGTGCTCAAGGTTGGTTGTTGTACCCATGAACAAATATAAACGCTTTGCGGGGCACATAGTACTCCAAGTTTTGAGGGTTTTTTTTGGAAGGTGGGTGACCACATTTTCTAATCATGTACCAGTACATGGAAGTTTCCAATCAGTCAAACTGAGCATGCAGGTAGAAAGAGGAGTGAGTCCTCCATTAACCCAAGTAGGTTGGATTCTTATTCCCATATAAAAAGGAGAATTATATATTTTATATATAATATTATATTGGCCTTATTATAGCAGGTTGTCAGTAAGTATGGTATAGAGGGCAGGGAAGAGAAGTAAATGGTATTTACGTTTCAAATGGTAATATTTTCTTTTGCAAAAATGTTTGACACTTATCATAATTATAAGCATTAGACTGGTTACATCTAAGTTCCCCAATGTCCCTTGGAATTGTTTCCCATGGGGTTAGGAAGAAACAAGGAACAGGATAGGACTGGGTACAGACCTGAACTCAATAAGCAATCTGCGAGAGTTCTCTTTTATGACCCATGGTAAAGTTAGGTACATTGGTGAAATTGGTCACAATGATGGGGTCATTATTTTTTCAAAGGACCCAGTAGGTAAATGGTGATGTATCCAACATTCAAGTAAATTTCCTTATGTGGCAAGAAACATATATTTGGAAAATAACATTGTCTTTCCAGGTATATGAATGGATGGTAGAGACAGGAAACAGTAGAACAGTCAGGAAGGATTTTAAAGGTCACATGATGGTGATTAGATTATATTGGGGACCGGTGGACTAGGACTATAAAAGGATCAGGAAAATGCCAGATGTCTTCTGTGAGCTCTTCTCATGGCAGAAATATACTTTTTTTTTTAAATGATAATATTTAATTATATTGAGAATTTGTAGGATCACTGTAACTAATAGTAGATTATACATGAGGAAAATTAAGGAAAATAAAGTAGCAGCCACTTAAGTAATTGCTAAAATTATAACACCTGTGAAAGTTTCACCAAAACCACCACTGTAGCAATCCCACAGTATGTAATAGGGCTAAGAGCATATCCTCACATAAATTAGACAGAATTCTCCAATGTCATAGATGTCAGGCATGACATACACTGGCCTGGTCTGTATTCTTGGGAGAGCTGTTTACTTCAGGTGTTGTCTGCTTCTTATCCAGGAAAGCTTTTGTTTGTTTGCTTGTTTCCAGTTAGCTTCAGTTGGAAGTCACCAATAGGTTGAGAGAACCAGTCAGGACTGTGAAAACTTTTAAAATGAGGTATATGGATCCATGACTTGATGGGAGCAAGTTTCACTGCACATGGTTTAGTTAATAATTCCTGATATGGTCCTTTCCACTGAGGTTGCCAAGTATCTTTGTGAAGGTGTCTTTTCTGGTAAACACAGTCACTTGGTTATAGATCATGTTCTTTGAGGTCTTCATCTCCCAGGAGCTTGTTATTAAAAGATTCCACTACAAATGAACTATTAATCCTTAACAGTTTGAGCATTTCATGTCACTACATTAACATTTCCCATTTAATCAAATTGAACTCATCTAACCTACTATATATTTTCACTGGTCTTCCAGTAATTATTTCAAAAAGAGAAAGTAAGTGTTTTCCAAAAAGAGTAGACTTTAGATAAAGCAATACCAAGGTCACAGTTTTTGGCCAAGGGGGATTGAAAGATTCAACCAATTTAGCCAACTGAGACTTAATTGTTCAATTGGTATGTTACACTAATCCAGCAGTGAAAATGTTGAAAAATAGGTCAAATTACAGACTGAATAATTTGTCCAGTAAAATGGGCCCCTAAATTGCTGTTAATCTCATAGAGAATACCCCATGTAGGGATTACCTTTTCTAATTGTACCCATTGTAAATGTGATAGCCCTGGAACATGGAAATGCTTCAACCCCATGAGAAAACATGCATATCAATACAAGTACATATTTATATCCTCAAGATGGTGGCAGTTGGTTAAAACCCATTTGCAGTACTTCAAAGGGTCCCAAAGTTAAAGGGAAATGGCCTTTGGAAGAATAAATTGTTTTACCAGGATTATGTATTGGGCAAAAGTGACATTTTAGATACACCTCACTTGCTATTTTGTGGGTTAATTTCCAATAGTATTGCTTCCTCATAATATAATTTTGTCTAGACCCCAATGGGTGAGTCAATGGACATTTGATAGAAAATATTCTTTCAGGCATTGAGGCAGGGTTATTGTTGGATCCATACCATAAGCTATGATTTCCCAGAATTTACAACTGTTATATAGCAGTTTGTTCTGTTCCTCCTGAAATACAGTTTTGGGGTTTCTGCCAATAAGTCTTGCATGCTAATAGAAGGTTTAGTGATCAAAACTGAGGTTTTCCTTAAAGTAGAACAAATGCGAACAGTAGCAGCTCTTGCCGCTGTATCAGCCAGTTTATTTTCTTTACTTTCCTCTGAGTTTAGTTTTGAATGGCCTGAGATTTTTATAGTGCCTAAAAGTTTTGGTTTTTTAATGTCTTCCAGCAGGTCTAAGACATACTGGTTCTTTTTACTTGGTTGCTCTATGGAGGTCAAAATTCCTCTATGTTTCCATAGCATGTAATAATCACGAGCAACACTGAAAACATATCAGCTATCAGGTTAAATATTACCACTTTGATCTTTTGCTATAATGCAAGCCTGTGTTAAAGTTATTAGTTCAGCTTGTTGGGCTGCCATGACTAAAGGAAGAGGGTCATGCTCAATGATTTCATGGAGAGACACAGTAGCATATCTACCCCAGTTTTGTCTTTGATCAGCCTTCAAATAAGAACCATAAGTAAACAGCATCAAATCAGGATTATGCACATGAGTTTCCAGTAAATCCAGTCTAGAATTTAGTAAGTAAAGGCCGTCATGAGGTATTTAGTCCAAAGGCAAAGGAAGAAGGGTAACAGGGTTAAGAGACGCAGTAACATTTGAAGGAGACAAAAGAATTTTATAGGAACTAAATCTACTAGAGCAAACGTATTGAATATGATGAGAATTTAAAAGAGCTTCAACAGAGTAGTGTATGTAAATGATTAGGGGAGACTCTATGACAATTTTGTTAGTAAGGCTAATAAAATTGACATTTTGAGTAAGGCTGCTGTGTTGGAAACTGCTCTCATGCAGCAGGGGCAGGCCTTGCTTGAGAGACAAAATCTAATTTCTGACTATAATAGCTTACTGATCTATTTTGATCACCATGTTTTTGAATGAGTACTATTATATCTAATTCCTATTGCTTGTACACATTTAGTTAAAAAAAGGTATCTTTGAGTTAGGATGCTTTAAGGCTGGGACTTCGGTAAGCTGTTCTTTTTTTTTTCCGGTACTCGGGCCTCTCACTGTTGCCGCCTCTCCCGTTGCGGAGCACAGGCTCCAGACGCACAGGCTCAGCTGCCACGGCTCACGGGCCCAGCCGGTCCGCGGCATGTGGGATCTTCCCGGACTGGGACACGAACCCGTGTCCCCTGCCTCAGCAGGCCGACTCTCAACCACTGCACCACCAGGGAAGCCCTAAGCTGTTCTTTTAATTGTTTAAAGGCTAAATGGCATCTTCAGTCCATTGAAGGGGATCTCATTTATCCAATTTTAGTAATGATTATAATGGGTGAGCCATAAGACAAAAGTTTGGAATCCAGTTTCTATAGTAACAAATTAATCCTAAAAATCCCCTGAGTTGTTTTTAAGTCTTAGGAATTGAAAAGGCTAAGATTCCTTTAATTCTATTTAGGTGAATTAATAATTACTCAACTGATATCAGATGTCCTAGATATTTAACTTGAGGCTGACAAAATTATCACTTATCTTTGGATAATTTATGACCCCTTTATAACTAAATGTTTGAGAAGATTGAGGCTGTCCCTTGAAAAGTCTGAATATTTGGGGAACAAAAAAGTAGATATTCTACCTATTATAGTATTCTACCAATTATAGTAAAGTATAGTCTTTTGGATAAACAATATCAGCAAGATTTGATTTTAGGACTTGGGAATAATAAGTAGGGATTTCAGTATATCCCTGGGACATTACCATCCAGGTGTATTGTTGGTCATTTCAAGTAAAAACAAAGCAAGTATTGACTGTCTTAATCTATGGGGATGTTAAAGAAAACACTACATAAATCAGCCATTGTGAAAATTTTACTTCTTGCAGGGACTGTAGATAAGAGGTTATGAGGATTAGGTGGAAAGGTATGATGATATTGTTAATGCCTCTTAGGTCCTAGACAAACTCCATCCTCTTCCATTGGATTTTTAAACTGGAGGGATGGGAGTATTACATGGACTGGTACAAGAAACTACCAGACCTTGTTTAATATACTCTTCTACAGTAGGCTGGATCCCTATAGCTTCCTTTCTGAGGAGTTATTGTTTAATATTTTGAAGGGGTTTAAATGAGTCTATTTCTATTTTAATTGGGGTTGGTAAATGAATTTTCCCTATATCCATAGAAAACTGAGACCATAGGTGGTGTGGTAAAGTTTGTAAAAGTCCATCTTTTGTTTGGGTTGCAATGGGTATAAGGAAAAGAATGGTATCTCCAAGCAAAGGATTAAACTTTAAATTATTAGATTCATAATTTTGTTTATCTGGATTATCCTTTAGATTTAAAAACATTTTCCCTTTTTAAGATAAGGAAATGTATGTATCATGGACTTCTAAAACATCTCTTCCAGCAAGGTGTATAGGAGAGGAAGGAATAAGAAAAGAATGTATGTCTATATGGGGGACCAAGTTGAAGCAGCATGGGTTGAGATTTAAAAGCTGTCATTAGGCAGTTAGAAAACCCTACCATTGAAATTATTTTAGTACTCTGAGGCAGGGGATGCTTTAAAGCATTGGGTTGAGAAGAGAAAGAGTTATCAATTAAGTCTTGATATCAACCAATATCAATTAAAGCTTTAGTCTGTTTCACAATAGTAAATTCAATTTCTCCCAAGACATTAGTGAGAAGAAAAGAAAAGATCCTAGATATTTCCCCAGAGCAACACTAAAGGAGAAGGGAATGAAGTTGGGCAGAGTTTTAGTGTAGTTTAAGTTTATAATTTGAGGGAAAATGCAAAAGGTTTTGTTCCTTTTAATCTAGGGAAATCTCTTCTGAAATGCCCAGGATTTTTGCAGTAAAAGCAAATGTTCCTCTGGGAGTCTTGTGGGTTAGAGGATCATTTATTATATATTTGGGATTGAGTTGATTTAGCTTGACTCATTAATTATTGAAGTTGTAAATTCATTATTTGAGTAGATCCTTTTTGACAATTTGTTGTATAGCTTTAGAAAGTTGGTCTTCCAGATTAAATCATTGGCATCCATGGTTGGCCAATTTAATTGGTGCCTTTTAACTAAGGGCCAAGCTCTTCATCAAGACCACTTGGAAAGAAAAAGTTAAAAAGGGTTTATGATAATTAATATCTTCCATCCCTGAATATTGTTTGAAAGTTTTCTTAAACATCTCAGAAAATTGGAGAATAGATTTAACAAGCTTTTCAGTGCATAATTGATTTTTTTCCAACCAACGATTTTAGGGCAGACTTCTGGAATGACCCAGGAAAGGGTTTTAGCTAACTCTTTTGGAGTATTATTTTGGAAATCTTCTGTAGGGTTTTCCCAACCTGCCTTACTAAGCAATTCCTTTGCTCTGCCTTCTGTCGCTGACATGTGTATTGGGTATGAAGTCAGAATGGCTGGATTGGTAAGTCTGGATAACTATACAAGATATTGTTTAGCTGTGGCTCTTAGCTCAGTTTTAGTCCGTGGGACATAGACAATACAGGGTTCTCCTCGTCCAGTGGATTTGGTTTTTAAAGGGGCTTTTAGGACAAGGACTTTGATAGGAATTTCAGGTCCAGAGGAATCAATTAATGGTGGAAGATGAGGAAGAGAGCCAACAGTGGGGAAAGGGGAAGTTCAGAAAGAGGAGGGTAAAAAGATGAAGGAGGGGAAGAACCTCAGAGAGAAGAAAGGCAAGGATGCGGCACTTCCTGGGAAGGAACATGAGGGGAGGGAGAAAGTCTGGCTGAACTTTTTGAGTTTGGAAACAGTTTGAGTCATTTTTTTTCATTTACAGTCTGTAGGGAGATGACTTTTTCAGTGTTATGTTTAGGTGCTTCTCAATATCTATTAAAATAAACCTTCCATTCATTTTGCCTAGTTTTATACATTTCTTTTGAGCACAGAGGTGAATTAATTTGGGGATTTTGAAAGTTTCCCATTTTTGGCCAATGTAATCTTAAATCACCCCAGGTTAGTTGGACCCATTTAGATACATATCTATAGAATGAGTACCATAGGTGTTAAACATAAAGCTGGCTCTTTTTACTGAGGGGGTTTCATGTCCCTTGGAAATTTTACTGTAAGAACTTTCCATTGTTTGAGGACTCAACCAGGACAAAAACCTGAAACTCAAATCACCTATTAAGTGGTAAAGATGGAAATCCTCAAACAAAGCTAGATCTCCTACCAAATGTTAGAGACAGAATCCTCTTCTCCAGATGAAGAGAGGACAAAAGTAGACATCTAGAAATATCCAAATAAAGATATGAACCTCAAAAGGAGGTTTGAATCCAAGCAGGGACTTACCCTGTAGCCCAGACACAACTGAAGAGAAGGCTGGACACAGTGGGTGCATGCAGGTACTGTTCATGTATTTGATGAAGCCCCAAGTTACCACTGAGGGTCTCTCTGGATCTGGACTACTATGTCACATAAAATTTCTTTTTGCCTCAAACAGGTCTCTGTTCTTGGAATTCTTGGTTAACATTATTTGTGTGATATTATAACATAAATTATACTCACCATTTATGATTTACCCATTTTCCCAAAATATGTCATTTATAACAAAATGATTTAATCCAGGGTAACGTATCCCATTCTGTTACTCATTCTTTCAGCTTCCTTCAATGTAGAACAGCTCCACAGACTAGCATTGACACTGACGACCTTGAAATTTTGATGATTATCAGCCATTATTTTGAAGAATGGGTCTCTATTTGGCTTTGCTTGGTGTTTCCTCATGATTCAATTCTGATAATGGGTTTTTTGGAAAAATATCATAGAAGTAAGAAGTAATGATGCATTCTTCTCATTGTATCCGTTACATGACACATGATTTAATTTCCCCCATTATTGGTGACATTAATATTGATCACTTGACTAAGGAGGTATCTGATGACTCCACTGTAGTCATCTACATTTTCCTTTTATAATCAGTAAGTATTTTGGGGTGAAACTATATAAATATTTCATTACTCATCAAACTTTTATCCATTAGTTTTAATATCCTTTGATTTGTTTTTCTTGGCTGAATTAATTATTCATGTAATGGTTTTTCTCTTTATGATACCCTTTAGCAAGAGATATTAAATCATTGAGCTCAGAATACAATATGTAAAAATAAGTCCATGTTTACTCTTTTAGTTGAATACTCCTACCTAGAAGGTATTTTTCCTTATTCACCCAACCTTGGATGTAAATTATTATTGTCCTGCTTGGCTAACTTTTAGTATATTCACTCTTTTCTGTTGCTTTATTTGTAAGTCTAGAATATGAGTTTCTAGGGCATGTGTGCTCAGCTTACTACTGGAACTGCATTTTCACCTATATTAATTGTGCCACTTGAAACTCATCTGTGATATATTGAGTATCTCATGGTGATCCATGTGGTCTTCCTTTATGTAATCTGTCCACATTTCTGGTGTGTGTTGAGAGACAAATCTCACTGAATATTTCCATATTTTAGCATGCTCTGGGCCTTCTGAAAGAATTGTAAAGAGCAAGATAAAAGACAGAAGATTTTACCTCTCTTATCATTATCATTGTTGTTGTTATTATTGATTTCAGCCTTAAGAAAACAGCTCTCCATGATTTCCTTAATCTAGGCTTCCTGAGGTACATTCATTCCAGTCCAGTCCTTGGAATCTTGCCCCTTTTAATCTATTAAATTTCTTTCACAATAGTCACTTTTTGATCCAACAGAAGTTAATATGTGAAAATGCTTTCTTACATTTAAGAAGTTATAAGAGACAAAAAAAGAAAGGTATTCCAAATATAAGACAAAAGACAAAGATAATGTAGGATATGAGGACTGAATCAGAAAAGTGTGTAAAAGAGATTCAAACAGCATTCAAAAATCCCTGTGGATAATGAAAAATACAAATTAAGATTCCAAATATATCTAAGATAGATAAACTAATCAATGTGGGGGAGATTTCTACCCCGTATGGATTAGTTATAAAATAAAAGAGCACATTCAAGGTCATTCTGTGTGTATCCTGAATCAAAGAAACCATAAGTCTGAGGAGCTTAACCCTCCCCATATTTTTTGTGTTCTCAGGACACTTTTAAGAAAGAAGGTGAAGGAAGATGCTTAGGAATTTTTATATTGCCTCCATTTATGATCACTGTTCCCCAATATGCACCTCAAATCTCAGGTACTGGAGGTTAATTTTTTTAATCAACTTTATTCAGACTTGATCAGAAACTAACCATCTCTTAAAAGTATGAGAGATAAGCATAAGCTCACTGTATTCATTTATACTAGCATGCAGAAGCTGTGTCTGAAAGTGTTATGTCTGAGAGCAGAACAGAAAAGATAAAGGAGTACGACTAGAGCAGCGTGTGTGTGTGTGTGTGTGTGTGTGTGTGTGTCTGTGTATTAATTTTTACCAGGTTGTAGAAATTAGGAAGGGATGAAACAATTAAAATGAGACCAAAGCACTAGTAAGCATTTTAATTAAAGGAATGTTCAAGTAAAAGAACAGATCTTATGTTTATATTAAATACATCTAATTTAAAAAGCACATGGAATATTTAGTGTTTTTTTTTTTAATGTTTGTAAATCTGGAGCTTAGAGTGAGAAGAAAGAGATGTGCCTGGAGAGAAAAGCAGAACCTGAATTAGAAAGAACTGCTATAGACTTCCAGACATTATCCCAAGGGTTTTTAAGAGAGCATATATATGGTCAGATATAAACTTTCATAGGAGTGTATGTTTGCCATGCAGGGAGGGGACTAGGAAGGGGTGCATCAATCCAATTGGTATTGAGTCCAGTTGCAAAGCTGTTGCTTAACACAAGATAGCAGTCATCATAATGCATTTGGATGTGTAGAGTGGAGAGATTCCAGAAATATTTTGGAATGAAGGTTTGCAGAGCATGGTGATTTGATACCCTGTGATGAGTAATAAGGATACAAATGAGAAGACATAGAATAATCCATGGTTTCCTCCCTCAGCCATCAAGTGGATAATGTTGCCTTTCAGTAATAAAAGGAACAATAGAAAAAGGGTAGATTTGTAGGGAGTGAGGGAGTGTTTAGCTTTGAATGGGCTTTGTTATAGGTACCTGTGAGGCATTTAAGTGGAAAATTTTAGTAGACATTTAAGCCTACAGGTCTGGAGCTTACAGGAGAGATTTGTAGTGGGGATACAGATGTGGAAGTCATAAACAAGACAAGGACAATTCAGTCTCCCAGGGAGAGCATGTAGAGGGAGCAGAAAATAACTGACTGTGATAAAAGTCATCATTTAAGAAGGATCAGAGGGAAGGATGTCACAAAGGTACCTGAAAAGGAGCAGTGAGGTGCATAAGAGCTACGAGAGAATCGTGTCACATTATTGAGTGCAAGGCACTTAGTGAAACAATTTATTTACCTCTGATGTTTGAAACCTCAGAGTAAAACAATGTGGTTTGTGTCACCAGGAAGCAACTATGTTTAGATGAAATTTTTAGTGTAAACAGCTCTAGAAGATTAAAACTATAAAAACAAGAGTATATTTAGGTCTGACTCAAGATAAGTAGCACTGATGATGTGAGAAAGAAAGCAAAGTAGTTTTGGACTCTCTTAAAAAAAACCCCTAAATACCAAAAGTTAATATTTTTTTAGAATTTGCCTGAAGTTTTTGTTTATTTCCTAAACATAATTTCTTAATATATTTCCATGTTAATGCTATATTTTTATTAGAAACAATAAATATATTGGAAATGTCTCTATGCTAGAGTTTGTTACTCAGGTCTTAGCCACATTATTAAGAGACAGAACTAAGTAAGATAGATTATTTTCAAATTTATGCCAGAAATCCTGGCAGAATAATTTTCTTTTAGAAGAGCAAGTAAAATGAGTCATCGTCATGTACAGTTTCTCCAACATTCTCATTTCCAGCACTTTCATTCTAATTTTAGTGTTTGAAGACTACATTACATGACACAATAACTGCTATGTATTTCTTATACAGCATGACTGCAACCTATTCGATCTCATTTTTTTCCCAGACACCCCTGACAGCAAGACTTCTATTTTTAAAGATGATGTATTTCAAAAGCAAGAGTTTGTGTTTTGCTGTGTAAGCAATGGTCTAAGAGATTACAGTTACCGACTTAATATTGCATGAATTTTCATATAGATGTACCAAAATATAGATTTATAATAAATGTTGATGTATAACAGCTGATCCTAATATTGAATTTCCATTTTTCATTTCCAAAAATCCAATTTTGTATGGGCAGCAATGTACTTAGCTAAACAATTTTATTCCTAGCCTCCTATACAGCTAAACAGGACCATGTGACTGAGATCTAGCCAATGTTAAGGATCTGAAGTTCTTGGCTGGGATTTCTGAGAAGGCTCTCCAAAAAAGGAGAAGACAGCTGATTTATATTTCTTTGCTCTTCCACCCTTATTTCTTTCTGATGCATGGAATACGAATGCAATGTGTAGAACTCCAGAAGTCATCTTACAATCTTACAGGCATTTGGACAAGGGTCATGCATTCTGGGTGGTGTAGAAGAGAGGTGATTCCCAGCAACGCTATAGTGCTGTCATTCTAGCCTTTATATTCTACTCTGGACTTTTACTTTTAGGATGTTAAAATGGACTTCTTTTTTGTTTAAGCCACTATTTTGGGTATGTGGTAGCCTGAATATTGGTACCTGTAGGTAACCAGGTCCTAATCTCTAGAACTGTGAATATTACCTTACATATGGCAAAAGTAACTTTGTAGATGTGATTAATGATTTTGAGAAGGGAAGGTTATTCTGGATGGTCTGGATGGGTTTAGTTAAATTGAAAGGATCCTTTTAAAGGGAGGTAAAAGGAGACTTGGTTGCTCAGATGGATGCTACAAAGGAGCTGTTGGTTTGAAGATGAAGGAAGGGGCCATGAGCCAAGGAATGCAGTTTTGGAGGCCAGGGTAAAGCAAGGAAACAAGTTCTCCCCTAGAGTCACCAAAAGGAGTACAGCTTTTCCAACATCTTGACTTGATCCAAGGGAAACTGATTTCAGTCTTCTATCTTCCAGAACTATAAGAAAATTAATTTATGTTTTTTTTAGCTCACAAGTTTGTGATAATTTGTTACAGCTGCAATAGAAAACTAATACAGGGGGCTTGCTATTTGTAGGTGAACATAATAGTTCATAATTGTAGGTGAAATAATGCAGCACACAATGGGATTGTGAAGAAAGTAAGAATAAATTATTTTAATTTAATATTTTAAATCCCTTCAAGAGAAGGATGAGTTTATTAATCTATGTGGCTGATACTGAAGAATAGTAGCTAGTACATGATAGGTATTGAATAAATATTTTATAAACTAAAATGAATTTCACCTTCTGTCTTATTGTATGCACTAAAAAAGAAAGGGTTTTGAAAAAGAAAACATCAGTTATTTCCTCATCCATTACCCTAATGTAACATTGAATAATATTTTTCTGTTGATTTGCAGTTCTGCAGTTATACAATAGCTAATTGTTTAGATTAATGAATATTATACAAGGAAATGAAAATGCTTTGGGGAATCTACATGATTACATCATAATAATCAAATTTCAAAATGAATTACTTGTTTATTGAGTCTGAAATATTATAACATTTTTCAATACTTTCCAAAATAAAGCACCTCTTTCTTGTTGATCTAGGTTTGCCTTAGTTCAAAATCTGATATAAATATAGTAAGGTGACATAAACTTCTTGCTCTAAAATAAAGGATTTGCTTTTTACAGTATGTCTATGTGAAAATATGAGCACCACACACAACTACTATGTTTCTTAACAAAAACAAAACAAAGAATTTGGTGTTTAAAGTCAAATAGCTATTTTACTCAATTATATTTCTAAGTTAATTCTGAAAATTTCCTAATTTTTAAACTCATTGTGTAACAATATGGTCTAATGAATCTTAAACTAGAGCGGATGAGAAATACAATCCATTGTTAAAACGAAGATGTGAGGTCTTTCTTCCCATGGATTCTGATCCAGTAAGTATGGATAAAATAGAGAAATCTGTATCAGAACAATCCCTCCACATCATCCCTACACAGGCGGCCAGACATTTATACCCATGCAATGAAAAACAAATTTATCATAACTTTTTGCATGATGATTAAGAGACAGTTTGAGTTACTCTAGCACATTTTGTTTTAGTGCAAATATTTTTGTGAAACTCATAATAAATAGTGTTATAATTGGAGTATATCCATCCTCTAAACAAGTGACTCTATATTCATAATTTCCTACATAGACAACTTTGAGAGACAATTCCCAGGGTGAAAAATTAAGAAACTTCTGTCATCTTTGCAGAACCTCACACAACAAGGGGCACTGAAGTTTTAGCAAATCAATTATGCTCCATAAAACACTCTGAAAGTACCTTCATGCATTGAAACACCATGGAGTGCATTTTACAGCCTTCCAGTACTCAGAGGTGGTTAATAGTAGACTGTAATCTGCATGATAAATTTTCAGAGACTTGCTGGGAAAAAACAAAGTATCTGGGGACCATAATAAAAAATAGTAAAATTGAACATATTCTTTCTGGTATAAGAGAGTATGTTTAATTTTTAGCAGAACTCTAAAATATTCAAGAATGATTAATATCTAAATCTGCTTTGGTTCATATATGTATATAATAATATATATAATTACTTTTTTAGTTAAGATAATGAATTCATAAATTTTAAGTTGGTAATGAAGAGAAACCTTTTAGTAATCAGTAGGAGTCAATTAACTTACGGTGTCCTTACTATTTGTCAAGCCCTGTGTTACAGCCCAATATATTTAAGCCATATAAGGGTCCTGTGAGATAGATAGTGTATTAATCAACATTCTGCAGAGAAACAGAATCAATAGGAAGTATAGACAATATACTGAGAATGATTTATTTTAAGGAATTGGCTCATGTGGTTGTGGGGACTAGCAAATCCGTTATGGACAGGGCAGGGCTGCAGAATGGAGATTCCAGCACAAGCTGATGCTACAGTCTTGAGTCTGAAGGTTGTCTGAAGACAGAATTCCCTCCTCTTTAGGTATTTTCTCTGAAGGTCTTCAATTGATTGTATGAGACCCACTCACCTTATCGAAGGTAATTTGTTTTACTCAAAGTCTACTGATTTCAATGTTAATCACATCCAAAAAAAGCTTCACATTAACATTTTTTTTAAATTGGAGTAGAGTTGCTTTACAATGGTGTGTTAGTTTCTACTGTACAGCAAAGTGAATCAGCTCTACATATACATATATCTGCTCCTTTTTGGATTTCTTTCTCTTTTAGGTCACCACAGAGCATGGAGTAGAGTTCCCTGTGCTATACAGTAGGTTCCCATTAGTTATCAATTTTTTACATAATATCAGTAGTGTATATATGTCAATCTCAATCTCCCAATTCATCCCACCCCCCAACCTTGGTGTCCATACCCCTGTTCTCTATGTCTGTGTCTCTATTTCTGCTTTGTAAATAAGATGGTCTATACCAGTGTTTTTCTGATTCCACACATATGCGTTAATACACAATATTTGTTTTTCTCTTTATGACTTACTTCACTCTGTACAACACTCTGTAGTTCATCCATATCTCTACAAATTACCCAGTTTCATTCCTTTTTATGGCTGAGTAATATTCCATTGTATACATATACCACATCTTCTTTATCCATTCCTCTGTTGATGGACACTTAGGTTGCTTCCATGTCCTGGCTATTGTAAGTAGAGTTGCAATGAACATTGTGGTACATGACTCCTTTTAAATTATGGTTTTCTCTGAGTATGAACAACCTAACCTTATACCTAAAGCAACTACAGAAAGAAGAACAAACAAAACTCAAAGTTAGTAGAAGGAAAGAAATCACATTAACATCTTGACTGATGTTTGCCCATATAACTGGGCAACATAGTCTAGCCAGGTAGACACATTAAGTTAACCATTACTGGTAGGTACTATCATTATTTCATTTCAGAGAGGATTAAGCTGAGGTAAAAAATAAATCGAAACATTGTCCAAGATCATAAAATAGATAAAAGCAGTATCCAAGGCTCAAAGCTAGGCTGTGGACTACCTGGAAATACAAAGCCCAGTTTCCCTTCACAAAAGACTGCTACCAGGTGTGTTGGAGATGGGTCATGAGATATGGGAGAACAGGGGGAGGTGAGGACAATGCAGTCAGTAAACAGGTAGCCTTCAGTTTCCAATTTCTTTGGGTCTTCCTCAGCTAAAGGAAACTCTTTCACCATTCCTAGGGAAGCCTGCATCTGTTGAGTAAGATCTGGGTATAAATACCAGGCCACTTAGGCCACATGTAGCATATTCTGAAAGACAATATCACTTCAGAGTTCCCTTCCAAATTATTGATGCTTTGTGGACACTACATTGAATTCTTTCTCTGCCCAAACCTGCTCTTCCCTCTTTCCCTCACAAGTGTTGATTCCTGTGCACCCCAAACTTCATCTTTGGGTCTTCCTCCAGAATACTTAACCTGTAACATAAGCCATCTTATCCTGAGCTTGAATTCTGAAACCACTATTGAGGCATCTTATGTGGTGTATAGTTATAGCCCTTATTCTACAAATACAAAAATTCTTAGGCACAAATATAAGAATTAAATCTTAGTAGACCATGGAAAATAGAATTATAACTGGATAAAATGGAAAAAAAAAACATTTTCCAAGATGTTTTTTAATCCTACCCTCTTTGACTCTCCTACTTTCCTGCCACCTAGAATTATAATGAGCATGGAAAATGTATCAGTGAGCATCAAGGGCAAGTCAGAGAACAGCCCATGGCAAGCAGTTCATCAGAGTGAAATTAATAACAGGGAATAATTACAAAGGCAAGAAAGAGATAAAAGCCAAGGAAGCAGCAGTGAG
Source organism: Phocoena sinus (assembly GCF_008692025.1). Taxonomy (NCBI): domain Eukaryota; kingdom Metazoa; phylum Chordata; class Mammalia; order Artiodactyla; family Phocoenidae; genus Phocoena; species Phocoena sinus. The sequence goes on along the minus strand of NC_045774.1, from coordinate 86,773,681 downwards.
GAAACTCAGAGATGAGCATACTTAGGAAGCACCTGAGAGACAGGTGGAGTCCTTGAGCTCTAGTGGGAGCTGAACGGAGGGAGCTAGAGACAAGGAGAGGCTTTTCCAACAGGAGCTGCCAACACAGAAAGAGGTGCTGTTAAGAAGAAACTGAAATATCAAGAAAATGCTGCCTACATATATACACTAATATGTATAAAATAGATAAATAATAAGAACCTGCTGTATAAAAATAAATAAAATAAAATTCAAAAAAAAAAAGTAAAAAGAAAATATTACCTACAACATAGAAGAATAGAACACATATCCTGACTTCTTGCTTTTTTCTTTTCTCCTTTCCTGCACTCTTCTGCCAGTATCATCTCATGGTCAGGAGTCTGGCAAATGTCATTGGACAAGCCAGCCTTCTGAGAAGCAGGAGAGAACTGGAGGAAGGGAAAATGAAGGGTCTTAGACAAACCCATTAATGACAGACACACCACCAAGATGTTTAGTGCAGTCAGTGACAATAATTGTTAACTACAGAGTTAAAGACCAGGCCCCATGGTTTTGTGATATTTTTTTTTTTTTATTTTTTTTTTTTTTTTTTTTTTTTTTTTTTTATGCGTTACGCGGGCCTCTCACTGTTGTGGCCTCTCCCGTTGCGGAGGACAGGCTCCGGACGCGCAGGCTCAGCGGCCATGGCTCACGGGCCCAGCCGCTCCGCGGCATGTGGGATCTTCCCAGACCGGGGCACGAACCCGTGTCCCCTGCATCGGCAGGCGGACTCTCAACCACTGCGCCACCAGGGAAGCCCCAGTATGCTGATATTTTTATCGCTATTATGAACCTTGCATCAAAGTGATTAACCAGTTAATCCCAGCCCTTGTTTCATAGAATATTTCTTCATCTTGCCCACAAGAACTCATGATATAAATTGAAATTTTGCAACAGAAACTAAGACATGTAATCTGTAGCAATTTATTCAACAAGTAGACCAGTAACCCCTAGGGAAGAAATCAGGCTTCACTTGTTTTCCTGTTCAAATCTTAAATACTTATGTTTATCCTGCAATCATACTGGGAGAAAGAGTAGGTATATGTTTTCTGAGATTTTTATCAGAATAGCAAAGGAAGGTAGACAATTTATGTAATGCGAGTATAGGTAAATGCAAGGCTATTCAAGTTCATTTACTACTTAGGTAGAAGAAAGATCCCTTTCCCTAAAATAAACATTCTCTAGTTTATTTGAACACTGTAATGTTTTACATACAGGTTTTTTATAGGGAGATTTAAAAAATAACCATGTACTAAATAGCTCAGGGAAAATTTTGTTATTACTTATGAATATCCTAGGAAAATTTGTGATCCTTTCAAATAATCATAACAAGAGAGGGTAAATAAATTTAAATTTCAATAAAGTCTCTCTCCCATCCTTCTGTTCCCTTTGTTCTATAATCGCCTGAGGTCATAGATAGTCTTACCTACACTCTCTTTTCTCTTATCTTAGCCAGAGCCAATCATTACCTTGTTCATTGAAAGTGGAAAGTAATTAATATGTGATTTTTCTTCCTACCTAACAGTTTAGTAATAAAATTGTGACTTATAACTCAGCCCTACTCCTAGCAGCAGGAAACCACTGATATACTTTCTGTCACTGGAGGTTTGATTTGTCCTTTCAGACTTTTATATAAGTGGAATCATATAGTAACCACTCTTTGCTGTATGGCATTTATCGATCCATATCATGTGTGTGAGATTCACCTGTGTTTCTGCATGTACCACCAATCATATCTTTCTAATGCCGAACATTATCCCATCGTTTTGATAGGCCACAATTTGTTTATCCTCTCACCTGCTGATGAACATTTGGGTTGTTTCTAGTTTTTGTCAAAATAAAGTAGAAATGCAAAATGGTGCAACTATGTTAGAAAACAATTTGAGAATTACTTATGAGTTAACATCAACTTCTATTGAATAAGATAGCTTTAATATTCCCCTCAGCTTGACTAAGCTTTAGACAAGTTTCTTCTTGATATAGGCCTCTAACCCATAGAACATTTGTTTTAGGAAAACTTCAATTGAAAATTCTTCCTCTGCCCTTTAAGAGGTAGATCTTCGCTTAGCCTCTTGCCAGTTTTAGAAACCAGAGAAAGTTTTTCTCTAAGATATGGGGTCATCCCTTTTAAATGTAATCATCAAGAAAGATAAAGCTCAGTCTCTGTGGAAGAGCAGTCATCTAACTTTAATAAAAGCCTATCAGCAAACACACATGGCCTATTCACATTGACCAACCTCCCCCAGTAGTTTTCCATAAGCTCGCCCCAGTGATTAAAACCCCTCCTTCCTTTTATTTCAATAGAGTTGGGTTTAATCTCTCTCTCTATTGCAGTTGTCTCAAAAAAAATCTACCTTTGCTGATTTAACTCTGTCTGGTGCATTTTTTCTTTGACATTATTTCACACAGAGATTCCATTCCTAGTCATTTATCAGAGAAAAACAAAACAAACAAACAAACAAAAAAACCCACTGAAACATGTACATTGACAGTGTTGAACTTTACCAAGGCCTGTGGAAAACAAGTAAACTAAAAAATCCCTTTCAAGTTCCAGGAAAAAGCTTACTAACCTCTCCTTCCTCTATGGCTCACAGATTCCCTCCTGCTTAACTATGACAAGGCCAGGCACTCTCCAAAATGCCTTTCTGTGTTTCATAAATGATTGCTAAACTATTTGTCCCCAGTCACCAATTGCAGAAAGAAAGAAAAAAAAATGCCTGTAAATCTGACTTGTTCAAATTTTAAATTTCTCTCTTTACTCATGGGCTCCAGATTTTTGACTCAGCCTCAGCTTGAGCCAGCCAGCATCCAAATTCTCCTTAACAACGCCTACCAGAGAGAGAATTGGCTGACCTCAGGATAAAACATTCTCTGATCAATTGTCCTACTATATAACCTGCACTCACTCTTCTCATTTCCTCCCATCCTTTCCTTGTCACTTTGTTCACTTTTCCCTATAAAAGAAATGTCCTTTTCTGTTTGCAGTGAGGTTTTCCAGACCTCATAGTCAGGAATATTCTCCCCATTGTAACGGTTCCCCTATCCCTATTGTAAAATTCTCTTCCTCTTATTGAAATAATCAGTTCAATGAAAGTCTCTTTTTTCCTAAGTCTAGATTTGTTTTTGTTTGACAATACTGATGTTCATAGGTTCTTTTAATTTTAATCATGTTTTATTTGCATACACATGAAGTGTGTTTTGTTTGAAATGTTTCACCCTTGCTAATGACAGAATCACATAGTCATAGTTTTATAAAATGTTCTTGTTAAAAGAGAACTCAAGTAGTGTCTAACATAGTTTTTCACTTTTTATGTGATGAAACAAATCAAGAAAATGAGGTATCTTGACTAGGGTTACGGATTAAGGAATTTAAAAGATAAGGTTTAGAATCTTGACATTATGGCTCTTTGTCAACTATAAATTTGCTTACAAACACTCTGTTTTATAATTAATACTCAAATTTTGCCAGGAAAAACTTTTAGTGCACTTTGCCTGTAGGTTCCAGAATACATCATTTTATCATTTATGAAAAGTGAAGTAGTATTTTCCTGGTTTTAAATTTTGGCCCTAATCCTATTATTTGTAATACTTCATAGATAGCCAGCAATGACAGCACAACCACACTTTAAATTATTTATCAAGTCATATTTTAAATCTCCAGTGTCTAAACTCATTTAAATGAATTTGTCACAAGAAAAGTTACCTCAACTATAAATCACTAACACTTTCCAGTTTATAAATTGTTCTCTTTGAAAGAAGAAAAAAAAGCATATTACATTTAGTAGTCCCTTTTATTACTTTTTAAGATTTGCCTAAAATAGTGAGTATATCCATATTCATATGTGTCCTTGTTCTTTTTGATGTATTTTACAGGTGCCAACTTATTTTTGATAATAGACACACTAGGACTATTACACTTTTATCCTATTGATGTATTTATCCATAGTTAAGTGTCCTTTCTTCACACATTAAAACAAAATAGAAATATCCTTATTAGAGACATATCTGAGCTGCTATACTGCTTGTTATTGTACTCCTCCTTTATCTTCTATTTATTTATTGATTTATTGAAATAATAGAACTTCATTATCAAAATCTCTCAAGAAGATACTATGTCAGGTACTGTTCTAAGCACTTCACATATTTCAATCTATTTAAGCCTCCCAGCAATTCCTTGGAATATGTAATATTATTACTCATAGTTTAAAAATAATGTAGAAAGTTATATCATTAGTAAGTGGTATGGCTATGATAAGGTGCTCTTAATCATTTTTCCATGTTGCCTCTAACCTCTAATAATCCTATGTATTATTTTATTTTATTACCACAGAATTATTTCATTATCTTCTTAAAACTTTAAAACATCTCCTTTTCTGCAGGGAAGAATAGTAGAATACTGTTATTACTATAGTAGTAAAATAGTTCTTATGACTATATGAAGAAAGTTAATACATTTTTCCCCAAATTTCTCATCCCTATTCTTCTGTAAGCAGTATTTCTTTTTGTTAAAATTAAGTAAAAATTGAAGTTCCTTGGTTATGTTCCCAATTTTCTGGAAGATGACCCTGTCAGCAAGGCAAGGAAAGAATCTATTACATGGTTTTATTAGATGTACAGTTGGAAGAAAATGATTTCTTTCTAAAACCTCATCCAAATACACTCTATCATGCTTCCACTCTCATTTAATTGACTTAGAACCAAATCAAGACCATTGTTGAAAATTTTATCTGTAGACATAAAGGTCATACACTTGAAGTAAAAACTTCTAGTTGTTGCTGGAGTCATAGCAGTTTAGATAGCACTATAATCCTGTCTTGAAAAGGTGCCTGCTTCTGAGGATGGACCAGCTCATGACCGTTTGAGATAAGAAACCATCCAAGTTTGAAAAGGACAGAGCCATGGACTAGGACTCCTGTGCTCAGTTCAAATGGGAGACATGAGAAACAGCCCTCACAGATTTACCTATTGCCACATATATATGCCTTTATTCTGCAGGAATTATATCATTTCCCATTTCTCTATACAAGATTCATCAGACCTATCAGAGATTTTATTGTAGAAAAAGTGATCATAATTTACTGATATCCAGATGACTAACATAAAACATATTTTCTGAATTTAACTGAGAAGTATTTACATTGTTTCCTTAGTTGTATCAAAGTTTGCTGACTCTGGATTATCGAAGCCATAGATAAAATATACAGGGATACTTGAAACTTAACGACACACATCTCTGAATCTATGTCCAAAATCAGGACTTCTCTTCACATGAGATAATATTTTGTGTTGGACGAAATGTGTATAAACTGAACAATAACAACCGACAGATATTATTGCTACTTTCCACCCTCCATCTAAATTATGCATTTTAGTAAATTTTCATATAATATTTAAAAGAAGAAATGGATAATCTGAAATGTAACTCCAAGAAAACAAACCAATGCAAAGAGCATACTGTCTATGTTTTCTTCTAGGAGTTTTAAGGTTTCTGATCTTATATGTAAGTCTTTAAATCCATTATGAGTTAATTTTTGTATGTTATGTATGATAAGTGTCTGATTTTATTATTTTCCAGTTGGCTCTCCAGTTTTCCCAACACCATTTATTCAAGAAACCATCCTCTTTTCATTTATATTTTTGGCTCCTTTTTTGTAAACTAACTGGCACTATATGCATTGATTGGTTTCTGGCTTTTGATTCTGTTTTACTGATCTGTGTGTCTGTTTTTGGGTTTTGTTCCAATATAATACCGTTTTAATTACTATAACTATATAATATAGCTTGAAATCAGGACGTGTGATGCCTTCAGTTTTGTATTTTTTTTTTTTACATCTTTATTGGAGTATAATTGCTTTACAATGGTGTGTTAGTTTCTGTTTATAACAAAGTGAATCCATTATACATATACATATGTTCCCATATCTCTTCCTTCTTGCGTCTCCTTCCCTCCCACCCTCCCTATCCCACCCGTCTAGTAGGTCACAAAGGACCGAGCTGATCTCACTGAGCTATGCTGCTGCTTCCCACTAGCTATCTACATTACATTTGGAAGTGTATATATGTCCGTGCCTCTCTCTCGCTTTGTCACAGCTTACCCTTACCCCTAACCATACCCTCAAGTGCATTCTCTAGTAAGTCTGTGTCTTTATTATTGTCTTACCCCTAGGCTCTTCATGACATTTTTTTCCCTTAAATTCCATATATATGTGTTAGCATACAGTATTTGTCTGTCTCTTTCTGACTTACTTCACTCTGTATGACAGACTCTAGGTCTATCCACCTCATTACAAGTAGCTCAATTTCGCTTCTTTTTATGGCTGAGTAATATTCCATTGTATATATTTGCCACATCTTCTTTATCCATTCATCTGATGATGGACACTTAGGTTGTTTCCATCTCTGGGCTATTGTAAATAGAGCTGCAATGAATATTTTGGTACATGACTCTTTTCAAATTAATGTTTTCTCAGGGTATATGCTCAGTAGTGAGATTGCTGGGTCATACGGTACTTCTATTTGTAGGTTTTTAAGGAACCTCCATACAGTTCTCCATAGTGGCTCTACCAATTCATATTCCCACCAGCAGTGCAAGAGTGTTTCCTTTTCTCCACACCCTCTCCAGCGTTTATTGTTTCTAGATTTTTCGATGATGGCTATTCTGACTGGTGTGAGATGATATCTCATTGTAGTTTTGATTTCCATTTCTCTAATGATTACTGATGTTGATCATTCTTTCATGTATTTGTTGGCAGTCTGTATATCTTCTTTGCAGAAATGTCTATTTAGCTCTTCCACCTATTTTTGGATTGGGTTGTTTGTTTTTTGTTATTGAGCTGCATGAGCTGCTTAAAAACTTTGGAGATTAATCCTTTGTCAGTTGTTTCATTTACAAATATTATCTCCTATTCTGAGTGTTGTCTTTTGGTCTTGTGTATGGTTTTCTTTGCTGTGAAAAGCTTTTAAGTTTCATTAGGTTCCATTTGTTTATTTTTGTTTTTATTTCCATTTCTCTATGAGGTGGGTCAAAAAGGATCTTGCTGTGATTTATGTCATAGAGTGTTCTGCCTTATGTTTTCCTCTAAGAGTTTGATAGTTTCTGGCCTTACATTTAGGTCTTTAATCCATTCTGAGCTTATTTTTGTGTATGATGTTAGGGAGTGATCTAGTCTCATACTTTATATGTAGCTGTCCAGTTTTCCCAGCATCATTTATTGAAGAGGCTGTCCTTTCTCTAATGTACATTCCTGCCTCCTTTATCAAAGATAAGGTGACCATATGTGCATGGGTTTAATCTATCCTGTTCCATTGATCTATCTTTCTGTTTTTGTGCCAGTACCATACTGCCTTGATTACTGTAGCTTTGTAGTATAGTCTGAAGTCAGGGAACCTGATTCCTCAAGCTCCGTTTTTTGTTCTCAAGATTGTTTGGCTATTCGGGGTCTTTTGTGTTTCCATACAAATTGTGAAATATTTTGTTCTAATTCTGTGAAAAAGGCCAGTGGTAGTTTGATAGGGATTGCCTTGTATCTGTAAATTGCTTTGGGTAGTAGAGTAATTTTCACAAGGTTGATTCTTCCAATCCAAGAACATGGTATATCTCTCCATCTATTTGTATCATCTTTAATTTCTTTCATCAGTGTCTTATAATTTTCTGCATACAGATCTTTTTTCTCCTTAGGTAGGTTTATTCCTAGATATTTTATTCTTTTTGTTGCAATGGTAACTGGGAGTGTTTTCCGGATTTCACTCTGAGATTTTTAATCTGAATGCAAGAGATTTCTGTGAATTAATTTTGTATCCTGCTACTTTACCAATTCATTGATTAGCTCTAGTAGTTTTCTGGTAGCTTTGTTAGGATTGTCCTATGTATAACTATCATGTCATCAGCAAATAGTGAGAGCTTTACTTCTTTTCCGATTTGGATTACTTTTATTTCCTTTTCTCTCTGATTGCTGTGGCTAAAACTTCCAAAACTATGTTGAATAAGAGTGGTGAGTGTGGGCAACCTCGTCTTCTTCCTGGGCTTAGTGGAAATGCTTTCAGTTTTTCACCATTGAGGACGATGTTGGCTTTGGGTTTGTCATATATGGCCTTTATTACGTTGAGGAAAGTTCCCTCTATGCCTATTTTCTGCAGGGTTTTTATCATAAATGGGTGTTGAATTTTGTTGAAAGATTTCTCTGCATCTATTGAGTTGATCATATGGATTTTCCCTTTCAATTTGTTAATATGGTGTATCACATTGATTGATTTGCGTATATTGAAGAATCCTTGCATTCCCGGAATAAACCCCACTTGATCATGGTGTATGATCCTTTTAATGTGCTGTTGGATTCTGTTTGCTAGTATTTTTGCATCTACGTTCATCAGTGATATTGGCCTGCAGTTTTCTTTCTTTGTGACATCCTTGTCTGTTTTTTGCTATCAAGGTGATTGTGACCTCGTAGAATGAGTTTGTGAGTGTTCCTCCCTCCGCTATATTTTGGAAGAGTTTTAGAAGTATAGGGTTTTAGCTCTTCTCTAAATATTTGAGAGAATTCGCCTGTGAAGCCATCTAGTCCTGGGATTTTGTTTGTTGGAAGGCTTTTAATCAGTTTCAATTTCAGTGCTTGTGATTGGTCTGTTCATATTTTCTATTTCTTCCTAATTCAGTCCTGGCACGTTGTGCATTTCTAAGAATTTGTCCATTTCTTCCAAGTTGTCCATTTTATTGGCATAGAGTTGCTTGTAATAATCTCTCATGATCTTTTGTATTTCTGCAGTTTCATTTGTTACTTCTCCTTTTTATTTTCTAATTCTACTCATTTGAGACTTCTCCCTTTTTTTCTTAATGAGTCTGGCTAATGGTTTATCAATTTTGTTTATCTTCTCAAAGAACTAGTTTTTAGATTTATTGACCTTTGCTCTTGTTTCCTTCATTTCTTTTACATTTATTACTGATTTCATTTTTATGATTCCTTTCCTGCTGCTAACTTTAGGTAATTTTGTTCTTCTTTCTCTAATTGCTTTAGGTGAAAGGTAAGGTTGTTTATTCGAGATGTTTCCTGTTTCTTAACGTAGGATTATATTGCTATATACTTCCCTCTTAGAACTGATTTTGCTGCATTCCCATAGGTTTTGTGTCATCGTGTCTCCATTGTCATTTGCTTCTAGGTATTTCTTGATTTCCTCTTTGATTTCTTCAGTGATCACTTCATTATTAAGTAGTGTATTGTTTAGCCTTCATGTGTTTGTATTTTTTACAGATCTTTTCCTGTAATTGCTATCTAGTCTTATAGCATTGTGGTCAGAAAAGATACCTGATACAATTTTAATTTTCTTAAATTTACTGAGGCTTGATTTGTCACCCAAGATATGATCTATCCTTGAGAATGTTCCATGCGCACTTGGGAAAAATGTGTATTCTGTTGTTTTTGGAGGTAATGTCCTATAACTATCAATTAGGTCCCATCTTGTTTAATATATCATTTAAAGCTTGTGTTTCCTTATTTATTTTCATTTTGGATGATCTGTCCATTGGTGAAAGTGAGGTGTAAAAGTCCCCTCCTATTAATGTGTTACTATCAGTTTCCCTTTTATGGCTGTTAGTCTTTGCCTTATTTATTCAGGTGCTTATTTTTTGGGTGAATATATATTTACAATTTTTATATCTTCTTCTTGGATCAATCGCTTCATCATTGTGTAGTGTCCTTCTTTATCTCCTCTAATAGTCTTTATTTCAAAGTCTATTTTGTCTGATATGAGAATTGCTACTCCAGCTTTCTTTGGTTTCCATTTGCATGAAATATCTTTTTCCATCCCCTTACTTTCAGTCTGTATGTGTCTCTAGGTCTGAAGTGGGTCTGTTGTAGACAGCAAATATACAGGTCTTGCTTTTGTATCCATTCAGCTAATCTGTGTCTTTTGGTGGGATCATTTAGTCCATTAACATTTAAGGTAATTATCGATATGTATGCTCCTATGCCTATTTTCTTAATTCTTGTAGGTTCGTTATTGTAGGTCTTTTCCTTCTCTTGTGTTTTTTGCCTAGAGAAGTTCCTTTAGCAGTTTTTGTAAAGCTGGTTTGGTGGTGCTGAACTCTCTCAGCTTTTGCTTGTCTGTAAAGGTTTTAATTTCTCCATCAAATCTGAATGAGATCCTTGCTGGTTAGAGTAATCTTGGTTGCAGGTATTTTTCCTTCATCACTTTAAATATGTCCTGCCAGTCCCTTATGGCTTGCAGAGTTTCTGCTGAAAGACCAGCTGTTAACCTTATGGGGATTCCCTTGTGTGTTATTGTTGTTTTTCTCTTGCTGCTTTTAATACGTTTTCTTTGTATTTAAATTTTGACAGTGTGATTAATATGTGTCTTAGTGTATTTCTCCTCAGATTTATCGTGTATGGGACACTCTGTGCTTCCTTGACTTGATTAACTAACTATTTCCTTTCCCATATTAGGGAAGTTTTCAACTATAATCTCTTCAAATATTTTCTCAGTCCTTTTCTTTTTCTCTTCTTCTTCTGGAACCCCTATAATTTGAATGTTGTCCCAGAGTTCTCTTAGACTGTCCTCAGTTCTTTTCATTTTTTTTTTCTTTATTCTGCTCTGCAGTAGTTATTTCCACTATTTTATCTTCCAGGTCAATTATCCGTTTTTCTGTGTCTGTTATTCTGCTATTGATCCCATCTAGAGTTTTTTTTTTTTTTAAATTTCATTTATTGTGTTGTTCATCATTGTTTGCTTCATCTTTAATTCTTCTAGGTCCTTTTTAAATGTTTCTTGCATTTTCTCTATTCTAGTTTCCAAGATTTTGGATCATCTTTATTATCATTATACTGAATGCTTTTTCAGGTAGAACTGCCTATTTCCTCTTCATTTGTTAGGTCTGGTGGGTTTTTATCTTGCTCCTTCATACTGCTGTGTGCTTTTCTGTCTTCTCATTTTGCTTATCTTACTGTGTTTTGGGGTCTGCTTTTTGCAGGCTGCATGTTCGTAGATCCCGTTGTTTTTGGTGGCTAAGGTTTGGTTCAGTGGGTTGTGTAGGCTTCCTGGTGGAGGGGACTAGTGACTGTGTTCTTGTGGATGAGGCTGGATCTTGCCTTTCTGGTGGGCAGGTCCATGTCTGGTGATGTGTTTTGGGGTGTCTGTGGAACTTATTATGATTTTTAGGCAGCCTCTCTGCTAATGGGTGGGGTTGTGTTCCTGTTTTTGCTAGTTGTTTGGCATAGGGTGTCCAGCACTGTAGCTTGTTGATCGTTGAGTGAAGCTGGGTGCTGGTGTGGAGATGGAGATGTCTGGGAGATTTCACCATTTGATATTATGTGGAGCTCGGAGGTCTCTTGTGGACCAGTGTCCTGAATTTGGCTCTCCCAACTCAGAGGCACAGCACTGACTCCTGGCTGCAGCACCAAGAGCCTTTCATCCACATGGCTCAGAATAAAAGGAGGAAAAATTAGAAAGAAAGAATTAGTAGAAACAGAACGAAAGAAAGAAAGAAAGAAAGAAAGGAAAGAAGGAAAGAAAGAATGTGGGAGGGAGAGAGGGAGGAAGAAAGGAAGGAAGGAGGGAAGGAAGGAAGGAAAGAAAGAAAGAAAGAAAGAAAGAAAGAAAGAAGGAAGGAAAGAAAGAAGATAAAGTAAAATAAAATAAAGTAAGATAAATACAATAAAGTTATTAAAATAAAAAATAAGTATTAAGGAAAAAAATTTTTAAAGATTGAAAAAAAAAAATGGATGGAGAGAACCCTAGGACAAATGGTGGAAGCAAAGCTATACAGACAAAATCTCACACAGAAGCATACACATACACACTCACAAATGAGGAACAGAGGGAAAATCATAAATCTTGCTCTCAAAGTCCAACTCCTCAATTTGGGATGATTCGTTGTCTATTCATGCATTCCACAGATTCAGGGCTTTAATCTGCTGCTTCTGAGGCTGCTGGGTGAGATTTCCCCTTCTCTTCTTTGTTCTCACAGGTCCCAGGGACTCAGCTTTGGATTTGGCCCCTCTACTTCGTGTAGGTCGCGGAGGACGTCTGTTCTTCGCTCAGACAGGACGGGATTAAAGGAGCAGCTGCTTCGAAGACTCTGGTTCACTCAGGCTCGGGGGAGGGAGGCATGCGGATGCATGGTGAACCTGCGGTGGCAGAGGCTGGCGTGACGTTACACCAGCCTGAGGCGCGCAGTGCGTTCTCCCGGGGAAGTTGTCCCTCAATCCCGGGACCCTGGCAGTGACAGGCTGCACAGGCTCCCCGGAAGGGGGGTTTAGATAGTGACCTGTGCTCACACACAGGCTTCTTGGTGGCAGAAGCAGCAGCCTTAGTGTCTCATGCCCTTGTCTGTGGTCCGCGCTGATAGCCAAGGCTCACGCCCATCCCTGGAGCTCCTTTAAGCAGCGCTCTTAATCCCCTCTCCTCACACACCAGGAAACAAAAAGAGAAGAAAAAGTCTCTTGCCTCTTTGGCAGGTCCAGACATTTCCCCGGACTCCCTCCCGGCTAGCCGTTGTGCACTAACCCCCTGCAGGCTGTGTTCACGCCACCAACTCCAGTCCTCTCCCTGCACTCCGACCGAAGTCCAAGCCTCAGCTCCCAGCCCCCGCCCACCCCGGCGGGTGAGCTGACAAGCCTCTCGGGCTAGTGAGTGCCAGTTGGCACCAATCGTGTCTGCGGGAATCTCTCCGTTTTTCCCCCCGCACCCCTGTTGCTGTGCTCTCCTCCTTTCGGGGAAAGCCCCGAAGTTTTCCCCCTCCGCCACCCGCAGTCTCTTCCCACGAAGGGGCTTCTAGTGTTGGAAACCTTTCCTCCTCCACAGCTCCCTCCCACTGGTGCAGGTCCTGTCCCTATCCATTTGTCTCTGTTTATTCTTTTTTCTTTTGCCCTACCCAAGTACATGGAGGGTTTCTTGTCTTTTGGGAGGTCTGAGTTCTTCTGCCAGTGTTCAGTAGGTGTTCTGTAGGAACACCTACTTGTTCCACGTGTAGATGTATTTCTGGTGTATCTGTGGGGAGGAAGGTGATCTCCGCGTCTTACTCTTCCATCATCTTCCCCTCATACCGATGCATTCAGTTTTGTTCTTCTTTCTCAAGATTGCTTTGACTTTTCAGGGTCTTTCATGATTACATAAAAATTTTAACACCTTTTTTTTCCTATTTCTGTAAAAACGTACCACTGGGATGAAGTGATAGAGTGGCATGGACTTATATATGCTACCATATGTAAAATAGATAGCTAGTGGGAAGCAGTCACATAGCACAGGGAGATCAGCTCAATGCTATGTGAGCACCTAGAGGGGTAGGATAGGGACGTTGGGAGAGAGACGCAAGAGGGAGGAGATATGGGGATATATGTATATGTATAACTGTTTCACTTTGTTATACAGCAGAAACTAACACACCATTGTAAATTATATGCCAATAAACATGTTAAAAAAAAAAACACTGGAATTTTGATAGACATCGCATTTAATCTGTAGATCCCTTTGGGTAGTATGGACATGTTCCCAATATTAATTTTTTCCAATCCAAGAACTCAGGAATTCTTCTCATTTTTTTGTGTCATCTTCTATTTCTTTGATCAACTCTTCATAATTTTCAGTGTCCAAGATTTTGCCGCCTTAGGTAAATTTATTCTTAGGTATTTTATTGTTTTAGATGTTATGTAAAATAGGATTGCTTTTGTGATCTCTCTGTCAAATAGTTCATTGTTATTGTATAGAAACCCAAATGATTCTTTTATGTTGATTTTGCATTCTGCAAGTTTACCTAATCCATTTATCAGTTCTAACAGTTTTAGTGGAGTCTTTAGGGGTTTTTCCACATGAGATCATGTCATCTGCAAACAGTGACAGTTTTACCTCTAACTTTCTGATTTGGATTCCTTTTACTTTTCTTTCTAGCCTAACTGCTGAAGCTAGGACTTCCAGTACTATGTTGAATAGAAGTTATGAGAGTAGGCCTTCTTGTCTTGTTCCAATCACCACATTTTTTACAGCAATCTTTCAGTGAAATTCTGCAGAGCACAGTTTTTCTACTTCTTTTATACTAACAGTATATACTGCTTCATCTCTACTAAAGTTAAGATAAACTAAACATGAGTAGGTCAAGAGAAGATACACAAAAGATGTCATTGAGTGAAGTGACACTTCAGGCTATGAAAATGATTCTTTAAAAACCTAAAAAGAAAAAAGATATTCATTACATTTTGAGAAAGTTGAAGGTTTGACTCTATTTGATACTACTTTTTAAATAATAACATTACTACCACTTGGTTAGATCTTCTGCAAAAGTACCATTGCTTGTTTGCCATTAGCAGTTTTCTCATTCCTATTTTTCTCCTTGAAGCTGTTTGCATATTCCAAAGTCTCATTTGTTATGTTTAAGTTTCTTACTATATCTAATTGAATAGAATAGGATGCTGTGGCTCATTCTGTACACAGCGTGGTCTCTGCAGGCATGCTTTTTAACACATTTTAATATCCTAAAAGAAAGCCCTATTACTGCAAGATAACTTTCAGATTAAAATGGAAACTTTCCAGTCTATTACCTTACCTTGTTTGCAATCCCAGGGGTCATGGGACAGAGACTCTTAGAGTCTAATACAAACACCTGTAAAGTAAGCATAATGAACTTTATATCATAGAGAATAAATTTCCAGAAGAGCCTTTTACTTTCTTCTGGTCATGTAGATATGCTATGTACTGTTATCATATTCATCTTATTCACTTTCATATTGTGGATGCAGGAAAGGAGAGATGGAGATACTATTTGGAAGATATAAATGGATTTTAACAAAACTCAATAAATAAATGTAGACTAAGTCAGCAAGTCAAATAAGACTAAGCAAGAATCAGAATTTATGGATTTACTATGTCCATTTCTAAAATCCATAGGCCATGATGTGGGTAGAAAATGATTATTAATCAAATAGGAAATTTAAGTAAAGGGAAATAAGTTCATAAGATATCATAAATGCTAATGACTAATTTAATGGCATAAAATTCAGTAACCAAGTCTTCATAATTTCAAGTTTAAATAGGAAAACTTGAAGCCAAATAATTGACAAGAAAATATTGCCTAATCATTTGGGGAGCTTTAAACTTCATGCTGTATGTGTGCTTATCTTGCTTGTAGTGGTTATTCCAAGACTCCTCTGTGAGTAGCTAGGGTACATGTAAAGGCTTTTGTACTATACTTTAGTTATATACAAGCAAGAGGATAGCACAGAAAAGTGTAAATAGGTAGAGAAAAGATACATTTAAAGGTAAGAGGAAGTGAGAAAACATGGAATCAAAGGGTTAATAGAGATCTCTGTCACCAAAAAGAACATCTACATCCATGAGGTTCTATCAACATGTTATGTCTCTGCTTCTACCCTGGCTCATTTTGTAGGTTGTATTTTCAGAACTCAAGTTTAAAGTGAATCTTGATTTCAGGTGAACTATCTGCCAACGTTATTTTAGAAAATAGACACAGGACTTCTATTCACTTATTTAGTTGTAATGATCTTGATTGAAAAACATTTCCCAGGAAAAAGATTGCCTTGTGGGAAACATTCATTTGGCTCTACAACCTTGAAGTATCGCATACTGTAGTTTTGTTTCATTTGATGTAGCCAGAGCACGAGGCTTTCTAGTATCTTGCATTTCTAAGATCTTTATGAGCTCTCTGGCTGCACCTAGGGTTATATTTATGTTAACGTAAGCCCAGCAAATGGTTAAAGGATTGCTTCTCAGATTTTAGCACATACCAGAATTACCTGGAAAACTTGTAAAAATACAGATTGTTAGGTCTTACTTTCAGAGTTTCTGAATCACTAAGTCTGGAGTGGAGCCTGAGAATTTGCATTTATAATAATGTCCCAAGTGGTGCTGATGCTTCTGGTCTGGAGCTTACCTTCTGCAGATTAGTTCTATAAGCCATAGTATAAATATTGCTAGCGTACTAATTTTGAAAAAGATACTAACAATTTAGATCCAATTAGTTGGCCTTGATTCATATAGCTTTATGCATTTGTACATTACATGGCACATCTACTATTTGTTAATGTATATTATATAATATAAATTGTTTAAACTGAGCACAGTCATATTTGTACTTTCAGGAGAACAAGCACGGGATATACTATACATCAATAATTTGAGTATGACTCCCAATTTATGTGCATATTTTATGTCATTTTACAAAACTTTCATTATTTGAAGACCTACAGACACCTGCAAATAGAATCCAATTGTTTAAGGTAACATATAATTCTATATAAGTTTGACATACTGAAAAATTGCAACATATTACATTGTCATTTGCAGCTTAATAGCATTATCAGAAAAACAATACGGACCTTTAGGCCACCAGAATACTTCAAAAAGCGACATTTTCACACAATAAATAGGGCAATTAATATAAGTTAGAAAATAAATGAAACATACCATGGTAAGCTATACTGCAAGATAAAAATCAATATTATGACTAGTATTCTTCCTGTGGAGATATTAATGTTGTTACCATAGTTTTAAATGAAGCTGTAGCTGACACATACAGTAATTTTTTGCAATGAATAAAGTATCAAGACACTAAAATATGTTACAAACTTAGGCTTTGTAAAACTGTACATTTCTTTATAAGCTATTGTTCAAATTTTACTTTTTCTTTTAATTTCCATCCAGACTGGATGTTTACACTTTTATTTCTTTTCTTAAAAAAAAATGGTATTACTTGGCTTTTCTAATTTGCCCATAAACATTGTGTTAAAGATAAGATGAGTCAAGGGAACAATATGACCTAAATAACGGGTTAACTTCAAAGAGAGAGCAAGAAATTAGAATTGACATTGGAAATTTCTAATTATATTTTCTATGATTCTTAAATTATTAATTAAGTTAATAACACTCCCTGCTCAAGATAAGCTGAGGTGAAGTTAGAGAAATTAAGTAAGTTAGGTTTGTAGCACAATGGACAAGTAGACACATACAGTAAATTTTCTGCAATAAATAAAATAACAAGACACTAAAATATGTTACAGTCTTAGGCTTTGTAAGCCTGTACATTTCTTTATGAGTTATTGCTCAAATTTTACTGTTTCTTATTTTCTCTTCTAAGAGTGAAGTTAGTTATAAATTCTTTTAAAATCTTGGTGTCTCTGCTTTTAATGTGTTATGACAATATACTTGAACCATTTCTAAGTATTATTTTGTATTTGCTTACAGTGCTTTCTCTGTGTATATTATATGCTTTTTCCTATGATGATTTTTCTTCTTGAATAATTTACCTGAACTATATTTTACACCAAAAGATGTTTAACGTATATATCCCTTCCTGGATTTTTTAAAAATTGAAATATAGTTGATTTACACTGTTGTGTTACTTTCTGATGTACAACAAAGTGATTCAGTTATACTTTAGCAACCATGTTTGTTTTCTATGTCTGTGAGTCTGTTTCTGTTTTGTAAATAAGTTCATTTGTATCATATTTTAGAGTTCACATATAAGTGACATCATATGGTATTTGTCTTTCTCTTTCTGACTTACTTCACTTAGTATGATGAACTCTATGTTGATCCATGTTGCTGTGAATGGCAGTATTTAATTCTTTTATGGCTGAGTAATATTCCATTGTGTGTGTGTACCTATATATACATGCCACATCTTCTTTATCCACTTATATGTCGATGGACATTTAGGTTGATGCTTTCCTGGATCTTATTTGTTATTGTTGAGTATATTGTTTAATAGTATTTTAGATTTGCCATTCTTAACCCAACTGTAAATTTATCATTACCATTTAAAATTAATAGATTTTGGGGCTTCTGGAAGATGGCGGAAGAGTAAGACACAGAGATCACCTTCCTCCCCACAAATAAACCAGAAATACATCTACACGTGGAACAACTCCTACAGAACACCTACTGAATGCTGGCAGAAGACCTCAGACCTCCCAAAAGGTAAGAAACACACCACGTACCGGGGTATGGCAAAGGAAAAAAGAATAAACAGAGACAAAAGGATAGGGACGGGACCTGCACCAGTGGGAGGGAGCCGTGAAGGAGGATAGGTTTCCACACACTAGGAAGCCCCTTCATTGGCGGAAACTGCAGGTGGCAGAGTGGGAAAGCTTCAGAGCCATGGAGGAGAGCACAGCAACGGGGTGCGGAGGGCAAAGCGGAGAGTTTCCCGCACATGGTATCAGGGTCGACTGGCACTCACCAGCCTCACTTGTCTGCTCACCTGCCAGGGTAGGCGGGGCTGGGAGCTGACGCTTGGGCTTCGGTCGGAGTGCAGGGAGAGGACTGGGGTTGGCGGCATGAACACAGCCTGCAGGGGGTTAGTGCACCACGGCTAGCCGGGAGGGAGTCCAGGGAAAAGTCTGGACCTGCCAAAGAGGCAAGAGACTTTTTATTCCCTCTTTGTTTCCTGGTGTGTGAGGAGAGGGGATTAAGAGTGCTGCTTAAAGGAGCTTCAGAGATGGGTGCAAGCCACGACTAAAAGTGCAGACCCCAGACACGGGCATGAAATGCTAAGGCTGCTGCTGCCATCAC